>NC_138893.1:86854950-88054950 GCF_965194825.1 Balaenoptera physalus
CCAAGCCCAGATTCTTGTTGGGGAGGGAACTACCTATGAACCTGGTTCCAGATGGAATCCACAGATGTAGCTGTCTACCCCAGCCTGAGAAGAATGCCTGGTAGGGTGGGCTAGTGGACCTGTCCATAGACTCACTTGACCCTAAAAAGTTGGATTTGGGGAATATTGTGGTTAGCAAAGGTCATGCCCAACTGTCCACTCTACTGCCCAGACCCTTCCCAGCTTTCTCCTGATGACCTCTTGCAGGAACAGCTGGAGGCTCCAAACAGCCCACATCCCTCTGGTCTCAGGTGGTTCAAGAATAATTCGGCACAAATCTCCTACCTGGCCTCATTTCATGGACAGCTCTGGAACCCATTTCCTGCTCACTTGGAGGCTGTTCTGAGTGGTTTCAGGTGCTGGCTCCACTGTTTACTAGCTGTGTGATCTTGGGCAAATTGTGTAGCCTCTCTGCACCTGCTTTTTTTTTTTTTAATTTATTTATTTTATTTATTTATTTTTGGCTGTGTTGGGTCTTTGTTGCTGTGCACGGGCTTTCTCTAGTTACGGCAAGCAGGGGCTACTCTTCATTGCAGTGCATGGGCTTCTCATTGCAGTGGCTTCTCTTTGCAGAGCACGGGCTCTAGGTGCTCGGGCTTCAGTAGTTGTGGCACACGGGCTCAGTAGTTGTGGCTTGTGGGCTCCAGAGCGCAGGCTCAGTAGTTGTGGCGCACGGGCTTAGTTGCTCCGCAGCATGTGGGATCTTCCTGGACCAGGGATCAAACCCGTGTCCTCTGCATTGGCAGGTGGATTCTTAACCACTTCTGCACCTGCTTTTAAAATATGAATTATGGGGAGAACAATTCCTAACTCCTAGGGCCACTGTGAGTATTGGATGCGATGGTGCATGTTCAGTGCCATGTCGGTACTCAACACAGCCCATCACTGCCATGATAATAGCTGCAGAGACTGGGGACATACAGAAAAGACCAAACCAGAGTTCACATCTCCTCCCAAACTCTGTGTTCCTGCAACTGAGAGGAGGGATGGTGCAGGTCATTGATCCATCAGTCAGTCCACACCTACTATTGAGCTCCTGGTGGGAACAAGACCCAGTGTCAGGTGCTCACAGAGCGTGCGGTCCCATGGGGCCTTTGTAGGAACCTACATGCACAGGAAAGAGAACAGCAGTTCCAGGCAGAATGAACTGAACTGGGCCAAACAAACAGGCAGATGAGTAGTGACTCGGGACTTGGAGAAGGAGAGAAAGGTGGAGACTTAGAGTTGGGTAAAGGTGCAGGATGGCTTCCTGGTAGAAGTGAGTACTGAGCAGGGCCCTTGAGCATGGCAAGATCCAGACAGAGGAGAGGACTGGGATAATAGAGCACAAGTTCCAAACTTTTGTGGTACATCCTTGCCAGGGATGTATCATGTGACCACCTGGCCCCCAACAGCCCTAACCATCTGTCCCTTCCATTCCTCTCGTCTCAGGTGGCATGGTCTGGTCATGTTTGGCATACATACCAACACTCCCATTCCCACATCATCAGCAGACATCACTAATCAACTATAGAACACCACTCCTAACATACACACACACATACATACACACACACACACAAACACTCTGCTTAGGCTTCTCAAAGCAGGAAGCTATTATCAATCTATTGAGGTTAGCGCTTGGGGTGAAACCATTTTGCTGACTCAGGCTGAGCTAAAACAAAGCACCACCTTTGAAATCCAGAAACGCTGAATCCTGGCCTCTCCATCTGCAAACTGTGTTCCTTTCAGGTAGTGTCTTCACCTCTCTGGATCTCAGCCTCCTGCCTGGGGCATGAGGATATTAATTCCTACTCAGGGGAGTGCTGAGAGACTCAAATGAGACCATGTGAGCTAGACTCTAATAAAGCACAAAATCCAAAAGAGATGATGGTGATGGTCACGCTGCAGCCAGACGTCAGAAGGCTCGAGCAAATGCATCCATTAAGGCCCCATTTGCAGCTTGTTGGAGGAAGAACAATCATTTCAGGAGTGAGAGTGAGACGTAGCCCCTCTGAGCTGTCAGCCCATGGAAACAGGGCTTGGAATCTGGGCCTCAGCCTAGGGATGGTGGAAGGGCGCCCCAAGCATGTACTTGGAGAAGAAGCCTAGGACTCAAGCTCTCCCTGACGGGGAGAAGAGCTGTCAGAAAGGCAGGCAACTGCGGGTTAAGAGACAGATGTTTTTGGTTGCTGACAGATGGGTAATGAAGAGCACAATTAGTTTACTGAAGCAGATCCTTGTTTACCAGCATCTGGGAACTGCAAGTTATGGTGTTGTATCTCTGCGTGCTCTCCTGTCCCCAGCTTTCTGCCCACCCCCATCACTGTGGAACTCTTTGTCTTGACCACGGAGCTGTGTCTCTAAGCCTCAACTTAGGAGCGGCTCTCCTGGATTGAAGTGGACCCTACTTCACTTCTGAGCAAGGGGGGTAATACCCCTTGCTCAGAAGAACCGTTATAAAGCCCCCAAGCCTCCACTGGTATATGACTCCTGCAGAAACTGCGCACAGAGAGGTCAGAATGTGGTCTAAGGTCACACAGCATACTAGTGGCAGCGCTGGATCTGGGCCAGGTCTCTTCCCTACCAGGTATGGCACAGCCCCCAGGTTCAGGTTTGGCCCAGTGTGTGGACTGCAGCCGATGGCCAGTAAATCCAGAGGAGGCTTTGCCCTCCCCACAGAGCTTTGCTCCCTCTTGTTCCTTCACCAGCAGTAGCTGTGAAAGCAGAACCGCCTGGAACATTTGTTCCTGTAAACTTCATTGCAAAGGCCTTCTTTTTCTTTCTCCTTTTCCTAAAGCCTGTTGCTTTGTTAAGGTCATTTCTAAAGTTGGGAGGGAAATACCCTGTTTGTCTTTCCTATATGTCCCATCAGGAAACGAGGCCTCTTGCTTTCCCTGAGTGATCCGTTCCTGACGCTAGCTTGCCAGTGACAGTTGGGTCTGCTGTAGATATATTAATTTGAGTCTTCCTTTGGCTTTATATGGCTCTGGGACAACATCTGGAAACAGATGTTTGCTTGGAGATGGAGCAGGAGCAGGAGGCATGGATCCAAAAGCAAGCCCCACCCCCCCAGAGAAGGGGGGCAGACGTGCTGAGGGCTCCTACAGGCGCAGGCCATGGGCTGGTGCAGGAATTTTGCACGTTTGAAGGAATGGCGCCCTCTCTGGGCTAGGCACAGGCTGCTGCTACGCTGGGCCTGCCCAGGGATTAGGGTCAGTGCTGCAGAGGTGCTGGACTCTGTCCCCACAGCTCCCCTCTTTGCTCCATCCCATGGCCAAGGACTAGCAGTCCAGCTCCTTGAACATGTCAACTTTCTTGTTTTCCAGAGATGGAAAATTCCTGAAGGGCTGGAGACTTCATCAGATTCAAATTTGTTGAGGTTCCAAATGTGAAGTGCAGGGCTTGGCGCATTATAATCCTCAGGACGAGAGTGATGATGGTAGGAATGGTAGTGATGGTGGTGGTGGAGGTGGTGGTAGAGACGACAGGGGTGGTTGTGTTAGGTGGGATAGGTCAATGTGGATACAAACTAGGTTATACACCTGCTCACCATGTTTCTTCCAGTTGCCATGTCTGTGCTTGGCACATGACCAATCTGGGCTAATCACAAGAGCACACATTTCTAGCCATTGTGATTGGCCCAGAAGGTAACCAAGCTGAACCAAGCAGGGAACTTCCCTGGGATTTTTCAATCTGAGCTTCGGAGATGAAAATTCTTTTGCTTTTGGGTCACTGAGCAGCCAGGATGTAAATCCCTGGCTCACACGGACAGGTGTCTGTCTACAGAAGAAAATTAAATGAACAGCAGAGAGAAGCGGAGATGATAAGAGATGGAGCATCCTTTTGGTGTGTGAGTCCCTTGGGAATAGTCATCGCTAGGAAGGTCTTGACCTTTCCAGTTAAGCTAGTTGACTTGGGTTTCTGTCACTTGCTACCGAAGGGTTCTGACTGACCCTGAGCAGAAGGTGATCATGGAAGTATAAAGACGATCATGTGAGAGGGAGCCTAACGGTGATAAATGAAAATGAAGATGGCAAAGACAACATCAGTGATGGAGGTGGTTATGGTGATGCAATGGTGCTGCCAAAAATGGAGGTGGTGGTGATGACGGTTCAGATTTGATGGAAATGATATTGGTGATGATGGCAGTAATCATGTAGATCGATCACGATGCTGCTGCAGAAGATGCTAAGGCATTACCAACCTAATCTGGGTACATATCTTAGAAGCATAGGCCCAAAAGACGCAAGAAAGGATTATAAAAAAGGGTGGGAGGAAGAACAAACTCTTCCAGAATGTCAGATGCTGTCCTTTTTCTTAGCTAAATAAATCCTAGCTGAACCTGGAGAGGAGGGTCCCAGATGGTACCCCATAGAATTTCAGAACCATATTGGAACCTTCTAGAACAGAAAGACCCAGGGTCCCCAACCCCATCAGGTCCTTTTGGTCACTGCAAGTGCCTCCAGGGGTTCAGGCAAGAAGAACTTGAGGTGGGACAGCAAACGTAAAAAAGCACTGCGTCTCCTGTGTGACCATTTATACTTTGTTTATATCTGTGACTATTTATTCATCGTGATCTACTTGGTGAAAATGAGTTTCTTCTGGAGAATAATAGCAGCTAATTTTTGTTAAGCATTGACTGTGTGCCAGGGGCTGTTCTAAGTGTTTTATATACCTCATCTCACACGATGAAATCATCACAGCCATAGGTATTTCTATTCCCCATTAAACAAAAGAGAAAACTCAGGGAGAAGAGGTTATATGAATCACCCAAAGTCGCACCATCAGAAAGGCAGGGTGGGAAGCCAGGCAGCCTGGTCACGGGGCCCATCCCCTATCTCGTTACACCCCACTGGGAAATGTGCTCAGGGTGGAACCCCACCTCCAGCAATGCTTCCGATCCAGTGCCCTCCCTGGATGCCTCCTCTTTCACCCCCTTCTACCCAAGAAAGCATTTTCCAGAAGCAGGGCCTGGGGCCAAATGGGGAGGAAGTGAACTGCTGTGGGTCCCGTGGAAGAAGCCACCTGCTTTAGGGAGATGCCTGGCCCTGCCGCCCCCGCTGGGGAGAGCTGACTGGGGAGAGCTGACTGAGGTGAGCTGGGTTATTGGGAAGCACCTGCCTCTTCCCTGGGGTTCAGTTCCTTTTCCCCAACAGAGGGCTCCTGCCTGCAGTAGTGAGCACACAGCTCTCTGTTTCTGCTTCAGGCGTAAGACTGTCAGTGTGGTGCTGGGGTCAGACAAACCTGTGTGTAATTCTTACTTCATCACTTTGGGTTGGGAACTACTTCTCTGAGACTTGATTTTCTCCCTTGTAAAGTGCAGATGAGAATTCCTACTTCCCAGGGTTATCGGGAGCATTCAGTGTATAAAGCACACAGCCCAGTGCCCCGGCACCCAGTAAGCGCTCAAAGAATGTCAGCCAGTGGTTATAACGCTCTCGCTACTGTAATCCCTGGACTTCAGTCCTCTTTGTCATTCTCCTTCTCGTCCATGAGCAAGATCCCTGCTCTGCTACAAGGAAAGGAGAGAGGCCTCGGAGGGAGGAACCCAGGGCTAAAGAAACCCAGATCCGCCTCTAATACAGGAGGGTCAGCACTGGTCTCCTGAGCCGCCTCCCTCCCCTAGAAGTTATAGATCCCTGTGGCTGGGTTTCTAAAAATAAACACATGCCATTTCCACAATGGAAAATTTTCCTTAAGGAAAAAGAAGGAAAGTAAGTAAAACATTCCCTTGTCATCTCCCTTGGCCAAAGAGAACTAAGAAAGATAAATGAAGCCTTTTACACAGACGTGGGAGGTTCCAGCTCTGGGCTCCACCCTGATGTGGTTCTGGTTTTGTTGGAGGCTCCCAAGGCTTCAGGACCACCCATCCCAGTGCCCCTGGGAGGCCAAGGGGGGAGGGGGGTGGGTAACAGAGGGAATGTGGTCTTTGGGAGGGGAGTCCCACTCCCTCCTCTTGGTGTTTTTTCTTCTTGGTGGTGCCCCCTGCAGGCAGCCAGCACCACGGGGCCCGCGAACCATTATCTATAGCACGCTGCATGTTGGTAACCCCACGCTGAGGATGCGCCAGGTAAAAAGACGTGTCCAAGGTCACTGAGCAAGTAAATGGCAGAGCCAGGACCAGAGGGAAGGCTTCAGACTACTGGCCTAGGAACTTTTCTTCCATACCAGCCACTCTGCCCCATCAAAAGCACATGCTCCAGAAACTCTGACATGAATCTGTTGGTCTGGGATATGGTGAGAAAAGCTGTGAGTCTGGAGTCAGAAGCCATGAGCTTTATCTGCCTGCTGTTTGCCTTCTGAGTAACCCAATAAGTCACTACACAGCTCCGAGTCTCCCTTGTCTGTTCTGCAGAAAAGAGTACTGAGGCTACCGCGTGGGGTTTCGTGGGGTGGGGCATGAACCACTAGTACATAGAAAGGACTCAAAACATATTTTCAAACTCAAATCACAAGAAACCATCATTGCTTCTCATGGAAAGATTTATGGGTATTAATTAACTTGGCTATTCTAAATTTTCCTACAATGAGCATATATTCCCTCTCTAACAAGAAAAAAAATTCTGCGTTTAAATAAAACACAAACCAGTTGTCTGTGCTTTTCAACTCCATTTCCTTTCCACCACTATTATCAGGAACTATTACACCCAGGAAAAGAAGTAATTGGGATCAGGCCTCTAATATCATGCCACGTAGACAACCACCTACCTGATCTAGTGTCATTTGTTGGGTGGGATCCCCAAAGAGACAGACTTTAAGAAAGAGATTTGCATGCAGGGGGTATACTGGGGGACCAGGGCAGTGGGACAGGGCAGAGGAAGAAGTTTAATTTCACGGCAGTAGCAAGGGGTCTCTGTCAACCCCATGGAAAGCCGGGAGGGGGATGCCCGGCAGAGTTGTCCTGAATTGAAGGAGGATTGGTCTCTGTACCTCCATTCTCCCTCCAGTCCTGGGATGCAGGCTACCCACCAGGGAGGGAGTGTGATCTTGGGTGACGCTGTTCCCTTTAGCCAAGTGTGAGCCATCAGTAGCAACGCCCCTGTGGCTGGGGAACCAGCGCCTCTGTCCTGGAGGGGATCTGGGTGTGAATCCCAGCATCCACTACACCAAGGTTAAAAGCTAACCCTGCAGAAGGCAGACTCTTGATGAAAAGACCCCAGTCCTTCTCTGAACTGTCAACTAAGCACACACCTGACTCCTTGCCATCACCTACGTGGGCACCAAGACAAGGAAATTCAAGAATCAGGCATTTCATGGAACTTGCCTGGCAGTCCAGTGGTTAGGACTTTGCCTTCCAATGTCGGGGGTGCGGGTTCGATCCCTGGTCGCGGAGCTGGGGTCCCAACATGCCTTGTGGCCAGAAGGCCAAAAACAGAAACAATATTGTGACAAATTCAATAAAGACTTTGAAGATGGTCCTCATCCAAAAAAAAAAAAAAAAAAACTTAAAAAAAAAGAATCAGGCATTTCAGTGGTTGCGTCTAAGCTCCTCCCTTCCCCTCCACCCCCATCTGAGTCCAGAGCTCCATCCGCAGGGTGCCTGGAGGTGTAGGCACATAGCTGCCCAGCTACGGAATTCTAAACCTCTTGCCAGGCCACAGAACCTTAGAAGAGCTTGGTATGTCGAGCATACTCCCAGATACGCAGGAACACCGGATCTCTAAAGGAAGGTCTGCCAGCCACTCTGAGCGGAGCCACCCTCCACCTCTTATCTGTCATGACACTCGGGGTAGACAGCCTGTTTACAGCCACTTCCACAGGCTGCCCAGACTTGGAAGCAGCTCAAAAATGTTTAGAATGTTCTGGGTTGCAAGTAATAGAAAGTCTGATTTAAACTGGCTGGAATAATAAAGTGAAGGTACTGACTCACATGAGTGAAAATTCCATAGGCGGGTCTGGCGTCAGGTGATGTTTGATATAGAGTTTCAGCGTCACTAAAGACTCAGTTTCTTTCTTCCTTCCCTCCCTCCTTCCTCTATCTCTCTCTCTTTCTTTCACTTTCTATTCCTCTCTCTCTCTACCTCCCTCCCTCCATCCCCCACCCCTGCTTCTTCTGCTATGACACCCTCAGCCTCACTTCCTTTGTGGTCCCAAGATGGCTGCCCACAGCTCCCAGTGCTACATCCTTTCTCGTTCATATCCTGTCAAAGAGAAAGAGCATCTTACCCTAGCATTGCCAGCAAAAGTCCTGGTAATGAGGTTCATTCTAATTGGACTGGCTCGGGTCATGTGCTCACTCTGGACCAATCCCGTTGGGCAGGAGGAGGGAATGTGCTAACTGGTTTCACCCCTGGTGTGGAGTGAGAGTAGGGTCCACCCTCCCGAATCATTACCCTCACACAAAAAACAGGGTTATGGGGAGGAGCAAGCAGGTCCTGGGAGGCAACCAATAAATGTCCACATGGTTCATGGTGCTGTGGACCCATAACCTCTTTATCAGTAAAAACACATTTAAATATTTTAACAGCACAAAAAGTTTTGTGATTCCTCATGTAGATGTAGGTGTTTCTAGGACCCCAACTGTGCACCCGTGTAGCATGGATTATGGGCTGCTGATAATGTGGTTTTCTCTTTAGTTGTGTGCTGGATACTTGTTTCTGTTACATCTTATGATATCCTTACCCTCCTCATGGAACCAGCATCCCAGATTTCCTTGGGGGAACAATTTGTCCTTTTCACTCTGTGTCCATGTGATTTTGAATGGGACCATGCAACGTAGGTTGACCATGTGATCCAGGATTAGCCAATCAGTGCAGTTCCACCCTCTTGGCTTCAGTGATCGGTTCAGGGATAGACACATGACCCAATCTGTGCCAATGACAGCCAGGTCAAAACATTGTTTTCCATAATTAGGGGAGGAAAAGCTCCTCTTTTCTGCTGAGTTTGAATCTGGGAGAGTGTAGCCTGGAGCTGATGACGGCCATCTAACCACAAGTTGGAGCCTGAATATGAAGACAACCAGAAAAGAATAGGGCTGAGAAATGGACCAAGACTGTTTCCTAGTGACAATTTGAAACCCTGGAACATGCTGCACCTGAAGCCAGAGCTATGTTGGATTTTTCAGGAATATGTTCTAATAATTCTCTTTTTGTTCAAGCTCAATGAAATGGGTTTTCTGTCACTGGCACCCCGATATGTCCTAAAAGAGTATGTGTTTGACTTAGCCCCAACCCCACTCACCCTGGACTAAAAGCTCCTGATTCATCTTGAGCAGAACCCAGGCTTTCAAAGAGGACACTATTTCCCTGTCAAATGCTTCTGCTCCGGGGTGCCGAAACATGGGGCCTGTTAAGAAGAAAAAGTATTTGTCTACAGTGGGTCAAAGTCACAGTGTCAGGCCATCATTACTGTGATCATTACTGTGAAATGTTGGAGAAAGAGGTGCTCCAAAGAGAGAAGAGAAAGGCACCCTTACAGAGGCATCGCAGGAGGCCTACAGGTCACTCCCCAGGGAAATGGAGTCTGGCTGGTGGGAATGTTTCCCAAGAGATCGTGCATGGCTTTGCTGCAAACTCCCACTCATGCCCTTCCTCAAATGGCTAAATAATCTGAAGAGCTTTGCCACGTATTTTTCATTCCACATCCATACTCTGCCCGCCTGTCCCAGGCAGCTAAGTTTAACCCGACTGAGACGTTCTTCTTGTGGAATTCAAGTCAACAGAATCCCATAACTCGTGGGACCATGTGTCAACTCTCCCACTGTGTAGATTGATTTTGTCCAATTCAGTAGATACCACCAGGCGTCTGCTCCTGCCAGGCCTGGGTTCGGCTGGGCCCTCAGTAAGCACTGATGTGAATAAGATGCAACCCTTGCTCCTCAAAGAACTCAGTTGGGGGAGGTAGGATGTGAAAAGGCAGGCTATTATACAGGCTAAAAGAAATAAGGGCAAGTGAGAGTTGGAGTTGGAGCCTTGTGTTTTGAGAATGTGCAGGAGAAGGCGGGGGGCGGGGGGGAGACAGGCATGACAGGACTCACTGGGCCTGCCTTGGCGCTTACCCTTCAGCAGTGGGGGAACCCGACTCCAGAGAGAGAAGGGAGGCTTTCTGGGCCCAGGGAAGAGTGGAGCAGAGACTTAGAATGATACAAGGCCACACGTTCATCTTTGCTGCTGTCTTCCTTAGGCCATGTCTCCTCATCTAAAGCTCATTGGGGTTTATGAAAACATCGTATCCAATGGGTTAACTGTAGGAACTGAGCTTTAATGGTCACATTACGGCCTTCACCCTTAATTAACTTCTTGCTTGTTTGGCCAGGACTTTCCTTTCTTTGAGTCAATCTGACAAGTTCAAAGCAAAGCCAAGAATTACGTCTTGCGGCATCATGGTGGTTTCTAAATCACCTCCTACGTGAGAACCCATTGGCACAAACCGTAGCTGCAAACTTCACCTGTCGCGAATTGGCTGCATTAGATCATGAGCCGCTGGTTGCTGCCATTTCCACATTGTAAGGGTTTGGTTTTTGAGCGCAAAGGATTTGAGAAGAGCAGAGGAATGAGTCAGTTTCCAAAAGAGGTGATGACGGTGGAGGATGGGAGCACGGGCTAAATGAAGATATGGGCCAGGAGGGAGAGAGGTGGGTAAGAGGGGTGGAGCAGGTACAGGAGCTCTATCTGGCAGCATAGACACTGAATATTTACTGCGCTGTGGTTTGGAACCACCATTCAACCCCTCTGTGCTTCATTTAGGAAAGATAAAAATACTGGAACCTCTTAGAGTGGGTGACTTGCTTCTTTGCGCAGGGGTGTGGGGAGAGTGGAATTTCAGCCCACCATCTCAGGAATGACAGAAACAGAACTGTCCCCAGTCTTTGCTACTCTGTTTCTATTTCAAGGCCTTATTCTGCCACAGTAGTAGTGGTGTAATCCCAGCCAATTTGGAGTCCTCTCCTTTTTAATTTCCCGGAAGCTTAAGTGGTATCCAGGCATCTGGTCTTCACTGTCATTTGTGATGTCCATCACTATGCCTGTCCTTGTTCATTGGTCCTGCAAGTGGCTGTGGAGATGGCCTTTGTCCCCTTGCAAGACCCTTGCCGGTCTCTCTCTCTCATCTAGTGCCGTGCCACTCTTGGGTCATTCCTGTTCTTTGGGGCCATCCTGGTGTGGCGGAACTTTCTGCAAATCTGAAGAGTGGAATCATTGCTCCAGTTTTCTTCTGAATTTTGCTGGTGTGAGCCCTTTATGCTGCCTTATGGCCCAAGAATTTTCAACTCAAAACCAGGAGCCTCCTTTCCCTGCCTTCCGAGACCACAGTCCTCCCCTGAGACAACAGCACAGGACAGAATTTGGGTGCGGATGAGAGGAAAGGAGCAAAGTATGGAAGGGGGAAATACCAGAGAAGTAAAACATTAGTTAATATTTCAGAACACTAACCTAAGGTGTTGTCAAGGCTACCCTGAAATTCAGAGAGGTTTAAGTGACCTATGAAGATAACGCCACACTAGTCACAAATCCAAAATGAGAATCTGGAACCTCTTTCTGCAGGCCAAAATGCAGGATTCGATCATGCTTAGGGATGGTGAGAAAACTTAAAAGACCACCAGTCTGACTGAACCATTCTGGAAGAGAAAGAACTGGAGAAGTTTCCAGCAATCACCCATAAGCATTAGGTGGTTGTGAGTTGCTGGCATTCATCTAAGCACTTTGGGCGCTCAGAAGAAAGCCAAGGGGCCAGGTCACAGCTGAATCTTGAGGACCATTGTTTTCTTGAAGGAAATCTGGAGGAGAAGGCGGCTCTGAGGAGGGGTCAGAAAACCCTGCTATATGAGGGAGGGTGAAGAAACAGGGAAGATTTATTCTAGAGGAGAAACATCTCTGAAGGCTGTCAGGTGGGAGAAGGACTTGATCTGGGACTTCCTGTAGGACCCGAGGGACACAGGGAGTCAGACTTCGGCCCTGCTGAAGGAAAAGACCTAAGGATTGGATTGAAAATGGAAAGACTCTCCCTAGAGGTAGTGAGTGATCAGGCAGAGGATGGACGATCAAGCAGAGGATGGACAAACCCTTGATGCTAAGACAGACCTTTGCATGGAACGTTCAATGAGACCTTGGAGGTTCCTGCCCCGCCTAGATGTCATGATTCTCCACACCCACTGAGTTATGGTATCTCCCACCCTCATACATTTCAACCCCATTAATCCATACCTTGTGGTAACTCAGACAGGTGCTGTCTGAAGACATCAGCAACTATGAAAAATGAGTTTGCTGAGAGATAGAAAGTGAAATTAGATTACAAGGGAAGGGCTTGCCCTGTCTATGAGAACAGAGTGTTTCCGAGCCTTTCTGCATCTGTAAGCAATCACCACGGTAACTGACATCATTGTTCACTCTCTGCTCTCTGTGACCTTGCCTCCTACTCCTTCTGGCCTCGTACCTGAGGCCATCAGCTACGAGTTCTCAATTCCCAGGCATCCTCACCCTCAGGTCTTGCACTAGTCAGACGTCCTGCCTCCCTCACTGAGCCTCAGAGGATGAGGTGTCTCTCTGTTTAAAGGCGAGCGTCCCACCTGTGCCTTTGACCTCTAACCCTCCTGCCTCCTCCAAGAGCCCACCCCATCCGTCATGCTATCCTCTCCTGGATCGTCACCTCTTCCAGTCCACTGGCTGCTTCTCCTCTGCCTAAAAATCTACTCAGGCCCCTTATGTTCCCCAAAATGAAAGCCTCCATGTCCTCCTCTAGCTTCTGTCCGAATCTCCCTTCCTTCTCATCCAACCTTCTCAAAAAAGCTGTCCACACTTGCTGTTTTCCAATTGCTCACCACCCACTTAAACCTCAGTCCACTGCAAACTGGTCAACTGAAGCTGCTCTTAATCGCTCTTAATGTTCTTACTGACCCTGACTGACAAATCCAATGGACATTTCTCAGTCCTTAGCTACTGGTTCTCACTGTTGTATTGAAAACTATTAAACACTTCTCTTCTGGAACTCTCTCTGTTGGTCTCTGTGATATCAACTCATCTCTTTTGATGTCTTCTTCTCTGTCTCCTTCAAGGGCTCTGTGGTGGCCAGTCTCTAAGATGGCCCCCAAAGATTCTCACCTCCTGGAGTTCACATTACATAATCACTTCCCACATTGTACCAGGGTTGGACAGTGTGGCCGACAGAATATAGCCGAAGTGATGGCGTATCACTTCTGAGATTAGGTTATCAGACAGCGTGGCTTCCATGTTGGTCTTCCTCTCATTCTCTCTCTTGGACCACTTACTTTGGGAGAAGCCAGCTGCCATATATTGAGGACCCTCAGGCTGTCCAAGGAGAGGCCCACTGGGTAAGGAACTGAGGTTTCCAGACGATAGCCAGTGAGGAACTGAGGACTTCAACCAATAGTCCTATGAGTAAGCCTTTGTGGAAGTAGATCCTCCAGCCCAAATCAAGGTTTTAGGTAACACAGCCTCGGCCAACAGCTTGGTTGCAACCTCTTGAGAGATCTTAAACCAGAACTACCCAGCTAAGCTGTTCTCAGGTTTCTGTCCCTCAGAAATTGTGAGAACATAAATGTTTGTTGCTTTAAGCTACTAAGTTTTGGGGCAACATGTTACTCAGAAACTAAGACTCTCTTTCCTTGACCACATATATGGAGCTCCATGAAATGTTAGTTGTCCCCAGGACCCCACTGTTATGACCTTGTTTCTCACTCTTGGTGCTCCTGGGGTGGGGCAAACACTATGGGTTGCCTATCCAATAGTCTTCCCACAAGCCCTATTTCTCCCCTGCTGGTAGAATCCATCTCCTATAATTGAGGCTCAAAATACCAGACACCAGCCTCCCTTGCAGCTAGAATTTGGGCACAAGATCCAATCCTGGCCCATGGGACCTGAGGAGTAGTCTGTTGGGTGTTCTGTGAAAGGTTTCTCTCCCTGATAAAGAGAAGGAGATTAGTGAGGAACCCTCCTTTTGCCTTCCAGCTTTTAAACGTCTTGTGTGAAGCATGATTCTTGGGGCAATAACATCTGCTGTTCTGAGAAGTGCATTCCATCTCCCAACCCATTATCCTCCTCAGCCACATCTACAGTGAGCACTGGAGAATATGCCCTCCTTGGGGGGATGAGCAGTTTTCTCAGCCTGTTTCCTGCCTGTAGAGTTTTGCAATCCCAAGAATTAAAACTTGAACAGTCACAAGGCTTTTCAGTCCAGAATTGTGATGATTTTTACAGTACAACTCAAAGACATAGCAGTCTTCTGATCTATTTGATTCTAGACAACTCTATATACCAATAGCCACATTCATTTATAGTTTTTATTTTAGATCTACATTTTAAATTTGCTGAATTTCTTTCCTCTCTTATTCCCATTGGCCTCCACTTCCTTTAAGACACTAAGTTTTGGGGTAATTAATCACAGTTGAGTTGGTCCTCTCAGACTTAGATGGGAGAGTACCCCTTCAAGTCTCTTTTCCCTGAGTCAGTTTGTCCATTTGAAAAGATTCACCTCTCAGTTCATTCAGAGTTTTCAACCATGGGTATGACAGCCATGTCATCAGTTTGATCCTTACCACAGGCTAAGATTTTTCTGGGCCTGAATTTAAGGGTTGTTTTTTTTTTTTCTTTTGCTTCACATTGGTTTTCAGCAATTTGGTTGTGATGTGCCTTGGTGTGGTTTTCTTTGTGTTTATCCTGATTGAAATTCATGGAGTTTCTTGGATCCATATTTTTCATCAAATTTGGAAAATGTTTGGTCATTATTTTTTTTCAAATACCCACACCTTCTCTATTCTCCTGGGACTCTAATTACAGGTATGGAAGACCAATTGTCCAACAAGTCACTGAAGCTCTGTGAATGCTTTTTTCTCTCTTTGTGCTTCAGTTTATCCTGTCTTCAAGTTCACTGATCTTTTTTTTTTTTCTGTCATGTCTAATTTGCTATTTAGCCTATCCAGTGAAATTTTTATTTCCTATACTACATGTATTAGTCAGGATTCACCACAGAAACAGAACCAACAGGATATATCCCTATCTATCTATATATCTATCTAGGTATCTATGTATCTATCTATCTGTCATGAGATTTATGTTAAGGAATTGGCTCACACAGTTACGGAGGCTGAGAAGCCTCATGATCTGCCTTCTGCAAGCTGGGGAAAACCAGTGGCATGAGAACCGGCAGCACTGATGCTATAAGTTCCCGGGCAGGCAAAGACTGCTGTCTTAGCTCGGCAGTCTAGTGGAAAGAGAGAATTCAACCTTTTTTGTCTCTTTGTTCTATGTATTTGGGCTCTCAATGGGCTGCATGATTCCCACCCACACTGGGGAGGGTGATCTGTTTTACTCATTTCACCAATTCAAATACTAATCTCTTCTGGAGACACCCTCACAGACATATCCAGAGATAATGTTTAACCAGATTTGTGATCATCACATGGACGAGTCAAGTTGACACATAAAATTAACTTTCACGCTGTATTTTTCAGTTCTAAAGCTCCATTTGGTGCTTTTCAAAAAAAAATGTTCCATTTCTTTCCTCCTTATACTAATGTTTTCCTTTAAATACTTGAATCTATTTATAATAGCTGTTTAAAATTCTTGTCTGCTAATTCCATCACATGTGTCCCGTGTCTGAATCCATTTCTATTGATTGATTTTTTTTCCTCTTGGTTATGAGTGTCATTTTTTGCTTCTCATATCCAGTGATCTCTGACTAGAAGACAGACATTTTGAATATTATCTGATAGAGCACTGACTTTTCTTATCGTTCTTTAAAGAGTGTTAAGTTTTGTTCTGGCAAATAACTTGAAGATCAGCTTGATCCTTTCAAGGCTTGTCTTTATGCTTTGTTAGGATGGGTCTATAATAGTTTTTACCCCAGGACTAGTTTAGTAGACTAGTTTAGCTAGTAGTTAGTAGACTAGTCTAGCTCTACTCCTAAGGTGTGGCCTTTCTGAAGTTTCCACTAAATACTCTGGGTGTTCAACGGTCTCTCCACCTTGGTTAGCCTGAACTTGAACATCTCCCAACTGTTTCAGCTCAGAGAGTCGTTCAGTTTACAGCTCCCCGGTAATTATTCTTTCTCCAGTATTTGTTCCTTGTCCAACCTCATGGAGCCCCATCATACACATACACAGTTTAGTACAGTAAGTCCCCTACATACGAACGAGTTCCGTTCTGAGAGCTCATCTGTAAATCCAGTTTGTTCGTTAAGTCCAACAAAGTAAGCCTAGTTACCTTACCTAACACAGTCGGCTATATAGTACTGTACTGTAATAGGTTTATAACACTTTTCACACAAATAATATGTACATAAAAAACAAACACAAAAAATAAAACATTTTTAATCTTACAGTACAGTACCTTGAAAAGTACAGTAGAACAGTACAACAGCTGGCATACAGGGGCTGGCACACACGTCCGCATCTTTGAAAGTTTGCAACTTGAAGGTTTTTATGTAGGGGACTTACTGAATTTAGCCAAAGACTCAAAAGCCAAAGACTCCTATGTGATTTTCTGAAGCTCTTTCTCTGAATAGCTCCCTCTTCTCCAGTATTCTACTTTACAAATTCCAGCTGCATTAGTTTTCTGAATTCTGATCTCTGTCTCCTCAAAACAGTGAGACTTCTGTGCTCTGCTTGGGTCCCCCTTCCCAGGGCCATGGTCTGGTAAATGCCTCTAGGCAGAAAGTCAGGTTGATCATAGAGTTAATCTTATTTGTTTTTCTTCCCTCAGGGAACACAGTCTTGTTCTGCTGGTTATCCAATGTCTGAAAACAGATGTTTCATATAATTTACCCACTTTTCTATTTGTTTATGGTAGGTGGGGGCTAGTCTAGTATCTGTAATTCCATCATAGCCCAAAGCAGAAGTCCACACAGGATAAGTTTTCATCAGCCTTTCTCACTGAAAGCATTTTTAAACTTTACCTTTTACTGTTTAGGGTTAAGAAGCAGTTGCCTCTTCCAACCCCATAAGTACTAAGTAGTAGACATTTAATTCCCTCTCATTCCTGCTTGTCAACCAGCCAGTTCTATCCCTTTCTTATCCCTTTCCAAACACAGCCAAAGGCTGTCTATTAATCAATTGTTTTCTACCCACCTTCCCCTGGGTTCCAAGTCCTTTAGGACCCTCATCTGTCTTCACGTTACTGCAGGACATACAGTTATGGATGAACAGAGGTGGCAGAGCTAAAATATATAAAGATCTGGGTCCTTGATGACATACTGAGAAGCAGCCCAGGACCTACCTCCAAACTTATTAAGTGAAATAAATAAATGCCTTCATTTGTTTTAGCCACTTTTAAGTGTATGTTTTAAGCCTGGAGCATCCTGATGGGCACATGAATGATCCCACCCCCCTCTGTGGTTTCTAATGCTCACGTCTCTCAGATCTTTGCCGCCAGCCTGTGTCTTCCTCCACAGGGGCAAGCTCAAATATCCACCTAACTGCTGGTCTCTCCCTGATGTCCCACCCACAAGTTCCTCAAACTCAACATCAAAAATTGATCTTATTTTTTCCCCTTCTAAACTGCTTTCCCTCAGAATTCTCAATCTCAGCTGAAGGTACCACCATGTACTTTATAACCCAAGCTGTAAACCTAGCTGTCATTCTGCAATTTTCCTTCTCCCGCTTCTCTTTATATCCATAAATCACCAGGTCCTACTAATTCTGCCTCCTAAGCATTTCTCAAATACGTCCCCTCCTCTCCACTCCTCCTCCTGCTATCAGGGAGAGGCCCTGCCATCTCTCTCTCCCAGTCTGTCCCAGCTGATCCCCCTGCTACCAATGCATCCTCTACACTGCTTCTTTTTTTTTTTTTTTTCTGAAACACAGATTTATTTGTATCATTTCCCTACTCAGAACTTTTTAATGTCCCCCCCCACCCTTGTTTATATGATGAAGTCCAAACCCTTACCAAGGCTTTTAGGCCTCCAAGATCTGGCCTCTGCTGATGACTCCAGATGCAACTCTTGCTACCCCCATCTCCATGTTACATCCTAGCAACACCAATTGGTGGTCGATTTCTCTAGTCATCCTGCTTTTCTCCCCTGTGAGCCTTTGTGCATGCTGTGCCCTACCTGAGATGCTCCCTGATGGCTCTGTCTCATCCCCCAGCTTTTCCCCTGCAGGCATCTATTCATGCTACCCAAGTAGGAGGTCCCCTTTTCTTCCCTCTAGAAGTCTTCCCTGGTGACCCCAACCTCCACTCTTGTATGGTTGCTCTTTTCTGTGCTCCAGTAATCTTTGTACACATCACTCTCGCCACACCTACCACTCTGCTTTATGGTTATGTGTCTGTCCCCCGCTCCAGACTGAGCTCCTGGAGGGCAGACACTGAGACTTACTTAGCCTTGAATCCCCAGCCTCTGGCCCACAGTGGCTGTGCGATAAATGTTTAATGATTGAATGGATCACCCAATAAATCCCTTATAGCAGGTCCCCTACAGACCATCGCTGTGGAATGCATAGTGGTTAGCTCACTCAAGTAAGTGGATTAATTTTAAAATAATAAAACTATGTTTCCTTAAAATCATTTTTCCACCAGTGCTTTCCTTTAATTAGTACAATCAGGGACAGGAGTGTATTTGTGGTGAGGTTTCCATAGTACTTCTCTCAGAAGGGGTATCTACATGTTTCCAGAAGCAAAGAATCATGGCTTAGTAAAAGAAAATGTGAAAAGAGCATGGCATGGGTATGAGACACTGCTGGAAAACTTTTCTAGGCCATTATAATCAGAATGGGCCTTGAACATCCATGAAGGGGGTGACTACAGAGGCGGATGTCTGATAGTCCCTTCTCCCCCAGGTGCTATGCTTATCAAAATTCCACCATTAGACAGTCACTCCTTTCGACTATCTTCACCCTCTCCTGTGGAACCCTTACAAGCCAAATTTCCTGTGGAAGGAAGACCCTCTCTCCTTCCAGGGATTGCTTTCTTCTGCCTGAAAATCACCCACCTCCTCCTCAGTCTACCCGTTTTTCCTATTCTTTAAAATGTATATGAAGTCCCTTCTCTCCCACCAATCCTCCCCAGATCTTTCTTTTAAGGTTGGGAGATCCTCAAGAGCAGAAATCATGTCTCATTCAACATTGTCTCCTGGGTGCCTGTCACAGAGCCTGGCACATGGTAGATGTTGAGTAGGTGAAGGGTAAACAGGTCTGAACTCACTCAATGCATAGTCATTTTCCCATCTTCATACATTCTGGATGCTTCTATTAATGCTGGTTCACTGGTACGCTGGTGATAGATGGAAGGTCTTGTGGAAGGTCTTTTGTTGCTCTAATGAGATGTTCTTTTTGAAGTAGCTTTAAAAAAAAAAAAACTTCCTGAATACAGGCTAGTTTCCTCACCTGGGTGGCTCCAGGTAGGCAAGGGTTGTGCCTTTGCCTTTCTGGGTTTGCCCTGTGGGTGGAGATTGGGCTGGGTCAGGGGGAGACACCTTGTGGACAGAAGTTTCCCAGCTTGGATCAGATGGTGAGGATAAAACTTCTAGTGTATGGTATGTGGGACACTATTTGTACTGTTATTCTAGACCCCCAAGAGGATGGGGCAACCGTTCATGGGTACCCAGGGGTGGGTGATGGGAATTTTCTCACAGAGTCATCAGATAGGGGCTCAACAAGGTCCAGTGGCCAGGGCGGTGGTTCCTCTGTGGCCTGATGATTGGTTCATAGGGATGAAGTGAAGTCACGTGCCAACTAGTGTTGGCCTGTGCACCTGTGATGGGAATTTCTTGCTCTTGGGTTGGCAGGTGGCAACTCAGAACCCATGTGGCTCCTGGGCCCTCAAACATGGCTCTTCTACGAAGTCTCTTGCCAGATCAGCTCACTTGACTCTTCGTGGGCCATCTTCCCCCACTCAGGTCCCAAACTTTCCCCATTTATACTTTTCCCACAGCCTCACCTGAGACTCTTGGGGAGTCGCTCTCTAATCCCCCTTCTGGTCTGAGATCTATTCTCTTCCATTCTTTCACCTAATAACCCTCAACTTCCCAGTGACTGAGAAACTGGCTTCCTTTGCTTGAAGATAGGGAGGCCTTAATCTCAAATCTTTAATCCTTAAATGAGGAAGGGAGGGGAGATATTTGCATTCAGTCCATTCTAGTGCAATAGAGAAAGTGGGGGAAACAGTTTAACACCCCTGTTAAAGGGAGCTGAATCATTCTTTTCATGCTGAATTGGCTGATATGTTCCTTGGCAGCCAAGCCTTGGCATAACCTCACCCCAGGGGAGAGCTTCTCTCTATCTCTTTACTCTGGGTGAGGTCGTGTGACTTACTCTGGCCAATGGCTTCAGGCAGAAGTGAAAAGGCACTGGCTCCTTAGGGAGCTTCATGTTTTTTTGCTTCCCTCTTACACCTCTATTGCTGTCACAAGAGGAACAATGCCCTGCCCAACCCCTTGTCCCGGGAGGATAAGGGACACAAAGAACAGACCCTCCCCAGCTGACCCACAAACCTGCAGTGAGAAGTAGGGTAAGGCAAGCCCAGCTGAGATCAGCTGAACCTCTGCCAACCTCCCCAGAAGTAAATGGTTATTGTGGTAAATGACTGAGTTTTGGGCTCTTTTGTTATGCAGCATTATTGTGGCAATAGCTAGCTGATATACCATCCTTCCAGAAGGCCAGAGTAAAGCACTGAGCACTTAGTGGCTGCACAGCACAGGATTTTGTTCTCCATTGAGCCTCGCTGGCTGGCATCATGAAAGAATACAAAAATATCAGACCTGGAAGAGCCTTTAGAAGGGTTGTCTCCACTCCCTCTTTGGCCACGTGGGGTGAGTAATCCTGGCCTCACAAAGGCACTATGAGGATTATATGAAATGCCGCAGGCGCAGCACTTGGCCTGCACCTAGTACCCGGGGCTTGTTACCTCTGCCTTTCTCAAAACTCACTGTTCATGACAGAGTAGACTTTCTGATCTCTGGTTTAGCATGACCTTGCAAAGGAAGGTTGATTTTATTCAAGGAAGTGTTGGCCCCATCCTAAAGTATGAAGTCTGAGAATGCTCTCTCCTGCTCCTCCCCTGCCTTTTCTGGCTCATTCCCCCTCAGGTGACCCCTAGCCCCTGTAAAAGTGACATCCTTTTTCTTGGAAACCCAGCATTCTCATGTTCTTTCCCTTCTTTGTATACAAACCCTGCCCTTGGAAAAAGGTCAGATGAGCCATTTACATTAAAGTGTAAATGACTGGTGTGGCTGGGGCTTTGCCTCTTGTTAGGGGTTGCATTTCAGAAGGAAACAAAGCCATCAGTGGGCACAGTGTTAAGAGGGTCCTTCGGGCACCAATGTACAAATGACGGAGTCATTTGCAGGTTGGAGAGACCTCCCCAGAGGAGGGCTAGGATTCTGCAGACACCAAGGCTCTTCCTGCTCTTCGAGACTTGTCTTTGAGCAAATCAGCTCACAGGGCACCCTGGCTCCAGGTGACCTCAGCCCACCCCGCTGGCCTCTCTTGGACCCTCCTTCTGGTAGCATATATGGACCTAAGAGGCAGCTATTTCAGAGGCTCCCCAGGAACCCCACAGACCAACCCTGACTCCAAGCCCTGCTCACGTCCCTACCTGAGCCACTGGCCCCAGCTGGCCGTGCAGCCCTCTCGTCCCTTTGCTCAGATCCCAGCTTCCAGGAAAACACGTTCTTCCTGGGGTTTGGGAACAAGATGGCCTGATTCATGCTAGGAGATTTTTTGTTTACATTCTCCGGGGCCTTTCTACCCTTAAGAAAAAAGAGAAAGAAAGAAACGAAAGGAAGGAAGGAAGGAAAGAAGGAAGGAGGGAGGGGAGGGTAGAAAGAAGGAAGGAGGGAGGGGAGGGTGGAAAGAAGGAAGGAAGAAAGCTTGTGCTTTGGTCAAAAGAGTTTAAAACGGAATTTTCCCTCTTTCTCTTTTCTTCCTTTTTTTTTCCCCAGCAGTAAACTACCAGATTCCGAACTGCAAGGGTAGGGACCCCTCTGGCTGTCAGAAGAGACGGGGATGCCAGCCCTGCCCGGGGGAGCGGGGCACGGGGATGCCAGGACCAAGGCCTCGGCCACCTGCCCCCATGCAGTGGACGGTGCGTCCCGCTGCGCTGAGCGGGCCCAGGAGGGACTTACACAGCCCTCGCTCACCACCCCTGAGAGTTCTCGGAGCCTCCTTGCTCCCACACCGCACTTGCATTCCCTGCTGCTCCCTTAAAAATCACAGAGGAGGGGCGGGGAAGGGCAGTGTGCACCCCGTCCCCACCAGAGCCCCCCACTGTCCTTGATTTCTTCCCACCGTGGCTTGTTCCCTGAGAGCATCTTGTTGTTTTACGTGGTGTTGCTGTCACAGAACGTGAGTTCCCTGAGGGAAGAGGTGAGGTCTTCCTCACTCACACTGCCACTGCAGTGCCCAGAACAGCGCCTGGCTCTGGGACCAAGTAAATGGAAGGAGAGGGGGAGAGAGGCAGCTCACCTGGGATCCTCGGTTCCAGAGTCCTCCCCACCCATGTACACACGCACAAGCACACACTCATGCACACACATGCCCACGCACACGTGCCCATGATGCGAGGGTCTCTCTTCTTGAGAACTTCTGAGTTGGGGGGTGGAGGAGAACAGCGGGTTTCTTAGCACCTTGGGAACGACCCTGAGGCCAGAGCCCTGTGCTGGGGGCCTTGCCTGAAGAAGAGGACGGTGACTCAGTTCTGTCTCCTGGGGAGGGGGGGTCCCTTAGCTCAAGGACACAGGTGTAGAGCCACCTGAGCTGCTGTGCCCCTCTTCCCAGAGGCCCAGGACACTGGAGGATATGTAACTGTATCACTGCTTCCCAGCTGGCAAAACCTTTGGCGGCGAGACCGAGGGATACACCCAAACCTGGAGGGAAGGCATGGGGAGTCAGGTAGTCTCCCTGGCCCTGTCAGCTCCCTGGCCCGCCTCTTGCTGCCCTTGGCTGGGAGAATGACATTGTTCTGAGGAGAAAGCGGGGTCTCTGCCAGAGCCCGTCTGGCCCAAGCTAGGCTGGGTTTGGGACCCCAGGAGCCCCTGGCCAAGAGTTGTCTGGGCAGTCACCAGCTTCTACCACGAGGGCGCTAGAGGGACTGGAGAGGTCCCGCCCTCTGCTACCTGCCCCCTAGCCAGCCGTCCTCTGCAGGATCAAGTTTCCCTCCCCAGGCTGAGGCCACCACACCCGCTACTGTCCTTTGTTCGGTGGTTCCACGGTAGATCCTGGCTTGCTGAGTGTCCACTGCATCAGCGGGTTATTCCAAATCCTCCCAATGTGAATGTTGAACACAGGTTGTCTTACAGATAAGGAAACTGAGGCTTAGAGATGTTGTCATGTGTTCAGGGTTACAAAACTAGTGAAAGGTGGAGTCCGAAGTCAGACCTGAGTTGGTGACGCCCCTTGGTCCATTGGCCTCTCCCTACATAAGCGCCCCCCACCCTGTGGGAGATTTCACACCCTGCTCTGTGAGGCCCCTCCCCCAGCACAAGCTGAGAAGGGAGTGGGAGAAGTGTCCACCCCTTCCTGCCCCCATTCCAACCACACTGGGCCCAGAAGGTGGACGAGCCCCTTGGAGCCCAGCAAACAGCTCTAACCCTGTCTCTCATCCAATACACCCCAAGGTCCTGAAAGATAATCTTTCCTTCTATGTCTGCAAAACATAGATATCCTCAGAAGTTTCTGGCCCCAGAAAAAAAAATGCTGTTTAAGCAAACAGATTCTGGCACAGCTCCACCCACCATTCCAGTCTCACCCCTGCTGGATTCCACTAACACTACCTCAAAAGGATGAATGGACAAGCCCCATGGAAAGTGATTAAGACTAGGGTCTGGCCCACAAATGCTCAAAAGTCATGTGCCCCTATCATCATCACCAAATGACAAGGTGATACAGTGAAAAGGCCAGCTTCCGACCCCAGCTTTCTTTGTCACTGGCTGGGCCTCAGTTTCCCTACTTTTAAAGTGAGGCTGGTTCGCTGGATGCTTCTGATGTTTAGTTCTATGCTTCAGTGTACCCTGAGCTGAGGAAGGCCTGACCCCCGGAGATAACATGTGTTCCAACCTCTGTAAGCATCTGTTTTCCCACGTCAATGTTTTCCAGACAGGCTTTCCTCATCTCCACAGGGTAGGGGGGAAGGCAGGGACCAGGAGTTCCTGCTGACAATCAAAACAGATAACTGCCCAGAGAGGTTATGTGACCTGCTCAAAGTCACACAGCAGACTCGACACCACAACCCAGCTTTTCTTTCATTGCCTTGCAAGGGCCGTAGTGGCTCATTTCATACTGAGAACTGGGAGAAGGAATCATGGGCAGAAGAGTGAAACACATCTAGAGAAAGGAAGCAATGTTGGGGGGCTGAGCAACATCTTGTCCCGTCCCCCCAGGAGGCTTGCTGGCTATTTAAGGGAGTGAGAGGCAGGCGGGCAGCAGGACAGGGTCCGGGTCTGAATCCAGGCTCTCGCCAGGAACAGGGAGCAGGGGGCGCCTAATGACTCCAAGCTGTCCTGGAATGTTCCCTTGGCCGGGGGAGCCACCTCGGAGTCTGGCTGCTGTGCGTGGCAGCTGTGTGAAGCACTTGCTGGCTGCAAGCCCGGCCACCAGGGACCACCAGCGGCCACAGCTACGGGGCCACCGGCAGGTGGGGCCAGGGGAGGGCAGCTCCCTCTTTCCTCGACATACGGATCTCCAGAGTCAACCTGGTTAGCGAAACAGGAGGAGCAGTGTTGTGTGGCCAAAAGGGGTCGGGTCGGGCTCCTCCTCCCTTCCCGCAAGTTGACAGAATAGGCCCAGCCTAGGGTCAGAGGGCACTCACGGCACCTCTCCTGTCTCACTAGTCCTCAGGACCCACGCTGAGCCACAGGCTCCCGTCTTCCCTTCCATCAGCAGCTAAGTGCTTACATGTTCCAACGAGACTTAGGTAACTGTGGGTCAGGCCTTTGCTGGGTGGTCTATATGATAAGTGCAAGGCCATCAGGGGGCCTTGCAGAAATGGTCCCCTGCACTGGCCTCGGCGGTCTCCCTTTTCTCTGTGGGAGTGGAACCCGAGGCTCGGCCAAGCCCCTCTTTATAGTGTAATGACATTAATGATGATGATAATGACATTAATGATGTCTAATGACGTGACCCATGATGGTAACAGCCAGCGCTCATTGAAGGCACTCTATGACGAGCCTTGCGCTGAGTGTTTTGTATGTATTAATTTAAACCAACTCAAAGTCACCCCAAGATGTTGCTACTTTTATAATTTCTATCTTATAGATGAGGAAACTGAGCCCCAGAGAGACTAAATAACTGGCTCAACTAGTGGCAGACTTGGGATTCCAATCCTGGCCATCTGACTTGAGACCCATGGACTTTTTCTTTGGCTCATTTATACTGATATCTGTTCTGTAGTTTTTCACTAATACCTGTTTCCCCAGAAGATTATGAGTTCCTTGCCTGTGGAGACCTAGTCTACCTCCTTCACTGCTGTGTTGCAGGGAGCCTGGTACCTGCAGGTACTGGTAGCAGAATATATCAGTGCCCTGTCTATAGCTCCTGTGCCTTCCAGCACTTGTGTCTCTTTGCCTGAGGCTTCTCTCTGGCCACTGGAGCCAGCCCTGCCTGGAAGTAGCTCTCAACCAGTGACTGACAGAGTTGTGGATAAACACCCCAGGTCCCTCACCCTTGTGGGGAGATAACTCTGTGTCATGGGTCCTACGCAGGCTCCCAGAGTTCTCCAACAAGATGGAGCCCCAGTTGCCCATAGTGATGACCTGCTGGAAACACACCCTCTCCTGGCTGTCTTCCACTGCCCATCTCACTTCCCCACTCGACTACTAATAAACCATTCCCAAATAAACCTCACAAATAAATCACATCCTTAACTCAGAGTCGGCTCCTAGGGGAGCCCAAACTAAGACAGTGCTTCATGTTTGTGAAACGATTGGTCCTACCTTACACTGTAGAGTTAGAGAGGGTAAACCACTAGCCTAATTGTTCTCTACAGTTTTCATTGTTATAAAAACATGTATTTCTTTTACCATCATATTAAAATATATTTATTTAGAAAATAGTAAACCCCACTTTATAAAGACAAGCTCCAGACACAGAGAAGGAAAATCCCCTTCCTCCCCGATGGAGCATGATAAAGAACACCAGGAAGACCCAGACAGGAAGGTTATAAGTGTGTTCAGGGGAAAGAGAAAAGGACAAATGCCTGGGAGTGACAGGAAAGATCAGGGAGGGCTTCCTGGAGGAGACAGCAAGGGAACTGGGCCTTGAGAATGGTTTGGAGTGAAATAGATGGTGAGTGAAGCTTTCAGATGTCAATGAGGGTGTGAGCTCCCTCTACAGGAAGGAGCAAAGGAGAGGCGAGGTCTGCTTCTGGGGTCTTGGGAAGCCCAGCTCTGCTGCTCACCAGATAGGTGACCTTGGGCACTAACACAACCTCTCTGAGCTTCCACTCCTCATCTGTACAGTGGGTATCATGACTGTGCTACCTCAGAGGGTGGCTATGAGGATCAGACAAGGTGATGTGGGCCAACCAAGAGCCTGACACAGAGAGTGTGACCAGAGCCAGATGGTTCCTGGTGGTAGTGCATGTGGGGACACTGAGTGGTTCAGTCTGACCCACTGTCTGCACTTTGGACAGCTCAGGAGTTGCTAGGGTGGCATCTGGAGAGGCAAGATGGTTTCACCTTAGTGAGCCCCACGTCTCTCATGCAATCTTGTGCAAAATGAGATTTGAATTTCAGCTCCACCTGCATCCAAAGCTATAGGGCAGAACTAGATGAAGAAACAGATGTGAACATAGTTTATAAACTGTTAAGTGCCAATACTTTGGAGAAATTAGAGTGACAGCCACAGTGATTCAAATTCAAGATGAGACTGGTCATAGCAGAGATTTTATTACGGGGCAGAAATTCCTAGAAGTTTCAAGCTGGAAATGATTCTAGATAATCAAGTTCAGCACGCCCCTCATGCTCCATTTTAAGATGCTCAAACCAAGGTCCAGAAAAAGGAAAGATTTACCCAAGTCCAGACAGCTGGCAAGAGGTGGGGCTGGGAATTGAACTGAGGACTCTGGTGGCCAGCTAGTCCAGGGCACCTTCCTCTCCACAGTGGCTGCCAGGAGCACAGCCACCTTCTAGGCAAGCCCCCCTGCTCCCTACTTCCGTCCTCCACTTTGCCTTCCCAGGCTATGCCATCTGTCTGGCTTCGCTCTCTCCCACCGCCTCCTGCCCCCACCTGCAACCCACACACACTCCGCAACTGCCCCACTCCCTCCCATCTCACCTGGTGACTTGGCTCCGATGTGTTTATCTCGGAGAAGCTGCATTGGCACGGGTCTCTGTTTGTAAGATTCCCCACCTCTGTTTACTGGTGTTTATCCAGTTGTGTGCTGTCTACCCTCCTAGCCTGGAAGCCAGAACTGCTCGTCCTGCCTGCTGGGTGCCATCACCCACTCCCTGTGGGCTCTGACCTCTGCATGCAGCAGACACTGTGAGGTGGCCAGCAGCCAGCTGACATGGTGTTTGGGCTTGGGCAGGGCTCGGTGGCTGACACGGGTAGAGATGTGAGCACACCCCAGAGGAAAGAGGGCTGTGTTTCTGGAAACAGGGTCCAGATATTAACGATCATATTCTCCTAATATAAAGTGTCAGGTTATTGCCTTTCACACTATGTAGAGACTGTACCAAGTGCTTTACATGTATCATCTTGCTTAAGCTTTACACCACCTGTCAATAAGATTAGTTATTGCTACTCTTATTTTTCAGATGAAAGGATTCAGAGAAATTATATTTGCTGGAGATCACAGAGCTCATGGACGGTGGAGCCAGGACCCAAACCCAAGTCTTAATGGCTCCAAATCTCCTGCTTGTAATCACTCTATTATATTGATTACCCCTTCTATGACCCAGGCACAACTAGAGTCCACCTTCCCACACTGCTGCCAGATGACTTCTCCAGAGGGGAAATGGGTCCCAGCCATCTCAGAGCAACCTGCCAGGGAGCCCTGGACCCGGTCAGGTAGGAGAACTGCTGCCTCAGACTCTGATATGCGATTAGTGAGATGCTAAATTGATTCAGCCTTTTAGAGGGCAGTTTGGCAGAAGCTAGCAAAAATAAAAACTGTCACACTCTTCGACACACCAATTCCTCGTATAGAAAGTAATCACCCAGGGGTACAACGATACCAATACATGGTGTTCATTGCAGAAGACTTATGTGTTCATCGGTGGAGGAGTGGTTATGTAAGCCCTTGGACATCCATAGGGTAGCTATGAGGCAGCAGTTAAACTGAATGAGGCAGACTTATATGAACTGATGTGGGAAGATCTTTAAGACATATGGTAAGCAGAAAAAAAGCAAAGCGCAGAACACTATGTGAGGTGTGTATATACAATGCCCCAAACAAGTCCAAATGATATATATGTGCAAATAAATGCCAAGAAAATGGACAGCAATGATACGTACTGAACTGTAAACAGCAGTTACCCCAGGGGAGAGAATAGGTTCGAGAGGGCGGAGGTAAAGTAGAATTGTTATTGTTTACTCTGTGCATTTGTGTATTTTTTTTCTAATGAGAACATGTCCATGATCCACCTGTGTAATGAAAAAACAAAGCCAAACCCCAGGCCTGGGCTGCTCCCAGTGGGGCTGGACCTACAGAGAAAGCAGACAGTGAGGGTGGATTTCTCCGGCCGCTGAGGGCAGCTGGGGGCAGCTGAGCAGATGGTCCAGCGGCTGGACTGAGCCTGTGGGAGTTCCCTGCAGTGTCCCCAGGGAAACCTTGGCCTGATGCTCCCCAGGGCAGCTCCCTATCACCCCTGCAGTGGTCTGTAGCGCCTTAGGCCTAACCAGCCCATTGACTTTTGACTTTATTCAGCCTGTGCAACCACTGCAAGATGAGCTGCCTGAAACTTATGAGGCTCATTTGGTGGATGAGAGGACTCAGAATCACGGCCGACAGGACCGGACCAGGGGCATCTGGGAGCATATACTCCCACAGCAGGGGAAAAGGAGCAGTCTCAGGGACCATTGGGGGTGGCAGTCCCTGGTGGAGGAGGGAAAGGGGCAGATGCACATGGGAAGGACATGTAGGTCTGGGCTTGGGAAGAGTGTCCCTTAGCTGGAGAGTGGAGCTGAGTATCCCTCACCCTCTCCAGGACCTTGTCCCTGCATGTCACCCCTCCCAAGAGAGCCCCTTCCTTGCACCACGATTTCCTGGTGCCCTGCCTGGAGCAGCGACTCTGGAGTTGATCAGACCTGGTTTGAATCTGCCTCTTATTGGCTTTGCCTGTATGAGCAAGTCACCTACCTTCTGAGCCCCCCATCTCCCCATGTGTAAAATGAGAAAATCATAGAAATGTCTCACAGGCCTGTTGGGAGGTTACAATAGATAATATTTATAAAGCATCATTACAGTGCCTCACGCATAATAAGAGCTTGATAAATGCGTTGACTTAATTATTCCTGGGTCACAGCTAACACCTGGGCAGTGAAGAGGGGCTTTTAAAAAAGACCTCAGGGGCTTCCCTGGTGGCGCAGTGGTTGAGAATCTGCCTGCCAATGCAGGGGACAGGGGTTCGAGCCCTGGTCTGGGAAGATCCCACATGCCGCGGAGCAACTGGGCCCGTGAGCCACAATTACTGAGCCTGCGCATCTGGAGCCTGTGCTCCGCAACAAGAGAGGCCGCGACAGTGAGAGGCCCGCGCACCGCGATGAAGAGTGGCCCCCACTTGCCGCAACTGGAGAAAGCCCTCGCACAGAAACGAAGACCCAACACAGCCATAAATATAAAAATAAATAAATAAATTAATTAAAAAAAAAAAAAAGACCTCAAATCCAGCACAACTCCATACCTTTTTAAAAAAGAAAAATCTCCTAAAACCACAAATGAATTTCCCCTTCATTTCCAAAAACAGGTTGACAAACTCCTACCTAAAACCCTTCTAGCTGGATGTGTTCCAGCATTCAGAACTTTTGGGGTTTGAGATGTCTATTTAAATACATGAAACCCCTAACAGGGTCTAGGACAGCACCTCATGACCAAACATCATAATATTTTTGTGGCAAAATATGTGGATATTCACACCAAAGAGGATACATAAATTCAATAAATAGTCTCATATCAGTTTAGCTCAAGTCTTGCTGCCAAATGAGTTACAAAAAGCTTTGGTTCTCAGTGCTTCTGGAGGTTGGAACTGTGGATGAGGGCTGGTGGACCTGCTTTATAAGTCCATTGTCCACTCCCAAAAGCTGCACTGCGACAACTCCGAGAAAAAGGCATTTTTATCATCACTTTACAGATGAGAAAACCGAGGCTCAGAGAGGTGATGTGACTTGCCCAACGTCACACAGCCAGTGAGTGTCGAAGTCAGAACTAGGATCTGAGATCTTGAGTTTCTGGGGACGGGAGAGAGAAACAGGGCTCAGAGGTGGGTGGGGCGGAGGGCCTTCTGTCCCTTCCCCTGCTCCCCCTCAAGCCCCTAGGCAGCCCGCGTGAGTTCCTCTCCAAGACAACAGGGCACGAGTGTGCTGCTCCTGGCTACTCTGTGCCATCCTCCGGCACACGGAGTGCCAGACGCTGGCCTCCATCCGCGAGTTTCCGGGGAAGATAATAATGAAAATGTAACAGAAGAGTTTCCATCACACCCATGTTTTCACTTCAGCCGTACAACCAAGATATTTTCTGGCATTTGGGTTCAGCTGCAGGTGGACTGGGGCGCTGGTGGTGGTGGAGGAGGAGGGGGCAGAGGGAAAGCAAGGCTGAGGCATCCCATTCCCAGGGTGGATGCGCCGGGAGCTATGGGAGCTATGGCACGGCCTCTCCTTGTCCGCTCGCTACCGCCAAGACCAGCCAGATGATGTGGATAACCGGGGTGGCAGGGAGTGGGGGAAATAGAGTACACAGAGACCTGTCATATTCAGTGGTTGTGCTGATCCGTGCGGGATGTTTGTCTCACGGGGAGGGATGATTGTTCAGTTGAGGCAGCCGGATCCTGACCCAGAGTCTCTTGGGTAGATGGAGTTCCCAGGGATGAACCCTCCCTGTGACCTCGGAGCTTCAGGACAGTGTTTGGGTCTCTCTCTGGGAGCTGGGCAGCTCAGCTCAGCCGGACCTACACTCCCCCTGGAAGCTCCAGGAGGCTCAGACACCTAGTTTGGACTAAAAGCACCGGTCTTGCCCCGAGGGCAGCTAAACCTGTGCCCTGTGCCTGCCCTGTCCCAGCACTGGAAGTGGCAACAGGCTTGGCTGCCCTGTGACCCCACAGGCTCTGGGGGTTAAGCCCAGCTCGTCTGGGAGGGTGCATCTGTCTTGCTTTACTCTAAACTATGAGCTGGTGACCCTGAGCCAAGGTCTTTACTAGCCCAAGTACAATATGCCTGCCACGTCCTGGTGTGCGCTCTCCCAGGTCCACTGACATTCACTCTGGCAGTCAGTGGCAGATGGTGTGGCGTAGTGACCAAATACACAAGCTCTGAAGTTACACAGACCTGAGTTCAAGTCCTGATTGTGTCATGCACTGCTGTGTGACCTTGAAGCTACCTAAATTCTCTGTACCTGAGTTTCCTGGTCTATAAAATGAGAGTGGAAATAGCACCCACTCACAGGCTTGTAGGTGTTAAATGAGCTCATTTACAGTAAGTTCTCTATAAATAGAAGCTATTACAGAGAAACAAAAGCTGAAAGAGTTTCTGGAAATCTACTGGAGATTCCCCTCACCCTGTAGATGTGTCTCATTGAGACCCAGACAGAGGAAGGAGACCTTGTTAGTGATCAGGGACAAGGTCCAGACTTTCCACCCAGGCCTGTGTGTGCTCCGTCTTTCGCACCCCTTGGCTTGAGTCTGTCTCCATGCCTCCTGATAAGGCTGTGTGTGTTTCATCTTCCCACAAAGCAGTGGTTATCTGCCATTAAATGAAAACAAACACACAAGGAAGTCTCCTTCTCTGAAAAAGTGGTACCACCTTTGAAAAAATAGATGTATGATATTATATATCTGCACATACTTAGTGAAAAAATCTAGATAGAGATACCCAGTTCAACATGGAGTGAATACTCATGTTTATTCTTTTGTCATGGTGAACCTTTTCCCATGATTGTGCCAACTTTGTAAAGTGGATGGATGGATGGATGGATGGATGGTTGGATGGATAGATGGATGAATGGGTGGATGGGTGGATGGATAGATAGATAGATAGAGAGAGAGAGAGAGAGAGAGAGAGAGAGAGAGAGAGAGAGATAGAATGCAAACCTTTAGAAAGCCTTCAGGTTGTTGGTCACAGAATGCCCAAGTCACCACCATGGCCCAAGGGCTGCAAGCTGGGGAGTGGGCTTTGGCTTCAGACAGGCCTGCATTCAGAATAACTAGGACTAGAGAGGCAGGGAAGAGGGACACGACCTGTCAGGGATGTGTCCAGGAGAGGACAGTGATGCCTTTTGCCTAGCCTTTCCCATCGGGGGGAGAACACCCATCTTTGCCCTCCTGGGTGCCAGGCAGTCTGGTCTCTGGCTGCCAGCCTGTTGGGTGTATTTACAGGGCTGACTTAACCAGAAACACTCTGGAACCTGGCTACCTCTGGGCACAGGTGTCACGTGTTCCCAGAACAGGTTTTAGAAGGCATCGCTAGACTTGGAGGAGCTGGTGATGGGGTCACTCTTCCTTACCATTCTGCTTTTGACTTCCAAGCTCAACGTGTGGCTTGGCTCTTCTCTTATTTCTCAGGGTGGGACGGAGTATGCATATGTGGGTAGGCTTTGGGGGGCTGAAAACTGAATCATTTCAGTGTCAGAAAGACATGTCTCGGGCTTCCCTAGTGGCGCAGTGGTTAAGAATCCGCCTGCCAATGCAGGGGACACGGGTTCGAGCTCTGGTCTGGGAAGATCCCACATGCTGTGGAGCCTGTGCGCCACAACTACTGAAGCCCATGTGCCACAGCTACTGAGCCCGTGCTCTAGAGCCTGTGAGCCACAACTACTGAGCCCATGTACCACAACTACTGAAGCCCACGCGCCTAGAGCCCGTGCTCCACAACAAGAAAAGCCATCGCTATGAGAAGCCCGCGCACCACAACAAAGAGTAGCCCCTGCTCACCACAACTAGAGAAAGCCCGCATGCAGCAACTAAGACCCAAAGCAGCCAAAAATAAATAAATAAAATTTATAAAAAAAAAAAGAAAGAAAGACATGTCTCAAAGAAACATGTAATTGTATTCCTAGGACCCAAGCTCAGAGGAAGGAATCTGAGGCAGGCAGCAGCTAGTGTAACCCCAAGAAGCCATTGATGTCTCTCAGCCCATGACTGAACACCTCCTTTGGCTGGAATCTCACTTCTGCCTGAGATGGCCCGTGCTGTGCTAATTTAACCAAGGACTTCCATTCCCCTAGAAATGATTCTACTTAGCTAAGAAAGGACAAGTGAGTGCAAGGTCCTTCTCCACCCATCTATGCCCAATTATTCTGCACCTTTAGGGAAAACACCATACTTTCCCCACTGTTCTGCCATGCTACCTGTATCATATATCAGAAAGGGTCTGGATGTGAGTCAAAAGATGCAAGTTCAAACCCTGACTTTCTCACTCTAGCTGTGTGACTGTTGGCAAGTCTCTGAACCTCTCTGAGCCTCAGCTTTTCCTACCACCTGTAGACGGGAGCAAGACTCTCTGCTTGTTTGTTTCATTTGGGTTGCTGGAAACTAAAGTCATTAAGAAATTGTAAAAATCAAAACATATGATGACAACGACAAAGATGACAAAGATGATTCAGAGTGGCCAGACATGAAGGCTTCCTCCATTCTCAACACACAGGGGGAATGACTATTTCAGATTAGCTTAGTCCAGTGATCTGAAAGAACACCAGGGGTTACACAGAGTGAGGGAGGATCTATAGGGAGGAGACTCCAGTGAACAAAAACTAGACTGGGGTGGAAAGTCCTGGAGAGTCAGGGGCAAGTGGGTCCTGGTGCCTGTGATGGGGCCGAGGACCTGGAGTGGGGGAGAAGCCCCACCTTGAATGTTTGGGTGGGCCATAGTCGGGGGGAGTCGAGGCCAGCTCACCTGAGCTTGGGAGGAGCCCAGAGACCGACTAGGCAGCCCTCTCACCCTCCAAAGACTTCACACAAAGCTGCCTGATGGACAGGCCTGCCCAGCTTCTCTTACCAGTACCTGAATTGTGATTGGTTCATCTAGGCTTTACTACTCTGTACTATGGGATGTGTTCACACACCATCAGCCTGGAACTTCCAGAGGGTAGGAAGCATAAAGCCTGGCACACAGTAGGTGTTTAATAAATGTCTGATGAGTGAAAAAAAGAATGAATAACTGGGGTTAAGCCACAGGCATGGGGATTCTAAGTTGACCTCACTTGGCCTCAGCACTATCCATCCTGAATCTGAGAGGAGGTTTGTTTCTTCCCTTAAACGTGAGCCACCTCCAGCTTTCTCCCCTGTGATTTCCACGGCACTGCCCTCCCCAAAGCCTCCTTTCTCCTCAGATCGGAGTGTCCATGCTCCCCTGAACTCTCTCTCCTGGAACCACTCTTTCTCTCCCCTGCTCTCTGAAATGGGCCTCTCCCCCTCATCTTTCTCAGCTCCCTTCTCCAGAAGCTTTCCAGCTCTCCCACAGTCTCCTCTCCCTCCCCCCAGAGTTCCTCTGAATGCACCCACTTAGTAGTTACCTATATGCTCAGCTGTGGGTTTAGCCAAAAGCCACATCCTTTCGTTTCCCTGTGTGGGGATGCCATCTGCTCACTGACCTTTCCTTCACGGGATGAGAAAGCCTAAAAGCCTCCTCCCCATCCCACCCGAACCCTGCTCTTGCAGAACGGAGACCCCAGAGTTCTCTGCAGTGCACTGTGTCTGGAAAAATCTGAGCGGCCCACACATAAGGCCAGTGTTCCAAACTGGGAGAAACAATTTCCATCCTGTGAGCCACAAACCACCCCCGGTGCACCCCACCCCCCCCGCCCCACCCCGGCACACAGAGGCCAGAGCCCAGGGCATGGCCCGGTCCAGGATACGCTCCTGCCTCGGCCTGGTGGAAACGGAGGAGGGTGAAGTGGAGAAAATGGGGAAATTGGTGGTAGGGTGGAGCCAGAGAGAAACAGAGAAACACAATGGGAGCCCAATTTGCAAATATCAGAACACCGGGCTGTAGCTGCCTGCCTTCACTCCTTCCACCTCCCACTCCCACTCCTGTAATAGACTGGCTTCATAATGCAGATTCCCCCACATTATAATAAGTCCTGGAGGAGTTCCCTTCTTCGCTAGGAGCTGGGTCACGCCATATGCGTCTGCTAGATGCTCCAAAGCTATTTTCCAGGGCATCTCCGATGGGCCAAGGCTTCCTGTTCTAGGCTTCCTGTTTATAGATGGACCCCAAAATGTAGAAACACAATGCACAGAAATGTGCTTTTGTCTTACTATTAATCTAGAGACTAATTCTAAATACAAAACCTAGAGCCATACCTTCTAGATTATTCCATGGGGCCCTTCTCCCTGATTCCTCCCTGCAACCACTCATTCCATCAATTACTTTGCAATTTGCCCCTCCCCCACCTGTTCACCCGTGCCACCTTTGGAACGACTGCTCAACTTTACATCAGCTCCTCCACCTGCCTTTGTTTAGAGGAACCTGGATCACAGCTCCCAGTGTGCCCTGAAATGCAACCCAGGCAGCCAAGAAACACAGCGCTGTCTGCTGCTGTAGGAAATTGAGGAAAGAGGTTTATGAGCCTTGTGTTCTGCTCAATTAAGCTGTCACTGGGTGTTTTGAAACTCTGGGCCAAATGCAAACACACACTTGTAATCACTTTGTATTTATGCTTGGCAACTTACTTTCAATATTACCATTATTACACTGGAAAATATTTTCCCTTTAAATATACAATTTAGTTTTTTTCAAAAAAAAAAAGTCATTTCATTACATCTTGGAATCAAAATTTTCCCTCCAGAGAAATCCATCTCCAATTTCACAATTAAAGTCAAGGAAAAACTAGGGTACAATACACAGAAACTAATTTTGAAGTTGATTTCCCTCCCTGCTAATGTCTGTTGCAATCATCCCTCCTCCCCTTTTATTCTCCAGGCCCTCTGGCATTTAGGGCCACCTGCTGTGGATTTCTGTAGCTCTAATGCACAACCATGAAATCCTGAGTTTAACCCCTGAGAGAAAAATGGTCTGGGGAAGAGATCAGAGTTCACGGTACTTTAAATGCAGCCCCCAAAACACAGACTCACGAGGGCCTGCAGTTATCAACTCAGAGCTGGGCCAATACTGGAAGCTCATCCACCTCCAAGCAGATGATGATCTGTTTTTCAGAATGACCATCTCTCTTTGTCTTTCTGAAGTTCTCCAGAGGTACCAACTCCACAGGCACCTGTTGCAGGGTTTTGTGGCAGAGAATCCTTCTACAACCCACTGCAATCTCTCCAGCTTTAGCCACATGGCTAGGGTTGCCAGATTTAGACAAAACAAAAACAAACTAAAGGACATCCAGATAAATTTTAATTTCAGATAATCAACAGAAAAATTTTAATGTAAGTATTTCTCATGCATTATTTGGGATATACTATGCTGATAATAATTTGTTGTTTATTTGAAATTCAAGTGCAACTGGGTGTCCTGCATTTTATCTGGCAACCCTTGGCATGACCATATCTCAGGCTGATGTCGACCCCAGCCTGTAAGTGAGTAACTCATGCCCAGCTAGGGACTGGCCTTGAAGCACTGACTTCCCACTGCAACTTGAAAGGCCCTGCCCTGTCCCACAGGAGAGAAGGTGCTTCGGATACCACCCCCTAGGCTGGACAATAGTCCACATTGGGGTCAGTGGGTTGAATTCAGTGTGAAAGGCCATGATCTGATGACTGATGGCTATCACCTGTCAGGAGGGATGAGCGAGGGTGCCCCCATCAGCTGGGCAGGTCCTGGAAGCCAGAGTCGGGCATGAGGCATGGCCCTTCTTACCTGCACTGGTGACGAGATGCCACACACAGTGCACTGACAGGCCTGGGAAAGCCAGAGCAGAGGCTGCCAAGAAGGGGCTAGGCAGGAAGCAGTAGCCGAGGGCCAGATCCCAAATAGGGAAGAGGGAAAGGGTGCAGAGAGGTGGGAGGAGCGGTGGAGAGGAGGGGGCAGAAACAGAGCAGAGCCCAGACTTGGGCAGCTTGGTGAGTGGCAGGAATTTCCCAGGCAGATGCTGCACAGTTGAAAAGGTCCAAGTGGGCTGCAGGCCTGGAAGGCTTCCCAGAGGAGGAGTGGGATCCGCTGGCCCAGAGCTGGGTGGGCTGGAGCCCTACTCTTCGGAGATAAATGTCCGAACCAAATATGGTCAGTTAATAGTCCTCTTTCCTGCCAGTCTGTCCAGGATGGGTTCACAGGAGAGGTGAGGTTGGCCCTTCCCCAGCCAGTGAGTACAGAGGGTCTCAGGAGGCACTGAGTGTGCAGGGCGCTGCCAGGAAAGGCAGGGACACTGCTGGTGGAGCAGTAAAGGCAGGAGGAGAAGGGGCCCTCTGAGGCCCCAAAGAGAGAAAATGTGCTTTTTTTTTTTTTTTTATTTAACACTTTATATGTTTTGGCTACTGAATTAGCATTCTCAGCTGCCAGTGAAAGAAACTCAAGTCAAGCTGGCTTAAACCACAAGGAGAATTCATTGGCTTGAAGAGGCTGGAAGCAGAGTTTGCCTTACGTCGATCTGGACTGAGAAGCCCAAGCAGTGTCAACAGGCTGTCTCTCACTCTCTTGTCTCCTGGATCTCTTTTCCAGTGTGTTGGCTCATCAGATGCTGACTCCCTATGGCTCTGGGCTCTTCTATCAGCTCAGAAGCCCCAGCAGTGTGCGGACGACAGCCCCTGGGCTCAGTCCCTTGGTCTGGCTTGCTTCACGCACTCATTAGGCCAGGAGGAGAGAACACACTGATTTGCCAGGCTTGGGTCAAGGGTGAGGGCCTGGGGGCGGGCTGGGGAGGTCAGCCACGCCCATCTCTGGGGCTGACTGTGAGAGATGCGGTCCCTCAAAGGGAAATTGGATACACTTAGCAGAAAGGGTGAGCGGTATGGAATGGATGCTAGTCAGGTAAAAATCACCAACGTCAAAGCCAGTGAGCTTATATATCAATGCTGATTTCATCTGGTCCTTGCAGTGAGGGTGCTGGGTGGGAATTATTAGCTTATTTTACAGAGAATGAAACTGAGGCTCAGAGACTGTGACTTGTCCAATATCATACAGCAAGGTGGAGGCAAAACAAGATTCAAACTCAGGTTTCTGGGTCCTGACATGGCCACACCAACGTAGCCAACCTAGCCAGATGCCCTCCCAGTGGAAACGTGAGGCCTGGTCCCTACCCTCCAAGGGCTTCACCCACCAGTGCCAGACCACACCCAGCCACTGTGAGAAGACCGCTTCCAAATTCCATGTAAAGGAACGAGAACTTCTCAGCACAAGCCACGTGCATTTCGAAAGGGGTCAGGAGAGCATGTTAGAGGCCTCAGAGAGAAATGGGGTGACTACCGCTGGGTATTTACCATAGCAGGAATGTTTACCAGCAGCAACAAAGGAACAGGCCCCCCTAGCTGGGGGCCCAAGGAGCAGGGCTGGGTAAACAAGCAGCTCAAATGTGGGAACAGCTAGGAAGAGTGTCCTGTAACTCTTGCAGCCCTGGGAGGACCCACAAGACCTGGAGCCCCATCACCAGGAAAGCAGCTTGAGCTGCAGCTACAGGCTCGCCAGGGAGACCTGAGGCTCTGTCCCAGCCCCATCCACTGTACGACCCTGACAAATCACACCCTCTCCTGGGCCTCAGTCTTCTCATCTGTAAAATGAAGCATACAGACCAAATCAATGCCTCCCTCCCTTCCTTCCTGCCTTCCTTTCTCTCTCTCTCTCTCTCTGTCTCCCCCTCTTTCCTTCTTTCTTTCTTTCTTTCCTTTCGCTGCAATCCAAAGTAAGAAACACCTTTGCCACTGACTCAAAAACACCCACAGACAAATTTCACAAAACAATATTGACCCTTACTACAAGCAGTATGCTCTGATATCTTCTAGTTCATGTACTGCATTTTTTTTTTAAAGCTGGATCTTATCTGCCCACTTGGAAAACTACACTGAACTAGATGATCTCCAAGGACCTTCTTAGAGGCCAAGTCTTTTTGGCAGGGCTTTTGGTGCTGCAATATCTGTTAGGCACTGCAGGGCACAGGGAGGAAACAGAGGTGGGCTCTGGAGGAGCTGATGCTTAAGAACCGCCCCCCCAATGCCCCCTCCAGTTCTCTCCTTTGCTCTTCCAGCTTTCCAGGGAGGCTGTGGATCGGAGGCGAGTCTAAGACACTTTGAACTTGGACAGTTCCCTTCCTTGGACCTCCATTTATTGACCTGTAAAATGGGCTAGTAGAAAGTATAAGGCCGGATCGTGGCCAGGAGCACAGGCCGCTCTGCACTCTGCCCGACACGGATCTGTGACATTCTGGGCATCACAGCAACTCTGAGCTCCCCCGGCTCGGCTCCTGGCTCCGTCGTTGCTCCTGTCCATCCCGCCTCCTGTGCCCCTGAGCGTCTTGTAAGTGGTTTTAAGGACAGCAGCTGCACTGCCGATATTTGACAGGTGGTTTAATCAGACTGCAGTTTCTGTTTGAAGAATAAGGGAGGACTCCAGAGGGAGGCCCAGCGAATTTGCAAGGAAATACCGACGGGTTGACTTTCTGTCTGTCAAAGACAGCCCTGCTGAAAGGGCTGCAAAGCCTTAAGAGATCAACTCCCAGCTTTTTTCTTGGAGCCAAGAGTCACTCAGGCAATTTCCTCCCTCTTCTCCCAGGGGTCCCCAAGTTGAACTTTTTGGAGTAACGGGCCAGGTGACTGCCTTTGCTTCTGCAGTGTTGGGCTGGGTTTGGATTGGGCCAGATTTAGGTGTGCTGAAGCTGGCCTCTGATAGGACTTTTAAAAACTAACTTTTAATTACATAAGTGGTACATGAATACAGTCTCTTTTTTTCAGCCTTCCTTTGAAAAATTAAAAAATTGCAGGTAAAGCCCAAGGCCCCTTTGAGTGTCACACCCAAGTCCATTCCTTACTCCCACACCCCTGCCCTATAACCCCTGTGTGTGTTTGGTACAAAAATAGAAACATGGGTGGGTTTTCTTTTCCATATAAATTTTACCTGCAGCCAACACTGTCCACCACCCACCCAGCAGGTGATGGCACCCATTTCCTCCCTGCTAATGAAACCTGGATGTACTCAAGTGGTCGGCAAAAGTCTCCTGATATCAGGGAGAATAGATGAGAATGAATCATGACAGGCTCCCTGACTTCACACTACACTACAAAGCTACCATAGTCATCAAAACAGTATGGTCCTGGCACAAAAACAGACATGTAGATCAATGGAATAAGATAGAAAGCCCAGAAACAAACCTATGCACCTATGGTCAATTAATCAATGACAAAGGAGGCAAGACTATACAATGGAGGAAAGAGAGTCTCTTCAATAAATGGTGCTGGGAAAACTAGACAGTGACATGTAAAAGAAATGAAATTAGAACTTTCTTTAACACCATAAACAAAAATAAACTTGAACTGGATTAAAGACCTAAATGTAAGACTGGATACTATAAAACTCTTAGAGGAAAACATAGGCAGAACACTCAGACATAAATCGCAGCAATATCTTTTTTGAGCTGTCTCCTAGAGTAATGGAAATAAAAACAAAAATAAACAAATGGGACCTAATTAAACTCAAAAGTTTTTGCAAAGGAAACCATAGACGAAATAAAAAGACAACCCACAGAATGGGAGAAAATATTTGCCAACGATGCAACCGACAAGGGATTAGCCTCCAAAATTTACAAACAGCTCATGCAACTCAATATCAAAAAAACAAACAACACGATCAAAAAACGGACAGAAGATGTAAATAGACATTTCTCCAAAGAAGACATACTGATGCCCAAGAGGCACGTGAAAAGATGCTCAACATTGCGAATTATTAGAGAAATGCAAATCAAAACTAAAATGAGTTATCACCTCACAACAGTCAAAATGGCCATTATCAAAAAATCTGCTCTAAATGATTTTTGACAATCTCATCCGTTTAAGCAGAAAGATCTAAAGGTTAGTGGATGACCCAGTTCTTCATAATGAGATATCAGGGGAATTCTACTGGGGAGGGCTTCCCCTACCAAAGAAAAAGCCACAATTTTATGAAGAGAAAACCCTTTCACTTCTTCCTTCTTCTTGCCTTGAATACAAATGTGATGTCTGGAACTACAGTAGCCATTTCATGACATGAGGCAATGAGCAAAAAGGAAAGGCCAAGAGAATCCCTGAGATGTATTACTCAGCAGCTGACCCAACTCCAGCAATTGCTACTTTTAGACTCCTTGTTATTGGAGAAAAAATAAACTCCTCTTCCTTTAAGCTAGAAAAGGTTGGGTGCTTGGTTACTTATGGCAAAAAGGAATCCTGACTCATATGTCAATCTATGACTTGCTTTTTTCCCACTCAACAATGATTCTGAGATCTAGCCGCATAAGTATATAGGGATCATCTTTTAACTAGTAAACTGTGTTCTGCTGTGGAATAAATCATACTTCAGTGAGCTTTTACTGATTGGAAATTTAGTTTGCTTCACATTTTTATTTCACCATTAATACTGGAATGAACATCCTATACATGTGCTAGTATTTCTTCAATAGGTTCCTAGAAGCAAAATTGCTGGATCATACACGATGCACATTTTCAGGTTTAATATATTATTATAGCTAAATTGCTGTAGAAAGTGGTTGTACCAATTTACACTTCTGCCCTGGTGTGGATAAGTCCCTACTTCACATCCTTGTCTACCTTTGTTTGACCATTAATAAGGTTGAGGTTTTGCCAATATGATGATAAAATTATTATTGTGTTTTAATTTCCCTGATTACTAATGAGGGTGAGCATGCTTGAGTGTATTGGACATTTGTGTTTCTTTTGCAAATTGTCTGTTCACAATTGCTCACTTTTCCATTGTGTCATTTGTCAGCATTCTGTTTGTAACATGTTATAAGAAACATTTGTGTATAAATGAAACATTACTGATTTGTAACCATTCCTGATATGTTATGGATGCTGATGCTTTCTGGGTTGTGTCTGTTTCAAGTCTTTTCTCCCAGTGAGTTACTTGTCTTAACCCCAGCCCTGGGGCAGTACTCCTGCCACCCATCCACGGGCACAGAGCACGCAGTGGTAGAGCAAGGACTTGAGGCCAGGTTACCTAACATGAAGAGTCTCATTCCCTTTCCCTCAGTCCTGCGGCCTCTGCCGCTGGTGCTCTGTAATAACGAGCTGCTTCTCCTCCTCCCCGACCTCCCCGGGTGCTTCCCTCTCCTTCTCCTTTGTCTGAAGGTTCTACCATTTGGGTCACTGCTCTGGCTTAGGCATCAAAGGAGAGGCACCATTTCCAGAGATGACCTTGAGTTTCCCAGGAGAGGAGGAAAAAGCATGTGAAGGCCTAATTTGGGGGGATGGGGGAGCCCCTTTCTCTCTAGGGTCACAAGGATCTGGGGGGTAGCCTCACTGTACACCTCCCATGGTCCAGTGAAGTTGGCTGCTCCATTTGTTCCTGGGGTCTTTGGCTGCAGCTCCCAGGACGACAGTTCCTAATGTTCACTCCTCCTGCCTCCCTGGGCCTCCCCATCAACGATCCTTAGGGGTCTCTCAGGGGCCCTGCATGGGAGTGGGCTCTGGTCTCCATAGCCTCAGGTGTCACAGACACCCTTCTCTTCCCAGCCTAGGGGTCTCTCTAAACCTCTATCTCAACAAGTGCTCCCGCCTTTCCCTGAGTTATCCTCTGTGTTCTCCCCACACAGGGCAATCGGCACAAGGACCCTATAAGAGCCCGCGCTTTGCAAACAAAAGCTTCCAAATGGGCTTCCAGCCGGCGCTGCCCATTAGGCCCCTATATAGCTTTTCCTCCTCGGCCCTACTCTCAGTCCTCCCCCACAAGATTAGGGTCAAAAAAAGCTCCAGAATTCCCAGCTCTGGAAACCCTCCATTCAGTCTCTCCTTGGCCCCAGACTTGCTGTGTGCCCTTGGGTGGCCTGGTCGATCTCTCTGGCGTCTCTGCAGCAGCCCCTGGCCTGGGTCTCAGTCCCAGAAGCAGCAGCTGAGGTCAGAGGCCTCACACCCCTGCCCTGCAGGAAATCCTCCCATGGTTCCCCGTCTGCTGAGGGGCCTACCTGGCTGCAAAGCTCCTGACCCTCTGGCACAACCGTCCCTCAGGCTCGCCTCTGTGGTGAAGCACAGGCACCAGTCACACAGACGGTCCTGTTGTCCAGACCTGCCATGTTCTTTCACACCCTCAAGTCTTTCCAAGACTGTTTCCCCTTCCCCAAATACCCTTCCAACTCATCGTGTCAACCTGGTAAACTCCTACTCATCTTTCAGTACCTTGATTCCCAATATCCCCAGCCCCAACAGTTAATCTTTCCTTCCTCAGCATCTCCAAACCAGTGTGTAGAATCCTGGCCCTAACCACACTGTATTTTATTATTTGTTGACCTATATGCCTAGATTAAGCTGAAGGCCAGAGACGGCAACTTTTCCATCTCTGTACCTCAGTGCATTCAAGAGTATGGCACAGAATAAATCTCAATACATGTTTGGAGAGAGAGAAATATATACTTCTTTAAAATCCTCATGAAGTGGGTAAAATTTCCCCGCATTTTCAAATGAGGAAGTGAGTCTTAGGAGGGTTAAGTCATGTGCCCAAGGCCCCACAGCTTGAGAGTGGGGGGAGCAAGGTTTGGGTCCAGACAGCTTGACTCCAGGGCCTAAGCACTTGCCCAGAGTGCTCCATTGCTCCTACGGACAGCCTTTTGTAGACTCAGGAGCCCTGGCATCTCCAGGTTTCTCTGACGGTGTCAGAAGGCATGATATGGAGCCAGTCTTGTAAGGCTGTGTGTCCTGGGGTGAGCCACTTAAACTCTCTGGTCCAGCTTCCCCACAGGCAGAGTAGCAATAACAATCTTGCATGGCCTTTTTTCCAGAGCCTTACTGGGTTCACATCAGATGCCGGATGAGACAGGGCCTTGAAGAGTCTGCAGGGCCAGACTCCTGTTCATAAACACACAGAGCAGAGGCTCCAAGCCCAGACTCTGTTTCCCCTCGGGGGACTCCACCTCCCCACTCCTCACCTGCCTGCTTTGGAAACAAGCAGGTGGTGAAGCCCGGCCAGCGGGGCCTGGCAAGCAGCCTCCCTCCCCAGCCTCCTCTCCCTCCGTTAATGCACAAGTGTTGTCACATTCTGGGAGCAGCCTCAGGCCCCAGACACCCCAGAGGTTTCCACGGCCAGCCTAAACACTGGGTTAGCTAGCTGCTGAGTGGGGAGGGAGACAGCGCCAAACAGACACGCCCCACCTTGCTAAGGACAACGTTACCCCACGAGGCTCTGGCCAAAAAAGGAAGGAAGATACTTGGACAAGGTCTGAGAGCGGCGTTTGACTGCAGTTCTCCACACCAGGAGCCTTGGGTCTGCCTTCTGAGAGCTGTCTGTCCCAAAGCCAGCCTCCTTGGAGCCCTCAGGCCTGGGCTAACTTATTTCAGAAAGGAGGAGTAAGGAAGCATGGCCTCCTTCCTGGATAGGTGGAGGGGGCTGGGCAGAGATGGGAGGATGCGTTCACTGATGCAACGGACATTTCTGGAACAGGCCATGTGTGCTAGGCCATGTGTTGGGCGCTGAGGGACAGGCATGGTCTCTGCACACAAACTGCTCTGGCTCCTTGGTTTAATTCTCAAGAATATTTAGGAAGGGAGCCCCCTTGTGACCTATCAGCAGCTCTGCATGCTTGCACAGTGTAAAAACAGACTCTGTACTTGGATTTGATTTTAGAGCATGTTCCCTTCACCCAGCTACAATCTTGCTTTATTCCCTGAGTGACCCTGTGAGAAAAGCAGGGCAGGGGATAATCCCCACCTGGTACCAGTTGATTGGAAACTGGAGTGCTGTGTTCAAAGAGATCCTGAGGTTACATTTGGGCTCAGTGTTATAGAGCACTGTGATTGATTAGCAATGTCTGCAGTGAGTGCAGGAAAGGAGAGGAATAGTACTGGTGTAATGGAGTGGTCATCCCTGTACCAAAGTGTACCTTCCTCAAGGGCATAGGTCAAGTCTTGTTCACTAATGGTCCCACAGTACCTGGTACGGCGCCTGGTACAAGGTAGATGCTCAATAACTATGCATTGTATGTAAGAGAACGAAGAACAGTGAAAACACTGAGACCCAGAGTGAGGGGTGGGACTTGTCCAAGGACACAAGGTGAGTCTGGGTCTCCTGATTACCCATCCTCTGCTATCTTGTCAAACCCCACGCTCTCCCCATTCCCAAGGTATGTATCTGTACTTCCATCTGAGGGCAAGGATTCAAAGCCTCCATTACCCATTCAACACGTGTCTTTGAAAGCCAGAGCTGCAGGTAGTCCAGGCTGGGGTAGAACCTGGCTAGAAGAGAGGGTCACTGTGTCCTACGTTTTCAGGGTAGGGTACCAGGATTACACATTGGGTCAGCTCTGGGCCACAGAGAGGCCAGAAACCACAGACTGGTCGGCCCCGGTGCTGGGCTCTGCATCCAGGAAACCTGGAGAAAGGGTAGGCCATCCTCCTGGGTGTGTGTTGGGGGGAATCCATCCCAGGACACCATCTGCCCCTGAGCAGGAAGGGGGCAGACCTTCTTTTCTTTGCACAGTTCACCAACAAGTATTTCAGGGGGTATCCAGGCCCAGATCTGGCCAAAATAATCCTAAAACTGAATTTTTAGAATTCAAGAATTTTTTAAAGAATCCTTCCCAGCAGCTAAGGGGTGGATCCCTATCCCCCAACATTGTGTTAACGGGCATCTCTTGATGGGGTTCTTTATTCTTCTCAAAGCGCTCTCATAACCACTCTCTTAGATAGAAGAGAATCACAGGATGTTAACACTGAAAGGATCCTTAGGGATCCTCAGAAGCTGAGACCAGGTGAGGGAAAGTGACTTGCCCACGGTCACACAGAGGTGGGTAGAACTGGGCCAATTCCTGGCAGGGGCTCCCAGGCGTTTTTCATGGCTGTGACCAGGTGACAGTGCTGAGGAGTCAGGCCTCTCTGGGAAGGTGGGAAGGACTGGGAAATGTGACTAGAAGGAGGGCGGCTGGAGAGAGCCTTGGGGTCAGGCCCCAACCCCACTCAAGCATTTAATCCCCAGGGTAATGCCCTGTGGCCACCCCATCTGCCCCAGGCCCTGTCTGTGCTACCCACAAAAAATTTCTCATTCATTCACTTATTTTTAAACATTTTTTTTTGGTTTTGTTTTTCCAGCCTTTGTGTTTATAAGGAAAGCTACATAAACAATCCCAGAAAGAGGCCACCAGCTCCAACCAGCTGCTTGGGTTCAGGGACGAAGTCAGTATTTTTGGGAAATGGGTCTTTCCTCTACCTCTGCCTCCATCTAGAGCTGAGGCCCTGATGTTTAGCATAACTCAAGGTCAGGGAGAAGGGGCATGCAGGGAGGGCTGTGCTCTACACACTGGGTCCCAATGTCCCCAGAATCAACCAACACCCCCACTTTGCCACTGGGGAAACTCACTTGCCCAAGATCACATGACTGGCAAGTATCTGGTGGATCTGGAATTCAAACCTAGGCAGTCTAGAGTTTAAATGCTCGCCACTATGCCAAGGGGGCCTCCTAAAATGAAGATGGGCTACAGGGAGGGGGAGGGAGGTGGGGGATATGGGGAGGCGGATGGGGAGAGCAGGGCTGCAGTTTCCTTCTAAAGAAGGGCCCACAGGGTGGAAACCCACCCCCGTCCATGTCCTGGGAATACTGCACAGTGTGTATACACATTCATGCAAACCCACACGCACGCATGTGAGCACACACACAACCCGCTCGTAAGCACGCACACGTGCTCACTCACACGGAGATCAGCCCCACTGCAGCACGGCAGGGGCTGCCTGACCAGACCACATCCTAGGACACATTCTTTACCCATCGACCTGAAGAACGCAGACCTGTGGGACCAGCTCTCCCACAGGCAGCTCGTAGATGCTGGCCCAGGAAACTGCTCACTTGCCCTCCACTTTGACAAATCGTCCCTTCTCATTCTGGTGTCACTGCCCACTGGCCAAGTGCAGTTGAGAGAACCGAGGTCAAACTGGGAAAGCAACTTATCTGAGGCCCCACAGTGAGTCTGTGGTAGGCCCCTGCCCATCCGGATGCTTCCTTTAACCATATTTCAAGACTTTCTAGCTTGGGATCCTCCCTGGCCTAGTTGAGAAGGATTAACAGATTCCCTGGCAGTGAGGGTGAGTCGGGGCCCCTGTGAATGTTTGCTGAATGAAGGAGTGAATGAATGAATGAATGAATGAGTGAAAGAAGAGGTGAATGGATAAAGGAGTGAATGGATGAATAGATGGATGGATGGATGAAGTGAGTGAATGTGCAGGGAAGGAAGGAATGAATGAATGAATGAGTGAATGGATGGATGGATGGATGAATGAATGAATGGATGGATGGATGGGTGAATAAATGGAGTGAATGAATGGGGGAAGGAAGGAAGAGAGGAGTGAATGAATAAGTAACATATTCAGGTCCTCCAGGGCTTACAATTCATTCAGCTGGAAATAGCAGACACAAGACTAGACTCTGTCCTCATAGAGTTTGCATTTTCATGGGGAAATCTGATAATTTTTGGAAAATGTACATAAGGAAAAAGGGCCCACAAAAGGCCACACTTCACAGCATCCTGAGAGTCACCCTTTTGGGAAGATCTCCAGGTAATCACCCCTGCCACCATCATACTAACCTGGGGTGCGGGCAGAGGGGAGCGCTGTCTCCCACTTGGCATCTGACCCGGGGGGCGGACCCACTATTCCCTTTTAATTTCCTGTAGTGCAATGAGAGAAGGCTCTTTTAAATGAGACTTTACTAAAGGCTTGAGGATAACAGTAGGAAAATAAACCCAGAGGTCCAGTTCCTGGCATTCATGTCCCCTTTCCCTACGCAGACATCACTAGCTGATCTTGGCATTTCCTCCCTGAGCACAGGATCGTTCTCTAAACTGTGCTCCAGGCAGCCACGAACAGTCAGTGGGTGCTGACACGTGAAATGATGTTGCCCTCCCTGGGCTACAGAATCTGGCCGTGGGGACGTTGCTGACATATCATCCTCTCAGGGAGTCCTTGGAGAGGTCTCCCTGCCTACTTTTCCCTGCTCAGCACAGAGGATCATACAGGAACCATGCACCTGGTGGGGCTTGGTCAGTGGATGAAGCAGGAGCCCTGCTGTTGGAACAGAGTGCCAAGGACAGAGTGAACAAGGAGCCTGGCCAAGCTCCTGACAGGGACTCTCCAGCCCAAGACAGCAGTGGGGCCAGAGGCTGGGGAGGTTAGATGTCATCGCCTTCAACTCTCACTTTACTGAAGAGGCCCAGAGGGGCCAGGTGACTTGCCCGAGACCACATGGTGAGTGACATAGTTGGGTCTAAACCCAGAACCCCTGACTCTCATGGTCCAGGCCCCAGATCCTTGCCTATGGCCCTTTCATTACTCCACTCTGCTTTCTTTTCTTTGGAACTTAGAGAGATAAAGAGTTCTGTCCATCTATCCTGAATTTCATTTGCTGGTGACATCTTTAGCTGCCTCCTAGTTTTTGAAACTGTCTTTCCAATGAGATTTTTCAGTAGAAGGGGTTAAGAGGTATGGAAACCATCTCATGCTCTCCCAGTAGGGCAGTACTTGCACTATAAGGGGGAAAGAAGCAATTTCTTCAAGTGCCCCAGCCCTACCTGCCCTGCTCCTTTGAGACCTGAGTAGAAAATATCTCTGTCCAAGAGGAGGCCTCTAATACAATTCTTGGACAGTCCCAGAAGAGCTGGTGAATCACATTTATTAGCGCCTGAAGGGAGTTGGATCCGGAAGTAGTGGCTGTGATTTATGAAGTGTGGGTTGGGCATTAGGTAAGTGGGCAGGTGGTCAGTTAACGTGGATGGGCAGCGAGGGGCTATGTGGGCAGGTGAAGTTGTCTGGGGGAGGTGACGGTGCAGAGCAGGCTGCCCAGCAGTTGGGTTGGTAGGCTGCATGTCAGAAATCAACAGGCCTGGTGAAAGGTGAGTAGATACAGGCCAGAGATGACCCAGGGAGGGTGTGGACTCAGGGCAGGCCAGCTGGGAGGCATGGGTCTGGGCTGCAGCGAGTAGGGTCAGCACTGTAGGTCCAGATGGGGGTCAGGAGTGTGTATTCTGAATGTTAGGTGGGCTGGGTACTAGCCAGTGGCTCAATAGTGGCACGGGAGGTAAGGGGTTGGCTCATTAGGTGGGTGGGTAGGTAACCCAGTGGTTGGGAAGAGGTTAGGTATACAGATGCGGATGGGGCTTGGGAAGGCAGTTTTAGGCTCCACTCCATCTTCTCTTGGCATTTGTTATTTGAGCCAAATGCCTGGCTCCTCTGTGGCTCCTTCAACTGCAAACCAGCTTCCAGCCCTCCACACCTCCCCACCCACCAATTAGCCCCCTCTGGAGCTGAGGGAGCGGACCCGGGTGGGACGGTGGCTATTCAGAGCAGTGGTCAGGGCCCAGCCTACTTGAGCCAGCCCAGAGTGACCTCTGGATGCTTTCTGGAAACCTCTGGCAAGTAACCGCCCCTCTCACATTTCACGGGCTCAGCTGTTTGGGGAGGACGCAGAGTTGGGGGAGGACGCAGGGGGCGGCTTTCCGTAGGGAGGGTGTAATCATGAGTCCCACAGAGCCAGGCTGGCCACGGGTGCCATGATCCCCGCGAAGGAGTGGCAGGGCTGGGGGCCTGGGGGGGGGATGCCAGGGAGGGGTGAGGAGCAGGGGGCAGCCACAGGGGAAACCAACAAGGGCCTAAAAAGATCCACTCGTGTAGATCCTTTACAAAAGAGTTCGGATGTGAATCTGGGCCAGCATGGGCTTTTGTATCATCCAGGAAGAAAGAGTATGTGGAGCCAAATTAGGACTAACAGGATGACAGAGGGACCACTGAGCCACCTAAGAATCCAGAGGCAGTCTGCATAAGTGCTCAAGAGCAGGGGCTGTGCAGCTAACCTGCAGATATGCAAACCCCACCTCTGCTACCTCCTGGCTGTGTGACTCGGGCAAGGCACTTAACTTCTCTGATCCTCATTTTCCTCATCCATGAAATGGAGATAATATGATAATACCTACATCATAGGGTTTTGAAGATTAAATGAGTCAGCATGTGAGAGGTGCTAAAAAGAGTGGCAGGCAAATGGTACGTGGTATATGAATTAGCTATTATTGTTGTTATTTTATTGTTAGTATTACGAAGACAGACTTGCCAACCACTTCTCATTGCCCAGCTGCTCCCTGGGCTTGTCTCCAGAGTCGCTCATCTTTCCAAGGGGAGGCCCAGGGACAGCCCTGGCAGCTTTGTTAGTATGGAGTCAGCCACTGAAGAACTTTAGAGAGCAATGAAAGTGCATTTACTAATTTAGATATTTCAGGCACAGCATATTTCATCGGGCCCTCCTCGGCATCAGGAATGATCCCTTCATTCCCAGTATCCACCCCAAATCACGGAGCATTGGCAGAGGGGGACAGAATGAGAATGAATGGTGCTTAATGGAGGAGGCCCTTCCTGGTTTGGGGGAGACTAAGGAAGACAGCAGGCTCCTGCCAGGCCCCTGTCCCCAGGCATGCCAGGGGACAGGTGTGGAGACCACACGCCGCTGTGGATTGACTGCAGGGGCGTGGACGAGGGCCGTGGATGGCCTCATTGCCAGGCCCTCTCACCCTGCAAAGGCCTGGGCATCAGCTGTCCCGCCAGAAGTGGCTTCAGTGGAAGGGGCTGGCCGCCGGAGAGGAAGCCCAGAGCGTGCCAGGCTCCCCAAGCTCCAGGTCAGGGGCCAGGGCGGCTCTCAGGCCACAGCTGCTCCACTGGCTCACCCCCACCCCGGGAACTGGCAAGTATACAGTCACCCCAGCTAGGAGCCAGTTGCTCACTCTTGGGGTCTTGCTCTGCGTCCAGCCACTTCCTGCTTCTGGTCTTGGCCCTTTTTCTGTCCCTGGCTGGGTCTCAGACAAAGGACAGACCCTGGGTCCTAATGACCTGACTCTCAAGGCTTCTCCCAGGCTTGGGGAACAGCGGCGTGTATGGGGCAAAGGAAGCTGAGCGAGGGCAGGGCAGCGGGATGCACTGTCCCCTCCTCAAGACCAATGTGGAACCCTGGACAAGTGAATTCACCTCTCCATGCCATCTTGCCCTGAGCTCTAAAGTTATGGGTGAACTTCTTTCATTGGGATGGTGGGCTGGGAGGAGATATTAGTAATGTCTCAAAAAACTGAAATCAGGGCTTAAAAATGAGCTGATTATGGAGCCACAAAACCACAACTTCCATTCCCTCTATTATTATCACACACACAGCCACCTCCACGGCCAACACAAGCACACCACTGCCTCAGCACAGGTCCGCCCAACTCCTCCAGTAACCTGGGGCCTCTTCTTGGGTATCAGGTACAGAAAAATCTAACTGAATTGGCAAAACTGGAGGAGTTAAAGGGAATACAGACTGGTGTGTGTGTGTGTGTGTGTGCTTTGGTGTGTGTGCTGGGTCTCAAAGCCACATCATAGGGCTTTGGATTGATCTGTCTATCCTGTAACACTTGTAGCACCTGAAATTTGTAACACAGTTGACTGTAACTCCCATCATTTCTCCTCCCCTTAGAAGTGGGAGAGTGAAGAGGAAAAAAAAAAAACAAACACCCAAGAATTTTTCTTGCAATTTTCCCAAGAAGAAACTCGGGCCCAGAGAAGTTAAGTGACTTGTCTAAGGTAACCCAGTGAATGAGAACTAAATCCAGGCCTGGAAGCCAATCTGAGTCCCTTGCTGGACAGTTCCCAACAGGAGGTGGGGTCAAAGGCTGCTGTTGGCCCGCCTCCTTGTGTCTCCTCCTGCTCCTGGGGCATCTCAAGGGGTGTCCGCCTCTCTGCTCCTCAGGGGCCCCGGGAGGAGGGGCATTGGCCAGTGGGCTCCATGTCCTGCTCGATGGGCCTCCCCTGTGGAACTTCACGGATCAGGAACACTCGAGGCCCTGGCCTTCCTGAGCAGGCCAGAAATAAAGCCATGAACTAGACCCACGCAGTCCCTGCCCTCATGGAGCTTACGATCGGTTTCTCACTCAAGGAGTCTTGCCTTGACTTCCAGAGCAGGGCAAATGAAGGGGCGAGGTGAGGGGCAGGACAGCCCCCAACCCCCAGAGGGGGCACGTGAGGGCTCATCCCCGTCTGACGGAAAGGAGGGATGCAGGAGGCAGTGACAGCTGGTCCCGGCTACACTGTGGCTGCAGCAGGCAGGCTGAGCTCTGCGGATGGAGAGTGTGGGACAGTGGACCCCTCTGGTCACCGCTGGCCCGAACTGAAACATCTACCTTCTTCCAAGCCCCAGTTGTGTCTCCCGGGCCGGCCAGACCCTACAGTCACTGGTTCACAAGCTACAGAACAAGGGGGCCCCTTCAGGTGGTCTCGTGGAAACTGTTCACCATACAGAGAAGGACATGGGGTCCAGAGAGGGGGAGAGGTCTTCCCCAGGTCCCCCAGTGGATTATGGGAGAGCCAGGCTTCCCAGCTCCCACACCAGTGCTCTTTCTACTGCAGCACCCAGCTGGGGTCTGAGGGTGACCTGGTCACTGGAGGGGACAGCTGATATCCCTGGAAGCCCAGCCACAGTCCCCAGGGCAGAGCACCCAGGAGATCTGCTCCTCGTCTTTCCATAACAGATGAGACCCCCACTGCCCAGTATGCTTTGGAGGATAGAGCCTGTAGGTCTGGGCCGTTCCTGGGTCCAGGACACCATCCTGAGAGGTGATGTGCACAGCCGTCTGCCATCTTCCGTGGCTGGAGCAGCCAAGGCCAGCTGACTCCTCCAAGATGAAGGCCGAGGAGTCCCAAAGAGGGAGGGAGGTTTCCAGCACTGCCAGGCAGAGGAGAGCAATTTCAAAGTCGAACAGGTCCCAGCTCTTTCATCCCTTCGCTGCTCCATACTACTGGCCAGGGGACCAGGGTGGGCGAGCAGAGACTGCAGCCTTGGCCAAGACAGCCATGTGGACAGCCTCACAGGAGGCCCTTCCAGAGGCAGGAAAACTGCTGGCGCCTGCATCGGTGTGGAGCTGTCAACCCACACTGGGGAAGGGGCTCAGTGCTGGCCTCTTTCAGGTCAGGACAACCCAGAACCTTCTTAACCATAGGAAGCTGAGGTGGGGAGGGGGGCATTCTAGGGTCCCACAGACGGTGAGTAGGAGAGTCTAGGTAGAACCAGGCCTCCTGATCCTCAGTCCCTTCTGCCATCTATCCCCTCCTCCAAGAAACAGCGTCCAGAAGGAGGGAGGAACCCCAGGCACGAGGAGAGACAGCACTCAGAGAGTTCTAGGGTTCACCTTCTCTCAAGGCCCTTCTGTGCCTCAGTTTCTCTCTCTGGAAATAGAGCCAATTTTTCTTGACATTCCCCTGGCTGAGAGGCTGCATGTTCTGGAAATGCTTCATTGCAGAGCCCTGGAGATCTCTCCCTCTCTGCTACACCCCAGCCATGCTGTCTTTGCTTAGCCTGGCCAAGCTTCTGCCACCGCAGAGCCTTTGTCCGTGCTGTCTCTCTGCCTGCAGCACCATGCCCTCTTCTCCCAGGTGTCCCTGACGGATGAGTGTAGCGGGGAGACAAGCTCAGGACAAGCCCTGGGCTCCAACATCGGATGGGAAGGATGGGGAGGAGGCAGCAAAGGAGAGCAAGAAGGGCGAGAACTGGGGAGAGCAGTCCCAGGAGCCGGGGAAAGAGAGTCACGGGTCAAACAGCAGTCAGCGGCAGGGGTGGGCTCCAGCCAGATGCCCTGGTTTAAGTCCAACATCCTGTCCTCCTTGCCCATCACCCCAGGCCGCAAGATGATGCTGGTGAAGGGTCTCGAGAAGAAACAAGGATGTGGACTCTCTGTGCCACTCATCTCTGAGCCTTTGTTCAGCCAGTTTCTCCCTGGAATGCCCTCCCCACCCTATGTCTACTTGCAAATCCAGCCCATAACTGAGAGCCGAACCTGAGTGCCTCCCCTCCCTGGTTACAAGGCTGTCCTGTACGCCCACCCAGTGGGACCTTTCCCTCCTCTGAGCCAATATCCTTCTTCCAGGTCCTCTCCCCTGCAGGATCCAGAGAAAGGAGGACCCTGAAGCTCTATCTCCCAGGCTCCCTCCACATTCCCTCCCTAAGTCCCTTCTGGAATGAGATAAATATGGCCCGTGAATATCTGTCCAGTCTGCCCGCCTCCCCACACCTCTGCCCGCCCTGGGTCTGGCTCGCCATGTGTCACTCGTGGGCCACACAGGGTCTTCCTGCCTTTCGTCTGGCCCCTCTGGATTTCTCTTTTTTTTTTTTTTTAATTAATTAATTAATTTATTATTTTTGGCTGTGTTGGGTCTTCGTTTCTGTGCGAGGGCTTTCTCTAGTTGTGGCAAGCGGGGCCACTCTTCATTGCGGTGCGCGGGCCTCTCACTATCGCGGCCTCTGTTGTTGCGGAGCACAGGCTCCAGACGCGCAGGCTCAGCAGCTGTGGCTCACGAGCCCAGTTGCTCCGCGGCATGTGGGATCTTCCCAGACCAGGGCTCGAACCCGTGTCCCCTGCATTGGCAGGCAGATTCTCAACCACTGCGCCGCCAGGGAAGCCCTGGATTTCTCTCTTAATCAGCACTGTGATGCTGTCGCTCCTTCGCTGCAAACCCTCACTGACTCCGCATTGCCTGTAACTCTGTGGGGACACCCAAGGCCGCTCCTGCCCTAGCTCCAGCCCACCTTTCTGGCCTTGCCCTCCCAGTTGGTGCCCCGAATGCTCTGTCTGCTCTTCCTCACACTGGCCCTGAGTTTTGGGCTCCTGATTCTTGCACACACCAGGGTTCCCACTCTCCAACTGGGGAAACCACTCTCCCTTCTACAGCCACTTCAAGTGTGACCTCTTCTGCAAGGCCTCCCTCAGATGCCTCCAGCCCTTCCTACCACATGAGGCAGACAGCTGTGTGAGGACATCCACGGATTGCTCGTGTGCTTCCAGCTCCCCTGCTCCTTGAGGCCAGAAATCTCCTCTTCTGCTTGTGCATGCCCTGCCCCAGAGTGCGGCTGTCCTAGATCTTGAGACATGTTTATGGAATGGAAAACCCAGAGCAGCCTTTAGAAGCAGAGCCTGCTTCTCCCAGGACCACAGAGCCCAGGAAAGCCTCCCCACTTCATTCCTGGCCTGTCACCCCCATATCCCCTTCCCTGGATGATGTCTTAAGAGGGAACACAGGGCTTCGCTGGTGGCGCAGTGGTTAAGAGTCTGCCTGTCAATGCAGGAGACGCGGGTTCGAGCCCTGGCCCGGGAGGATCCCACATGCCGCGGAGCAACTAAGCCCATGTGCCACAACTACTAAGTCTGCGCTCTAGAGCCCGTGAGCCACAACTACTGAAGCCCTCGCGCCCAGAGCCTGTGCTCCGCAACAAGAGAAGCCACGACAATGAGAAGCCCGCGCACCGCAATGAAGAGTAGCCTCCACTAGCCACAACTAGAGAAAGCCCGCACACAGCAACGAAGACCCAACGCAGCCAAAAATCAATCAATCAATCAATCAATCAATCAATCAATCTATTTAAAAAAAAAAATAGGAGGGAACACAACTTTTCGTGCCACAGGGAGAAGGAAGGCAAATTCTCACTAGGGTGTAAATGGCCGATATCCAGCTGCTCTTGAGAACCTGTCAGGTCCTACAAGCCTGAGGACTCCACTGGGGCTGGGGAGGGAGGGTGAAGGGCGTGGCCCAGGGCTGGTCAGCATCCTGGCCAGAGCCCTGAGTGCAGTGTCCCCCAGTGGCCCTGTGATTCTGGTTCCAGAGCCTCCTCCACTGGTTCTAGGGGGTCCCTGGCTCAGCCTGCAAGGCCCAGCTTGTGGGGGAGGGAGGGTGCTGGGCAGGGATACGGAGCCCAGCTCCTTTCCTCCCTGTGTAAACAGATGACTTAAAGGCTTAGGGGCAGAAAAATAAATAGCCCTGCTGGCCACAGCTGGCCTTGGCCCCAGGAAGCTCACTTTTCCTTTGGGAAGCAGCCTCTGCCTTGGAAGCTCTGGGACACTTGGCACCCACCCCCTCCCCAGCCACCCACCAGCCTGGGAGGAGGGCCTGGCTTGGCTTCCTACTACTCCCCCTGCCTAGGTTCCAACCACAAGGAAAAGGGCACTTCCCAGATTCCCATCCTCTCTATGAAAAATCCCACATATGCAAATGATGTTGGGGAAAAGAAGGGCACACTGGGACTGGCCTCTAGAAATCACGGGGTGCACATGAGATGGCATAGGGGTGCAGGGGTGACCTGCACCGGCTTCTGTGTGAGGCCAGAACTGCCGCTGGCTCATTAGGTGAGCCTGGGCCAGTGACATGACCTCCCTGCATCTAGGCTGCCTAGAGAATGGGAACAGTAATAGTACCTGTCCCACAAGGTTGTTGCCAGGGTTAAATGAGATAATATGTGTAGAGCACAGCTGGCACATAGTGAGTGCTCCACAAACGGTAGCTATTATTGTTATTTTATGATTGTTAATGCCACCTGGCTGCTGCCCTTGGGATCTGAATCCTACCCAAAGAAGCCAGGCCTGGCCCACTTCACACCCTGGGGTGGGAGGCTGAAGACCCCAGGCTCACCCCCATGCCCAGCTTTTTTTTTTTTTAATAGATCTTTATTGGAGTATAATTGCTTCGCAATACTGTGTTAGTTTCTGCTGTACACCAAAGTGAATCAGCCATATGCATACACATGTCCCCATATCCCCTCCCTCTTGAGCCTCCCTCCCCTCCTCCCTATCCCACCCCTCTAGGTCATCGCAAAGCACCGAGCTGATCTCCCTGTGCTATGCTGCTGCTTCCCACTGGGGCGAAGTGAGAGTAGCATTGACATATATACACTACCATGCCCAGCTTTGTGCGAACACTACCCTGAATCTCTGAACAAAATACACCCTCTCCCCTCCAACATCAACATAACGTCCACCCAGATGTCTGCTCTCTGTTGACACCCAGCACTGGGCTTTGAAAACATCTGGATGGTGTGTTTTGGCTCTTTCTGCAAAGTCCAGATGTTTGGGCAGCATGTGAACTCCCCTTTCCGGCCTCCCCGAGGAGTGGAGTCGGGGGCTCAGCATGCAGTGGCGGACATCTGCGACTGCAGGGAGCCCAGCCCTCCCCTGCCCTAAGCCGGGCCTCCCGACCGACCGGGGCCCTCACGTGGGAAGTGGGGATGGGGTCAGTCTGCCTGCTGCGGGCCACCCCCCTGCACAGTGTGAGAACCAGATGGCCCCCTTGCTGGGAGGCTGGGAGGCAGGCCAGGAGGGGCGCTTAGGGCTGGCAGGGGGCAGGAAAGGGCACAGGGTCTCTGCAGACCTGAAGCCTGGGGACCGGGAGTGAGGAGACCTGGGTTCTAATCCTGGCTATCCTATGCAATTGCTGTGTGACCTTGGGCAAGTCACTCTCCCTCTCTCGGCCTTGGTTCCTGCACTGAACAGTCAGGGGCCTGGGCTAGAGCAGGTTACTAGTCTGGCTGGCATTGGAACCCCCAGAAGGCCTGTGAGACCCCGGCCCTCCCACCCAGTCACCAGCCCCCACCACCGAGATTCTGGTTCACCAGGTCTCAGGTAAGAACCCCTGGGAATTTTTAACAAAGGCCCCTAAGGTGTGCCTCCAGGTATGGGAGCCACTGGCCCAGATGGTGTGTAAGAATCTGCTGACCTTCTGGTGGCCTCTGAGTGATGTCCCCTGGACCTGGTTCTCACAGTCACTCTGGAAGGCTGACGTCAGCCTGCCCTGGCCTCAGACAAGCACAGAAGCAGAGCCTGTAGTCGGGCTGGGCAGTGTCAGCAGGGGGTGTGTGCTAGATGAGGCACACAGATCTGGGTGTGTGGTGGAAAAGGGCTGTGCGAGTGGGGAGTGAGAGTGTGTCTGTCTAGAAGTGTGTGCTGGGTGTGCATGTCATCAGAGTGTGTGTGTGTGTGTGTGTGTGTCCACTCAGCACCCAAGGCTGGGTTCTGCACAGCGAACTGCTCTCCTGTCACCTCTGTGTTTCTGGGGAAGGACAGGTGCCGAAATGGCCCAGGAAGGTCCTCTTGCCCGTTACCTGCCCTCCGGGTGAGAGAGTGGATGCTTGTCCCCATGGGGAGTTGCAGAGCTGGGCACTGGCCTGGAACGCACTGCGGTCAGTGGCTAGGAGGGGGCAGGGGCTGGGTCAGGCGAGAAGCAGGCTGGACAGCCAAGCCCAGCTATTCAGCTCACCCTGCACCGAGGCCTTGACAAAGTTGGAGACTTGGGGAGGCAGCAGATCCACAGAGATCCCCCTCCCACAAGGCTTCCAGAACTTCTGAGTGGCGTTAAGCCTGGGCAGAAGTCCCGTGGACCCTTCAATTCTACCTGTTTTCATTCAACTCACTAATGGTCTGAACTGAGGGACACCCCCTCCAGTATCCAGGTTGCTGTTGCTATCTTGCCCTCTTCTGCATCCTGTACGGGACCCATTTGCTCTTTCTTTTTCCCCGAGATGAGTCGGTCTCATCCAGCTACACACACACCCACACCCACACATACCCACACACACACAAACATACCTCTGCAGGTGGGGAAATCCCAGGATCTCCTGTTTTCAGACCCCCCTCTCAGCCCCTGCCTGGTAGGCCTTCTGCTGTCTCCTGCTGGGATATCACGGAGCCCCAGCCTGACAAGGCATGACAGCTCTGAGTCAGGAGATCAGGTGTCTGCTCCCAGCACAGGCTTGGCATTGCTGGGGGATTCTGGGCCAGAGCGGGGCTAGGTTCAGTTGCAGGCAGATCCCAGCAGCCTCCATGGAGATTAAGCAAATAGGAATAACAATTAGGATCTCACTGAGCATTTCCTATGTGCCAAGCACTTTACATGTAATGGCTAAGTTGATGTCACAAGGACTGTAAGAGGTAAATACTATTATTATTCCTATTTTGCAGGGAGCCACTGAGGCCAGAGAGGTGAAGCAACTTGCCCAAGGTCACACAGGAAGTAAGCAATGGATATAGAATACAGAGCCACCACGTAAGTCCTTAACTGCTGAATCAGGTTACTTAACAGTGCCTTTTTCATTCCTGAACAATAACAATGTGTCAGGCCTGTGCTGAGCACTTTCCACGCATTCACTGATTTTGTGAGGGCCCTGCTTCTTTAAGGAGCAGAGCTGGAGGAAGAGGAAGCAGGAAAGGACACGAAGAAAAGCTTGGGCAGAGGGTTGTGGAAAGCTAAGGAGGGAAGCTCAGGATATGGCAGCAGTCAGCAAACTTTTTCTATAAAGAGCTAGACAGTAAATATTTTATATGGTCTCTGTTGCAACTACTCAACTCTGGCATTGTAGTGCAAAGCAACCACAGACACCATGTAAGCGAGTGTGATTGCGAGCCAATAAAACAGTATTTACAGACGATGAAATCTGAATATATGTAATTTTCATGTATCACAAAATAGTCTTATTTTTTTCCAACCATTTAAAAATGTAAAAAGAATTCTTAGCTTGTGGGCCTTACAAAAACAGGGGCTGGGATGGATTCGCCCCACAGGCTGTAATTTGCCAACTCCCATTTGGGTTTAGTTCACAAGGGCTGTGCTTTGTGGCTCTGTTGGTTCCTGCAATTCTTCAGCCAGCTTGGAGCTCCTGTCCCGGGATGCTGCATCCTGACATCGAGCTGAGCGAGAGTTCTGAATGAGAGCTGGACAATGGTTACTCCTGACCCTGAGCTGGTATCCAGATCTAAGCCAGGAATTCCTTTATGGATTTGAGTTTCCAGCACCACCATTTCCTGGCTGAGTGATGTTGGGCAAGTTTCTTACTCTCTGAATTAAATGGGATTCCCTTCAGATGCAAAGGAGAGAATTTCGACTCAACTGCTTATGCTAAGAAGATTCATTGGCTCCTGTAATTGAAAAGTCCAGGAGCAGACATGAGAGCTTCAGGTATAGTTAGATCCAGGTGCTCGAATAACATTTTCTGAAGCCTGTCTCTTTCTACCTCTTGGCTCTGTGTTTCTGGGTTGACTTCATGCTCCATTACAATCACCCTAAGAGATGGTAGAAATGGACACCAGAAGCTGGAGGCTCCATCCTATCTGCTTATCAACCCCAGCTGAAAGCAAACTCTACTTCTCCAAACACTTAGCACATTTCCAAAAGATGCTCACAGGCTCTGGTTGCCAGGTCTGGGTCATGAAAGTCCTGCTGAATTAATCACCATTTCCAGAGGAAGTAGAATCCTTGTTTGCCCCTGCAGCCAAGGGGCAGGGTTGGCCCCCACTGAATCAGCACACACTGAGAGTAGGGTAAGGATGGCTTCTTAATGGAAAAAACAGAAGGAGGTGAATGGAGGCTGGGCAGGCAAGAGGAGCAGCTGCCTGCCATAGAATCAGAGGCTCAGCGTCCTCTTCTATAGAAGAGGAATTATGACCCCACCTCACAGTCAGTGTGGCAGTGGGAAACCAGAGCATCGTGACAACCCTAAGCCACCATAGAGAGGAAGGAAGGAAACTAGGTGCGTGTGGTAGGCCTTTCATCTGGAGGACCTCTGACATTCACACCACAACCTCCTACTAAAGAAAGACCCACAGAATATAATCTGGTACAACTGCTGTGGAAAATAGCATGGCAGTTCCCGAAAAAATTAAAAATAGAATTACTGTATGATCCAACAATCCCACTTCTGTGTACACACCCAAAGAATTGAAAGCAGGAACTCAGATATTTTTACACCTACGTTCACAGCAGCATTAAATCACAGTGGCCAAAAGGTGGAAGCAATTCAAGTGTTCACGGATGGAGGGACAGATAAACAAAATGTGGGATATACACACAGGGAATATTATTCAGCCTTAACAAGAAATAAAATTCTGACACATGCTGCTACATGATGAGCCGTGAGGACATGATGCTGAGTGAAGTAAGCCAGTCACAGAAAGGACAAGTACTGTGTGGTTCTACTCACAAGCGCCTCCTCTAGGAAGTGCCCAGACTGGTCTGACTCACAGAGACAGAAACTGGAATGCTGGTTGCCGGGGCTGAAGGAAGTGGGGAGAAGGGGTTACGGTTTAATGAGTACAAGGTTTCAGTCTGGGGGGAGGAAAAATTCCTGCAGATGGATGGCGGTGAAGCTTGCACAACAGTGTGAATGTAATTAATGCCACTGAACCACACACCTAAAAATCGTTAAAGTGGTAAATTGTTTTAGCACAATTTTTAAAAAATGTTTAAAAAAAGAAGAAAGTTCCACAGAGGACAATTCTTAACTCACAGATGATTAACTCAAAACTCCTTTCAGGGGCTTCCCTGGTGGCGCAGTGGTTAAGAATCTGCCTGCCAATGCAGAGGACACGGGTTTGAGCCCCTGGTCCGGGAAGATCCCACATGCCGTGGAGCAACTAAGCCCGTGAGCCACAACTACTGATCCTGCGCTCTAGAGCCTGTGAGCCGCAGCTGCTGAGCCCGTGTGCCACAACTACTGAAGCCTGCGTGACTAGAGCCCACGCTCCACAACAAGAGAAGCCACCGCAATGAGAAGCCCACACACCGCAAGGAAGGGTAGCCCCCGCTCTCTGCAACTAGAGAAAGGCCCCGCACAGCAACGAAGACCCAATGTAGCCAAAAATAAATAAATAAAATACATTAAAAAAAAAAAAACTCCTTTCAGCAGTCGAGCGAGGACGTCACTGGGGCAGACTCCCGGCCAGAGCCTCCAAACCACGCCAAGTGAGCGGCTGGGTCCCCCCCTGCAGACCAACGGAAAGAAAGGCTAAAAGCCTCTCTGTTCTGCATTTTAGGGCCAGTGGAGCTTGTTGTTATTCTCGTTGAACACTTTCGCTCCTTCCCTCTCCACAGACATAGAACAGAAGCTTCCAGCACTGCCGTTTTCCCCACCCGAGATTGGGGATCCTGCCTCTTGCACCCCTCCAACCAGGCCCCAGAGGGCCTCTTGCCTGGGTGGAGGCAGGAGGGTCAGGAGGACGAGCCTGGGGTCCCACACCTGTTGGTGGCAGAGCCAGGCCTGGACACTGAGATAGCCTTTCAAAGGCGGCACTCAACTACTGCAATCTATTCACGCGGTGACCATTCTGACCTTGAAAACTGCACCTCGACTAAGGTCACTCCGGCTTCAAACCCTCAAATGGCTCTTAGAATAAAATTCAAACTCTGTCCCACCCAGAAGATCCTCAGGCGCTGGCCCCTGGGGCTCTCCAGCCTCACCCCCAGCACCTGCTCCAGCTGCCCCAACACATGAGCACCTGAGGGCCTCTCTCTGCATTGCTGATTCCACCACTGTGAATGCCCTTCCTCCAGCTTTCCTTAGGGCTCCATCTAATCCTTCAGGCCTCAGCTCAAATAACATTGCCCCAGAGGCCTTCTCAGATGCCCTATCTAAAGTGGTCTTTCCCAGTGACGCTCTGGCTCTCCCCGGTTTGTTTCCTTCTTAACTCTCATTAGCTCAGCCGCCCAGAGGGGTGATGGTGGGTGAATAGCCGGCATCAAGCCGGCTGCAAAGGAAACTATGGCAGCCACTGCGCCCAGGTTCAACCCCATAGGACGCACCAAGCTCCGGCTTCCCCAGCAGCTGCCAGGAGGGGTCGGGCAATACAGTCCAGGATTACACAGCAGTCAATTACATGGTGGATGGGGAAGGACCAGCAAAACACCATCTGTTCTTTATCCCCCCGCAGAAGCTTGTTCTCAGACACAGTGGTTCCATGGGACCTCTCCAGGGGCAGTCTGCATGACTGAGCAACCAGCTGTGTTTTCTGAGAAGCTGAGGCCAGCTCGGTAAAACATCACCTTGGTTTTGCTTTCCTTCCTCTCTGCTTTACTTCCCTCCCCTCACTCTTGCTTCCTGGGATTGTACCCCACAATCAAGCATTAGCACACAAGCTTTGCTGCAGGCTCTGTTTTCTGGGGAACCCAGGCTAAGGTGTTTACCTTGGTAAAAACCCGTACAACACTTAGCAAAAATATGTGCTATAGAATGTTGGATGGACGGAGGGATGGAGGGATGGATGGATGGATGGGTGGGTGGGTGGGTAGATGGATGGATAAGGGGGTGGATGGATGGACGGATAGAGGGATGGATAAAAATCTTCACTAATAGAGCACAATAAGGAACTTCCTCTTAGAGATGCAAATGTAGATACCCACGTATTCAAGCTAAAAACACTGATGCACACAACCAGGGAAACACTGCCCTATACATGCTGTTCCCATTCTCCTTCAATATATTAAAAACACACACTCAGACATTCCCCCCTCACCTGTGTATAGTTCTGTCTCCTCCAGAGCAAGCCTCTTATGAGTGAACCAAGGCTGCATTTGTAGATTTGGAACAGAGGTCTCTGACACATAGAAGAAAACTCACCAGCGCATAGATAATCCTCTTGAAAAATGAGATCAGGCTGAACACACGTGCTCTTGCATTCCAAACACTGCTCTAAGAGCTCTGTGTACAAACTCACTGGATCCTCGCAGCACCCTCGGGGGTAGATACGATTACTTCTTGCCCCTTATAAGAAACGAGGTAACTGAGACACAGAGAGGTCAAGTACCTTCCCCAAGTCACCCAGCCAGCAAGAGGCTGAGACGGGATTTGAACCCATGGCTGTATTGCTCCAGTAGCTGTGTTCCTACACACTGTTCTTCTAGGGAGTAGAGACAATTCTGTTCTTCTTCTTCACCAGCCCAACCTAGTGATCCTGGTTTTCCCATCATCCCAGCCAGGGCAGCCTTCGAGTAAGCCGAGCAGGCACTTGCGACCTCTCTTCAAGGTGACCCTCGCATATCCATGTAACAGCTGGCTTGGAGGGGAGACCCACCCCGAACAACCACTCACAGAAAGACCTGAAGGACTCCTTCCTCTGCTTGGGTCTACCACTTCAGTCTGAATGGAGATTTATGAGCCTCCACCTCCGTTCTCCAGATGGAAGCCCACTGGGGATTTTTCTCTCAGGTGAAGGGAAGCGGAGCGATGGACTAGGGAAAGGGCAAGGAGTGATGAAGGGAGGCCAAGAGTGGGAGGTGGCTCACCCCTTCCTGGCCCGCCCAGTGTGAGGACACCTATGTCATTCAACTCAAATGTCACCTCCCTAGAGATGCCTTCCCTCACCACAGTCTACAGTAGCCCTCTCACCTCCCCACGCCCAGGGGTCTCTGTAATTGTCTACCCTAACCCTCTTGGACACTGTCTTGCCTCTCTCTCTGCCTGTCTTCTTATCTGTCTCCTCGAACTCTAATGCACGCTCCGTGAGAGCAAGGACCTTGGCTCAGCTGTATCCCCGCACGTCCCATGGTGCCTAGCCCATTGTAAGTGTTTAATAAATATTTGTTAAATGAATGACTGGGAATGTCAACAAGCCCTTGTTGAAATAAGTCTCAGGCAAAAGAAACCAACAGTAGAACAACCTTCCAAGCTTAGGAAATGACAAAAGGGGGAATATCAGATAAGTGTTATTTTGTTTTTTCATTCTTGTTTGAGCTGGTTGATGTTATACTTTTTTTTCCTGCTTTGCATAAACTCAGGAGATGGAGCTTAGGTGGATCATAAGCAGGCTAGGTTATACAGCTGAACAGGTTGTGCACTGCACAACTCCAGGGAATGCCATCCACGGTGAAGTCTTGGGAAACAGCACTCCCAGGGTTTGTGCAGTACGCAACCTGTGCACCTGAGGGGGCAGCCCTGATAGCTGAATGGGGAGAGGAAGATGATAGCAAGGGAGAGACAAAGAGAGGATTCAGTTTATGGAAAAAAGCGTTGGAACAGACCTGGGTGATCATCCACTTTAACTGTTCTCCCTTTCATTTTAAAAATAAGGAAAATGAGACCATGAAAAGTGAAATAACTTTACAAAGCAAAGAAGGAACAAAGCCACCCAGAATGCCACAAAATGCCAGTAACATCAATACCGTTACATCTCTGGTTATATATTTCATGACCTTGTGGTGGATAAAGGAGACCTTTCACTCCATGGAGAGAAAGCAGGGCCCTGGTCTAAAGCTGAGGCTGAGAATTTAAAATTCTCTAGGGCAGCAACCAAATCTCCAACTGAATAAGCTACAAAAGGTCAGAGCCTGTATCTGCCTAGTACACCACTGCAGCCCCTGCCCCCTCCCAAGCTCAAGGCTGAAATGCAATAGACATTCAAATAATAACAGCTACCCTTTACCAAGCCCTTACTACCTGCCGGGAGCTGCTTTAGGCACTTTATAAATATCAATGCATTGAATCCTCTCAACACCCTTCTTAAGCAGGTTCTGTTATTACCCCCATTTTACAAATGGGGAAACTGAGGCACAGAGCAGTTAAGTAACTCACACACAGCACACAGCTAGTAATGAATAAATAAGTGAACAAATGAATCTGTTATGTCACCACTGAGTCGTCCTAAAACATCCCACCCAGGACCTCAGGGAGTGCAAAGCCCACCCCCAAGGGAGCAAGGTGCTCCTCTCCCTGCAGGAATCAGCATGTGCTATGGTCTGGGGAGGAACTTCAAGAGTGTCCCAAGATGAGACAGGACTGGAAAGGCTGGTGGTCAGCGGGACCAAGAGCAGAGCAGGGAACAGGCTGGTGGAGGAAGTGTATTTTGTTTGTTACTTGGAGGTGCTAAGTGGGAAGGTGGCAGGGGCCTTATACACACACTCACACACACACAGTGTCTCAGCTGACAGGAAGAGGAAATGCCTTGCATTTTCCAGCCGCTTGTCCCCAGGCCAAGCCTAAATGCCAGCCCTAAAAATACTGCCTGGAAGCAGAGCTATGCTAACAGCCCCCTCCTGTCTCTGTCACCCTCCTCCCCTCCTCTCCACAGGTTTATTTTTGAATGAGGACGCTGTGTGAAAGTAACTTGATGCTGGCAAAACCTGAGCCCTTTGCTTTCATGTCTCCTTCCATTCACGTTTCTGGAGGGGAAGAGAAGGGAAGGAGGGAAGTATGACTGCCTTTGGGTTAGGAGGAAAGCAAAGGGGATGGGACAGAGAGGGACACATACAGGCCCTTTCTGCAAGATTCTGCAAGATTCAGTGACTTGATTGGCAGCTGAATTTGTCAAGCTGACCAGCCATGTTAGGAACAGTATGAGGAACCAGAATCAAATATACCATCTCTGCCCTCAAGGCACTTGCAGTCTCCATGAAGCATGGACCAAAACAGGGGAAAGAAAAGCACACCACCCAAGGCTAATTCCAGGGTCCTCCAACAAGTCCTAAAATGCTACCCCTTTGAGCTTATCCAAAACTTACCAGGGCAAATAAAAGCCAAGGATGAGTGAAAGACTGAATACCTCCCTGCTATGATTGGAAAGAAGGCAAGGAAGCCCACTCTTACCATTCCTATTTAACATGGTACTGGAGTTGAAGCCAGTGCAATCAAGCAAGAAAAATAAATAAACAGCATCTAGATTGGAAAGGAAGAAGCAAAACTGTCTTTATTTGCAGATAACATGATCACTTACACAGAAAATTCTATAGAACCTACAAAGAAGCTACTAGAATTAAAAGTGAATCAGAAGGTTATAGAATTCAAGATCAAATACACACAGGGAACTATACTCAATATTTTGTAATAACCTATAAGGGAAAAGAATCTGAAAAAGAATATATATATACATATATGTATATGTATACGTATAATTGAATCATTTTGCTATACACCTGAAACTAACACAACACTGTAAATCAACTATGCTTCAATTAAAAAATAAATAAATACGATCAATATACAAAAAGCAAGTGTATTTCTATATACTAGCAATGAGTAATCAGAAATTGAAATTCAGGGACTTCCCTGGTGGTCCAGTGGTTAAGACTTCACCTTCCAATGCAGGGTGTGTGGGTTCAATCCCTGGTCGGGGAGCTAAGATCCCACATGCCTTGTGGCCAAAAAACCAAAACATAAAACAGAAGCAATATTTTAACAAATTCACTGAAGAATTTAAAAATGGTCCACATCAAAAAAATCTAAAAAAAAAAAAAGAAAGAAAGAAATTGAAATTTTAAACACTGCCATTTACAAGAGCATGAAAAAGTATGAAATACTTAGAGATAAATCTGACAAAAGATGTGTAGGACCTGTACACTGAAAACTACAAAGCATTGCTAAGAAAAATTAACCAAAAGAACTAAATAAATAGAAAGATATGCTATGGATTGGAAGATTCAATATTGTAAGGATGTTGATTTTCTGCTAAACTGATTTATAAATTCAGTGGAATCCCAATTAAAATCCCAGCAAGCTTTTTGGAGAAACTGACAAACTGATTCTAAAATTTTACTGAAATACAAAGGATCTAGAACAGTCAAATAACTTTGAGAAAGAACAAAGTTGAAAGACTTACTCTGGTTTTATGATGTATTATAAAGCTATCGTAATCAACGCAGTATGATAGTGGTGTAAAAGATCAATGAAAATAATAGTCCAAATATGGTCAAATGAATTTTGACAGAGGTGCCAGGCAGTGAGTAAAGTATAATCTCTTCAAAACACAATGCTGGAGCAATTAGATACCCATATTAAAAAACAAACTTGGATTCATAACTTGCACCATACACAAAAATTAACTCAAAGGATCATAAACCTAAAAGTAAGAAATAAACTTACTGAGCTTCTAGAAGAAAACATAGAAAAAATCTTAGTGACTTTGGGTTTGTCAAAGATTTCACAAATAGAATGTAAAAGCACAAACTATAAAAGAAAAAAATAAATACATTGGGTGTCAACGAAATCTTAAATGTTTGCTCTTCAAAAGATATGGTTGTGAAAATGAAAAGCTAAGTCACACACTGGGAAGACTATTTGCAACAGTTGTCCAACAAAGGCTTTGTATCTAAACTATATAAAGAACTCTTACAACTCAGTAAGAAGACAACAAACAACTCAACTCTTTAAATGGGCAAAAATTTGAACAGACACTTCACCAAAGATCTGGAAGACAGATCAGCACGTGAAAAAATGCTCAACATCACTGGTCATTAGGGAAATGCAAATTAAAAACATAAGGAGATACTACTACCTCATCCACTGGAATGGCTAAAAATTACCTAAAAAGACTAATCATACCAAGTGTTGTCCAGGACGTGGAGCAACTGTAACACTCATACCCAGCCGGTGGGAATGCAAATGGTACAACCATTTTGAAAAACAGTTTGGCAGTTTCTTTCCATTCCTAGGTATTTACCCAAGAGAAATGGAAGCATATGTCCACACAAATACGTAGTTATGAATGTTCATAGCAGCTTCATTTGTAATAGCCCAAAACTAGAAACAACTCAAACGTCTATCAGCAGATGCATGGATATACAAACTGTGGTACATCCACACAATGGAATACTACTCAGTAATAAAAAGTAATGAACTACTGATACACACAATAACATGGATGAATATCAAAATAATTAGGTTGAGTGAAAGAAATTGGACCCCTCCAAAAAGTACATACTGTATGAGTCCCTTAATATAAAATTCTAGAATGTTACATATAGTGACAGATAGCAGATCTATTTTGAGGGTGATGGAAATGTTCATTATCTTGATTGTGGTGATCATTTCACAGTATATACACATGTTGAAATTTATCAAATTGGACACTATAAATACATAATGTATAGTTTATTGTCTGTCAGTTATATCTCAATAAAGCTATAATTAACATAGGTTTTTTTGGGGGAAAAAAGTGCTAAGGATAGGCCTAGGCAAGGATTCTTAACTAGTTTTTGGATTATAGCCCTCTGAGAATCCAATGAAAACCACAGAAAGTCCCACATGCAGAAAGTGGACGTGATTCCGGGTGGGTTTGTGGATCTCCAGAGACCTGTGAAGCCCACCCTCAGACCCCAGCTTTCACATCCCTGGTCTACAGCAGCATCGATTACCACATGTGTCCACATGCTGATTCTCAACCCCAAAATAATGCTGGATGGACCCCTTTCCCTCAGTATTGCCCACCCTTGCCTGGTCTCGAGCACGTGTTTGTGACAAAGCCAGTAGAGATTACAAGGAGGCACTGGGCCCTGAGATGGAGCCAAGGGGTTGGGCCCTCCGTGGATCATGCCCAGGGGGCTGGCCTCTGATGCACTGTGCGCTGATGCCTGGACCCTCAGTCCCTAAGTATGGCGAAGAGCTGGAGCAGCCATCCTGGGAGAGCTGGCGGAAACTGGGCAGCTCCACTTTCACTGTCTGCCTCTCCTGCCTGGGTCTCCCAGACACAGGGCTCCTTCACCACAGGCAGACGTGTGGCCATAGCCTATAATGAGATGGACCTGGCCGCCGGTGCCTCCCTGGTTACTAAGCCTCAACCCTGGACACAGGCTGACCCCTACTCTGCCAGGATGACCCCGGACCCCAGCCATAGGCTGACCCCTGGCTCCACACTGAATTCTAACTCCCATCACTGCTGATCCGGACGCTGACCCCACACTGTCCTCTGTGTGTCATAAACCACAGAGGAGTCCAGACAAGGAGCGGTGGGTGCTCAGAGCCGAGCCCCTATTGGGGACACAGAGCAAAAAATCAACGTTTTCAGTCCTCTGACCTCTAAATATGAGCCACTGCATGTCACCTGATGATGATGATGATTATGATGGTAAGAACGAAAAGGTGGAAGAGCCTTGGCGTGATTTCTCTGTGTGAGCAAGTATTTCCCACCCTGGAATCGGGAGACAGAGAAGGGACACAGAGCAGCCTGGCCTGCCTTGATCTTCCCCCGATTCGAGGGGTTAGAGGAAGCGGGTCTCAGCACCCCTTCCCACTGCACCCTCCCATCTTGGGTCTCCTCTTCACCCTGGGAGTCCCCAGGGAGAAATAGCTCAAACCTCCCAGCAGAGGGCACCCCATGCCTTCTGACTCCACACAGTAGCCTGTTTCCTGGGTGCCAGGGCGGGAGTCCTTTGGCACGAACTGATGCAGCTGGGCTGCCTGGCAGGAGGAGAGAGGTCCTGACAAACGGCTCCTTGGGATCCCCTCCCAGCAGCCGGTCCTTCAGGTTCAGAGATGCCTTTGGGCTGGGCTGTCAGGCATGGGTGTTCTCCCTTGAGGCTCTTGTCTAGGCATCCTCGAACATGGTGCTGGCCCAGTGACTCTCAGCCCTGGCTGCCCATCAGAATCACCTGAAGAGCTTTTTAAAAATACCAGTGCCTGCATATGATATCGCTTATATGTGGAATCTAAAAAAAATGGTACAAATGAACCTATTTACAATACAGAAATAGAATCACAGAGGTAGAAAACAAACTTATGGTTACCAACGGGGAAAGGGGGGTGGGTGGGATAAACTGGGAGATTGGGATTGACATATACACACTACTCTGTATAAAATAGATAACTAGTAAGAACCTACTGTATAGCACAGGGAACTCTACTCAATACTCTGTAATGGCCTATTTGGGAATAGAATCTAAAAAAGAGTGGATATACGTATAACTGATTCACTTTGCTGTACACCTGAAACTAACACAACATTGTAAATCAACTATACTCCAATAAAAAATTAATTTAAAAAATAAATAAATAGAATTTAAAAATAAAAATACCAGTGCCTGGCCCACCCACGGCCAATAAAAAGAGACTCTGAGGGTGGGGCCCAGGCATAGTATTTTGTTGTAGGCTCTCAGGGTTGAGAGCCTAGGGGCTAGAGGCTCTGACAGGTGCCTTGGTCCTCGCTGCTCCAAGTGTGGTCCAAGGGCCAGAACATCAGCATCACCCGGGGGCTGGTCAGGCCCCACCCCATCTCAACGAATCCAGATCCCATTTTCACAAGATCCCCAGGTGAATCATGGATGCATTAAAGTTTGGGGAGTGCTAATTTAGAAGGAAAACCATGGCTTCCTGACACTGAGAGGTTGATTTTGTGACTGGGCTGCTGGGAGGCAGGCCAAAAACAGATGCCACGTGGCATGTGAAAAAGGGCCAGCGGAACAGGGATAGTTGTAGGATGTTCAAAAGTGAAGTGCCCCCTGAGCGCCGGAGTATTCTGAAGGCTTCTGGGTGGAGGTGGGATTTCAGCAGCCTTGAAGGACAGTTTGGTGGAGAGGAGGAGGAGGAGGAGGCATTTGAGGTGGGTGAATGGCTCAGCAAAGGCCCACGGGGGGAGGCGCGTGGCTTGTCCCGGGCACAGTGAGGAAGCAGCCTGGTGGAGGAGGGCCTCCTTGGAGATGAGGAGGAAAATCCACCTGGAGAGGTAGCTTGGAGCCAGTCCTAGAGAACTTTGACCAGCAGAGGAGGTGGAGTACTTCCTGTAGGCAAATGGGAACCCTTGCAGATTCTTGAGCAGCAAAATAACCTGTAAATAACAGCTTAGAAAACCTGGAAGCGCATGCAAATGCCTTGCTCTCCCCATAGTCCCAGGAGGAGTGATTAATAATGAAAATAATAACGAGGAAAGGAATAGCTGAAATCTGTTGGTGCCTACTGTCTTCCCAGCATGATTCCAGTATACACTTGCTTTGGTTACAAGTAAAGTGGACGTTCAGCTGGTTTGCACTGGGCAGGCTCCTGGGTGGCATCTTAACTGAAGGGTCAGAGTCCCCAAAGCCCCGGCTGTCAAACACGTTGATGTCATCGCTGGTTACATCCAGGCTTTTGTCAGACAGATAGGCTGCAATCCACAGCGCAGTCATGCAGCACAGCCACCTAGAGCGTCTGTTCCTCTGTGTTAGATGGAGTGACAGTAACCGCACTGCATGGAGCTTTAGTGAAGATTGGATGAGACTGGAGAGTGCTTAGCAGAATGTCTGGCACATAGTAGGGTCAATAAATGGAGCTACTGTCACTCGGCACGGAGACCCAGGTGTGGGGTGACGCTCGAGGCCGGAGACTAGGTGTATAATCTGTACCCCAGTTCAGACTCGTGTGCGCACTGCCCGCCTCCCCAGCTGGCTGTGGGAGAGGTTCCAGGTCCAGTCCCACCCTGTCGCCTTTGCCCCAGCTGAGCAGACCCATGTGCTCAAGGATGGCACCCTGCTTCAGGACGTGTGTGCCTGAGTCTCAAATCTCCCTCTGCCTTTCACATGTCACTGGACTTAGGGCCTTCACTAAAACCAAGATGACTTCATCTCGAGATCCTTAGCTTAATTACGTCTGCAAAAACCTTTTCTCCAAATAAGGTCACGTTCAAGTTTCTGGGGATTATGATGTGGACGTATATTTTTGAGGTCACCATTCCACTCTCTACACCTCTGTCCAAGCCAGAACTTCCCAAACGGATTATGGAACTGCGCGCACCGCCCCCCCTCCACGTTTTCCATGAACATTTGCTAATTTATAAAACACAATCTGGAAAGTGCTGTCACACATCCGGGAGCCCTGGAAGCCGGTATCTGGATCGTCCCGGCCAGCGCTGACCCCAGCGGTACAGATGGAGTCAGCGAAGCCTGGAGAGGGGCTGCTCCTCACCTAAGGGGGGCCGTCGGGCCGTGTCTAGGCTAGGACAGAAAGTCCTGACAGCCAGCCCGCTGCACCCCGCTACGGTGTTAATTCCTGAAAGGTCACCTCACTCCCCAGCCCCAGACGAGCCTCCCGTGGCTCCTCTGACCCAACAGGCCCAAAGCCCCTTCACAATGGTCCTCTCTGAGGACAACGCCAGCGGGGCCATCCGCGCACCGGGACAGCTGCCGGCCGGGCCTCAAGCAGACCCGGGAAATAAATGATGAGGATGGGCTGGGGGGCTCGAACCCCCGGGGCTGAAGATTGATGTGGCTGCATCCAAAGCAACATAATGGGCCTTGCGGGCCGGCCAGGCAGGAGATAAAAGGCAAGGGACATAAATAACACAGGAAATAAAGGGTGGAAAGCTGGCCCAAAGGAATAAATCCCTGCTCCTCGACAGGCTCAGTGTGGGAGCTGGGGCAGTGTTGGTGGGCAGGGGAGGGGTGCAGGAGAGAGGGCAGCATGGTGGGCTGCCAGCTGCCCCCTGGGGCCTCTGGTCACACTCACCCCTCCCACACACACAACACTCACAGAGGCAGTGGGGGAGGGCGAGTCCTGCTTGGATCACCAACTCACACCACTGGCGGTCCCCCTCTCTGCCTCTGTTTCCTCCTCGGTAAAATGGGGTGAGGTCCTAGGCCAGTGTTTCCTGAGAGGGGTCTAAGGACCACCTACATCAGTATCACCCAGAAAGCTTGTTTAACATGCAGTTTCCTGGGCCCCACCGTAGACCTATGAATTAGGCTCTCCCTAGAGGGTCCAGGATCAGCACAGCTAATAAGCTCCCCAGGTCTGAGACCCACTGGACCCTTCCATCATATAGATTAGATAGATAGATAGATAGATAGATAGATAGATAGATAGATAGATAGATAGATAGACAGACAGACAGATAGATAGATAGATGCATGAATGGATATATATATGCATGCATGGATGGAAGGATGGATGGATGGATAACAGATGTTTGCCACCATTTATTAACTGTTTGCTATATACTAGGCTGGATGCTTTGCTTGTGTTTGCCCAATCCAATTTTTACTTCATTGCCCCTACTTTGCAGAAGAAGAAACCAGCTCAAAGGGGTTCCACGACCCACCTAAGGTGAATGCAGGGCCAGGCTCCTGGCCACCACTGTGCGCTGCCCCCATGACGTGGGGACATTATATACACGTGTAGTGGTGATCCTCTGGTCAGCAAGCGCTACAAGTTTGTTGTCCTTATGACCCTGACATCCTTTAAAGTAGAACCTGATCCCAAGAGCCCCATCCCCACTCCATAGGGTCCTTGCTCTCTCTCTGTGCCCAAGGGCCAGGGTGAGAGTAAGAGGACCCTGGAGGCGTGGCTGAGCTCCCCTCTCACCAGCCTGACAGTGACCGTGAGGATGAGGGTGAGGCTTGAGCATTCTGAACGCTTGCCCTGGATGACCTCGTGGGCGGTCCTCACAACTCAGGTGGAGCAGACGCTCTCACTTCCCCTGATGCTCATGTGCCCTCCCCTTTCTTTTTAAATGGCCCCAAACTTTCTCACTTCCCTAATTCTCCAAGGAAACGAAACACATGCCAAATCCACTGTTTTGCTCTCCCCTCTAGCACGGGCCTACGTGCTGCCAGGAGGTTGTGGGGAAGAGAGAGCAGAGGGTCTCTCTCTGAGGAAGGATTCCCAGGGGATTGAGGATAGAGGGTGGCCTGAACCTGGCCTTTGGAGCTGATCTTCCAAGAGATCCAAAGAGAAAGGCTCTGCTCAGCTGGGCCTGCAGCAGAGGGAAATGGAAACCAGATGTGTGGGCCTTGGGGGGATCTACTCAAGACCGGGGGCGTAAGCACCTCATTCCCACTGTCCTCAGCCGTGGCATGGGGTCACCAGAGGGGAGCACGGCCTTCTGTGCGGAGGGGACCCCCAGCTGCCTCTTTCACTCAGATGAGATGGGGGGAAGAGAACGCCCCTGAACCGTGGAAAGCTGCAGGACCTCTGGGAATTCTGGGCTGAACAGACAGACCAAAACAGGAGTTCTGCTGCTCAGGGCCAAGACACGAGGCCCAAGGCATGAAATCACTGGAACAAGATCACAGGCATCGCTATTTGGACAAGGTATGACCTGGTCATTTATTCTTCCCCGGAGTTCTGCCATTGTCATTCCTCTGTGGCCAAACAGACCCTTGGTGAAAAGGCAGACGCTCCTGGGAAGAGTATGATGTTAAACCGTTTTCCAGCCATTCCTCCCTGAGTGCAAGTTATTTGGTCATGGCCCAGAATTTGAAGGTGGGGGACAAGTTTCCATAATCCAGCCCAGTGGTTCTCAATCCTGACTGCACATTCAAACCTCCTGGGGGAGCAGTAAAGAAGAAAGCACGTGAGGGCCCCAGCCACTGCACAGAGATGCTGATTCAATGACAGGGTAGGGCCAAGTGCCTTTTGAAGCTCTCCAGGTGATTCCAGGGAACAGCTCCACCTAGCCTCCAACACAGTGACCCTTTAAGGCCAGCAAAACCCTTAGCCTCCCCACCCGTGACCCGTGGACCAGCAGTGTGGGCAAACCCTGGAAGCATATTAGACTTGCAGCCCTCAGTCCCCACCGTAGCCCTCCTGACCAGAATCTGCCCTGAGCAAGACCTCCAGGTCATTCGCAGACACATTCAAGTTGGGCAAGCTCGGACTTACAGGAAATACAAGCCTTTGCTCTCGCCTTATTCCTGAGACCGCTGAGCAGAGCAGACTTCACATTCTCTCACCCCTTTACCACGCCCAGAAGCACCCCGACTGCCCCACCTCCCCCCCAAATCCTTTTCAGCTACAGAGGCGGCTCGTCTGTGGTGGGAAGGGGCATGTTTGTGTGGAGTGCCCTCTTTCTGCTCAGCCCCGGGAGGTCCTGAGACCTCGTCCCCCTCAGAGAGAGCGTGTGGGTGATTTACTGCTTCAGACATTGGGATGCAGGGCCGGGGGTGGTGCCAGGAGACAGGTCAAGGGCTGGCAGCCAGCCTGATCAAACACACGAACAGCAGCAGCCGCCTGGGCCCTTGAGGAGCCACAAGCCTCAAAGATGCATTAAGTCTACACAGAAAAAGATGGGCTGTTTAGTTTTTCTCTTTTAACAAGCGAGGCTTGTTCCAGGGACTGTGCACATATGTTGCCAGGCCTGTTCTGACCAGGGCTGCACCTGCTGATTCTGTTCTCAAGATCTAAACACCCCCGATGTGTCCCCACCCCAATTCTACCCACCCCTGCCTCTGTCTCCTTTCCCCACAGCCTCATGAGCTTCTGGAGTTTCAGGAAAGGAAGCCTGGACTGGAGCTGAGGCTGCAGGTAGATCCGTGACCATGTAGAGGAGCAGGGGTGGGCTAAAGGGGGAGACAGAGGCCCAAGGTCCAGAGTGGCCCTGGGCCCACTGAAGTCCAGGTCATGGGCAAAGCCAAAAAGGAGCCTTCCCCTCCCTGGGAGCCACTCAAAACTGGGTCCTGTGAAGCCACGGTCAAGCATGGCCATGCCAGAAGGAAGGGCTGGCAGGTGAAGAAGAGACATTTTTAAAGAGGGTCAATGAGTTAGAGATGTCTTCTCAACTACGTCACTCCTGAAAGGGAAGGACCTTCTCTTGTTCTCTCTGAAGCATCTTGCAGGGGGCTGGGAACAGTATGGTGGTCAATAGAGAATGAGTAAGGAATACAGAAAAGATCAGTGGGTGGATAGATGAAAAGACGAATGGAGAATGAATGACCAGGACTTCTGATTCCAACATTATGGCAAACTAGACACTTGGAAAGGCCTTCTTGCTAAAGAACTCAATCCTGGATAAATTATAACACACATTTTTGAACACATTTCTGAGCTTGCAGATGATAGGGAAATATTCAAAGGAGGAAACAACAGTCACAAGAAGCTGAAACCCAAAGGTGATATAGACCTGAGGGTAAATACATTTATTGGCAACACCAAAGGGAGCCACCTGCAGGCTGGGGGGAGCTGAAATTGGTACTCCTAAATTCAGTCTGGGATTCTTGAAAGGGTCTACCAGGTCAGTACCAGACCTTGAAAGGGTCTGGATTCCAGACAAGTACAAATCCTCTCTGGGGAAAGGTGTTCCCAACAGAGACCTTTGGGACTGATGCCCAAAGATTAACAAACTGTGAACTCACAATCAAAATACCAAATGCACAAGGATATGAGTCACCACAGATTTACATTCCTAAGGACTACAAATGTTAGAATCCTCAAATATAGACAATTAAACAACTGTTTTCAGACACTGGACAATATGCAACTCAAGACTGAGAGGTGAAAGGGGGGAAAGTGGCGGGGTGGGTGGTGGTGGTGGGACGAATTGGGAGATTGGGATTGACATGTATACACCAATATGTATAAAATAGATAACTAATAAGAACCTGCTGTATAAAAAAATAAATACAATAAAATTAAAAAAAAATACTGAGAGGTGAGAAACAAATGAGATCAAACCGAACTCCAATCTTCTGCCTGGAGGGAATTTCTGGAATGCAGAGCAGGGTGGGTGAACCCAAGCACAGTTCAGTAGCCTCAATGAGTTGAAGAGATAGAATTTGGAGTTTGGAGAGGCCAAGGTGCCTAGAATTTGCAGGACAGAATACCAGAGAAAAGAGAGTTATGAAGAGAAAGGGCTTCTAAAATCTGCATGGTCCCCTTAAATCTTTGGCTGGATTTCAACCTGTGCAGCACAGAGTAAATACCCAAGGCTGAGCAAAGAACAACATCTGGGAACAGAACAATTACCAGGGAGCTGTATGATGAAAAATTCCCAGAGCCTGCACAGGAATCACTAGAGTTGTTTGTTTGTTTTTCACACAGCTACCCAATTGTTTTAGCATCTTTTATTGAAAAAGATGTCTCCTATCATTATCTCTATTCAAGATTTTACTGGAGGTCCTAGCCACTGCAATAAGTTAAGAAGACATAAAAGCATCCAGGCTGGAAAAAAAGTACAACTCTCTTTATTTTTAGGCAACACAATTGTGTACATAGAAAATCTTAAGTTACCTACAAAGAAGTTACCAGAATGATAAGTGAAGTGAGCAAGGTTGCAGGACACAAAGTTAATATATTAAAATCAATTATATTTCCATATACTAACAATGAATAGCTAGAAATTGAAGTGGAAAATACCACTTACAATAGTACCCCAAAATACTTGGAAATAAATTTAGTGAAGTATGTGTAAGATCTGTACACTGAAAACTGCCAAATGTTGACTATATCGTGCTCATAGGTCAATACTGAACATATGTCAATTACCCCCCAATTGATGATCTACAGATTTAATGCAAATCTAATAAAAATCCCAAAAGGCTTTTCTTAGGGGTAGAAATTAACAAGCTGATTCTAAAATTTATATGGAAATGCAAAGAACCTAGAATAGACAAAACTATATTGAAAGGAAGAGCAAAGTTAGAAACTTATACTACCTGATTTCAAGACTTATTATTAAACTATAGTAATCAAAACATGTAATATTGGCATAAGGATAGACATATTAGAAATTCCAGAAGTAAATCGACACATATAAGGTAGTAAGTATGTATCTTTGATTTGACAAAGATACAAGGTATTTTAATGCAGAAAGACTAGTCTTTTCAACACATGGTTCTAGAACAATTGGATAGCTATATGGAAACAAACAAACAAAAAAAACCAAAAACAAAAAAACCTCTCAAACTCCATATACAAAAATACTCAAAATGGGCAAAGACCTAAACATAAAAACTAAAACTTCTAGAAGAATTGTGACTTTGAGGTACGACACAAAAATCATGAACCATAAAAGAAAAAAATTCATAAATTGAACTTAATTAGCATTGAAAATTTCTATTCTTGGAAGGACCCCATTAAGAAAATGAAAAGTCAAGCCATAGACTGGGAGACAATAGTTACAATATATATTATACCTGACAAAGGATTCACATCCAGAATATATAAAGAACTATCTAAACTCATAAGCAACCCAATAAAATATGTGTAAAAAAGTCAAGCGAACATTTCACCAAAGAAAATATGCAATGGTCAACATGTACATGAAAAGCTGTTTAACTTCATTTGTCATCAGAGAAATGCAAATGAAAACCACAAGTTGAGTTACCACTACAGATTTGCTCAAATGGTTAGAATTAAAAGCTTGACAATACCAAGCACTAATGAGGATGCGAAGTGACAGGAGCGCTCATGATCTGCACGTGAATGTTATGGAAGGCTTTATTTCATAACAGCCCCAAACTGGAAACAACTCATGTGTCCACAGCAAGAGAATGGATAAACAAATTGTGGTATATCCATACTATGGGATACTATTCATCAATTAAGAGGAGCAAACAGGGACTTCCCTGGCGGCCCAGTGGTTACGATTTTGTGCTTCCACTGCAGGGGGTGCAGGTTCCATCCCTGGTTGGGGAACTAAGATCCCACATCCTGCGTGGCATGGCCAAAAAAAAAAAAAGGAGCAAATACTTATACACACTGCAGTATGGATGAATTTCCTATCGTCATGCTGAGAGTTGTGGGTTGGATTGTTCCTCCAATAGGATACATAGAAGTCCTAACCCCTTGTACCTGTGAACGTGACCTTATTTGGAAATAGGGTCTTTGCAGATGTAATCAAGTAAAGATGATGTCCTTATAAGAAGAAAAGAGACACAGAAAAACACGGAGGCACAAGGAAGAATGCTACGTGAAGAAGGAGGAAGCAATTAGAGTCATGCTGCCACAAACCAAGGAATCCCAAAGACTGCCGGCAACCACCAGTGACCAGACAAGAGGCATGGAACAGATTCTCCCTTAGAGCCTCCAGAAGGAACCAACCCTGCCAGCACTGTAATTTCAGACTTCTGTCCTCCTGAACTGTGAGAGAATAAATTTCTGTTGTTTGAAGAAACCCAGTTTGTAGTGCTTTGTTAGGGCAGCCCTAGGAAACTAATACAGTGAGCCGAAGAAGCCAGATACAAAAGAATATATACTGTACAATTCCAATTTTTATGAAACTCTAGAAAAGACTAATCTACAGTGATAGAAGACAGATCGGCGGTTGTCTGGGGCTGGGATGGGGGTTTATGGGAAAAAGCCATAACGGAACCTTCTGGGGCGATGGAAATGTTCTCTATCTTGATTTTGGAGGTAGTTACATGGGTGTATATACATGTGTAAAAACTCAAAACTGGTACCCTTAAAATTGGTGACAGATCTGCAAATGAACAGATTGAAATTTTGGAAACAAAAAAAGTATGTATAATTGTCCAAATTCAAAACTCAGGGTATGGACCCTGTTGTGCTGGGTTGGAATCTGAGATATTGGTATAAATGCACATTTATTATAATATAGATGGATGGATGCAAAGATATATAGATGTAGATAGATGTGTGAATACAATGGATTAGTATACATGCATACACTTCCTAGCTCTGTCCACTAAGAGAATCTAGAAGCAGTGACACTCAGTAGTAATAAGCACACTTCATGCCTATATCTTGGTTTCTAAATACCATTCTCCAATAAAAGGAACCAGGCTCCTTGATGAAATGCCTGACTCTACGCCTGGGGCAGGAAAAATGCAAAATGAACCTAAAGCATCTTGTGGTGCCAGGAAGTAAGAAAGTGCTTTTAAAAAAGTCAAAAGTCAGAGGAGTCAAACTGAAAGAACTTCCAATGGCCAAAGCTACAACAGTTTTAGCAACAAAACAAATCCCCATGAAGCCATAGTGATATAAATAAGGGACACTTTACAATATGCCTGACTAGTATTCCTCAAACGTATCAACACCATAAAGGACAAGGAAAGACTGTAGAACTGTCACAGATTAGAGTCTAAGGAGACATGGTAATTAAATACAATGTGTTATCATTGACTGAATCTTGAAACAGAAAAAAGACATCAGTGGAAAACTGAGAAAACCAAATAATGTCTATGGTTTAGTGAATAGTATTGTACTGATGTTAATGTCTTAATAACTGTACCATGGCTATGTAAGCTATTAACATTAGGGGAAGCTGGAGAAAGGGTACAGGAAATTCTCTGTACTATCTTTGCAACTCCTCTTAAGTCTAAAAATTATTTCAAAATAAAAAGTCATTATAACTTAGGTATAACTCTTTAAATACATATATAAATGAGGCATCAGTGTGAGATTAATCACCAGGTAGTCTGTATTCAGGCAAAAGCAGATGATCACATATATTCCTAGCACTCTCTATCAGCTCCCAATGTAATAGGGGAGAGTGACTAGATGGGGAGATATGCAATAGCTTATACTTTATCATACTATGAAAGCTACTGTTACTTCACCCTTAAGCTAGAGTACATTGTGGCATTTATTCTACATATACAAGTATCCCCCACTTTTCAAAACTTGGCTTTACACCACTTCACTTTTATGAAAGACCTACATTAGTACCTGGTTTCACTATCTGAAAGAAATCCGAAGAGGATTTTCGCTTTTACAAAAAAAAACAAAAAAAGCGAAAAGTGAAAAAGTGTTCAGCATTTGGTTTGCAGTGAGCCGTGACAGAGGCAGTGTGCACCCAGAGCAGCGAGAGTGGCCCTGCCAAGCTCCTTACCCGGGAACCACACTCAGCATCTCAGCATCAAGTCGCCAGAGATTTGAACTCTCTGTGAGCATCTGTGCTTTATCTCGATTTGTTTTGTACATCTTAGGCAAGATGTATTTTAAGGGAGTTGCTTCTTTGCTTTACACCATTTCCGCTTACAAAAGGTTTCACAGGAAAGCTCTACTTTCGGATAGTGGGGGAAATCTATATCTGAAATTGTCCTTTAATCTTTCGTTCTTCAAACTTACAGGTTTTTATATTGTTTTCCCAAATAAATTTAAACTCCACAATGCCTAGAGATTATGTTTTAGTTTTAGTACCTTCTCCTATTTATCTAATTATTTTTAATCGTAGCTCTAGGTCCATACTTACATACCAAGAAGGGATATGTAATCTTCCATGTGTCATGTATTAAAAATATCATTTTAATTTTCATTGTTCTATGGATTGAATTGTGTCCCCCCAAATTCATGCTGAAGTCCTAACCCCTAATGTGACTGTAGTTGGAGATGGGGCTTTTAGAGGGTAATTAAGGTTAAACGGTTAAGGTCATATGGATGGGGCCCTAATCTGATAGGATAGGTGGCCTTATAAGAAGAGGGAGAGAGAGAGATGAAAGATGGAGGGGACTGTCCCAGACCGGAAAGGAGGCAGATGCAAGAAGAGGTGGCCTGGTGCTGAGATTATAATCTCTTTCTTGGCATTCTCCTTTACTGTGCCTCCATCTGAACCTCCAGCAATAGCAGTTCAGTCCATGACCACCTCTGAGTGCTCCCAGAGGCCCTCTGAGCCTCCATTTCCTCATGCATAAAACAGGTTAGCACAAGATGCTACCCTTGGAAGTCCAACAAAGGAAGTCGTGCGCGGCTCAGTCGCCTGATGTTCTCAGAGGGGCAGGTGTGCACACACATGACCACAGGCAGAAGCACAGCCCCCCATCTTTCTGGTTTCTGGTTTTTGGCCATGCCATGCAGCATGCAGGATCTTAGTTCCCCAACCAGGGATCGAACCCACGTTCCCACACCCCCTGCAGTGGAAGCACGGAGTCTTAACCACTGGACCACCAGGAAACTCTCCCCATCTTTCTTTCTCTGCATTGACTTGGGCAGCTGGAGCAGCAGGTGATCCAAGCCATGTGGCTGAAAGATCAGGTACAGCATCAATAGGAGAGACGTTATGTTTGAGAGTCACTGCAAGCACTATCAAGTAGGAAATTTAAAACCAACCGCAGTTCTGCCGCTGCCTCTGCTGGCCACTTACCCCCAGGGAAGTCTTCCTGACAGCGTTATCTTCTGGGGGGCATTCCCTGTTTTCCTGGGAGCTTGTTCTCCTCCTCTCTGCCAGCAAGGAGGCCAGTCAGTGGAATAGTGAATGGTTTTCCTTCCAGGGAAAGGTGGACTGTAAGAGTGGTAGAAACTCTGCGGGGATGTTTCCCTGGGAAGCTGGCAGCAGGTTGGGGGTGATGGATGCCTTAGAGCTCCCCAGCTTACAGTCTTCCCTTCTGTCATCTCATCCAACTTTTCTGAGGGGTTTGAGATTTTTAAAAATACAAATCTTATGTTTTTCCTCTGACCTCTAATTTTTTTTAGGAAATTGTGTGTGTGTGTGTGTGTGTGTGTGTGTGTGTGTGTGTGTGGTGAAATGCACAGGACATAACATTTACCATTAGTAACATTTAATACGTTCATGAGGTTGCATGTCCATCACCTCTACCTGGTTCTGATCTCTTTTAAAGCATTATGTGCTCATTATTAAAGAGATGGGGGGAAAGTATCAATATAAAGGAAGAAGTAAAAATTACAGAAAATTCCACTCCCTGGGGATAACCATGAATAATACTAAGGTGACAGCTCCCAAACAGTGCACTGAGGCATCAGGGCACACTAACAGATCCACTAAGTCACTGCGGGGATATTTTAAGTTTTGAGGGAAGCACAGCGCCATCTGTCGGGTGCTCAGCAAACTGCTGGCTCTAGCAGTCTAGTTTCCACATTAGATTACGAGGCATTCCTTCCAACAATGTCATATCTTTGTGAAGTTCGTTTTTTGGTGGTTGCTGTGATAAAAAGCAAACACCATGTGAAAATCATCGTGGCGCAGGACATGAGTGATGGTGTCCAACATGGTTCCAAGGTTTGAGAAGTTGTGCAGTGCCCCATGCACATCCATTAGTAAATAACTGTGGTTATTTAAGAATGAAATATAAACTTTTTCTTTCAATTTATGTGTACTTTTCTTAGATGACTGCAAAATAGCCTTTGACTTATATAGACATAACTACTTAATCAAAGGATCTCTTTGGTATTTCTGTTGGCCTAAGTGCACCATAGAAAATTACTGACTCTAAGGGTGCTACGAACAGAGAAAGTTTGGGAACTGCTGTTCTAGGGCATCTACTTCTGGCATTTTGGTGTATTTAAACAAATGTGTATATTGTCTTCATAACTGAGCTCATATGTATACGCAGTTGTATAATGGGTACTACAATCCATCATTTTATAGCTGAAGAAGCTGAGCTCCAAAGGGGAAGTAGTCACACAGCTAACCAGGCCCCTCTTTGTCACACCCTGCTGCTTGCCTCTCTGAGACCCCCAAGATGGTGGCCCTCTATGGTTCTGACAAGTGCCAGCCTCACCAATGAACACTGGCAGGGCCTTAGGCTGCTGGCATGGAGTGGTCCCTGATTTGCTGATAAATCCAAAGTGCCCCAACCTTACCTCATTACCCACTTTGCTGATGCCTAAAAATTCATCTATGCTTTTACATAAGATTCTCATAAATAGCAGATGACTCTGGGAAAGGAAAGCCACTGAGCTATTATCAACCACTGGTACCTCCGTGTGAATGAGATTTTCAGAACCTTTCCTGAGAGAAGTCTTGATAAGAAAAAAGAGGTTTCTGAGAGAAGTGGGTAAGGTGGGTGTCTCAGATGGGGTTCCCTGGAAAGACTGATTCAGAGAGCTGTGTGCAGAAAGTATTTAAGGGAGTGTTTGAAGGAGAGACAAGGAAATGAGGAAGGCAGGACTGGGCAAGGGAGAAGTCAGCCTGCAGTATGTTTATAACTGAGGCCTCAGCCAACCTATGGAGCACTCTAGAGCTGAGGTGGCCCTTCAGAGTTGTCTCCAGTCGAGGCAAGCAGGCTGTGTCTTTGTATCCCAGCATTAGCCAGTCACTGTCTACGGGTCACCCCTGGAAGGATGTGTGACCTGGAGTGAGCAGCTCCCTGCAGACCAGGCAGGGCACAGTAAGGGATGCAGTTGGGAGCCATTTGTGGCCAAGAATCCCAGCAGATGGACACTAAACAAAAAGTTAGTTACAACTGTGCAAAGTGCCTTGAAGGAGAAATCTAAAGAGGTTGAGTGTGTGTAATAAGGGAGAAGAACAAATATCTTAACTTAATCTGGAAACGTGGGGGTGGGAGGTTGTGCACAGCTTCGAGGAAGACTTCCCTGGAAGAGTGACATTCAGACTGAGGCCTTTAGCTTAAAGGGTTGCACAGGTAGAGCTGGGGAAAGCAATAATGGACAGCATGTGCAAAGGTCCTGAGGCAGAAGGAACAGCCTTTAGCTGAGGTTGGGGCATGAGGGACCATCACAAATCGAGGCTGGCATGCAGCCTGGGTCAAACAGGGCAGGGGTGCAGGGAGGATGCGGGACCTTATCTCAATGGAGGCCACTGACCAGGGAGGTAGGTAATATGATCAGATCTCTCATTTCCTCTCTGGGATCGTTTCCCTCCCCTCAGGCTGCCCTTTGATGATTAGACTAACCAATGTCACCTGGATGTAAGTGTGGTTTGTCCTAAGCTCCCTCTGAGCCTCTCCGGAGAGGTCCTACCCCAGACAACCCCAGGGTCTCTGTGGCAGCCAGCAGCCTCTCTCCTGGAGCTACCCAAGGCCCTGGAAAGAAGTGGCTGTCCTTGTCCTCCTCCCAACACCCCTTCCTGTCCAGATCAGACAGAGCCGCCCCCTCTAAAAAAAGCCTTGGCGGGGGAGTGAATAATCCCTTTGCCAAGCTCCCCCAGAGGAAACAAGGCGGAACGAATTAGCAGAGCTCAAAGGTCCCATCTGGGAAACCACTCAGGGTTTCCAGGATCTGACCCCATCGCAAGTCTGAGGGCACCTGAGCAATCAAGGAAACACTGGCAGCGAGTCCTCCGTCTGATGTCTCTCACCTCCGTGGGAACTTCTCCCGGAAGCCCTGGTTGGGGGTGGGGGGTTGGTGCTGAAACAAATCTGCTCACACTCCGGCCTCCCCATGTGCACAGAGGTGGCAGGCCACCCCGTGCAAACACGACAGCATACACCACAATCCGATCAGTATTTTTAAAAACATTCCAAACAGTTCAATTAAATCTACCAATCGCTTTGACTGTGTTTCTTTCTGACTCATTAGGTTGATGCCATTTAATCATTCCTTTAACCAAGGCAACCATTTAAATCAGCTAATGCATGGTGCAGTCCTCAACAAATCATCAGCCAAGACAGGGTGGCCTAGCGAATGACACTGATTTATTTAGCACTTCTTACATGCCAGACATTGTTCTCTGTGCTTAACAGACATTCGCCCGTTTGATCCTCACAATTCTGTCAAGCAGATAACATTATTGTCCCCTTTGTATAGATGAGGAAACTGAGGCACAGAGAAGTTCCTGGGGTCACAGTTGGTAAGTGGCAGACCTGAGATTTGAATGAGAGTGCAGTTCATGGTTTGTAACCCGGGCCCAGAGGCACCTCTGGGGCTCTGTGGAACCCGTTCAGGGTAGCAGGATGGTTACCTCCAACCCGTTCCCTCAGATCAGAGGATCTGTTTCATTGGTTTTCTCTCTAGCATAAAGATTTTTTAAAATAAAAGATTCCAAGGCTCTGAACAGATTTGCAAATCACTGGCAAGAAAGCTTTATCTGAAGAGGCAGGAGAATTATCCTCTCTTCTCTGAAGCTCTGATTTAAAAGGTCTGAATTAGAACTCAGAAATGAGCATTTAATAAACACATCAAGTGATTCTCATCTTTGGACAAATTTGGAGGAAAAAAAGGAGAGACTTGCCTTTGGGTTCCAGATCCTCCTCGTCTTCAGTGGGCCTAGGGCAAGCCTTGGGACTCAGTTCTTTGCCTGTAAAATGGGCACAATTCCTGCCCTGCCTCTTTCCTAGAGCTGAGATGAGGTGCAATGAAATCAGCACCGTGCTCTATAAGGTAAGGGACTGTCACAACATCAACAATGATGTGTCCCTTCCAAGCCACACTGTGGGCTGGGTCTGCTCCTGAGCTTGTGATAAGGGCAAAACAAAAAGGTAGCTGGGGAGGGATGTGCTGGGGCTGGGTTTATGAAGAATCCAAATGTTGAGATTATGGAGAACACACAGGCTGGAACAGAAGGTTTTGACAAAAGCATGTGTGGACCCTGGCTAAACACCAACACTGAGGTTAAGATGTTTAAATACACCTGTGTCTCCCAAGGTGGGGCAGTCCAGGGAGGGGAAGGGAACCTGCCAAGAAGGGAGGGCATGCAGAGCATGGGCTTGGGAGTCAGATGCCGGTTTGCAACTGGATCCCTGAGACGTACCAACTCTGTGACCTCGGGCAAGTGGCCCCGTGCCTCTGTGGCTCAGTTTCCTCATCTGTAAAATGGGAGGAATCACAGAGTGTGCCCCATGGAGCTAATCATGAGGATCAAAGGAAACGTTACCCGGGATCTGTCTGTGAGTATCAGCACAGCAGGAACCACACTTGGGCTGCAGCTAGGCTGTGCAAGGCAAAATAATTCACCCTTCCATAGTGATTTAATCTTTGGCTTGAGCTCCCCCACTCAGCTGTGGGGATGGATGCAATCTCAGTGAGACTGGGGCACCCCGCTAATGTCCCCCGGGATGAGTTTGAGTTATGGGAGCTCATATAACCCCAGGTACTGGGGGAGTTAGTGTGTCTCTGAAGCATTTGCCCCATGGGGTCCTCTGGGACATCTCTCAGTGGAGCCCTCGAAGAACAGGTATCAATCCGTGAAGCATCTCCAAGACAACCCTCATTCCTGCCTTTTCCTGCCCTTGCCTGCAAGATGCCAGGGCCCAGGGGCCATTTCTCAGGTCTGGGTCTCACCTGGGCATGGAAGCCAGGCAGAGCCTGGACTTGCCACCAGCCCTTCCCTCCCGGGTCTTGCTGTCTCCTGGAGCTCTCTAGGGAAGCTCCCTCTTCAGTGGCCATGCCTGCTCTCACTCCAGACCTTGCTCCATTTCCACTAAGCCCCTGCATCCTCTCGTTTCTTCTAAGGTCCAGAGTTGGGAGGTGGTCCAAGCCAGGCAAGCTCCTTGTTTCCACTCACCATCTGTCCCATCCCTCATCCTAACCACACGGGCCCAGTGTCTTGAATGCAGAGCACAGAGTGAACTCCTGGGAGAAAAAAAATGATGTCTCAAACAAGCGCATCCCACCACATTTGCTGAGACCATGACCATTCCCTAGCAGAGGAATGTAATGCTGAGAGGACGTGGCCCCAGCAGAGTTTGAGCAGGGCTGGAAGGATGGGTTGTCGGTCTCCGGAAAAACATCTTAAAGAAGAAACTGGTGAGCAGGGACCAGATGCTGGAAATGGAATGAGAGCTGGGGGGATTCAAAGTTGCCCCCTGTGAATGTGCCTGGGACATCTGGGTATGGACTGTTGGAAAGAGCTTCTGGTGCTTTGTGAGGGAGATGGGGCTGGACAGGAGCAGGCAGAGGAAATCCCGACTAGGTGCACAGCACTGCCCCCCAAACACACACACACACACACACACACACACACACACACACTCCTCAAAGTGCTCAGGCCTCTGGGGCTGCCTGGGGCCACAACTGGTCTTTCTTCAGCCCCAGACTTCCAAGCAGCACCCCTAAAGGAGAAACAAAGTAAGTTCATATTCCCTCCCTGTGCACAGCGGTTGCTTTGATGGCTGAAGAGAGGGCGAAAGGAAGGGAGTAGAAGGACAAGAAAATGGAACTGAGGTCAATCGGGCTCCTCTATCCAGGACCCCTCCCCCTTACCACTGTTCCAAAATGTTTTACAGCTTGTGCTCCCATTACACCCTTGAAATTGCCCTGCAACATCTTGTGGTTCTCTCATGCTAGCATGCTGTCCCAGCACCCCAGGTGAATTCAGAGAAGTGACAGAAGGTGTGGGCAAAGGCAAGATCACAAGGCTATTAGATATCCAACTCCAAGGAGGACCTTCCTTCCCTCTGACCACACTTGTTCTGGAGGAGAAGGGAAGCTCTGGCTTGGCTGAGTATCCTTGCCCACTCTCTCCCTTTGCCCACAAAGATGCTTCTGGAGAGGCTCCAGGGGCTGTGGAACCCTGGGATCCAGTCCCAGCTCAGCCACCAGCTCAGTGGCCCTTCCCCTCTCTGAGTCTCCATGTAGAAAATGAGACAGCCAGGATGGAGATCCGCAGCCCTTCCAGGACCGAGATTCTAAATCACCACCTGCTGCAGCCAGATGTCATCACTGAAAGCAGACAGGGAGCCTGCTTTGATCTTCCAAGGCGGGGCAGGACAGGCTCTCAGAGCTACGCCAAGGGTGTGGCTGGTGGAGCCAGGAAGACAAGCTGGTGGGGAGACCGTGCACATGGGAGCATTCCAGGTGCCTGGCACCCCAGACGTTCACACCAGCTCCTGGGCACGGGTCTGTGACAGGATGGAGAAGGGGTAAAAGCTAAGAATCCCCAGGACATGGTTCAGTCAAGGGCTCAGAAGTGGATCAGCTGTGCCTCTGTAACCAGACAAGCCTCTGGGCTGGAGGTGGGTGGGGAGGGGCTGGGCAGGAGTGCAAAGAGCCTGGGTGGGCACGTGCTTGTGGTTCGTGGGCACCTAGAAGTGCTGGGTGTCCAGGGAGGGCACGCACACGCATGCATGCACACACACGTCTGTGTATGTGTGTCTTCAGGTTTCACAGTCAACAGAAGCCTTTCCAGGAAAGGCAGAGGCAGAGTTGAGACAGGCTCCAACCCAAGGTGAGGGTTCAGCTGGGGCCTCCAGGACCGCCAGACTGGCTGCTAAATCATTAAAATACTTTAATACCAGGGTAAATTGGTGCAGTCCCAAGCCCCTGGAGCATCCCCCACTCCCACCCCAACCTAATACTCCAGTCCCAGGACTAAAGACTTCCCATAGGTCTGCAGCCAAAGGGTGAGCACCGGACTCAGCAGGGACGGACGCCGGGAACCCACTCCAGTGCCCCGTCTGGCATCCCCACCGACCGATCGGCCCGTTTGTCACTGGTGATCACGTATGTGGACTAGTCTCCCCGCTCCCACCCCGGCTCCCCTCCCATCTGAGCTGTGCCCTTCTTTGCTTTCATCACATCCCTCTTAGCTGCAGTAGGAATTCTGGGTTTAGGAGAGAGGGTTCAGATGGCTGCGCGTTCCCGCCTTGAGACCTGGGGTCCCAATGCCAAGGCCAGACACTCAGGAACTGCTCCAGAGGCTGCAGCTGGGCTGAGGGGCAGACAGAGGCGTCTCCCACACTCGGGCCACCTGCCCCGCACACCCCCTCACCCAACAGCCCGTGAGCTCCGGGCCCCTCCAGCCAGCCTTCTGATGAGTATTCCACACCAGCTCAGCCCCCAGAAGCAGCAAGGCAGCCCCTCCCTATGGCTGTGTGCTGATAACCAGGAAAGGGTTTTAATCTCAGAAACAGTCAAGGTGGGGAAGAGGAATGAAGGGCGGCCGGAGGGCCATATGGAACCTGTTTCAGGAGCTGGGTCAGAGCCCAGCTACACCTCCATGCTCTGGGGCACCAGGCCAGCTCTTGGCTTTGCCTGCCCAGCTCCAGCCAGAGAGGGGAAGGAGAGTGGGAGAACAGACAGGCTGGCCATGAGGGGACAGGCGCGCTATGTGTGTTCACAGGGCTGTGCCCTGGGGGTGATGACACCCTGGCTGGCTGCCCGTGGCTGGATGGGGGGCTGGCTTTTGAAGGCCTGAAAGCTCGACCACATGCTAGGTTCACAGGGATCAACAGAGTGGCATCTCAGGTCTCCTCGAGGCAGTCACAGGGGCTTGTCTGGGAACGTCACCCCTGCTCAGCCTGCCATTTCCTCGGCCCAGCTCCTTGTAGAGATGCTTCCGGAAACCCCTGACGGCACCATTTCGTCTCCACTTTGGCTCCCCTGCCTGCGCCCACAGCCAATCCTCTGTCTCTTGGTCTACCAGGCGAAAACCCAGTCCCACGACCGGATGTTGGGCCCACGCGATGCCAAGTGGCTGGGGGGACGTTATATGTATTTGACCACACTGCTTGGACCTCAGCCTCACCACACTGATCTCGGGGCTGATCCGGATTTGGGATTGATCTTGCTGGATTTGGGACCGACCTCACCAGATTTCCAGCTCACCACCTCAGTACTCGTGAAGCCTGCCTGAACTTCTGTCTAGACTCCCAGGACTTCAGGATGAACCGATCAAGCTTCCGATTGATTTTGCAGAAGTCGAGACAAAACCCGACCTAAAGCAGCGTGGCCTGAGCTTCCCAAATTTTCAACGCACCTGACTGGATTTCTGAGTTTCCTGAATTTTCAACCCACCTGACCGGATTTCTGACTGGTTTGACTGAAAAGTTTTAACCGACTTTACTGACAGTTATTTGAAAAGCTGAACTTCTCCGGCGTTTGACTGAGCTCTCGGGATTCTCTTACCCTGAACTGGCCAGATGATGGGGGTACTCTCAGAACGAGACTAAGTAACAGGAAATCGTGCAGGGAGCCGGCTGAGCCATCTGCAGCCCACCCCGCCTCACACCCACGTCTCACCCGGAGCCAGCCCATCTCGTCTGAAGAGGGAACGTGACAAGAGGTGCCCTTGGTCCATTATCCCCCCTCTGGAAACTCCTAACAATCTAGCGCCTGTCTCTTTACTGATGCTTCCATCAACCGTTCTCTGCCTTCTTCTCCTTGTTTCCGACATTGCCCCGGCTCTTGGAACTGGGCATCAGCAGTTCTAGGAAATGACGCTCTGGAGTCAGGCTGATCTGAGCTCCCATGTCCTACTAAGAAGTCATATAAAACAGAGCTCGAAACCGAGGGCTCCGGGTCAGCCTGCCCGGGCTCAGGGCTCAGCTCTGCCGGTTCTAGCGGTGCCATCCTGGGACATGTTCATAACCTTTTCTGGAGTTTGGTTTCTTCAGCTCCCAAAGGAATTGGCCATTCATTTGTTATGGCGTGGCTCTATATTCTTTGGGGAGCACTGAATAGCCAAGGCCCTCCCAGCTGCCCCCAACCCCCAGCCCAATACCAAGCAAGCCGTGGATGTTTTCAAACCCTCCAGGCATGTCAGAACCACAGGGCTAGTTCTGCTTTTTGGGACCTTTGTCCATCTACTCACATCCGGTCTGATTTTACCATGAGAACTTCCTGGGTTTCTTTACTGACACTTTAATGGGAACTAGATTTGCAAAGCGTCCCCCAGTCCACAGGGTGTGTCGGTAATTGCCAGGCTGTGGGCTGTGAGGCGTGGACAGTGACAGCAGAGAAACTGGGCCCTGTTCCTGACCGTGAGTGATGCTAGTGGCAGCACTGGTTTTCTTGTCTCTCCAGGGTGGGAGAGGAGGCAGGCGCTTGGGGAGGCGCACAGACAATAATATTCATTCCTCACTCTAAGGGAAGTTCTTCTTTCACAGGGAGAGTGGGTGAGAGGTGCTGTGGGCTGCCCTGTTCAGTAGTCTCTGGCTTGTGTCCTTGTGTGTCTCTATTTGTGTTCCATCCAGACAGATGCCTCTACTCCCCTTCATTCCCACTCTTCCTTGCCTTTGCACGGGCTGCTCTCTTCCTCATTTGTCCTCCTCCTCCTTTATACACTCATTCAGCATTCATTGACCATCTTCTATATGTTCAACATGATTCAGAAGCTAGAGGCACGAAGACACAAGCCCAGTCCTCAGTGGCTCACGGTGGCAGAGACATGCAAAGTATCAAGGGATCACAGGCCTGAAGACCTAGGCCAACGGGGGCAGGACAGGGGAGAGAATCAGGAAAGACCTCCCTCCTGCGGGAGGGAGCGTCTAACTAGACTCTGTCTTGCTTACTCATCCTTCAACACCCTGCTCAAGCAGCACCTCTTGTCCGAAGGGCTCCCAAATCCCCACAAGCAGGATAAATGTCTCTCTCTCCAAAACTCCCTTGGCTTTGCACATAAAAGAGAAAGCAGTTACCATCACATTGTTTATGCCAATTCTCCCCACCCTGCCCTGGACCACAAACTCCCTGAGGACAGAACTGGATTTGCTTTTGCATTGCCAGCGCCCTATAGAAGTTTAATAAATGTTTGTTCAGAGTAAGTCTGTGTATCTACATGTATTGTATCCACAAGTGTATGCATGTGTGTATGTGACCACACATCTGAGAGCAGGGCAAGGTAGTCACAGGGGTGGAGGGAGTTCTTGGGTCTCATTCTTGAACGTATCTGCTTCATTAAGATCTCTCAGCTACTCCCCATGACTCCCTCCTCTCCATGTGGACAAGAAAGATAGAGAGCTCCCTCCCTGGTGTTTACAAGTTGAAAGATTGATTCCCAGGGGAGGATGAGGGGGGTAGGACTGGGAGACACTGATGCACCAACCTCCTCAGCCAGCAGCCAGGCCTCGGGGAGCCCACAAGGAGACAACTGGCCCACCTTAGCCGAAGGGACCCACCTCTTGACTTCCTACCCCTCTGCGCCCAGAAAAGGCCTCCACTGCTCCAACCCACAACTGATGCTTGGTGGGAGGGTCCCAAGGGGCCTCAGTGTCCTGACCATTGAACACTCTGAACAGAGACTTAAGGCTGGATCATAGGTTAACTCCCATGTAGAAACTCATATCCCAGCTGAGCCCTTCCCCACCTGGGGAGAGGTCAGTTGTATGAATTGTCTAGTCCAAGCTGGGCCGCAACCTGACAGGCTCAGAAGGCAGGGAGAAGGTCCCCCAGGTACAGAAACCCCACAGGCTGCCCAAAGTACCCTATTGCCTGGGTCTGATGGTAACGGTCCTCGCATCTATGTGGGCCTTTGTAATTTCCAAGGAACCTTCCATACATTGTCCACTGGATTAACATTTGTTGAGACTTTACCTTATGCCCAAAATTGCGCTTTGCTAATAATAACATGAATGGGTGCTGTGCTAAAGCCTTTCACACATATCACTGTTTGGTCCTCACACTGACCCCTCTGTAAAGATGACGACAAGGAGACTCACTTTATCCATTTCTCAAGGACACACAGTGCTAAACAGTAGAAACAGGGTTTAAATTCACCTGTCTCAAGTGACTCAGACTCCCCCCCACCCCCGACTCCCGCATTCCCCCATCTCTAGCCTTTTCACCTCCCCCCAGTAACACTGGACAACCTGGAGCAGGTATCAATGTCCCATCTTAAAGATGAGAAAACTGACCCTTGGTGGGTTTAGGGGACTTTCCAGAGATCTCCCAGAAGGCTGGGCCGGAGCGCCAACCTGGCTTTAACGTCCCCACTGCCCGCAAGAGAACACTTATCCCAACACTGCCCTCACATCCAAGCCCACCTCTAGTGCCCACTCTGCCTGGCTTTGCCCCACACCCAGTCTCCTTCCCAGACCCTGCTGTGCAGGATGCCTTGACAGGCAGGAGACAGGCTCCCAGGAATGAGGATGTCACCCACCACGACTGGCCCATGAGCCATCAGCATTGGTGGCCAGATGGGCTCCAGAGCAGCCACCCCCCACGTGCTGGCCCTGCAGGCTCCTCCCCCCACAGGCTCCCTCCTCCAGGGCGGGAATGACCAGCATTCCTGGGGGCGGAGGCACAGAAACACTCTTTCTGCAAGTTCTTGCCTAATCCCCACCCACCCAGCCAAGGGCTTTGGGCTCCATGACAAGGTCAATAGTTGCCCAAATATCATCAGATCAGATCTATTTTCAGTTTTCAGACTGGCCAACACCAACTGGCCTATTTCTCATCCATCTGTTCCCACTAAAATGCTCGTGTATCTCACTCAGAGCTAAGGATCCTCCCCGTGTTTTGAGACCTGCTCAGGGGGTAAACTGCCCCCTAGAGCAGGGTGCAAAGTTCCAGGAGGCAAACACGAGGCAGGGTTTCCAGATCCCTGAATTCCACCCCCAAATCATAAGAGGGTCAGGTGAGTCCCAGGGAACCCCCAAGTCCATGGGCCCTTGCCCCCTGTCCACTGGGGGGGTCCCATCGTCCAGCCTAGTCCCATAGAGGTCACCTTCTCTTGGGGCCTGGAAGTTTGAAAACTCTAACTATTCAGAAACTTGACAAGTATAGAAGAAAAACAGTTGCAGTAAGACTTGAGTTCAAGCCCCAACTCTGGCCACTCATAGTGTGGCTTTGGGCAAGTTTTTTTTTGTCCCCCAATTTGTGCCCATAATTATTTTGATTACTTCACGGGTCACATAGGGCTTTACCAAACAAACAGCCACTAATTAAATGGGCTCTGGGCACCTGTTTACCCACTGTTTTAATGAGAGGGCAGGACTTGGACTCTCAATATAATTCTAGCTTTGGAAATGGTCACATTCTTCAACATGACCAATCTAGGAAAATCCTTCTGATGAGAAGGTTTTTGTTTTCAAGGCACTATTCTATCATTCCATCTACCCTCACGTTATCTCTGACAACACATGGAGTTAATTATCCGTGTGCTACTTAGAGGAACAATCAGACGAAGAAGAGATCTGCCATTTACGGAGCACTTACTATGTGCCAGACCCCCTTCTAAGTGTGTTCTCTATGTACTAACGCACGTAATCCTCCATCCAGCCTATAAGACAGGTGTTATGGTTATGCCCCCTCCATTTTAAAGATGAAGAACATGAGGCTCAGAGAAGTAACACAACGTGCCAAGTTCGTGTGGGTAAAAAGCAGCAGGCCAGGCTTTGAAGCTGGGCGGCTGTCTCCAAAGCACTCATGTTTAATGACCGTGCCACATGGTCACAGCGAGATGAAAGAGACCCAGCCCAAAGGGAAGATAGGGCTTGTCCATAAATTTTTCTAATGCAAGTTGGGGAAGTGATAAGTGACCAGAGGGAAACAGATAATGTCCCCTGGGAGTTCAGAGAAGGGGAACATTGCTTCCAGCTGGAAGGAGAGGGAGGTTTTTATGAAGGAGGTGACATTTTAGCCGAGGCTTGAAGGGCAGGTAGGATTTAGAACCGTGGAGATTTGGGGAGAGGGAGCAGTAGGGTTCGAGTTTAGGAAGAGCTGCTCTGCCAGGGAGCAACAGACAGCAAGGAAAGCAGCAGATCAGAGAAGAGAACATCAGCCAAGTTGCGGTGGGTTGTAAACGCCCCTCTTACACTGAATGAAGACAATGAGAGGCAAAGGTGTTTGGGATGGGAGAGACATGGTCAGGACTGAGCTTTGGGAATTGTGTGCAAGCAACAGAAGCCGGGAGGGGGAGAGCCTGGAAGCAGGAACAGCATGTACACTCGGGGCTCTGGCAGGAGACAGTGCAATTCAGGGGGCTCAATCCATGGGTGAATAAGCCCACTGCTCAGGGAGGGGTGGGTGGGAGCAATGAGGGATGAAAAGGCCCCCAGAGATGGGCAGCAGCGGGAAGCCTTTACCACCGTTAAGCTAGGTCTGCCGGGCGAGGGCAAGAAACTGCATCACTGGCCCTGGTAAGAGCCGGAGGTGCAGACCTTAGGAATGTAATCATGGCCAGAAACTTGGCCCCAAGAAGGACTGGAGCAAGAAGAACCCATCCTCAGATCTCCTCCTGGGGCTCTCCATGGGCAGAAGCCAGAGCCGCTGGCAAGACAGTCCCCATGCAGGAGACTGCAGGGGTCGGTTTCCAGGGACACGGAGCAGGACAGAGAAGGATGGAGAGAAGATCGGGGTGCGGGGGGAGACAAAGAGAGGAGACGCACCAGGCCAGATCAGATTTAGAAGCTGTTGTCATGGTTTGGGAAAGAGACACTGAGAGACTGAACCAGGGCAGCTGCAGAGAAAAACGCAGTGTTGGGGATAGATGTAGGGGAGTTTAAGGAAGTAAGACCGGCAGGATTTGGCGAGCAATTATCTGCAATGTAAAGAAGAGCTTAGGTACCTGCTACATGCCAGGTGTACATGCTGCCGACCTTCTATATGAATGGGGGGAAAAACACACAATGATCTGTTCTGGCATGTTGTTAATGAAACACTTGAAATCAACCCATGGTGATGAATGATACACCAGACAGGTTATCACAGAAGGGCCAGGACAGCAGGCTCTCCTCCACGCTGTGGTCACAATCACCTTGCACATATCCCTGTGCCTTGGCTTCTTGGGTGAATTACCGTCCCCATTCTGCAGAGGAGGGAACTGAGGCCCCGGAAATTCCAGTGGTTTGGAGAAGATCACAAAGCAAGACTGCCACAGGGCTGAAATTAGAAGCTGCCACAGTCTCCACCCCCACATTGGTCCCCACCACCTGTCCAGCTGGTGTGTCACAGAAGTTAACAGTCAGCCCAGTCCAGCGAGGACTGGGGAAATCAGGGCGCTTCTATCACCCTCTGCCTGCGATGGGCTTCGTCCCCTCCACACCCACCCTCTCTTTACCCAGCTCCTTTGCATCCAGGGCATCAAGACCCTTGCCTTGAAAAAGACATGGGAACTAACCAAAGATGGTGCCTGGCCAGGCATCCCAAGAATGAACTCCCGGCTCTGGGTTTCTGTGGCGTTGTCGCCATTCAACAGGTAAGCGGGCTTGCGGAGTGCAGTGACGTACTGGGAAGGAAAGACACCACTCAAACCCTGTAAAGCAGCTTCATTATCCTGCTGCATATTTTTGGCAATTCCTCAAGTCTGGCTCGTTTTATGTCTAATTACATATCGCCGTGCATATCCCCTGTATGTTATGTTTCACATAATAAATACACAGAAAGTTGTTCTCTTTTTCCATTAGCCCCTGCCCAGAAATGAACCAATTTCTGGTGAGTGCTTATGCAATAAAGAAGCAGTTGTTTCAGACACTGTGACACTTCATAACTGAATTTTTTATGGGCTCCCGTGTCGCTCTGATTCAGAGGGCTTGAGAGAGGGACCTGGGTTTGCCGCCTCCTGTTTCTGCTCTGGAAGCAAAGGCCACTTGTCAGGAGCAATGTCCTGGGATGGCTGGAAACCCAGCCAGTGCCTCAGTCTGGGGAGACAAAGGACTGTCGGGCTATTGCAGGGAGACATGCTGACTTCTGGAGACGAGGCTTGGCTGCAAGGGCTTTCCCATAGCTGCAGTGTCACAAGAAATGCCAGCGTCTCCTGCGTATTGATCAGTCACGGGGTACCTCATCCAACAATCAGTCGACATACATTTATGAAGCACTTTCTCTATGCCCAGGTCTGTTCTAGATGCTGAGTTGGAGAGGGAAGGGGTAGAGCGTGGGGAGGAGAATACCAGAGAGTAGAGATGTGGTTATGAGAGCAGGATTTGGAATTGGACAACCTGGGTTCAAGGCCAGGCTCCACTGCTGACCAGCTGTGGGATGTTTGACGAGTCACTGAAAACCTCTCCGAACCCGTTCACACATCCATTACGTGGGGATGCCAAGCTATGGCCTCATGGGGCTGTCGTGAGAATTAAATGAGATAATTCAAGTCAAAGGGCTCCCTGTGTCTGTGGCCCAGAGTGTGTGCCCAGAGACTGATCATTATTATAATCAGTAATTATTATCTTTATTCTCATATCATCTACAATGGGGTTGGACAGTGGCGGGTTGCAAACACAAAAGAAGTAGAAGACTTGGCTCTGAAATTCACAGTCCTGGGTTGAAGCCCAGCTCATGGCTGGCTGAGAAGGAGAGCGCTGTGGCACACCGGGGACAATGGGGAAACAATTTGGTCGTGGGCTGGAACGAACTGTCATCAGTACAGAAGGGCTGGGCTGCTGTGGGCTGGAGCCCATGAGGACAACAAGACCTGGGAAAAGGATAAAAGCGGAGCATGGCCAGAAGTGGGAAGAAAGAGCACAATGCTTTGTGAGAGCATAAAACCACTGATCACCAGGCCTCAAATGCCTATCGAGCATCTACTGCCATGAGTACTTAGTAAGCGCCAGGTAGCCTTCGAGGCATGGGGACACAGAGCTCCCTAGTGGGATCACGACCGACCACACCCGGGAAACTGCAGGACAGTGACCTCTATGTTAAGTAAGGCCTTGCAGTGCAGGGGGGCAGGATGCGTCATGGTCAGGGTCAGGAAAGGGGCAGAAGGGTGGCAACCTTCGACCTGGCCCACTTGACTACTGATGAGAATGTGCATTGGGGGAAGAAGGAGGTCAGGAGGGGCAGATATTCCAAACTAAGTGGCCCTTCCAACTTTGGGCCCAACAGCCCTGATGTCACCCCTAATACCGTGACCCCACTGAATGTTAGTTTCATGAGGGCAAGGACTTTGCCTGCCATGCCTGGACATTAGCTGGCACATCACAGATGCTCAAAAAATATGTATTGAATGGAGGAATTAATGGTAATTGAATCACGTCCTGGCCAGCGACATCTGTTTGCCCTTCCAGGTCCACTCTCTTCCTGTGTCCACCTTGCTCTCTGCCCAGGAGACTTATGGGCATGAACCACCTCAGTGGGTTCCCCTGCCCTCTGGGCCAGTGGGGAGCCCAGGTAGGAGACTGGAGGGAGGGAGGACAATGAGATCCACGCACTTGGCTACATCACTACAGAATCCCCTCTGCTGGCTGGGGCCCTCCACAGAAGTTCCTCTATTACACAAACCATGATCTCTCCTGGGTGCTGGCAACCGCTCCCTCTTATCAGCAAGCCTAGGGATGGTAACCCAGGTTCCTGCACCATCCATGGTGGTTCCCCTTCACCTTGGCCACACCTCTGTAAATATCTCTTTGTAAATTAAACCTCCTTGAATGCTCCTTATTTGTGTGCCATCTGTTCCTTTTTGAGACTCTGACATAATTCCCAAATTTCAATTTCTTGCAGCAAAGTTCCAATATAGTGCTCTCTTTTTCATCTCAATTCTAGCAGTTTGGTGGAAGATGTAGGTGTCTGATGGACTCTTGACCAAGAATAGCCTCCCTAATTCAACCTTTTTTCTACTCCACAAATACTACAGAACAGAAGAGGACCCCAAAATGCAAAAGTGGAACCTGCAAAGAGAATTCAAGTGAGTGAAAGCGCTCGGCCATGCTGATTTTGAATATTTTCTTCCTTTCCCCTTTGTTCCGCTGGTAGCCTCAGGGGCCAACCCCTGCCCACGTAAATGGCAACAGAAATCAAAGAACATAGAAGAGGAGCTCTGAAAGGAAACTTGAGACCATCTGGACCAACCCCTCCCTCACCACCGCCTCTCCTTCTATCTCCACCCTCACCACCTCTACTGTCCCCACCACCTCCATGCCCGCCATCACCACCTCCACCATCACAACCATCAAAACCCTGCCCACCACCAACACCTCCACCACTCCCTACACCACCTCCACAACCATTACGCCCAAACTAACACCAGCACCATCCTGCCCAACACCATCACCACCACCTTCATCCCCCCCGTCGACCACAGCTACCATCATCTCCACCACCACCACCATGTTCAGCCCTACCATATCACCTCCAGCGTTCCTAACACCCGCACTGCACAGAAAGAAAGAATGAGGGCTGGGAAGACGCGATTTGCAAGATAGGACACTTAGTGGCTTAAATAGAACTAGAGCTCAAATCTCTTCAGTTTTCATCAAAGAAGCTGAGTCTCAAGTAAACAGTTGACTTCAACCACAATCTAAAATTTAAAACAAAAGGAAGTTTTGAAGAGGAGGACAGAATGGTATTGGAAGACAGTATTTGTCTCATGTTGACTTTTTAAAAATAGACTTTACTTTCTGGAGCAGTTTTACGTGCACAGCAAAATTGAGCAGAACGTACAGAGAGTTCCCAAATACCCCTGTCCCTACATATGCAAGCTTCCCCCACCCACTATCAATTTCCTGCACCACAGAGGTACATTTGCTACAACCACTGAACCTACATGGACACATCCTTATCACCCAGGGTCCATGGTTTACATTAGGGTTCACTCTGGGTGCTGTACATCCTATGGGTTTGGACAAATGTATGATGATACATAGCCACCGTTAAGTATCCAACAGAATAGTCCTTAAAACTCCTCTGTGTCCCACCATCCATCCTTCTCTCCCCCACAACCTCTAGAAACCACTGACCCTTTTACTGTCTCCATAGTTTTGCCTTGTCCAGAATGTCATACAGTTGGAATCATACAGTAAAGTAGTATTTTCAGCTTGGCCTCTTTCACTTAGTAACATGCATTTCCATTTCCTCCATGTCGTTCATGGCTTGATAGCACATTTCTTTTTATTGCTAAATGATAGTCCACTGTGTGCATGTACCAACAGTTTATTTATCTGTTTGCCTACAGAAGGGCATCTTGGTTGTTCCAAGTTTCGGCAATTATAAATAAAGCTGCTATAAACTATAAACATCCATGTGCAGGTTTTCATGTGGACATAAGTTTTCAATTCATTTTGGTAAATACTGAGAAATGTGATTGCTGGGTCATATGTCAAGAGTATGTTTAGTTTTGTATGAAATCGCTAAACTGTCTTCCAAAGTGGCTGCACCATTTTGCATTCCCACCAGCAACGGATGAGAGCTCCTGTTGCCTCACATCCTCACCAGCACATAGTGTTGTCAGTGCTTTTGATTTGGGCCATTCTAATGGGTGTACAGTGGTATCTAGTTGTTTTAATTTGCGATTCTCTAATGCAGTTCTCTGCGATATTGAGCATCTTTTCACATGCTTATTGGCTGTCCATATATCTTCTTTGGCAAGGTGTCTGTTCAAGTCTTTTGCCCATTTTTTAATTGGATTATTCATTTTCTTATTGTTGAGTTTTAAAAGTTCTTTGTATATTTTGGATAACAGTCCTTTATCAGATAGGTCTTTTGCAAATATTTTCTTCTAGTCTGTGAATTGTCTTCCAACTCTCTTGTCAGTCTTTCACAGAGAAGGAGTTTATAATTTTAATGAAGTTCAACTTACCCATTATTTCTTTCACAGATCTGGCCTTTAGGGTTATCTAAAAAGTCATTGCCAAACCCAAGGTCATCTAGAGTTTCACTTCTGTTATCGTCTAGGAGTTTTATAATTTTGTACTTTACATTTATATCTATGGTCCATTTTTTAAACCACATTGGTTTTTTTCAATGATTTACCATCAGATTGTCTTCAAAGGACAAAATTGGTATTAAAAACCACAGAGTCCTATATTTCAGTTATATGTTACCTAACGCTGGTGAGCTTTTGAATAACAATCACAAGTTGGTACAGTCTTCTATTTATTCAAAAAATATTCAAAATAGGCACCTCACCTGCCTATCACTGTTAATGAGGACCGGGTGGTTTGTCTTTTTTAGTTGCCCTGAACCCATATAACAACTGTGATCGTCTGCCACTCATACTGCTAAACCAGGCTCAGCCCAGCAACTCTGGGTCCTGTGAAAACAAAGAGCTACAAAGAACTCATGAGTGGGAAGCAGAAAAGTAATAGGAGTGGGGTTGACATTGCTTCGAAAATCTGTCTTGATTGCCCTTTGCCTAAAGAGATACCTGCTGATTTCTTTCAAAGGAGCACAGAAGTGAGAGCCAGGGCTCTCTGCCACCTTCTAGCCATGTGACAAAGGAAGACATTGACCCTCTTGGGGCTTTGCTGAAACCCTATGAGGAAGGATAGAGTGAACCAACTGGTTCTGCTTCTCTGGTGAATCCTGACTGATACAAGGACATTTCAGGCAAATCAGCTCCATGAATGAGAATAGAGCCTGGACCCTCTCTCTGGGGAGGACCCTCAGGTCCAGGTGTGTGTAGAAAACCCCACATTCAACCCTAAGCTGCCTTTGAAAGGCTTTGACCAGGGTCCTGTTCTGCAAAATTCTTCTGTTGACCCTGCCCAGACAACATGGACCACTCCCAGCCATTGTGTTGCCTCCCTGGACTCCAGAGTAAGAGAGGTGTAAGCGTGGGCCTCCTTCCAGAGGTAGATCTGTCACTCACTCGGGCTTGGTCCTCCCCATGGCTCTGGCGAGCTGTCTGGGGCATCCTAGGAGATCTCTGTGTTGTCCCGGGTCGGGCAGGACACACTGAGATCCATCCTCCCAGAGAATGCTCTACGCTCACCGAGTCTAGGCGGTGCCAGCCATCAGGCCAAGGGCTCCAGGGGCTCAGCAGAGAACCCCAAGGGCTTGGGGAAAGCAAGAGAAATGTTCATGGTATGTGGGGGAGCAACGTCACATTCAGATCTCAGGGAGATTGGGGAGCACCAGGAGCTGAGCGGGCACATACTCCCCGGAGTCACAGCTGCCCACCTGAGTGCCCTCAGCAGGGAAGGAAGGTGACTAAGAGCCTGACAGCCAGGGCTGGGCTCGGCATCCCACCTGGCTCTGGACCTGACACACTGATCACAGTGTATCCACATTGGGCTCGGCAGCCAGGACCTGCTACATGCCAGGCCCACCTTGCTAATCCCCTTGCGTGAATTTGTAGCAGGCACCAATCTCACACAGTCCATAATTCAAGTGGGTAAGAAATACTTTCATTATTCTCTATGACTCAGCCCTATTTTCATTTCGAATCCCCACGCCAGTGGCAGCCAAATCTTAATCTCAGACAACTCAAATTTCATGCCATTTTGCCCAGGAAGATGTCCTAGTTCCCATGGGTGAGAGTGGGGTCATCATTAGAGACAAGAAGACATCAAGTGAGACCACGATGTCATGAGTCCACCTGGTCACCACGGAGGTACCCTGTGATCCTGTCTGCATGGTCCCTCCGATCTGGGAGGGGATGCAGGGTGGGGTGGGGTGTCTCCCCACTTCTTCTGAGCCACGGTTACACCTGGGACCCATCTGCTGCTTCCACATCCTGATGGGGCAGGAGAACTCACAACGGGGCTGTTTAAGGCCATGACCTTGTCACGCTGCACAGTCCTTTCCTTTCTCTGGCCCTCGTTGCCTCCCCAGGGTTCTCCCCAGGAGGGGAGCCTAGGTCCCCTCTGCTCCCAGATCCCAAACCTCAAGTGGAGCTGTGGCCCTTCCCCAGGACCCAGCCTCGACTCACCGCTCCACCTCCTCCACCCCGCCCAGCCATCCTCCTTTTCCTCCCCATCAGGGAGTGGTTTTCTAGTTGGTGGCGTGGGGTTGCTCTTACTCACTCAGGATGTTTTTTTCCTAAATCTTTTCAGTTTCCCCTACAGCCAAGGCTTTGCACACAAACGTCCGGAAGAGACTCGTTCTATTTCCCTTCGCCTCCTTCTGTCACATCCTTTCCCTGAGGCAATGAGCACAGAAGAGCCTGGCTGCAGGAATGGGAGAAGGGTGGGGAAGGGAGGAAATACAGTGGGGAAAAAATACCAGTCCGTTTTTCAAAGTGCTATGGGGCGGCTGGTAGGTCATTAAACCGCAACAACGTTGTGATGTAAATATCAATACTACCATTATGCCCACTTTATAGATGAGGAAACCAAGGCTTAGAAAGAATAGGGGACGTGTCCAAGGTCATCTGAACCCCAGCGCTTTGCCTGGCCGGTGCCCCTAACCCCAAGTCCATACTTCCTGCCTGCCATCTGCTCTCCTGCCTCCCTGAGGCTTCCCAGGGATGTGTGGGCAGCAGGAGAAGGGCCTGCAGGATGTCTGGGTCTCCCCAGCTCCTGCTGAGTCCTGCAGGTCCCGAGGGGGAGGTTCAGAGCCCAGCCCACAGGCACTAACACACCATTTTTCTTAAGGAGCAGATGTTTGATCTGACTGGGACTTCCTGCCTGGTTCACAGCCAGTAATCAATAAGACAAATATTGGCTACCATTGTTTGTAATCTCCTTTGAGCCTCGCAACAACCTAGTGAGAAAGCTATTCTGACATTCTGTTGACAGAGGTTAAATTACTCGCCTAGGTCACAGGCAGGATGGCTGCGCTGAACCCTAGCTCCCTGGCGGAGCTGTGTCTACCACCCCAGCAGCACCCAAAGATGGACCACTCGGGGTCATCCTTCCCCATGATAAGGCCACCAAGCTACCCCCCTCAATAGCCCTGGGTAAGGGAGGGTCATCTCCCCGCATCCCACACCCCCCATCTGGGGATTCCCTCTTTGGAAGCCTTTGCTTTCCGTGGCCTTCCAGCAAGGCCAGACCCTTGGAAATGGGACTGTTGGTCGCCTGGGTCAGGGAGAGTCCCCTTCAGGCCTAAGGGAGGATCCTCCTGCCCAACCTGCCGGGAGCCCTGGGCACTTTGCAGACTGACCTGAGGCTCATTCCTCCCCCTCCCAACCCGCCTGTGACTACAGAATAATCAGGCGGCAGGCTCTGCCAGGGGAGACTTGGCAGCAATGGGGCTTGGGGGTTGGGGAGGTGGAGGGGGGCACTGTCACCAACCCCTCTCAGACATCCCAGCGGGCCTCCCATGTGCTCCTGACAGGGCTTCCTGGCCACCGTGGGTGCTCGGAGAACCTGGAGTCTGGAGCTGCCCCTGGCCACAGCTGTGAGAAGACCCTGCCTCCTTCTCTTCTTCCTCCTCCTCCTCCTCCTCAGGCTCCAGCCTCTCATCAGGCCAGACTTTCGGAGCTGGTACTCTGGCAAAGCCCTCCCAGGCCTGGGGGAATGGAGATAAAGAGGAACTGAAACCTCTCCCATCCCCTAATCCCTCTCCTTTTCTACCAAACTCTCCCAGAGAAGGCTTTGGCCCTCCCAACCCACACTGCTGCTCAACTGGGAGGGAGATCTCCTAAGGCCTTTCAGAGCTGAGGTCCCTGTCCCAGCTGCAACCCCTCCCGCCTCCTGCCACTCATCTCCCCCACCCACGTTGCCCATCATGCCCAGGCCAGCCTTCCCCAAAGGACAGAGGACGGCCCTACCCAGCTCCGCGATTCGGGCTGCTCCCAGCCCTCCCTGCAAAGCACCAGTCCCAGATCAGTTCCTCACGGGCCACAGGGCCAGGCAGTGGGCTGGAAGGGAGCTCGGCCGGCCAGAGGAGCTCCCCAGTGGCATCTGTGACTCCGCTCCAGCCCTCCGTTGCCAGGTCTTCTGATTTTTCAAGAGAAGCTAGAAATCTAGATTTGTTTGTAAAAGATTCTCCAATGTAAGTGCCAACTGATAACTCAAAATGAAAATAAAATGAACAAAAAAATTACCAGGTGGGCCTATTAAAAAAGATTTTTCTGCCACAGGCTACTTACCAGTGGAGAACCTGGGGGGGAGGGACCCTCAAAACTGCTGAACCCATAGCTTGACCCAAGCACCAGCAGGACCCTTTTGTCCCTCACAAGGGCTTGAGCCACTTCTCTTCCAGAAAGCTCAGTGGACTCTGGGAGTGGGGCCTTCCTCCATCCCTCTCCCATGCACCCCACACACCCCTGTGTCTTACCCCTTGTGAGGCAATGGCTTCCCTTGGCAGAAGAGGAAGGCATGCTGCTCTCCCACCTGCCAGGGGAACCAGCTAGGGGGACACAGATCCTGCCACCATCCTTGTCTATCCACAGAGTCCAGGGTGGGGTGAGAACCCCTGGCTGGGGGTTGTGGGTCTACCCGTCTCCCCACTGCGCACACGGGGCCGCCGGGACATCAGTCCCTGACCTGGTCAGTTACCGGAGAGGGAAGCCATATAAGGAGCCACATTGCGGAAGTGGGGGTTACAATCCAGCCCAGCCCCACCCTGACACATAGGATTCTGTGCATCCAGCGTAAGCTGCGTGGCCAGCCCCGCCACTGCGGGTCCCCAAGCTGGCTGTCACCACCCCCACACCGCACTCTGGCTGGACAGCAGTCAGAAGGGTCAAGCGCTGACCACCGGCCCAGCCCATCTAAGGCCCCAGGAGAGCCCCTTGCAGGCGCACTGGGGTCCTGGCACAAAGGATGTTTGTCTATATCCAGGCAGCCTGGCAGCTCGGGTGTGACGTGAACACACGGCAGGGCCCTGTGCAGTTCCTTATATAAACCGAAAAACTGCAGACTGGGCGATAGAGCTTTTTCAGTGAAAGCAGGGCTAAAGCTTGCCTCTGATAAGCAAACACTTTGTGCTGAGAGTCTAGATCCTTACAAACAAGATCCTCAGAGGGAAGATATTTACAGATACTACGGAGAACAAGCAGATTTTAAGCACTCTGACCCAATAAAAAAGGCTCAATTACCTTCTTTTTTTTTTTTTTTAATTGGGGTACGGTTGTTTTACAATGTTGTGTTAGTTTCTACTGTACAGCAAAGTGGAGTTCCCGGTACTATACAGCAGGTTCTCATTAGTTATCTATTTTATATATATTAGTATATATATGTCAATCCCAATCTCCTACTTCATCCCACCCACCCCCTTCCCCCCTTGGTGTCCATACATTTGTTCTCTACATCTGTGTCTCTATTTCTGCCTTGCAAACCGGTTCATCTGTACCATTTTTCTAGATTCCACATATATGCATTAATGTACGATATTTGTTTTTCTCTTTCTGACTTACTTCACTCTGTATAACGGTCTCTAGGTCCATCCAGGTCTCTACAAATGACCCAATTTCGTTCCTTTTTATGGCTGAGTAATATTCCATTGTATGTATGTACATCTTCTTCAATTACCTTCTGATGATATTTTTAAGATGAGAATGGCAGGCATTCTCTATTTCTGACTCACATCCTTCAGACTCTGAGTCTCTTGCTCGAATATGTCATTCAGTGTATTTTCTTTTCTACAGGACATTCTCTAATTCGGACTGACCTTCCTTTCTGTTAGTCAGTCAACAAATATTTCGGGAGCCTGTCCAAATGGCCAACCAGGGAGAAGTTTGTTGACCTACTCACCCCTAGCCCGGGGCCTACTTTGCAGAGACTTCCTGCCAGTCACCTGCTGAGAAGACACATGTAGTTTTGGAGCCTGCAGGCCTCCACCTTCTGCAGCCCCAGAAAGCTCCAGAATCCCAACCCTCTAGCCAAGCGAGGCAGCTGGGAAGTGGTTCATGAGAACCTGATAGCTGTGCGGCTGACATCTGGGAGCGGTCATCCGGGTGCAGGGCACCACTCGATCCCCGGTCCAGCCCCTGATGAGGCCAGGGCTGCCACCTCCTCCCTTGACCAGCCTTTGGCTGGTCTGGCCACACACCCGCCCCCTGCCTTGGCCCCTCTCACATCTTTATGTCCCGGGAGCTTTCTTTCCATTTGGGCCTAAAACGCACTAAAGAGCCCCCCATCCCTTGCAGCGCCGAGCTCTGACGCTGATTTGGCAAGGCAAGAGGCGATCTGGAGTTTGTCTGCTCCTGAGGACCAGCCTCCATTCCCCAAGGCTTTATTACGGGCCTCCAGACCAGACTTTAGGCATCTGGAAGAGCTGCCTCCTGGAGTGGTTAGCAGGGGCACACCTATCTGCGGAATCACAGGAACCAACAGGAATAGACTCAGGGGCCTTGATCAGGGGAGGGGTCACTTGGTACCCAAACGCCTAAGGCCCAGTATGGCTGGCCTGCAGCCAGATGGAAGAGCTGCAGCCGAGATACTCACTGGGCCTGCAACATCTTGAGCCCTCTCTGAGCCTTGGCTTCCTTATCTTTAAATGGGATAAAGTCTGGAGCAGTGGGGTAGACTTAGGCGGTAGAGCCAGACAGGCCTGGATTCAAACCCCAGTTTTGAGCCATGATCTTGCGTGAGTTCCTTAACCTATCCGAACCACAGATATATCATCTGTAGAGGGGAAAGGATAATAGCACTCACCCTCTGTGGCTGCTGACAGTGCTAGAGGACATGTACATAAAGTACCTGGCATAGAGCAGGGCTCAGTAAGCAGCAGTTAACATTATTACTTCATAGGCCTGTTTTGAGGATTAAGTCCAATGAGATGATGTGTGTGCAAAGGCTTGGTGAAATACAGTGAACAAATGGTAGCAATTACCACTTATCAGTTTGTCCTCCTCTCCCTGGGCCTCTTCCCCCTCCTTCTCTTTTCTCTGTCTGGTTTATTTTTCCTTCTCTGCCTTAACCTTCTCTTGGCTTCTCTTCCTCTAGTCCCTCCCCTCTCCCCCTGGTCCCACAGCCTTAAAAACCAACCTCCAACACCAGTTTCATCTTCCCTCACTCCAGAACCTACAATGGCGTCCCAGTCTCCCCAAGCCCAAACTCAGCAGCTCTGCCATCCCTCACCACCAATTTCACCTCACATCCCACCCCATCAAATTAAAGTAGTGGTTATGCGAAGGAAATCCAGAAAAGAGGGGATATAGGTATACATATAGCTGAATCACTTTGCTGTACAGCTGAAACTAACACAACACTGTAAAGCAACTATACTCCAATAAAAACTAATAAAAACATTTAAAAATAAAAGAAAATGGAAGTAAAAAGAATTAAAGTAGTGGTTTGTAAAGTTTCTAGCATAGTGTTTAGTACATAGAAAATAATGATTAATAAATAGTAGCTACTTTTGTCATCCTGGATCTTGGGCATATAAAACAAAGCAACACAGACAGGCAGGGAGTGTTAGGTTTTTGCTGTGCATTTAGCGATTCTTTGGTTAAAATCAGCAACCTCTCACTCATCGAGTGCCTGGCCAGGCTTCCAGAGCTCCGTGTCACAGTATCCTCAGAGTTCCAGTCATTCAAAACTCACTTACAGTCGACCCGTCTGTGCGGGGAGTTGTGCTAGGCACGGGACAGGGGTGACGTGGGGGGCTGGCACAGCCAGAACAGGTTCACAGAAGGACTGGGAAGCAGGTAATAAGCACCCAGGCCCCCATGCCACCTCGGAACACAAGGGCACTGGGTGTACTGGGACACGACCCAGCTTTCTCTACATGGCCTGCCCTATCCACTCCGGGGCCGTCCCTTCTCCAGGCCCCAGTTCATTCTCCCGGCCCTGGCACTCCCTGCCCTTGCCACCCTGGCCTCCCTTCTGCCTGGTGAAGGAACAGCTCTGGCCTGGCATGGAGTCTTTGCACATGCTCTTCCTTCTGCCCAGGATATGCTTTCCAGCCCAGACACCTCCAAAGGTGTAAGAACTCCTCCTAGAGCCCGCCTCTGCCCATCCTTGTGGGATGGCTGGCTTTCTTTTAGGTTGTTATGAAAAGAGCTGGGTTTGAATCCAGCTCTCTCACCTCCCAGCTGGCCTTAAGCAAGTGGCAGCCCCTCACCTACACCAAGGAGTCCCATGACCACACATGTCAGGGCATCCGACATAGGCCAGGGGCCTAAAAACAGTGTCTGATGATGAGAGACAGGAACACAGCCCATTTTAGAGGCTGGAAAGGTAGGTGGGAATCAAGTGGCTTCAATGCCAGTAAAGAGCTGGCTCTTTAGCCCAAGCCAGAGGGAAGCAGGCAGCACTGAGGAAGGTCAGTCAAGGTCTGTACAGGATGGATCCTTGGAGAGAGCAGGCAGGACCCCACGCCCGGATCTTTAGCCAAACCCTGTTCACCCTATGGTCCACGGGTGCACCCTTATCTTCTGTACCAGGTCAAGGGCAACTTGGGAGCAGAGGCCATGCCCCATGCCTCTGAACTCCTCTAAGCTCTAAGGCAGGCTGGACACCCAGGAGGTGCCCGGTAAAGACTGTCACCGGATGCTGTGGTTGCATGGTTCTCAGCAGGCCACCTGGCACGGGCTTTCCGGGGTCTCTAACTCCCCTGCCCAGCATCTCTCCCAGTTAAAAAGATGGTCCCTTCTCCCTGCAACCCCACCCTTTTGCTCCCCTCAATTAGATTATGCCTGTAAAGCACCCTGAGTTAAGTGTGCTATAAATACAAGGCATTTCTATTAGATCCAGGTTAGGGAAGCTGTGAGGAGCCGGGCAAAGGACAGGGGCTCCGGGGAGTCTGCGCCAGCTGAACGGAATAGGGTTTCTTGTGGCCCAGATGCCATTAGTCAAAACTGACGGCTGCTGCCGGTTCCTCGGAGTTACGAGTAACCAGGGAGGGCAGAGTTGGCCGAGATTCGAGCATGTTGAGTGCTTCGGACTATCTGTCTAGTATTTGCGGCTGGAGTAATAAGCCCAGGGCACGTTCAGCTGAGCCACTTTAAAATTCGTTTTTCGGCCCACGTGAATTTAAGGGTTTGGGGGGTTCTCCGGGTTCTCACTTGTTTGCAGACTGTTCTCTGAGACCCCTTCTGAGAAGGTACTGTGATGTGCTGGACCGAGGCTAAAAGGCCCCGCAAGTTGGAACCTGACCCCAAAGCTGGGCAGTCGTGGGTCTCTGGCTGAATGCCGTCAAGTACACTCCTCTTCCCATTCTCTCCTTCGATGACCTCTCCCTGGGACGTAAGGGGATCTACAATCCTCATCATTATTCTCTTTCCTTACCAGCCTTTGAACATCAGTGTGGCTTTTTATTCTTGCTGGTTCGGTTCCCCACTATGGGGTACACAGCACATGGGAGCAGGACATAAGCTGGGCATTCAACCCACCTCGTCTTCAGGTAGACGCGCACACTAGGAGGTCCCGCCAGCTGACTGAGATCCACTGGTAGAGCTTCGCGTGACCTGGCAGATCTCCCGATGAGTCCCTCCTCAGCTGACCACCGCAGATGCAGCCACACCCCTGTTTACCTCCCCATCACTGCCTCCACCACCGACCCTCACCTCGCCCACCACCACCTCCCACCTCCCACCCTCAAGGAATAGTCAAGATGCTGATGAAGCCAAAAGGAGACCTTTGTCAGGAAAACTCCACGGAGGAGCAACTGAAACCAGAGATTGCAGAAGATCCTGGGAAATATAGAGTCCGAACAAGATCTGCAAAGGGTGCAAGCAGGCAGCCAGCCCTGTCCGTGAAAGGACTGAATTCCATGTCTCCTATTACCCGTCCCCCACAGCCTGAAGGTTGGCAAAGGCCAGCCTGATGGATCAATGAACGCCCATTCACAGTGTGTCTGGATTTCGAGCAGCCCTTTGTCCTCCAAGAGGAAGAGAGGTAGAATTATTCATGGTGTGCCCACGAGGATGAGCCCTTTCCTCAAGGAGCTCATAATATCTCAGAAGAGACAGAGTAAAAAAATAATAATGGCAGGAATAAGTATAAAGTTGAATGAAGGAAAGGTTGGGGTGCTGCAGGAGACGGGGGCAAGGGGATCTCACTTCACTGGGTGTCTGGAAAGGCTTCTCTGAGGAAGTGACGGAGCTTCCCGCCTGAGGCCTCGCCTCTCCTGTCCCCACGGCCCTGGCCCTTTTCTGAATGCCCTGCTCCATGGCCCTCCTACAGGTACCATCTGCCCTTGAGATGCCCACAATTGAAGGCTCCCCCCAGCATCTGGACATCACGCTCGTCAGACCTCACAACCGGAAGAGGCCTTAGCAGCCCACTGCCTGTGACGCAGACTCTCCTAGCATCACGGGAACTCTGTGATGAACCCACTTAACTTCTGCACACCTCAGTTTTTTCATCTGTAAAATGGGCCTGCCTTAAATGATTACGAGGTTTAAGCAGGACAAGGGCAGTGACGGTCCTCTGTGGGCTGGGGGCATCGGGGATGAAGTGTTTCTGAGGTCTGAAGGCAGCAGATAAAGGCCAGGACGATTTTCTTTCAGACAACTCCACCCCCAGAGGCGCCAGTCCCACTCAGGGATATCTCTGACTCAGGAGTGTGACCTCAGTCAAGGTTCGTGGGATCACACGGAGGGTCTGCGGAGGGCGGCGGGGAGGAAGGGGCTTGTTCCCATCCTGGGACGGGCCTGGCGGACTTTCCATCAGTAATGGCTTCAGGGTGCAGACAGCTGGAGACAGCGAGGTGGGGGTGGCTGGGAGAGCGAGGAGCCCAGACGGGGGACAGGAAGGTGAGCGCTCAGTGCTGTGGCACGCGGGCCCCTGAGCCTGGCCCCGCGTTAAATATAACCCCGGCCCATTGTTCTCTCAGTTATTGTATTTTGCAGTTTTCCCTCTTGAGAGGCAGCCTAAATGAGGACTGGCCGAGTCAGGGGCCGCCTGGAAGTTCTAAGAACACAATTGTTTTCGTGATGAAAATTAAAATTGTATATTTTCTAAGTTTAAAAAAGCAAACACTCCAAGGTCATACACTGGACCTGTGCCTTCTGGAATCCGGCTGGTTTGCTATTCGTCCTCAAGGTGCCTGAGTCTGGGGGCCCAGAGGGAAGGGTCAGCAGGGGGCCATCGCCCGGAAGATGGCTGAGAAATACACCCAGTGGGACACTCAAGTCCTTAAGAAGCAGCTCGCCCTGGCCGTCTGGGCCCGACACCTTGTAGGCACCACAGGAGGCTCAAAGGGCAAACTGGCAGATGAGTCCGGCTCAGAGCCCTAATGCAGGGAGACCTACTCACTGCCTCACTTCTAGGGACCCAACCTGCCAAGAACAAGGCTTGCTGGCCTGGGTGACCAGGCCTGGAGGTGGAAGGGGGATGCACCTCTACTTCGGGGCTCGAGACCCAGAGCTCCCCTCTCCTGGAGCAAGTGTGCAGCAAGGGGGCACAAAAGCCCCTCCAAGGGCACACGTGTCCGTGCACTGGCTCCTCGTGCTTCTGTGTTCTCTCCCTTTCTCTCTCTCTCTGCTCCCCTGACTCTCTCTGCTTCTGTCTCTCTAACTCTCTTGCTCTCCCTCTGTCTCTCTATCTCTGTCTCTCTCATTCTTTCTCTCTCTCCTCTCTTTCTCTCACTCTCATATTCTCAATCCTCAGAGAATCTCTGTTGAACTACGGAGTCTTAATCCCACTTGACAGATGGTAAAGGAGCCCCGAGGGATCCCTGAGAGACCAGCTCGGGGTCAGCCAGGGGAAGGACCAGGCCAAAAATCCAGGGCTTGGGTGACCCAAGTGGGTTGAGCACTCCACCTCCCCACCAAGCAGGTTGGCCTGGAGCAGGCTGTGGAGACCACCTAGTGAGTCGCCATTCCCCACTCCTTCCCTTCCCCACAGCTCTCCGTGGCACTGCCCCTTCCTACCACGGGGGCGGGGGAAGCGCCCTCCGTTCTTCCTCTCCACTTCCAGCACCCACTCCTCCCTCAGCTGGGGTGGTATCGGCCTACATGTTTACCCTCTGACCCTCCCTCTGACAACCTTGGCAGTCTTCCCCAGCTCGGCACTCCAGGGAAAATGGCTCAGTGGTCAGACCAGCAGATTTATGAGGCTGAGTTCCCAGCAACCACAGCTACGTGCTCCTGACCAGAGTGGGTTTGGCTCCATCAGCGCTGGCTCACCCTGGTCTGCTCCTGGGGAAGAGGTGAGAGGAAGCTGGGTGGAGTGGGTCCCGGGAACCCCTCCCGGCTTCCAAACACGGCAGTCATCTTTGTGTCACTGAGCAGCCAGAGCCTGGACGCGGCAGCTGGGGAGGATCTGATGTGAGCTGGGAAGCTGGAGACAAATTTTCACCCTAGAAGAGCGTGCGTGTCAATAACAACAGCAAACCCTTGTGTAACCTGCTCTAAGCAATTTATGCATTAGCTTGTTTAATCTCCACAATGGCCCATTATTATCCCCATTTTACAGATGAGGGAACCAAAGTCTGGAGGGGTTAAATGACTTGCCAAGATCCCAGGACCCCACCCCTGCTGGCTCCAAAGACGGCTCCTGGGCACTTCCCTGGGCCAGCTCAGGAACCTGGAACAGACCAAGCTCTTTCCAATACTGAGATGCTCAGGGATGTGCAACTGCAGTCACACCAGGCCCAGTGCACGCTGGGTTTAATGCTCTGCGGCTGCCATCTTGAAATTCTGAGTAATTTTTGAAAAGAGGGCTCAGCATTTGTATTTTGCACTGGGCTCTGCAAATCATGTAGCCGGTCCTTGGAACAGAAACCGTGCCCCAAGAGGTCATTCTCTGAAGGGAAAGCTGGCCGCTGAGCTCTGCCTCTCCACTTCTTGTTCACTGGTCTTTGCTTGGACTTTCTCTAGCTCCTTCTGGGTGTATGCTGGGGGTCACGTAAGCTCTAAATTTGTGTCTTTCTCTGAACAGTGCCAACACGAGAGACCCCAAACACTCCATCCCTCTGACCAGCCCTGGAGAGAGAAGCTGGAGCAGGGAGCAGCCTGGGCCGAGGTGACCTGGCCCCTGTCCCCAGGGCAGCTGGGAGGGGAGGCTTCTGGAGCTATTCTGTTCCATCCCACCTCCTGGCGATGGATGTGTATCTACAGCTCTCCTGAGCCTGGGGAGGCTGCACGGCTGTAACCTTGAGCTCAGCCCAAGAACCCCACACGCTCAGAGCCAGGTGGTGGGCTAAGCTCGGCCCCCTTCTAGGTGTTTTCTTTCCCAACACCCACCCTCTTGTGGGAAGTGATCCCCAGGGTCCAGGGCCCTGGGAGGCTGGATTCCAGGCTGCAGTTTCCACAGTTCCAGCAGGCAGAGCCCTCTCCCCTCAGAGAGTAGGATTCCTTGTGCCTTAATGGCTGAATGTTTAGACACTGGGCCAGTTTCATTCCTGCTGAAGCTGAGAAGCTGGACAGGGACAAGGGGAGACCCTGGGTACAGTGGATAGAGGGCAGGGGCAGGCAGGACACCAGCGTTCCATCCAGCTCTGCCACTGCACAGCAGGGGGACGGGAGGAAGCCAGGCAACCCTCTGGGCCTCTGTTCTCTAGTCAGTAACATTAGAAGATTGGACCTGAGGGGCTTTCTCTGAGGTCCCTCCTTGCTCTGAGAGTGAACAGTTTGAGGACTGAAGAAGATGGACTTTTTTCTTTTTTTTTTTTGGCCACGCAGCATGCAGGATCTTAGTTCCCCAACCAGGGACTGACCCCATGCCCCCTGCAGTGGAAGTGTGGAGTGCTAACCACTAGATCACCAGGGACTTCCCTGGACATATTTTAAAGCCAGCCCACTAAGACCAGAATTCTTCTGATTGGGAAGCAACCCTGACATGATCCCCAGCCTCAGCTAACATCCTATCATCTCAGCATCCCCAAGACTCCAGCAGAGGCCCGTATGACACCTTCGTTCATCTTGCTTGGGGTCAGAAGCCAACTCTTGAATGAGCGTCATGGGCAGAGGGAAGGAATGCTCTGGTTGACCAGGCTGGTCCCACCTGAATGGCCAGGAGTGAGCCGGCAGCGCGGGAGGCACAGCTCTCAGAAGTCAGGGGGAGGGGAGTCAAAGCTGCTCAGGCCATCGTGACAACCAACATTCGCGCCGCGCAGTCTCGCTGACCTCCCAAAAGGGGCCGCCCCTCCTCTCTGGGGGCACAGAGCCCTCCACGCACCCCTCTATTGCAGCACGGCAGACGTGCCCACCTGCATCCTCTCTGAGGCAAGAGCTTCTCCGGGAGACCACACCTCATTCATCTGACTGTCCCAGCACACTGCTGAGGCTCTGGCACCGTCGCTGCTCGGCACATATTTGCTGGATGAGGACTCAAGTCAGAGGGCTCCAGAAAATACTGCTACGGAGCGTGTCCTGGAGCACATGCTCCAAGATCCATCGCCAGTGTCACCTTCTTCAGGGAGCAAGAGCCTCCATCATTTAGGACTTTGTGTTGGAAGTAACAACACTGAAAGCTTTCTCAAATGGATTAAACAAAAAGGGAATGCATTGTTCACATAAGGTGGCAAGTTCAGAAATAGAGTGGATCTCAGGATTGGTTTGACCCAGTGGCTCAAAAATGTCACCAAGGACCTAGTTTCTTTCTTTTGCCTCTCTGCCATTCATGATGCTATCTTTATCCTAAGGCCGACTTCCTTTGTAGTCTCAAGGTAGCTTCCAGAATCTCCCCCAAACCACAGACTTCTCTCTCATATCCAGAGAGAGAGAGAGAGTAAGCAAGCAACTCTGCCTCAGCAATCCAAGTAAAATCCTGAGACTCACTCGGATGGACCACATGTCCACCCACCAACAAATCACTGTGGCAGGGGACGGAACATGCTGACTGGCTTACGCCCAACAGGGTCTCATTCTTCCTGAAGCTACAGTGGAGTCCACTGTGTCCAGAGAACCTCGTAAAGGTTCTCTGCACAGGAGCAGTGGATGCCCATTTAAAGACAGGGTCCTGCCAGGAAAGCAGAAGGGCAGGTAGAGGCAACCATCGAAATCCCACTACACCTTCCCTAACTCTGGTCACCCCGATGCTGAGCTCCCAAGAACCCTGTTTCCTGCTTTATCTATACACTTATCACACTAGACTGTAAAGTAGATGTTTACCCATCTGTCTGCCACATGAGACCGTGAACTTGCTGAAAGCAGGAACCACATCATATCCACCACTGTGGCCTGTTTCAGGCCCTCACTCAGGGCTGCATACTCAACAGGTACTCAGTTTACATTTGTTCAGTGAAAAAGCTGCCCGGAGTAAAACTCTCATGAAATGGATGTCCCTCTGTCCAAAGAGGCCATAACAACTTCCTGTTTGTTTAAAAATAAGTGTGTGTAGTCTTTTCCTTGCATGATTTCTTAATGTGATCTCTTGCATCCGGAAGAATGGCGCCCGTAATTCCAGGAAGCAGGTTTGTATGTGCCATGCCGCCTGTGCTTCCTGCTCAGGCAGAGACGGGAGGGGGTGGTACACGGGTCCTCCAGGTGCCTGTTCCCCCCTTGGGGTGGCGGATGGACATGAATGTGCCCACTCACTGGTGCAGTCACCACATCCATGCACCAGAGGCGGTGGGACGGTCACAGGAAGCCCGACAGCTCAGAGTTCTGCACATCACAGGCCTGGACTGGGGGCTAAAAACGGCCTCAGGAAAACCAGCCAGGTGGATCAAAGAGTTCTTCCTGCTTTGGAGGAAACCCCCCAGCACATGAGCTCATCCCATGCTGCTCCCAGGAGGATTCCAGATCTCCAGATGGGAGCCAGGCTGGATGGCCAAACTGCCCTGTCTCCTTAGGTACGTTCTTTGTCTAATCCCTGGCGTTCCAGTTGTGATGGGAGAGCGGCATCTTCGCCCCCATCCCACCAGCCTTGCCAGGCCTGTCCCAAGGCCCAGGAGGGCGGAAAGGACCAGAGTCCAGCTCCCAGCCTCTGCCAGCCCACCAAGCAAGGCCTCAAAATACAAGCGAGGACACTCGGTCACACGTCCAAGGGGACCTGGAGCTTGTGAAGAGCCACTTCCCAGACCTCCCTCGTGTAAACCAGCTGTGTAAACCTGCCCCTCTGGGGCTGGTTGGTGGAAACTGGGTCAGAGCACAAGAAACTGTTAGGAACTGAGCAGCGTGCAGCCCCGAACAACACTCCTGCTCTTCCTCAAGGAAGCTGAAGTCTCCACCTAATAGTCAACACATCTTCGTTTTGTTGCTTGGAAAGTATAGACAGGGAGGGGCACCGTGGTGTGAACACCAAGATGGGGGGAAGCAAGCAAGTGCTGGGTCTGCGGGAGCCCAGCAGCTGGAGCGGGGGCTAGTGGGGTCAGGCTTCCAGCTCAGCGCCCCCAGCCCAAGCACACCCCATCCCTACCACCTTCAGAAACCCACACAGCCAGGGCCTGTCGGGCCTTGCATTTTTCTTTGGAAAATTCCTTGGTTCACTTTGTGTTTATCCTCATGGGTTGCCAACTCCCAACACACACAAACACACACTCTCATAAAACATAATCATGAAACACACACACAAGCCCTTTTTAAACCTCTGTGGGTTCCCTTCCCTCCTTCCTAGTGTATACACATTCCTTTTAGACATTCCATAATTTTATGTATTATGTATAAACATTATATATGTATTTTTATTCTGCCCTGTCTACCTAATATATCACATACAGTATAAACATTGTTTGACGTATAAACAATGTATAAACATTGTTTGATAGCACAGCTACTTTAAAAGAGAACAAGTGCAGAAGGCCATGCATTGTGGTCTGAGGGTAGGGGTGGAGGGAGACACGAGAAGCCTGGAAAGGCAAGTCCACAGAGCTTTAAGCATTGAACACACAGCACAGGATGCACCCAGCGGCTCTGGCCTGGGGGACATCTCCTCGAGCACCCATTAAGCTCCTCTGGCCTCAGAGGAGGAGACAGATGGGGGCAGATCCCAGATCTACAGCTGGAGGGCAGAGGTTCCTTAAAGAAAAGAATGCAGAAATCCAAAAACAATAAATAGGTACAAAAGTGAAAACTTATTTAGAATGAGAAAATCAAAACAAATTACAAGTTTTAAAAAGCTGACAAATTCCACAAACATCACAAAATCCAAAACGCTATTCCAGACCAGCTTCTGCCTTTGCACAGTTCTAAGCTCATTTCCCTCCCCTCCACCTGCTCTGGGGCCCTTCACATCACCCCAGGAGGCACCTCTGTGCCAGGCGCAGGGGGCGGCAAGAATGCACAGGAGCCATTCCCACCCCAGGACGGCCAGCCATGAATGCCACAGCCATGGTGACACGTCTCCTTAAACCCAAACAGATTCCCCCCAACTCCGTGTCCCTTGAGCCAGACCCCAGTGATGCCCTGACAGGCCCCTGCAAGTGTCAGGCAAAGCGAAGGGAGAACTCAGTGGTCTTAACAGATAGCAGTTAAATTATTTTATTTATGCAATTATTACAAATACCTGTGACCATGGGGACACATTGCAAGGACCCCTGCTGGGCCTGGGAAGGCTCTGGTGCACAGGGGCGCCCTGGATTTGAAGCCTCATCAGCTTCTGGTGGCACCACCTCTGCTAGAGACCTCCACCCTTCACCCTTCACTTTGTCTGGTGGACTTTGTCACAGTATAAATGTCACTTCCTCCTGACCCCCAACCTACAATAGGGCCTTGCTATTCTCTCTCGCAGAACCCTGCTTTTTCCCTGTTGAGTATTTTTCATAATTTGTAGCTATATTTTTGTGTGTTTATTGATTGGTGTCTGTCTCTCCCAGAAGATGTCATGTCCCAGAGGGCAGGGACCACATCTGTCTTGTCTACTGTGTGTCCCCAAAGTCTAGTACCCACTAGGCCACTATCCACAATGACAAGGAGAGTAAACAGAGTGCTGCCGTGCGGTACACCGTGTAGTGTCAGAATGCCAAGCACCAAGGTGCTGATGAGCTCCTTCCTCTGCTCTCTGCCGGCTGAGTTACCCCCTCCCAACAGCTAACTGCCTGCTAAGTCCAAGCAATGCTCAGAGATACACAAAGCCTAAAATAAAACAAGAGAAAGGAGGAAACGCTACCTGGGGAGGTTATGGGGAATCATCCACGGAGTATCACACCTTTTTTACTGTTTATTAAGGATATGAAAAATATCACACAAAATATGAAAACACAAAAACAGTGTGTTTTTTGTGTGTGGGGGTTGGTTTTTTGTTTTCTTTTGTTTCGTTTTTTGGGGAGATTTTTTTGTTTTGTTTTGTTTTGTTTTGTTTTAGAGAAGGATAGCTTTACTGCTTTGCCAGGCAAAGAGGGACATAGCGGGCTCCTGCTGTCGAAAACTATGTGTCCCTTGTGTGTGTTTTGTTTTGAAAAAAATCAGAAAATTCTGGAAGGCTCAAAAGGAAGCAAGACAGACACACAAGATGGAATGGGTTAAACCATTTTTGTCACACAAGAAACACATGACATTACAGATCTTCCTCGATTTACACAACGAAGTTACGTCCAGATAAACCCATTGTAAGTGGAAAACGGATTTAATACACCTAACCTGCCGAACATCATACAATAGCTTAGCTAGCCCACCTTAAACATGCTCAGAACACTTACAGTAGCCTACAGTCGGGCAGAATCATCTAATACCAAGCCTATTTTAAAGTGTTGACTCTCTCGTGTAATTTATTGAATACTCTACCGAAAGTGAAAAGCAGAATGGCTGCGTGGGTACAGAATGGTTGTAAGAGCGTCGGCTGCTTGTCCCCGTGACGGCACGGCTCATGGAGCTGTAGCGCTGCTGCCCAGCATCACATATCGCTAACCCGGGAAGAGATCAAAATTCAAGATTCAAAGTTCAGTTTCGACTAAATGTGTAATCGCTTTTGCACCACTGTGAAGTTGAAAAATCGTTAAGTTGAACCATTGTAAGTTGGGGACCATCTGTGTATGACTATTTCCTAGAAATATGAAATTAGGCTAGAAAATAGACTGGCCAAAGAAATGAGAGAGAAAGAAAGACTGAGGGATGGAGAGAGGGAGGAAAGGAAGGAAGGAGGAAGGATGGAGGAAAAGAGGGAAGGAAGGAAGGAATCATTAAGACCTCAAAATCTGGCAAAATGAGAAAAGTTACCTAAAAGACTGTAACGATTCTCAGCCTGAGCTAAAACTGGCTTGTCACATCTGCAGTGAAGTACACCTGATTACAGAACTTTCAGGCTGCACCACCAGTACATGTGCCGTGCAGTGAGTTCGTTTTAGGGAGGGGGACCAGAGCTGGCCACCAGCCCTCACCCCACACCACAGAAAGGGCTCCTGCCTGCACTCACCTGGACTAAGGGAGGTCTGGCCATCACACATTCAGAGGACAAACCAGGAGCCTCCAGGAGTGGAGGACTGATACTCCTTCGTGTCCCACAGACCTGTTTCCATGGTGACAGAACCCCTCATGCCTTGTAAACCAGGAGGGGAAGCAGATCACAGGTTCCTGGAAGCAGAGCAAGCTCTCCTCCACCCTGCCCCCAGCCCCTCTGCCCCCTCCAGTATGTCCTTTGTCTACAGCTGTGTCTGTAAACACCTCTCTGCACACCCCCTCCTCTAGCCCACCCTTCTCCTGTCTGCAGTGTAGCACATATTCCCCACCCCCCAACTGATCTATTTGGAGAGAATGGGGGAAAAGGACTCTTTAATTAATCTCCTGCCTTCATTAATTATTGTAATGGCTTTCAACTTGGGGGAGGGAGGGGGCACAATGTGCCTAATGTGTTTTTATGTCGACAAACACATTCTCTCCTTGGCAGAGAAAGAGGCCTGCTTGGGGTTTGGGGATGTGGAGTGATTTACAAGGAACATTAACACCAGAGAAATTCTCCTGCTACAGATTCATGGGTTGGCTTTCTGTGGTGACTTGAACTCTCACCCTCACCCTCTTCCTCTCCCCTTAAGATCCCTGTCTCCTCGCCTCACTTTTCCCCCTATCCTAATACTCTTCTTCCCTCTCTTAATCCACCACTTTTTCCCCGTGTTCACATCCCTCTTTTCCCCACCACACCCCTCTTGCTGCCTCTCGCCTTCTCGCCAAAGCTGAGGACTCTTGGGGAACACAGCTGATGAATGGAAGCTCTCGGGCTGACATTGTTCGCTGCAAGCAATGGGGCCAGGGTCCTGAAGGGCACTGTGGGCAGGAAAGGTGGGAACCGGGTCTGCTTTGCCCTGTTTCTCTGTGGAGACCCCTCACCCCAGCCTCTAGCCGTGTCTTACTCTCCCCATTAGAACGGGAGAAGGTAACCAGGGGAACCCTGAGTAAACAAAATGCCTTCCAAGCCTTTGTGGCCCTGGGTGGGGAAGCCCACTGGAGAAGTCTTCCAGGTCTGCCATCAGTGGGAAAAAGGTCATTTGGGTTGGCAGAATTTCTGGAGAGAAGGAAGGAGATGAAGCTAAGAAAAACAGTTCCACAAATCACTCTTCAATGAGGTGAGTCTCCACAGCAACCTGCCCAGGGCTGAGAACCACAGAGGCAGGAGATGCACTGTTGCCATGGAAACCACATCCTAGAAACCCACTGGTATTGGTCCCTGTTTGCGTTTGCAGATAAGGTGCTGGGGGCAGGGGCTAGACTTGCAGGGTCCCTCAGAGGAACAGGATGGAGGAGAGAGGGAGAAAAGAGGGGAGGGAGACGAGGGGCAGGAAAGAGAGGCAAGAGGGGAGAGAAGATGGAGAGAAGGAGAGAGAAGGTGATAGAAGGAAGGAGGGAGGAGAGGAAGGTTCTAGGAACCAGACAGCCTCTCAGGGGGATCCTGAGTTCTCTGGGCTTTGCCCAGAAGAGGAGGAAGTGCCCTGTGCACTCAGTATGGGCATGTACAAGTGAGTTGAGGGGAAGGGGCCTGAGCTGAAGCCCAGGCTGAACCTCACGTCAGTTGGAGCCGAGGCACCCACTTGTCCTCATTGCTTTTACTCCATCATTATTCAAAATGCGTAAATGAAGCATACCCTGGGTGCCTGCTCACTGACCACCGAACAACCCCCAAAGGGTCTGGAACCAGAGGAACCCCACTTGGGGCCTCTGGTCCCTCCTCCCCCAGGGCGCCCAAGCACAGGGGTTCCAGAGGGAAGGTGATTGGAAGTGGGCCCCAAAGCCAGCCTCTTGCCCTAAGTACTCCCAGACACGGGTCTGTGGTTCCCTTTTTCTGGGAGTTAAGTGGCCACTGTGTGCCTAGCACCACCTGCTGGTGACCACTGGGAGCAAGACAGCAGTGACTAGAATTGGCCGGTCCTAGTGTGGCCTCCACCACTGAGCCTCAGCAACCTCTTCAAGCCAGGGGTCAAACTGGTCCCTTCCTCCAAGCCCCCTCGGACGGCCTGTGGGCCAGATGAACTCTTCAGTCAAATGAGCCACAGTCGCATTCGGTGTCTGATCTTGGCAAGTCAATTCCCTCTCTGGGCTCCCATGTCCCATCTGTGCAATGAAGCTCTAGAAGGGCACTCCTTATGGCTTGGATAGTCTGATTCCTTGACTCAAGCCAGAATTTAGCTCCTATCTGGAATATTTCTTTGAGTCTGAGGGGAGATACCAGAACCCCTCCCCCAGTGTACTGTTCCTTGGGCTGGGGGCTCTGTAAGCCCCACATGGTTCAAGGGCAGCCTGGAAGGCACCAGAGTTTCCCCGTCACCCTCCCTTTACCAAGTGGGCCCCGCTGAGAGGGAGGCAAAAGCTTAAGCACCATAACACACAGCACCCACTACAAGACATGTCCCAGGCCCTGCAATCCCACCTACCCCTCCTCTGTAGTCTGAGAAAGCTCCCGGGTCCACAAAGGCTCCTAGAAAACTGATAGAGGGAAAGGAATGCTGGGGAACCAGCATTCTCCCAATCAATGTTGGTGCCTACCACATCTGCAGGAGAGATGCCACTTTGGGACACGGTGCCAAATGCATAAGGCTTCCTGAGCCCCTGTGATTGCATCAATGCCTGTTGAGCTGTCTGCTGCAACCAAGAGAGCCAGGGCTGCAGTGGGGGAGGTCTGGAGGCAATGGTGGGCACACTGCTAGCCCAGAAAGGCAGGAAGTGAGTGAGTAGAGGCTTTGCGTCAGGAGAGCCAAGTCCAAATCACAGTTTTCACATTTAGTAGTTCCATGACCTGGTGCCATTTTCCCATTTGCCAATTGTAGATAACAGCAGTATCTACCTTCCAGAGTTCTGGTGAGGATTAAAATGAGATAATGCATGTGAAGCCCTTAGCACAGGGCCTGGCCCATAGCAGCACTCATCATTACAGACTCAATTCAGAAACTCTGGATTTGGACCAGGCCAACTCTGACTCATCATAATATTAACAACATGTATAAAGTGTTCCTCCTATTAATAACTATTCGTGGAGCACCTACTGTGTGCCAGGCATTGTGCTGGACAACAGGGCTAGAGCAACAGAGAAGACAGATATGATGCTAGACTTCATGGAGTTTCTAGTCTGGTGAGAGGCAAGGGAGAGTGGTAGACGGTCATCAAACAAATAATGACACAAAGAATAAATTACTCTCCATTCTGAAAGGGAAGCAAAAGTGCCAAGGGAGCATATGACTGGAGAGATGACCTGATCTGGGTGGTTAGGAATGATTAATCTTTGCCTCTCCCTCCTTCATGCTGACTGGAATGAGGACATGATGGCTGGAGCTTAGCAACCATATTGGACCATGAGGCAGGGCTGCTGGACAAGAGGGACCTACATGCCTGATGACTTTGTGAAGGTGTCCAAACCCTCTCTGTATTGTCTAATTCTGATGTTTTTATTCATTTTCTTGAGAGAAAATGATTTTAATCTTCTTTAAGAACAGTATTGATAAAAAAAAAAAAAAAGAACACTATTGTTTTAGTTTTTAATTATCCTTATCCTCAAAAAGCTCTGAACCACTGGACTGGGATTCGTAATGGACAGGCTGCCTCTTCATTAGACTGTAAGAATGTTGGGGGCAGAGGGAGTCTCCAGCCCAGGCCTTTCCTCATAGGAGAGTGATTGTAGAGTTTCGTTGAGTGGGAAGGAGTTAACAAGAGACAAAAATCATGGACAGATAAATTGAAGTTGGATGTAAATCTGGGGCAAGAAACCCAAACCATTTCAAGCAGTGTCTGAGGACAGAGCAAAAGGAAGGCGGTACAGAGAAATTCAGCAGCCAAGGACAGGACCTAGCAGAACAAGAGCTGAAGGACTTGAACCCAGGGAAAGAACTGACCTCCACAACAAAAACTTTTGGGGTGTTACAGGGCGCCTCAGGGATGGCTTGAAGTTGACCCTGACCTTGAATGTAATGACTAGGGAAGACAGCAGAGACCTGGGTTTAAATCCTGCTGTGTCGTTTACTAGCTGGATGAGTTTAGGTAACTTGCCTGGCCTCTCTGAGTTTCCGTTTACTCATAAAACAGTAAAAATATACGGAATGATATGTATGAACTCACCCCCCCCCCGACCCCCGCGCCACTGCCTGGCATATTGTGGCACCCAATCAATTGTAATAATGTCCAACAATCTTTCAGGTGCTGTGGTGGATGGACTTTCAGGTGGCCATGTGATCTGGCCTCCTAATGTTCATGTTTTTCTGAGATCTCCTCCCCTCGAGTGTAGGCGGGCCCTGGGACTTGCTTCTAACCAACAGAGTGCAGCAAAGGTGACCGGATGTCTCTCCCATGATTGTATTACATTATGTAAGACTCGGTCTTGCTGGTGGACTTGCTCAAGAGTCTCTCTCCATTGCTGGCTTTGAAGAAAGAGCTGCCACGAGTCCTACAGCTGCAAGAAAGTGCGGTCTGCCAATAAACACCCCGAAGAGCTTGAAAGCGTACCGTTCCCAGTCAAGCCTCTAGATGAGAACACAGTCCTGGGGTTCCTGTTTGCAGCCTTGCAGAAGACCTGGCTAAGCCATGCTCAGAAACTGAAGTGATAAACATGTCGCTTAAGTGCTAAGTGTTTGGTAATTTGTCACATGCAGAGAAAGGGAATACAGGTGCTGTATCAAGAGTATTTTATGCAGTATTTAAGGAATATATCACTTCACTTTTGTCAGCACATCAACTCTAATAGGGGGTATTATTACCCCTATTTATAGAGAGAAAACTAAGGCTGGGGAAAGGGGCTTGATTTCCCAAGGCCACACGGCAAATGGGGAAGAGGGAGCTGTGACACAGGCTCTAGAGACTACACAGTGAAGAGCCCTGTGACTGGCCTGCCGGCAGCAGCATTAGCTCTACCCTGCACAGTGCCGTGCAGCCACATGAAGGCCTTTAGGCAAATGCGCTCTGCCCAGTTCTCCACAGACCCCACCCCTCCCTATGGCCTGGTCCCCAGCTGTTTCACATGGTTCTCTCAGCCACCTGCTGGGCTCCTGAAGGCATTTGAGTCTCCAACCCCATATAACTAGGGCACTGGGAGTTAGAGGCTACATAGAGCAGGTCCTGTTTCCTCAAGGGTTTGGGAGCAAAGGGCAAGAGCCGAACTACCCGGGGAATGGAGCAGAGACAACAAGGTACCAAGCATCCCCAGGGCAATTCCCTTCCTGAGCTGTGAGGCCACAATGCATCATTTTCATGACATCTGCGTATGGTGACGTCAGGGTCGCTGCACCCTCCACACCCCAGGGCTGGGCCTGGTTTAAGGACCCCACCCCAGGGAGCAGTGCAGCAGAAGGATAGGGGTGCATGGAGGCTACAGCCTTAGAGGGGACCCTCCAGCTCCTGAGGCAGGGGCAGCGAAGGGGCCAGGGGACTAGGGGGGGTCCTCATCTGGTGGTCTCCACGGGAGGGTTACTGCTTCATTTAGAGAGACACAGGGACACAGGCAGACAGCACAGCAAGCTCCAGGAGCCCTGACTCAGGGCTGCACTTACACTGTTGACCCAAGTTCTTTCCTTCCTTCCTTCTTCCTTCCCTCCTGCCCTCCTTCCCTATTTCCTCCCTCCCTCTTTTTCAACCACTTGTGCTGGGGGTGGACAAGAGGGGACTGTCTGTATTTATAACCTGAGAATTAAGGCCAAGTGCACAGGTGATATTTTTTTTTCCCGATCCACTGGAAGTCACAGGATCAACCCAGCCAAGGCAGGAAGGGTGAGCTCTGCCCTTGGGTCGCCCTTCTCCTTTCAGTTCGGCTGGTCGCTTGTGCCTTCTCATGCAATTCACTCAACGATCCCTAAGCTCTGATTAGGGCCCAGCCTTCATCAGGGGCTGGGAGCACAAAAAAGAACCAAGTAATGTGTGAAAGGATAAGCACCACAGACCCCACTCCCCATGGCGAGAGAGGCTTCTGCCAGGAGGAAGTCTGGCCAGCCCAGCCCGGCTTCTAGGGCTGGACCCCACACCGCAAGTTTTAAAGCTGCCCACCCAGGTGAATCTATTGTGCGGCAGGGGTTGAGAATCGCTGTCACAGGGAAGGGAACACTCTGTCTCAGGCATCTGTGGTTGTCTTGTCCCTTCCCTTGCTGAAAGCATCTGGATTTTAGTCACTTCATCAGAAGAAGATGGTTTCTCAGGATTAGGTGAGCTCAAAGTTGCAAAAGAAACACCTCCCCTAGGCTGCAGCGGGCTCTAGCCCAGGCCAGTGCCTCAGAGGCAAACTTCCTAGCAGCAGTATACTGGTAAGTGCCATATTGGAAATGTTCTCAGTTTTTTTTCTTCTGGAATTTCAAGAGCAAATTACATTTTGAACACTGTTGGCTAAGGACAGCCAATTTTCACCAATGAGCACTGCAGGAAGGGATCCAATACAAACCATCACCACGGCACGCTGCTACACACCAGGTACTATATACATCTACCATCTGGACCTCATAACAGCCCTAAATGACATCTTCTCCCCATTTCACAGATGAGGAAGCTGAGGCACACAACTAGCAAGTGGGAGATCTGACTCCCTTACTCCTTGCCTCCTATGAAAAAGACAAGCACTAGACAAGGGACACTGTGTCCTGAATGACACCAGATCACAAAATCACATTTATCAAAGGAAACTGGGCTGAGTGAAGACAGGTGAGTGTGGAAGTGCTGGTGGGCGCTGCACTGGGCGGGCTGCACTAGACACAGCTCCCCCCAGACCCAATCTAGAGAGAGCCCAGCCTTAGAGAACAAGCGAGTCTCTCCCGCTGGGGCCACCTCCGCGATGACAGCAAGCCTGGACTAGAAAATCACCCAGTGTGAGACTTCTCATTCCATCTCCTGTCCTGGAGGCTCAAGTACCAGGGGCTCTTCTTCAAAACAGGCCCAAGGCCCTTGGTGACAGAGTCTCTTCCTGGGGGCCTCAGCCACCCTGCACCCTCCCCCCTCCCCTCCTCTCCTCTCCCCTCCCCTAGGGGTCCCAGCCCAGATCTGCCGCCTCTGTGCAACCACGTGTGAGTTGCTTTAACCTCTCCAAGCCCCAGAGTCGCCATCTGTGAAAAAGGGAAAGATGTCTAGTTTTCTTTGTGGGAGGATGAAATGAGACAAGGGTCTTACCCCAGGACGAGACCATAGTAAATTAATTCCAGTGTTATCGCATGTACTCTCCACAGAAACCCGAGTTCTGCTATCACCGAAATGCAAGGCAATCGTAAGCCTGGGCTGGCTGAGTGGAGCACTCACCTGGGGCAGGAAGAAGGATGATTTGATGGAGGGATGGAGGTCATGCTCCTGCAGAGACATTCCACCAGGTGGCGCTATGGTACAACATTCACAGCCCTTCAGGCCAACACACCAGGATCGCTGGGGTCTCCAGGGTCTTCCTGCACAAGGAGAACAGGACTTCATTCAGTCAGAGCTAAAGAAAGCCTGAAGCTTCACGGCTTCCCTCCACCTCCTTCATCTAGATCTTCATCAAAAGTGTGGTGGGAAGGGGGTGGGGGCACAGGGACAGTGACAGTGGCAATGCCAGGCCATGTCAGCAGCAAAGTCCATCAAGCACCTACTGTGGTCAAGGCCCTCTGGCAGGTATCGTCGAGTTTTAGAGCTGAGAGGGGGCTTCAAGGAAATCCACCCTTGCTCCTTTGTTTTTCCAGAATGGAAGTAGGCCAGGGGAGGGTCACACCTGTCTGTTAGAGGTGGTGGAGAGGCCCGCCAGGCTCACCTTAGGGTGCAGCCTGACTCAGGAGGACAGGTTTCAGGTGAGGCCACCACGCCTCCTCCCCTCCTCCCTGCTGAGCTGAGCCAGACAAAGCCAGGGGAAGACAGGAAAGGCACCCCATCCGACTGCAAAGGGAACAGAGAAAATGAACTGGGTGTGACTTCCTAGGCTATTCCTGCCTCACCCTCTCCTGGGACACAGGACACTCTTCCTGAATGTCTGCTGAACAGACTGCAGACCTAGGACCAAGTTTAAACCATCCAGGGAGCTTCCTCCTCCAGTCCTGAAGGAGGAGGACATTTCTGTCAGGGCTCCCTCATTTCAGAGAAACAGCCCCATAGAGTGGTTCAAGGTCAGTGCTGCAAGGCCCTTGGGGGTCCACTGGGTCAACCCCCTGTGGTACAGATGATTCCGTTGAAGGCAAAAGAGGGTCAACAATTCACCCAAATACCAAAACTCTATAGAATGAGGCAGAGTTCTATGCACTAATATGAAATGTGTCCAGGATACTGTTACGTAAAAAAGAGAGGGCAGAAAACGTGTCTAATTTTCCATTATTTATATTAAAAAAGAAGACAAAATTAGTATATTTGTGTTTGCACATAATTGCGTAAATAAGTTCTGGAAGGATTTAAAAGACGTTAAGAACAGTAGTTATAGGGTTGGAGGGGGAGATGCATGGATGGATGGATGGATGGGACGGGGAGGGAGGGAGACTTTGTCCATATGCATTTGTACATCGCTTGATCTTTGAACCATGCAAATGAATTCTGTTTCAAAAACTAAATTTTAAAAATAGTTTGCCCAAGATCATACAGTGTTTCCCACAGTTGTAGGATGCTTTCACATGGTAGGATGCTTTCACATGAAATGATCTGGGGTGCACAAGGTGACTGTAAGCAATTCACAAACACATCACTGAATCATTCAGTGAGAAAGCCATTCCTTTTTCATTTCTCTTCAGTCTTCTGAATCCGTCAAGGGGAATGTCTCAGTGAGATGCTAGTAGGCCTTTAACACCTTTCTAAATCCTGGTAAACTGCCTTTTTAACAAAGAAAAAAGGCATCAGGCTTAGAGTCTTGGTTGACAGCGGCAGCTAGCTAAAGGGTGAAAATGGAATCATGTTATTTTCTCTACACTGAATTTAGTTGTACTAATATCTACTAGGAATGGCAAGTAACATTGGTCTTCAATTTGCAATAGCAACATGAGTCTTCCTTTTCGAAATATTTTAAGTAAATTGTATGTTGCTCTAAAGAAAACTATTACATAAACCCTAATGCCATTGCTTTGTGAATATGGTATTATCAAGTGCTAACCTTGCACCAGAAACTGCTAAGTGCTTCCCATGAATTAATATACTGATCCTCCCATCCCTGGGAGGTGCAGATGAGGACGCAGAGAGGCAGGGAGAATGTGGACCTTGCCCAAGGTCACTGGTTAACTGGAGGCGGAGCTGGAATTTGAACCCAGGCATCCAGCCTCCTGTAGGGCCCAACACCAGAAGGACTAAAAGCTGGTGGCCCAGTGAATGCAGACCAGCCCTCCCCCCTCCAGCCATTGGCAGCCTGCACTTTAGGTAGTTGCCCTAAAGGCTCAGCCTCACTTGGACAGCTTTATCTTCCTCCTCCAGAGCTCTGGGTCCCTAAAGCCAAATGGTCTCAGCTCTCCCTCCACCCCCTAACCAAAGGATTATAGACACACGCACACACACACACACACACACACACACACACACACACACACACACACACGCCCTCGGCAATTCCACTGAAGCACTCCATCTGCTTCCTGAACTTTCTCGCTCTTTGGGGTCCCAGGCAGCAGCACAAGGAGGGGTAAGCTCTGCTTCTCCCACTGTCGTGCCCTTCTAGACATGTTGCAGGCTTCTCTCTCCATCTAGTTTTGGGGGTAAAGCCCTCTGCCTCCCTCACCCTCACCTGTACCATCCTTCAGGGACCCTACTTGAGGTAACTGGATTTCTCCCCTTGCCATTTTGCAATGAAACGTCATGCATTCAGGAAAGCAGGGAAGAGGGCTGCACCCTATTCAATGGCTGTGGCCCAGAGCTGGGAAGCTACGGAGGCCACCCAGCCGGGCAGCTGCAGCCAGCATCCTCGCACCCACCCTGTGTCCTCCGCCCTCACAGAGCTGATCTAGTGGTCACAATGGGTCCCAGCAGGTAGTGAGGCCTGCTCCCACCCTGTCTCTCTCCTCTCTCTGGGCCACAGGCACCCTCTGCACAGTCAGGAGCTGAACTACCCATCACTCACAACCCTCCATCAGAATCACCTGGAGGGCTTTGTAAGAGGCAGGCTCTGGACCACATCCCTGAGCGCTTCTGAGAAAGTCTATGGTGAGGCCTGGGAATCTGCATCTGAAACAAGTCTGGAGGTGATGCTGACATATACCAAAGGTGAACAGAGGAGTGGTCGAGCATGTGGGCGTGGCCTCAGTCTGCATCCTAGCTCCACCCCCTACTCACCTGGGGGGTGGGAGGGGTGCGGGAGTCCTGGGGGCGAGTTATAAATGCTCTACAGTGTGCTCAGCAGTGAAAGGAGGATGACAGTGATTGTACCTAGGTCATAAAGTTCTAGTGACAATTAAATGACACCAAGTGCTTAGCATAGTGTCAGGCACACAGCACACTTGGCAAATTCCTCCTGTCCTGACACTTGAGACCTGCAACAAGCCCCTCAGCTTCCAGGAGCGAGAGAAGCAGCTGCATTTCTTCTCCAACAGGAGAAGGTGGGTGGATGGTGACACTGGTCTTAGAAGCCCAGCACCACCCCGGCTGGGGGTCCTGGTGCTTGGGACATGGAGGCTGCTCTGGCTGAGCCCACAGCACAGGAGCTGTGGTCCAAGGCGGAGCATCCGAGGAGGAGGTGCAGGAGCTGGAGGAGTCCTCCCCACGCCCTCTGTCCATCTCCCTCACCCACTGCACTAAGTGTGATCCCTGAGGCTCCGGGCGGCAGGAGGGACCCAGAGGGACCATCAGCCCTCCTTAGAGATGAGGAACAAGGCCCTAGAGACTAAGTGAGCTGTCCAAGGTCATGGACCCACAAAGCAGAGCAGGGCCTGCAAGCTTCCTCCAGGGTCCAGCCGGCCAGGTTGGGGGCCTTCTCTGCCCTCAAGGTCAGGTGTCCTTGGGCAGAGGCTCTCACCACCACAGCAGGGTTTTCCCTCAACTCACAGAGCCAGAGTCCCCAGTCAGGGAGCCCAAGTCCCTGCCTCTGCCAAAAGGCCCAGGAAGAGCCCTGGAGGCAGCAAATCATGTAGCTCTCTCTCAGGCGCAGTGTCTCTTCTGGGGATATGGAACTGTGGTCCCCTCCGGCAGGCTAGCTGGAGGGCGGGGAGGGGTAGAGCGTGCAGAGCAAAGGGCTTGGAACTTGTGGAAGGAAGGGCCCAGGAGGCCGCGCGTCCTGGAGATGGAGTAGGAACAGACAGTCGGAGCCCAGCAGCTCCTCACAAGGTGGCCCCAACCAGGGACTCGAACAACCCCACGGTGGGTGGGAGCTATTTCCAGCCCCATGGAGGCAGTGGAGGCCTAGTGTGAACCCCGCTGTGGCTCACGAGGCAGCCAGGCCGCACATCCAACCTGACATGGAGACACAGGGCTCCGAGGATTAGCCTAGAGATTAGCAGAAACCTCCCTTGAAATCTGTCCCCAAGGTGGCCCAGTCTGGGGGGTTCCGTCATGCAGCAGGCAGGGCGGGGAGGAGGCAGGGCCCACCCTCCTCAGCAAGCCTCCAGCTAGGATGCACACTAGGCCAAGGTAGCCCTTGGCCTCTCTCAGGGGCCCATCGGGCTCTGCATCTGGCCACCCAGGCAACAAGCCTCTACCTGCTCAGAACACGCCTGCACCATGATTTCTGAGTGCAGGCAGGAGAGAGCCCACTGAAGGGCATTCACACAAGAGGTGGAAATGTGGCCCCCAGAGGGCTTATAGCAGCTCCACAGGCTGCACAACCCCAGGGGGCACCTTCCCTCAGCACGCTGCTTCTGCTGAGGCAGACTTTCGGACCCTGGACCTTGAGAAGTGAGGCAGAGCATTGGTTAGCAAACTGCCCAGAGCCCGAGGGGCATAGGGAAGGTTGGTTGAGGAAAGGAGGGTCTAGAGGTGGGCCCGTAGGCCCCTGGGCGCCCCCCCCTCCCCGGGCCACTTCAACCAGCACAGCTCTGTTGGGTCTGTGTCATGGATGTCGAGCTCAATCAACAAAAAGCACTTCTTTCTTGAATAACTCACTTCGTTCGAGCCCCCAACTGCTTCCCTTAGGCTGGCTAACAGGTCCCTGGGGAGGTGCCACTGCCCCAGGCCTGATGCCCAGGGTTCCTCCTGCCCCCCAGTGCCTGCCCCGGTCTGTCTCCTTCTAGTCAGAAGCAGGAAAGAAAGCCCTGCCCTCTCTGAAGCACCCTCAATTCTCCTCAAAGGCCTCAGGCTTAGGGAATGGAAACTGAATTATGGAAAAAGACACAGTTCTCAGCCCTGAATCTGTGGACTCAGATTCATACCCCTTAGAGGAATTTTATATATTCAGGGTCCACTTAAGATTTATTTCTTCAGAAAGTCCCACAGCTTTGCAAGGCAAAAAGAAAGGGAAAGCCCAGCCCCAGAGAGATGCACTGAAGGGGGGTGTCAGGAGAGGGGGTGCCATGCAGGATCACCCCTTCCCCCACGGCTGCTGGGCTAGAGCCACAGGAGCCTGGGGGCTGGGGGATGTGCTGGGCAGAAGGAGATGCCACGGGGAACAGCTGGGATACCAACCAGGCTTGGGCACCACCTCCCCTGCCTAGGCCCCAGAGGAGCCGCTGGGAGCCAGACCTTCCCTTCCCTGTCTGCGGAAATAAAGACACAGAAAACCCTGAGATAGGAGTCCTATCTGAACAGTATAAAGCTCCCCCGGGAATGTCTGTGATAAAGGCCGCCAGCCCCCTCAAGGGCAGCAGTGGGCACAAGGGCGGGGGGAGAGGGTTCTCTTCCCCCGCAGCACCGCGGGCTCTCCGCAGGGATGGAATCAGTCTCCATCTCTCTCGCCCATCCTCCCCCCACATACATGATGGTTTGCTGCCCCGGCCCTGGCTTTCAAGAAGCACCTCTAAAACCTGCCTTCTTCCCCCAAACCACCAGACCCAGAAGGATCTTAAGAGGAAGGTGAGGTGAGAAATCTGGTCCCTGAGCCGGGGAAGCCCTCCAGCTCACCCAGCCTCTCCCTGACCTTGAACGGTCAGCACTGTAGGCCCAGAGCCCTCAGCCATCCGATGCCACACCCCGCCCCCCAGCAGGGCCTCCACACAGACCCAGGGCTCAACCAGCCATACCTCAAGGCCTCCACTCACGGAAAGCAGGGCACCCTCAGCCCACGGGCACGGAGTAGTCAGCGCCAAGACCCCTGCTTTCTAAGGAGAGTGTGCCGAGGTTAGAGGCTATGAGAGCCTCAGGGGACTGAGGGAGGTTGAGCAGCCTCTGGTCAGAGACCCTGGGAAGGGAGGCCAGCACCCCGGCTGTCCTGACCCCACAGCCTCATTGGCCCTTCTGGTCAGAGAACCTCTCCCACACCACCCCGGACAAGGCCAGCATCTCAGAGTAAGCCAGAGTTATCCAGGCATCGGTCAAGGGGCCCAAGTCCAGGCTTCACCTGGCCCCCTGCCCCTGCTCTCAGAGCCCGTCAGGAAAAGGTTAGAAACCACCCTCCAAGGTCAAATGCCCCCCTCTACCTGGTCCCCCAATCCCAATTCCTCCCAAACCACCTTCACCACGTCTTCCAGATCTACATGCAGTTGTACAATTATTTACGAATGTCTTTACATGGACTCACTTTTACTTAAATTTCTTTATTGAAAACGCCACCACAATAAGTAGAATACCAGTACCACTTGTCATAAGTAAAAGGTAGCCAATAAAAATATACCATTAAAACAAAACAGAGCTATAAAAGTCTGGAAACTTTTCCCACCTGCCCTAAGCTCAAGGCCTGCTCCCTAGTAATGGGGAAGTCAGCCCGTGTTCCAGACGCATGAGAACATATTGGCACACAACAGAGACTTTCTTCTTGGCATAAAAGGGTTGGGTGAGAATTGGAAAGGGAATCCCTTTCTTGCTCTGACTTTGTGCTTAATGCCTGATACTACCGAAATGCATCTCAGGGGAATGAGGGTATCACCTGATCCTTTGGGAACGTTGGACTAGAGGCTCCCTCTGCCTCATGCTTAACACAACATGGAAACATGCTCTCTGAGCACACGTTCAAGGCACCAGCGAAGCTCCTCCCCATGTGCCTGCTCTCACACCAAGGCCCAGCAGCTCCCTCTCCCACACACCTGCTCCAGCAGCCCCCGGAGGTCACCGCTGGCTCAGGTGGGACACCAGGTAGACGAGGCCCACCAGCAGGAGTCCACGCACACCAAGCATCATGAGCAGGAAGAGGAGCAGGATGGAGGTCACCGGCTCCACGGCGTGGTTGCCCAGACGCCACTGCGGGAAGCCCATGTTCACCAGCTGCCGGTTGAGGTCGCTGAAGGGGGACTGAGCGGCACCCAGCCTGGCGCCTGCCTGCTGCTGGCGAGGGCCAGGACCCCCCAGCGGGGCGCCATGGCCCCTATTGAGAAAGCTCTGGAAGGTGAAGACAGAGAGAGACAAATGAACCCAGAGAAAGCATCCCTGGAGTTGAGGCACCAGAGGCAGGAGGGAACCCTCTGGGCGGGGCCCTGCTCTCCCCTACGGCCACCCAGGGCCATGCCCTCCTTTCTCAGCAATCCTCACATGCCACCCACGGGGATCCCAACCACTGAGTCGCAAGCTCTCAGAGCACAGAAAATGCCGGTCCACGTTCCCTATGTCACGTCAGGGAGAAGCTGCCCGGGACAGAGAAGAGGAAGGGGGCAAGGAGAGTGGGACTACACCCAGGGCACAGCATCTGGGCAGGCATCTTTAACACTCCTCACTCCTTCCTTTAAACCATCATTGTGTGGCCGTGGGTTCCTCTTCTCCACTTACTCTCCAGCTTCCCTCTCATCCAACAGACTCTAAAAGATGCTAGCTCCAGTGGGGGTTGCTGACCAGGTTAAGGGAGAGAGAGCTCTTGGGTTTGAAATCTGGGAAGGCTGCCTGGAGGAAGGAGAGCTGGGGAGGCAGGGGGCTGGGCAACAAATCTATTGGGGTTTTCCCCAAGTCTTAAACCCCCATGCTGCTCAGCCTGGCTCTCTGCAAAGAGGACTTCGGGCTAGAGAAGGTTAACCACCAGTAAGGGAGCTTCTGGGAGCTAAGGAGTAACTGGTACAGAGGACGGGAGGCCAGCTGCTCCCCTCCACAGGGTCCGGGCGACTACCTGTCGAGGGGTGCTGCTGCGTGGTTGGGTAGTGTTCCTCACACGGGGGTCATCGTCCTGCACAATTTCCCCATTGGCCAAGATCCGAACCATCCTTCCAGGAGCTATGGGTTCCTGCTGGGCTGCACCTTTCCCCAGACCACAAAACACCTGAAGGAAAAAATTTACCAAAGTTAAAGAGATGCTTGCTTTCAGTGGGAGAAACTGAACTTCTGGGTGCTCACATTGGTGACCCACGCTGAGTAGGCGGTGTGTCTAATTAATAAAAAGGAGAGAAATAAATACAAGTTGTTTGCCAAACAAAAATCTTTCAGACTTTGAGTCCACTAGGAAAACTATCAAAAGGATTCTTGGAGAAGAAAGTTTTATTATTAGCCACCACCTCCAGCAACAATGGGGATGACAACCCTTGCTGGGGCCCAGGCCCTGCGGAAAGTCCACCCAGGCTCATCTCACTGACACCTCCCAGCACTCCTCCGGGGCAGATACAGCTAGGGACCCAGAGGGGCTTACCTCCCTCACCCAGGACCATTCATCCATGGGCAGCAGAGAAAGAGCATGAAGCCAGGAACTCCGGCCCTAGTAGGGAGTCCAGTACACCAGGGTCCCCAGTGTCTCCATTTCCCTTCCGTTAAAAAATGGTCCAGGGAGATGCTTAGGACTCAGGCCTTCTCCCCGCAGGAGATCGGGCCCACTTCAGAGTTACTTTCCTGCAGAGGGCACACTCTCACTTGTCCCTCACCTCTCAGGTAACACCAGGCGGGCACGGCCAGCCTTCCTGAAATATGGGATGAGGCCCCACTCACAGACCACAAGGGGGTCCGTGGGCTGGAGATGGGGGCCTTTCCACGCCTCTCCCGAATCTGGGTAAAGGCCATCATTCTTCTCGGAAAATGAGCCAGTTTTCGTCTAAATTCTCAAAAGCACTCGTGACACACACGCCAAACGCGGTTAAGAGCCCTTGTTCTCTCGCCCGTGGCCTGGGCTGGCGGGTCCCCATTTTGAAGCCTTCTGGCCCTTGCAGAAGGCCAAGCGGGTCCAAAAGGTCCTCCGCAGTCCTTTTGTGCTTTGTTATCCCGCCCTGCTGGGTGGGCTGAGGGTGCGGCGGGCCCTCCCTGCACCTGACACTAAAGGGGGATGGGGGTGGGGAACGGAGATGGCGGGGTGGGGGGTGCTTGCTGCCGGGGTGGGAGAGGCCGCTGCCCGGGCCGCGGAGCCCGACTCCGAGACCAGGCCCGGGGTAGGGGAGGGATGCGCCCTCACTCCCCCGCGCCCAGGGCCCGGACACTCACCTGCGGGCGCGGCTCCCAGGCCTCGACGGCGTCCAGTCCCCGCGGCTCCCAGGCCGCTTCCTCCCACCTGACCTCACAGGAAGCGCGCGCCGCAGCCGTACGGCCCCGCAGGTGGCGCAGCAGCTCCCTCTGTAGGCCTTTCGGGGAATTGCAGCTGCCGGACACAGGGCGGCGCAAGGAGCGGGAGAGAGAGAGAGGGCGGGAGAAGAACGAAGATAGGACCGGGTGGACCACAGGGCAGGGAGGGAGGAGACTAGTGCGGAGGAAAAAGGAAAGCAAAGAGGAGGGAGAAGAAGAAGAGGAGGAAAACCCTACGGGGTGGGGGCGCCTCTGGCCTGGGTGGGACAGGCTCATCCCACCCGTATGAGTTTGCTGAGCCCGCTCAGCAGATGCCCCTTAAGTAGAACCCAGCCCTGTCCTCAAGGAACTCCAGCTCCTGTTCCAGTGTGGAACCTCCCAGTGGGGAAGACGACACATGAACCACAGGGCAAGTGCAACTAACTGCAACGTGAAGGAAGGCAGGCTTCCTAGAAGAGGTGGCCTTTGAACTGGGGCAAGAAGGGTAGGTAGGAGTTTACCTGTCAGGCAAATAAGGAAGGGCACCTGGCAAAGGAGTGAACAATCAACCTCTGCTTCTTCCCCAGTGTTTTCACCCCCCACCCCCGCCCACCTTCATAAGCTGCTCCCTGTGGACCTGTTCACCAGTGGAAGAGAATAAGCTCGGCAATCCCACAACTTGAGTCAGACTCTGGCAAGTTACTGAGCTGCTCAGTCTCCTCATCTGCAAAATGGGGCCAAACATAGCAGTTACCTTCAGGATTGCTGTGAAGATTAACGATAAGAGTCTCTGGCACATGGCAAGTGTTGATAACCATTTGTTATGATTATCAAGCAGTAGATGTTTCTGGGAGCAGATATTTATTAAGCATATATAGACCTAGATGCTCACTAGCCCCTGGGTGGGGGAACAGAAAGATTGAGACTTAGACCTTGCCTCAAGGGCTCATCTTCTGCCACCACGGTTTAATTATTTGATTACAAAAACTTCTTAGTAAAAAATGTTGAGCAGGACCCCTGATATCTGTATCTTATTTGTGTATTATTTATTTGTTTGTTTATAAATTATACATGTGTGCTATGAGAGCAGATTGGCATTGTGGATAAAAGGTGGATGCTAGAGCCAGCCTGGGTTGGAATCTGGCACGGCTGCCTTCTGGTGGTGTGATGGACCAGTTACTCAACCTCTCTGGCCTCAGTTCCTTCATCCGTAAAATGTGGATAATAACAGTACACACTTCATCACGTTTGTGTGAAGCACTAAGTGCTTAGTGTAAAGTGCTTAGATGAGAGCCTGGCCGCAGTATGTTCTCAGTAGTCACTGTCATTACTACTGCTCTACTGCATTAAGTACTACATTGTAAAGCATATACATTAGAAAAGAATAGGATTTCAAATAAATATAAACTGAAATCCTAATACTTTCTTCCTACGCTCTTGCTGCAGGTGGGTATAGTGCATACATAGAAGGGGTAATCCCAAGGCAGGATGCCCGATTTTCAGGGGTGGTCTGTGGATCTCAAAACTGTCTGCACATTGGAATTATCTGTGGTGTTTAAAAACAATCCCAATGCCTGAGTCCCACCCCAGAGGTGACAGTGCCATTGATGTGGGATACAACCTGGGCATGAAGAGGTTTTAAAAAAAACAAATTCCAGGTGATGCTAATGAACAGCCAGCGCAGAGAACCACAACCTTCCATGAACTGAGCTCCATACATGGGGCTCATAACCCAGGAACCCCAAGAAGGGAGAGACCTCTGTGGGCTGGGGAAACCAGGGAGGAAATGAGATGTTTCTAGGAAGGCTTGAGCTGGTACAACAGCTGCCAAATAGACACAGTCTAGCCAGAGATAGCCGTGAGAGCCCATTGGAGGAAGTAAGTCCCTCAAGAGGGGGTCAAGAACAGCTTTAGGAGGCAGTAGTGTTTGACTGCACTTAGAAAAGTCCTATCATTACCAATAAAAACAACTTCAGGAGGCTGTGAATCACTTTTCCTACCTCTCCACTTCCTTCAGATGTCTCCCCTACTCAGGAACCTGCAATGGTTCCCTGTTGTCTGCTCCAATAAGACCCACTCATTGGCAGGCTCCAACAACCCTCCAAATCTGGCCCCAGTACACTCTTAACAACTCCCTCCCTCAGCTCCGCCCACCGGGGTCTCTTCACTCTCCCTGAAGTACATCACCTGAAGTCCTGCTTTGCTTGGGCCTGACTATCTGCCCAAAGGCCCTCTCCACCCAATCTAAATCCCACCCCGTCCCCAAATTTTAATGCCAACAATATAAACTTCAGTTCTGATTGTTCCATGTAGTAATGATAACCTCCATGTGTACAGAGTCCTTACCACTTCCAAAGTGCTTTTCCAGAAACCACATCATCCTTTTTGGATCATGAAATAGGAAAGGTGTATGCTATTGTTCCCCTTTTGCTAATAAAGAAACTGAGACTCAGAGGGACGCTGGGTGACCATCCCGAGGTCAGTGGCAGAGCCAGGATCCCCCCAGCTCTGCACTGTAGGCTCTTTGTATCTACCCACCACCAAACAGCCTCCCCCAGCATTGTCCCATCTCTGCTGCCTCTTTACTTTGTGCTCTCCCATCCAATGCCATTGGCACAAGACTAGCCCCAGGTCATGTCTTACTCCCAGAAGGTGCCCGGTAAAAATGTGCTTTTGGTTTTTCTGGTCTTTGCAGAGTTACTCTTACATACACTGAAGTTTGACAAGCACTACTTTGGACTAGTGGCTTTTCAAACTCTTTTGATGGCAGTACATTTTACATCACAACCTAGTAGCCCCTCCCCACACACACACGAAAAAGAAGTTTCAAAAACAATATTATCCTTTCTATATGAGCTATACGGTGATATTTTCTATTTTGTAAGGAAAGAAAATGCCAATCGAGACCTCACTTGATTTTTCTCTCCACTAATACAATGGTTCTCAACCCTGGTTGCACATTAGAATCACCAAAGGGAACTTTCATAAACCACTGGTGCACAAACCAATTGAATCAGAACTTCTAGGAGGTAAAGCCTAGGCATCTCCATTCCAGGTGACTGAATAGGCACTCAAGGTTGTGGACACTGATGTGTAGTCGTTTTTAAAACACTGTGGTAGATGCCCCTCAAACTTAAAGCCTCTTCGGATACAAAGCAGCAAATTCCACTTTGCTAACAAAGATTAACTTGTATCATAGCCCAAGCCCCAAACGGGGAACATTGCCCAAGGTACATCATCATAATTACAGTCACTTGCCTCCTTTGAATATCCAAATGCCAACAATAAAGACCAACACTGAGCCCACAGTATAGCACCAATTCTTAAGGAGACCCTCCAGCTACTTGATGGCAAGTTGACTTCACTGGGCCCCTTCCAGCCTGGCAGGGCCGGAGATTCCTTCTGGCAGGAATGGACACACACTCCAGGTGTGTGTGCCTTTCCTGCCTGGAGGGCCTCAACTAGCACCATACATCTTACAGAGTGTTTAATCTACTGGTATGGGATCCCATATAACATTGCATTAGACCAGTGGTCCCATTTTACAGCAGAACAGGTGCAGGATCATGCTCATGACCATGGGATTCACTGGTTATATCACATATGTCACCAGCGAGAAGCTACTGGCCTGAGGGACTTCCCTGGCAGTCCGGTGTTTAAGACTTCACCTTCCAATGCAGGGGGTGCGGGTTTGATCCCTGGTCAGGGAGCTAAGATCCCACATGCCTTGGGGCCAAAAAACCAAAACATAAAACAGAAACAATATTGTAACAAATTCAATAAAGACTTTAAAATTGGTCCACACACACACACACAAAAATACTAAAAAAAGAAAGAGGCTACTGGCCTGATAGAACACTACAACAGCCCACTGAAGGCACAGCCAAATGCCAGCTCAGAGGCAGTACTCTGCAAGGATGGGGTGTCATTCTCAAGTATGAATCAAAGACCTTTACAAGCTGTTGTGTCTCTAATTAGAAATGGATTCAGGAACCAAGGGGTGGAAGTAGCAGTAACTGGTACCAGAGAACACAGCAAGAGTCCTGTCAAGCTAAGAGTGCAGCCTGAGTACTTTGAGTTCCTATTTCTGGAGACTCGCAGGCATGAAGAGGAGTCACTGTCTTGGCGAGAGAAACTGGTCCTGATCACCAGGGGAGGTAGGGCTGCTCTTACAAAATGGGGACAGGCAGACCATGTTTGGCACCCAGGTGATCCACTTGGATGCCTCTGGGTTCTCCTTTACCCAAATGTAATGGTAAAGGGCAGGTGCAGCAACTCTGTCCTGAGAAGGGCAAGTGACCAGGAGCCCAGAGCCCTCAGGGACAAGGGTCTGGGTCATGCCACCAGGTGAGTCACTAAAACCAAAAGAGGCGCTAGCCGAGGGGTAGTGGAGGGACCATGTGCAGCTCCAACAGAGGAGACTATAGTTTGCCCCACTAGTATTTCTCAGAAAGACCCACCAGAATCCTTAGAAAGGAGATCTGAGTGGTACAAGGAGTGGGAGACATGAGGATTGCTGGCCAGACCCCCTCCAAGGAAGGATTTGTTGCCCTGATTTCTTGGAGACCATCAGGGCAGCCTTCAGCCATCAGCCCCTTCACAGATTGCTTCACCACAGAGACACTTCACCCAAGGTCAAGCCCTTCCAGAGGCTGCCCACATTCAATGACTGATGGAGGTAGGAGGTATCCATGAGGCATTTCAGCTCCAGAGTTCCTCTTGAGGATGGCTGAGGCTGTAAGGTGCTTTTGGAGAAACTGGTCCATTTTGTCGAAGTTGTAGAATTTGTTTATAGAGTTTTTTGTGGTGTTTCCTTATTATCTTTTTAGCGTCTGCAGGGTCTGCAGTGATATCCCATTTTTCCTTCCTGATACTGGTATTTGTGTCATCTCTCTTTTTTTCTTTCATTCTTGCTAGAGATTTGTCAATTTTATTGTTCTGTTCAAAGAAACAGCTTTAGTTTTATTGATTTTCTCTATTGTTTTTTTTTGTTTTCCATCTCATTGATTTCTGCTCTTTATTATTTCTTTCCTTCTGCTTGTTTTGGGTTTATTTTGCTCTTCTTTTTTTAAGCTCTTGAGGTTGAAGCTTAGATTATTTGTTTGAGATTTTTCCTATTTTCTACGGTAAACATTTACTGCTATAAATTTCCCTGCCAGCACTTTTCATCTGTGCACCACAAATTTTGATATGTTGTGTTTTCATTTTCACTTAGTTCAATGAATTTTTTATTTTTAAAAATTTTTAGTATTTATTTATTTTTGGCCGTGCTGCGCAGCATGTGGGATCTTAGTTCCCCGACCAGGGATCAAACCTGTGCCCCCTGCAGTGGAAGCACAGAGTCTTAACCACTGGACTGCCAGGGAAGTCCTAGTTCAATGAATTTTTTAATTCCTTTGTTATTTCTCCTTTGACCCATGGATTATTTGAAAGAATGTTGTTTAGTCTTCAGGTATTTGGAGATTTTCCCATTATCTTTCTGTTATTAATTTCAGGTTTAATTCCACTGTGGTCAGAGAACATACTCTGTATGAGTTCAGTTCTTTAACTTTTTTTGAGGTTTATTTTGTAGTCCAAAACAAACCTTTTTTTTTTTTTTCAACACTGCAGTTAGAAGTTGGCATCAGGGGAAAGGGGAGGGGAAGGGAAGGGAAAGGGGAGGAACAAGTGGGGAGTTGCGGTGTCATTAAAGAATACAATCCCCCCAAAACTGGGGTGCCTGGGGGGAACTTGGTCTGCTTCAACCCAAGAGGAATCAGATCAAAAGTGGTTTGCGAAGGCCAGAACTGTGAGGGATGGAGAGAGGAGGAAGGTCCAGGGGGTGGGGTTGGGGGGCGCTATTTGGCAACTGAAGCGAAGGGATTGGGCTCCCCCTGCTGGGATCCCTCCAGCCCTTCTGGTGTGGCAGGAAGAGGGCAGACTGCAACTCCTGTGGGCAGGTCTGGGGCTGCCAGATACTCTAGGCTGGGGGCTGGAGGGGGCTCACAAAGGCTTGCCCTCCAGGAAGATGATGATGCTGCCTCCCAACTTCTCTGCCAGAGAAGCTATTTTGGTGAATGTCCCATTGGTGATTGAAATGAATATGTACTCTGCTGCTTTCAGGTGGAATATTCTACAAAGCTCAATTATATACTGTTGGTTGATGGTGGTGTTGAGTTCTTCTATATCCTTGCTAATTGCTCTATCAATTATTGAGAGGGGGTGTTGAAGTCTCTAAATATAATTGTGGATTTGTCTACTTCTCCTTTCAGTTCTATCAGTTTTTGTTTCACATATTTAGGAACTCTGTTATTTGGTGTATACAAATCTAGGTTTGTTCTATCTTCTTGGTAGATTGACTATTTTATCATATATAATGTCCTTGTCTGTCTCTGGTAATTTTCCTTTCTGAGGTCTACTTTACCCTGTTTTCTTTTCATTAATATTTACATGGTATCTTCTCTTCCATAATTTTACTTTCAACTTGCCTATATTGTTATATTTGAAGTGAGTTTCTTATCGATGGCATATTTTTTAATCCACTTTGCCAACCTGCCTTATATTTGGTATATTTAGGCCATTTAAATTTAATGTAATTATTGGTATGTTAGACCTTAAGTCTGCTAATTTATTTTTCATTTTCTGTCTGTTCTGTTTTTTCATTTTTCTGTTTTTGTTTTCCTGGCTTTCTGTGGGCTACTTAAACATTTTTTAGAATTCCATTTTTATCTATCTATAGTATTTTTGGGTTTTGTTTTTTTTTTTTTTTTGGCCACTCCACGCAGCATGCGGGATCTTAGTTCCCCAACCAGGGATCGAACCCGTGCCCCCTGCAGTGGAATGGCAGAGTCCTAACCACTGGGCAGCCAAGGATGTCCCTATCTATAGTACTTTTTATTATATCTCTTTATATATCTTATTTGGTGGTTACTCTAAATATTATATTACATATACATAACTCATCACAGTCTTCTGGTGACGACATTTTACTAGTTTGAGTGAAATATAAGAACCTACTTTCTTTTATATCCATTTACCCTCCCAATTATAATGTAATTGTCTTAAACATTTACTCTACATATATTTAGAACCACATCAGACAGTGTTATCATTTTAGTTTCAAGGGTCAAACATAATTTAGAAAACTTAAGAGGAGAAGGAAAGCCTATTTTATTTACCCATATTTTTGCTTAGCATGTTATATGCATGGGCAATCCATGCTGGGCAGTCAGAGAAGTACCCGTCAAGAGTGAAATCAAGGGCTGGCATCAAGACCCGCAGCAGCACAAGTCTGAGGAGAGACCTTCAGGTTTCACCTGCAGAAAACTGGTCAAAGCCAGCACGGAATGGGTACTGAAGCAATAGCTGGAGAAAGAGGTCAAGCCAAGAAAATTTGCGAAGGTACATAAAAGATACTTATCACACACCCAGAAGGAAGATAAAGAATGGCTGTGCAACCCAGAAAAGAGCTGCTCACTCGGGGCTAAGGGATCCATAATACTTCTCCAGCTCCTCCGAGTTGACAGACGACCCTGACTTACAAACTCCTCAGGCTGCCTGAAGAGAGTGCCCCACAGCCTCCTACAGTGCTGACGAGCCTTTCCAGGTCATCTGACTGTACCACTGTAGCCCTATGTTTAAAACTAAATAAACCATGCTAAAAGAAAAAAAAATACAATACTGAACAAAAGAAGCCAGAAGCAAAATGAATCTTACTGCATGGTTTCATGTATACAAAAATCAAAAGAAGGTAAAATGGAATTATACTATTTAGGGATGCATACTTGGGTGATAAAAGTATAAAGAAAAGCAAATAAATCATTACCAAAATTTAGTGGTTAGCTCTAGGGGAGAGAGAGGAATTGTGCATGGCAAGGGGTAGGCACATGGTAGGCAGGGGAAGCTATAAGGGGCTGGCAATGTTCAACTTCTTGACCTGGTTGGTAGTTTCATGAACGTTCACTTTATAATAATTTGTTAAACTGCACAGGGAAGTGGGGGGGGGGGGGACAGAACTGAAGAAGGAGTCAGTCTATCCAGGTCGTGGTCAAATGGGTCTATTCTTTCATTAGAGGCTGCCTAGGTATGGATTAAGTGTATGGCCTCTGGGTTCAGTTGACTTGGATTTGAATTCTCTGGCTCTGCTACCTACTTGCTGTGTGACCTTCTGCAATTTGCCTAACCTCTCTGTGCCTCAGTTGTCTCATCTATAAAAATAAGGATAATAATACTACCTAATGTGAAGATTAATAGCTCTCAGGTATGCAGTAAACTGGGCATGAGCTTTGTTAAATAAGTAAAAAGTTGTACATTCATTCAACATAAAAATTCCTCAAGGACCTGTGCTGTGTTGGGCCCATCAATAAGCCTTCACAGGCCCATGGTCTTGGGCCCAAGAACTGGAGCTCTACCTTAGAGGCAATGAGGCCACCTCCTACTAAAATCCAGACCAGATTGCTGGCCCAGGCCAGGCTGAGCCCAGGGGTTAGCCAGAGGGTCCCAGCTTGGGGCACCCCTTCTGGCCTCCTTGGGGCACCCCTTCTGGCACACCCTCACTGGCCTCCTGCTTCCGCAGCTGGGCTGGGCATGGGGGCTTCGGGCAGTCTGGCACCAGAACCAGCGGCCTCTTCTACTCCAGGCCTCAGAAGAGTGGAGAGAGGTCAGACCGTGAGAAAAGACGAACAGGGAGAGTAGAGGAGCCGGGAGGGTCCTGGACGCCTTTCATCCCTTCCACAGAGTGAGCAGCAGAAACAGAAGTGCGGGGGTGGGGTGAGCAAAAAAGGAACCAAAAGCAGAGAATGAGGCCAGCCCAGCCAAGTGCTTTTTGTGGGGTCTTAATTAAGCCCATTGTTCCTTTCAGGGTGGAACATATGTTCAGGGCCTGGCTGAGGTTTGGGACTGAAATTTCAATGGTGCTGGGCCCTGTGGCCTGCCGGGGAGGGGAGCCAGGAGGGGGGGAATTGAGGGGGACCATCCCTAAGCCCTACAAGAACCGATAGTGTCTCCCAGAGTCATCTTCCACTATTTCCAGAGCAGGAAATAAAACAACCAGAAGGGGTAGCAGAGCCCTCACCCCAGGGTGGGGAAATGCCCGTGGGGTAGGACAGAGCTACGGCACCCGAGCAGGCTGTGACCCTCTGTGGGACTCAGTTTCCCAATGTGTGCCATTCAGGTGAGGCTGTCTAGGACAGCAGACAGTCACCAGTACCTGCCACGCCCACGAGCAGGACCCACCCCGCTCACCCACCCCCCACCTATCCCCATTCCCCCCACCTGGCCCCAGCAGCCAGACAGCCCAAGGGTGAAGGGCTGAACTCAGAGTCAAACTTCCATCTGAATTCTCACTCTGCTGCTCGCCAACTGGGTCGCCTCGGGCGAGTGACTTAAGCTCTCTGAACCTGTTTTCTCATCTGTAAAATGGGGTGATAATTCCCATCCTCTATGTTTGCAGTGGGAATTAATGAGGATGAGCCTTGTCGAGCCCTTAGCACATAGTGCCTTGTGCATGTTTACTGTTATCAGCAACCCATCATCATACATGTGACCTTCCCCTCCTGCAGCCCTGACACAAGCCCGGGAGCACACTCAGAGCAGACTGAGGAAACAGACAGTAAAAAACTAAGACCAAGAAATTTCTGAAGACATGGAAATGGGCTGTGAAGAATTTTTAAGAGACTTGTAAGCATGCTAAGCATTTCCTCTACATTCTGGGACGTCAAGCCAAGTTAAGGGACCTCAGGAAAACCATGTAGAGTTTGACATGTGTTCCTTGGAGTTTGAAGGATGCAGGAACTGATGTCCAACTCACATCTGAAAAGTCTAAAGAAAAAAGCCGGGTTGCGGCTGTCCTGGGATAGCTGAGGGGAGAAAAGCAGAAAGTGGGCAGGCAAAGAATCCGTGAGTTCCTCTGGGTCATATGTGAAATCTGAAGAAGGAAGCCAGGCTGGGTCACCTTGAGAGTGTGAAGGGACTAGGTGACTCCCCAGAAACCAAGGGGCAGAGAGGGGTCATATACAGAAACAGCAAATGGAGACAATGTCTGTGCCAAGGGAGCTGTAGGTGAGAAACCCTTAGTGAGAGGGATGGTCTGCGAAGAACCCAGGAAGCTACTTCTAGAGTGAGATGATCAGCATTTGGAAAGAACCACAGCCACAGAGCACCAGCACCAGGTGACAACTATAGCAGTCAGGCAAGAACTTTCCTGATTCTTCCCACTTTGGGGTACAAACCAGCAGTGAGGGAGGTGGGCAGGAGAAGGAAGAGAGAAGTTGATCACACCCCCCCATAAGCTCACTTGTTCCCCCTGCAGGGCTCCCAATCTGCTATAGGTCTAGGCTGAGGGAGGCGAGAAGCCCTAAATAAAGTTGGAGTTCTTATAGTACACTGGACTGGACATTCTAAGATTTGGAAAAAGATGCTATTCATTACCTGTTAGTGATTGGGAAAACTCTGAGAACAGCCAGAGATCTCACCCAGGGGCAAAGAAGAATAAGATGGGAAAGCCAGTTTAAAAGGGCTGGGGAGAAATGATATACATAGCTGCTTTCTATTTGCATCCTAGCAAGTTTAGCTCATTCAAAATCCAGTTACAGATACACAACTATGGAGTGATAGTTGCCAAGTGAAAAAGGCAAGGTACAGAACAATGTATAGAGTGGTGTCTTTTATCTAAGAGAAGGGAAAATACAAATACAAACAACTAAATACATAAATACATAAATAAATAAATAAATAAATAAATAAATTTCCTTATATATTTAACACTGGAAGGATAAACCAAAAACTAATGAAAATGTTGTCCAATAATGGGAGAAGGAGACAGGATTGGAAATTAGATTTTGCTGAAAGTAAAATCCAACCATGTTGGCACCCTGATCTCAGACTTCCAGTCTCCAGAACTGTAAGAAATAAATGTTTGTTCTTTAAGCCATCCAATCTATGGTGTTTTTGTTATAAAAGCCAAAATTGACTAAGACAGATGCTTAACTTAAAAATTACTAAATTACTCTTGATGAACCTCAATATCTTTATTGCAGTGATGAATTTTCAGTTTCAGGTTAATACATGATGATGATGTAATGTTCTGTTTCTATGAGCCCTTTTTTTGTCTTTTAGGCAACTGATCACACAGGGAAAGCTACTGTGTTTGTCACACGTCATAATCACATTGATGTACTTTAAAGCTTAAGATCACCAGTGTAAAGTTACTACACACACATTCTTTGCTTTTTGCTCTTTATGCCATGAGCCCATATTCCTGTTCTTCTCCAGAGTCTGACATAAATTGTCTTTAGGGCTTTCTTAGAGCCCTGGGTTGTGATTTTCAATTGTATCCTGGACATTTTGGCTATTTTGCCTGTAAAAGATTTTTGAAAGGTCACTTGTTGCTTTAGCCTGCCCAGCATGTGTTCTCCCTTCTTTTGATATCAGCAGGCCAGTTTCTCCTGAGTGAATGGGCCCTTCTCCACTGTTGGTCCATTTAGTTCAGCTGGAGCTAATCCCACTCCCAGCTCCAAAGGTGACCATGTGGACCAGACCTGGTCTGACAGTATACCCTATCCTGCCAGCTCTGAGCCCATACTGATATAAATAAATGATTGAATAAATAAATGAATAGTAAGAAAAGACAAATTTCCCACACAGAAGAGCTCCAAATAATTTATGTAAATATTTACTCCTCCAGAAATGGGAGGTTAATTCTCCATGTCATAAGTATGGACAGCACTTAGTGACTTGCTTCCAAAAATTATAGTATGGAAAGGAAAAAAGTAATTACAGTGGAGAAATCTGACAAACACTATTTCACCCAAATGATCGTGATTAATACTATCAGTGATAAACCATGCTGCTAATATCATGTACTTTTGCTATGATGTGATAAGAATGGAGACGGCAGCAGAAAAAGTCAGGGAAATAAGCAATCTAAAGAACAGAGGGAAAAAATACTGGAAAAATTTAAACAAAATCTCAGAGACCTGCAAGACAATAACAAGTCATTTAACATGCATATAATTAAAGTCCCAGAAGAAGAGAGTAAAATCAAGACAGAAAAACAATTTGAGGAAATAACAACCAAAACTTTCCCAAATCTGATGAAGAACATTGACTTGCAGATCCAAGAAGCTCAGCAAACTCCAAGTAGGGTAAATACAAAGAAAAACACACCTAAGCACATCATAGTCAAACCAAAGATAAAGTGAAAACCAAAGATAAAGTGAAAATCCTGAAAGCAATTAGAGAAGACACATTATGTATAGAGAATCAATGATATGAATGAAAAGTCATGTGACTTTTCATCAGAAAAAAAATGGACACCAAAAGACAATGAAATGACATCATTAGAGCGCTGAAACAGAAAACTAAAATGTCAACCAAAAAATCCTGAAGCCACCAAAAACGTCCTTCAAGTTGAGTGTAAAATAAAGACATTATCAGATAGATGAAATCAGAGATAATTTGTCTCCAGTGACCTGGGTTGTAAGAAATGCTGAAGGAGGTTCTTCAAGGTGAAGGGAAATGATATCTAATGATAACTAGATCTACAGGAAGAAATGAAGAGCGCCAAAAATGGTAAATAAGTAGGTAAATATAAAAGGCTATATTATTTTTTATTCTTGGGATTTCCTTAAAATAAAATAGACTGTTTAAAGCAAAAATGATAATCATGTAAGATAGGTTTATAACATATGTAGAAGTAAAATACATGACAAACATAGCACAAAGGATGGAGAGGACAGGTAAATGGCATCATACTTTTGGAAGGAAATAATAAAAGTAGTGAAAAGGTATAGAATTAAGAGGCCAATAGAATAAATGAGTTAGCACACTAAAAAACATTTGATTGACCGAAAAGAAGGCAGAAAAGGAAAAATGGAGGAACAAAAAGTTGAAGGAACAAATGAAAAACAAGTAGCAAGATGATACACTTACACCCAACCACATCAATAATTACATTAGAGGTAAATGCATTCATGCCATCTATACCATCTATATTATAAAATACCATCTATATTATAAAATAATCAGTTATCTAGGTTTCCACATTAAGAAGCTAGAAAAAGAATAGAAGAAATTCAACCCTAAGTAAACAGAAGATAAAATAATAATTAAGGGCAGAATTCAATGAAATGGAAAGAGATAAATAAAGGAGAAAGTAAAGACAAAAGTCTGTTCTTTGGAAAGATTAATAAAGTTGATAAACCCCTAGCTAGACTTATCAAGAAGAAAGAGAGAGTACAAAATACCGGTATCAGGAATGAAATGGGTGGTATCACTACAGATCCTACAGACTTTAAAAGAATAATGAGACAATATTGTGAACAAATTTTCAAAATGAAATAATATCAATCTTAAACACTCTTTTGGAAAATAGAAGAGGAGGGAGCACTTCTGTATCATTCAGGGTCCAATCAGGAGACAGAAACTACATGGTAATTCAAATGGTAATTTGAAGTTTAATATAAAGAAGTATTAACAGGAGATTGGGGGGGAAAGGGGGAAATTGTCTAGTAAGAGTGAAAGAGAACCCTAAAGAATACTGGAATAGCAAACATAATGAGTAGCCGCTATTCCCAGGGGCTGAGCTAGGGCAATCATAAACATCCCCCTCCCTGGGCTGAGATCCAGACTTCACTGAAGAGGACATGGCACGGCACATTGGACGGCGGAGAGGGCTAAGGTGCCTGAGGTGCCATGTGACTTGATGGAAACCTGTCCTCTCAGGTGCAGAGGGAAGTCATCCACAGTGAGGTGCTGTGCCTTGGAACCTGCTACAAAGTTGCAGGGGTGGCCATTTATGGGGAAGTACCTCACCAGCACCACTCCACTGCCACCCAAGGAGGTACCCAGGAAGGCTGCTGGCTGCCACGTGCTGCAGGAACAGGGAGGTGGAGGAGCCACCATGCTGATCTACCTAAGCACCGGGAGCTCATGCTACAGGAAGAAGAGAAAATCCTTCTCTCCTCCAGTGTCCCTCGAGCATCCTCTACTGACAAGGCTTAACGTGGTGCCTGATGACCAAGGTGAAATATTTACATGACCATCTCCTTGATCACAGAGCAGGCAAAGAAGAATGGATTTGGAGTTGATAGGCAATAGACTGATAACTGGCACAGCCTGCCAATTCATTTTCATGTGGCCAGAAAAACTCTGATAACAAAACTGAAAAAACTGCACAAGAAAATTACAGACCAATATCCTTCCTGAGCATAGAGGTAAAAGTCCTTAACAAAACATTAGCAAATCTATTACAGTAGTGTATAAAAAGGATAATACATCATGACCAAGTAAATTTTATCTCAGCACTGCAAAGCTGGTTTAACATTTTAAAAAATCAATCAATATAATTCACCACATTAAAGAATAAAAGACAAAAAGTACAAAATCACCTTGATAGATGCACAAAAAGCATTTGACAAAGTTCAACAGCCATTCATGATTTAAAGTCTAAGTGAGCTAGGAATAGAAAAGAACTTCCTCAACCTGATAAAGGTCATCTATGAAAAACCTACCAATAACATCATACATAGTGGTGAAAGTCCAGAGTCATGGAAGAGAAGTAAAAAAAACTTAACTGGTAAGTTTGCTGCTGGAGATGCCGCCTTAAATAGATAGGAAAGGTGAGAAATAGCCTGGTTTCTCTTCTTCCCACCCTTTAATCTCCCACCAGTGTCTCCTACTGGCTGATCCCAGGCAGAAACCAGTTCTGCTGAGAGCCCAGGAAATATAACCCAAGGTCAGCTCCTTGCAACTTAGAGCAGAGCCAGGGAATGGCAAAGAGGGGATCTCAGGGAAAGCAGGGACTATTCCAGAGATGCTGCCGCCCGCTGGGAAATCGCCGTATCTCATGGCAGAAGAGGGCGGGCTTGGCCCTGCACGGCTAGGGCAGCTCGTGGTAGTCCAGCCATATCACCTTTCTATCTTGGCTCTGGAGGGCCTCCTGCTGCTAGTATGGACCTCTTCCTCCTCCTATAACCCCTCTTCACATAGCCATGTATTGAGTCACCAAGTGACCCCAAGTCTGATATGCTTGGCAACCTTGCCCCACCCCACCCCATGCTCCCTCCTTCTTGCCTGACACTGAGATCACCCAATCAGCCACGCTACCATGTGAGTCTGTCTGAACTCTGGGTCAGCCAGGCTCATCTGGATTTTCTGGCCAAGTCCTGTAATAACCCCCATGTTGCCAGTAGAACTTATGATTTGAGCTGTCTTCCCAGCCTGGAGACAAATCATCTCTGGCCCCTCTGTGTTCTCACCACACTCTGTTCACACTCTAATAGGGCACTGACCATTCCCTCTGGTAACACTGCAGTGGCTTGACTTCGGGGGAACTCTTCCTTCCCATTCTGAGTCCACTTGATTCAGATGAAATGGACCCCTCATTTCCCCTCCCCATCCTCATACCCAGTATTCCAGGGATGGAGCATGTGGCCCAGGCTAAGCCAGTCAGAGCATCTCATTCCTCTTGTCCTAATAACTGGGTCAGAGATGGACATACAACCCCAGTCAGATATGAATCAGAGCTAATGAGACTCATAATACTAATCTGAGCTGCAAAGGAAGCAGATATATCTGGCAAGGCTTATCCTGGGATGGAAAAGAATGTTTCTTTATTGGGACATAGGCTTATCCCAAGAGTCCCTAGAGCACATCTTTGACCCAGACCCATTTATCTGACCATTTTCCCTGTGACTTGCCCACAAATAGGAGAGGACCTGTAGGGCCCAAGCAGGGCAAGTCTATGGGGCATAGGACTACTTCTGTTGCTACCCTACTCCTTCTGCCAGGCCTGGGGAGAGCTTGAGACAGAAGCTAACTAGCAGCTCTAACATTATCCAGGCCTATGGGGCAGGTCACTGTGTTTCTATTTCTCAGCTCCTTCTATACTCTGCTCTGCTGTGCTAGAACTGACTGTGCAAACCACATACCTGCTTTACCTGCCAGCTTCCTGTAAGGTTTGACCACAGGGGTCACTAGAGGGAGACTGGGAGACAAGAAGAGGTGAGAAGGGACTTGCTCCTCCTATTTGCTGGAGTTTCCTATCAGCATGGCCCCAACAATGGCCCTGACAGTAGAAACTGATTCTAGGCAAGAAACTTCCAGCTTCCTTTGGCAATCTCAGCACCAGTCTCATCACTCCTCCTTAGCTAGCAGTATCAGCACCAGCCAACGCCCTTCCTCAGAGCTCTGAGCTCTGGCTTCAAGGAAACCCTGCTCTGAACCTGTAGATTCTAACCCCCATTCCTAGAGATAGTAGCTGCTTCCTGTAGTTATTACTCTGTTCGCTTGGCATAACTTCCTGTAGTTATTACTCTGTTCCCTTGGCATAAACTTTTTGCTTTTTCACCTTCAGGTAATTTTTGCTTCCAATACCTGCTTGACCAGTTTTCTATATTAAATTCCCTCAGCTGAAGTACCTAGAGTACTTTCTCTTTTTCTAACTGGACCTTGACTGATTCATTTGTTAAAACATGTCAGCAAACTTTTTTGTAAAGGGCCAGTTAGTAAATGTTTTAGGCACTGTGGGCCATAAAGTCTCTGTTGTGACTATTGAACTCTGCTGTTGTAGCACCTAAATCAATGAGCATAGCTGTGTTCAACAAAACTTTATTTACAAAAACAGGTGGCTGGCTATAGTTTGCTGGCCCTTGTGTCAAACCAAGATTTCAAAGGAGTCATAATAGGTCAAGTCAGGAAGCCAATCCTTAGACAACCTGGGAGTGATTAGATCCAGCAACTAACTCTGGGCAAGCCTACTCTTGAACTTTGGGGTCTTCATGTATAAGATGAAGTGGTTGAGCTATTACTGGATTATCCTTACATCCCTTCCACCTCTAAAAGTTCAGTGGTTCTGTTATTATCTCCAAAACACTAACTCTGCAGAGTGATGTCTCAAGTCAGCTTCCCCAGGCAACAGACTCTGACGTGATTACTGTGCAGGGAGTTTATGGGAGAGTTCTCTTAGGACCAAACCTGTGGAGGGGACAAGAAAGGAAGAAAGCCTGATTGGGAAGAGGGTGAAGTTGGGCTGAGATATGTTCTCAACAAAGGCCTCATTCTACCCAAGAAAGCTCTGAAGCTGGGATGGTCCTTAAGGTTATCCCAAGTTGGGGTGATGGGGATGGACATCTATACCCCACTTTGACCAGTCATCAGATGCAGGCTGTGCAAGAAGGAAACATGACCTTGGCTATGGCAACTACGTTAACCTGAGGCAATCTCTGAGGAGGGTTGACAGCCAAAGGCACTTCTAGCATCTAGAAGAGTAAATCCTTTATTGCTAAAGAGCAAACTGGATGGAACATCACCGTAGCATCCACTACAATCCACCCCTCGTGCTGCTCAGATCTCAGATTAATTTCTTCGCACAAGTTCTGGGTGTAACTTCTCTAGAATTATGGGACGGTTTATTTACTGGGGGATAACTCAGAAAATGAAGGCATCAGCTAGAAGAAAACAATGCCTGCTATGTATCTGATCTCGGGCTACAACTGATACACATAATCCCCCTTATTTTCAATCCATTCTAGATTTCCTTCCCCCATAGAAATTATCTCTGCTGGGCTCAGTGGTTTACCTGATGGCATGACCCTCATCCCTGAGAGGTCTGAGCCCCTATCACCATGCTCTACTCAGGTTGTGGCTGCTACACTTGTCCATCTATCACCGAGATTCATCCAAGTGGATCATCTGGGTAATGAACATATTACTCCCCGCCTCCACTTCGTATCAGTCGTCTACATCATTCTGGGGATTGAAATCAACTACTCCTGCCAAGATGATGGCTCATCTTCCTGCTTCAAGGAGCTTGATATGCCAAGGCTGCAACCTAAACTTGTAGTTCCATGCACTCATGTTCTATCTCCTGTTGGAGCACTCTCCCTTTGGGCTCCTAGGGTCTGCACACCCAAAATGGTGGAGGCAGAGAGCTAAATTCCCCAAAAGGGTCATTGAGTGTGATAGAAAGTGGGGCTACTCCTGCCTCCACTCTATTGATTCCGGGACTCGTGTGTTCTACCCTACTGAGTATACAGCACCATATAGAGTGTTGATTTAGAATGTACACTATGTCTGCCGAAGAAGACATACAGATGGCCAACAGACACATGAAAGATGTTCAACAACACTAATCATAAGGGAAATGCAAATCAAAACCGCAGCGAAATATCACCTCAGACCCGTCAGAATGGCTATCATCAAAAAGACAACAAATAACAAGTGTTGGTAAGGACGTGAAGAAAAGGAAACCCCCATGCACTATTGGTGGGGATTGTAAATTGGTGCAGCCACTATGCAAACAGTATGGAGGTTCCTCAAAAAATTAAAAATCAAATTGCAATACGATCCAGCAATTTAACTTTGGGGTATTTACCCAAAGAAAACAAAACACTAATTCAAAAAGACATATGCACACCAATGTTCACTGCAGCATTATTTATAACAGCCAAGATATGGAAGTAACCTAAGTGTTTGTTGATAGATGAATGGATCAAGAAGATATACGTATATATACACACACATACATACACAATGGAATATTACTCAGCCATAAAAATGAAATTTTGCAATTTGTGACAACATGGCTGGATAGAGGCTATTATTCTAAGCGAAATAAGTCAGACAGAAAGACAAGTATCTCACTTACATGTGGAACCTAAAAAAACAAAACAAAACAAAATAAAAACAGACTGATAGGTACAGAGAATAAATAGATGGTTACCAGAGGGGAGGGCGATGGGAAGGGTTGAAATAGGTGAAGGGGATTAATAGGTAAAAATCTCCAGTTATAAAATAAGCCATGGTAATGTCTTATACAGCATAAGGAATATGGTCAGTAATACTGTAATAACTTTGTATGGAAACAGATGGTTACTAGACTTATCGTAGTGATCACTTCATAATATATGCAAATGTCAAATCACTGTGTAGTATACCTGAAACTAACATAATATTGTACATCAACTATATTTCAATAAACAAACAAGCAAAAGAATGTATGTTATGTTCTGGAGGATGTGTCCTATCCTTTCTGACTCATTGGTGCCTTCAGCAGCCCATTGCAACAGTCTGTTAGGCCAGCAGCTTCTCAAAGATGCCATACGTGAAACAGCCAGTGGATGTCATGATCCTGTATCCAATCCCTCACCTTCTTTTCTATGACATAAGTCCCTTGATCATACACAATGCAATGTGGGCATCCTAAAACAGGAGATTTATGTTGGAGCTGAAATGCCAGGAAAGGCCTCTGGAGAAGTGGAAACAACTTTTTCCCCTAAGACACGGATTTGAAAAAATTGCATATTTTAATATTTCAGGACTATCACCTCCTGCTTTCTCCTAGGCTTTTCCCCTCATCCTCTGTCTCCAGACTTTCTCTAATGTCCTCATGGCATTTCCTGGGGTGTAAAATATGGGCCATCAAAGACTGGCTAATGAAACAAGATTAGGGATGAATTCCATAGTGTCTCCCTGCACTGTAATCTGAGTTCTCACCACACACCTCAGGTGGCTAGTCTCATGCGTTTGCAGAGCCCCCTGCTGTTTGTAGAACACTTTCACTCACAGCACTACATTTGTAATGACAATGCTTTCTTATATCCATATGGAACATGCAGCTCTCCCTCAAGCTGGTTCATACGTTGTGTCTTACTCCAGGCAGAATTAAGAAACCCTTCCCTTGCCTTCAGGACAACACACCTTCCTGGTGATCCTCCTTCCTTTCTGGTCACTCCTCCTCAATCTTCTTAGCTCTTCCTCCTCTCTTATGCCTTTAAAGCCTGGAGTTCCTTAGACTCATTCCCAGGCCCTCCTATTTTCACTCCATGCTCTTTCCCTAAACTGTCTCATCTATACCCAAACACTGGCTATACCCAGATGGCTTAACAAATGTGCATCTCCAGCACACACTTCCACCAAGACCTGTCTTGGACATCTCAAAGGCACCAAATGCAACATGTCTTCTGGTGATCTCCATCTCACTGACAAGTGCCCCATTATTTCTATTATCCCTTCCCTAATGCCCCATACTTGATCTATTGCCAGACTCTGCCCACTCTCCCTCTCTCAGCTAGATCCACCCATTTCTCTCCATGCCCTGGCCCCAGTCAAGCCCCATCCTCTCACCCGGACAGGCCTCTTGGCTTCCCCTCTGTGTACACCGATCTGCTCTTCACATACACACTGATCTCTCCATAAATGTACATTGTGAACATGCCAGTCCCCAGTTCAAAACCACGCAGTGGCCTCCTATTGCTCTCAAGGTAAATACCCATGAAGCTATGCAGGGCCCAGCCCTACCAAAAGGAGCCCTGCCAGTCTTCCAGCTTCATCTCAAACCTCTCTCCCTCCTTCTCTGTGCCCCATCCACAAGGCCCTTCCACTAGATCAAATGTGCCATGCTCTTTCCTGCTTCAGGCCTTAAATATGTTCGTCCTCTCTCTAGAACACCTTCCCTGATTGCAAGCTTCCATTGCACCCTAAAGCTTGTCGCTCATCGCTCTCACCAGGGTTTGTCATCATCTATTCATATGACTGCTTTGTTAACATCTGACTCCCCCAAGTAGACGGGCTGTCAACCTGTAAGAGACTGAGTGTTTTGCTCTCCTGTGCAGCCCTATCATGGACCCAGTGGCCAGCACCCAGTAACCCTCAATAAAGCATTGCCCTTGCTATGAGCTGGGCACTATTCTAAGTGCTAGACATCTATTAGCTCATTTAAAACAAGAACAACCTTGGATGTGAGCACTATGGTTGCATCCATTTTTAGATAAAAGAATCAAAGCCAGAGAAATTAAGTAATTAGTCCAACATTACAAAGAGATTAAGATCCATCCATAGCCTGTATTCGGACCTTCCTAGCTAACTCCACAGTTTGCTTTTTTTTTTTTGTTTGAATTTTTGAATTTTATTTTATTTTATTTTTATACAGCAGGTTCTTATTAGTTATCTATTTTATACATATTAATGTATACATGTCAAGCCCAATCTCCCAATTCATCCCACCACCACCACCACCCTCGCCACTTTTCCCCCTTGGTGTCCATACATTTGTTCTCTACATCTGTGTCTCTATTTCTGCTCTGCAAACCAGTTCATCTGTACCATTTCTCTAGGTTCCACATATATGCATTAATATACAATATTTGTTTTTCTCTTTCTGACTTACTTCACTCTGTATGACAGTCTCTAGATCCATCCATGTCTCAACAAATGACTCAATTTCGTTCCTTTTTATGGCTGAGTAATATTCCATTGTATATATGTGCCACATCTTCTTTATCCATTCATCTGTCAATGGGCATTTACGTTGTTTCCATGACCTGGCTATTGTAAATAGTGCTGCAATGAACATTGGGGTGCATGTGTCTTTTTGAATTATGGTTTTCTCTGGGTATATGCCCAGTAGTGGGATTGCTGGGTCATATGGTAATTCTATTTTTAGTTTTGTAAGGAACCTCCATACTGTTCTCCATAGTGGCTGTATCAATTTACATTCCCACCAACAGTGCAAGGGGTTCCCTTTTCTCCACACTCTCTCCAGCATTTGTTGTTTGTAGATTTTCTGATGAAGCCCATTCTAACTGGTGTGAGGTGATACCTCATGGTAGTTTTGATTTGCATTTCTCTAATAATTAGTGATGTTGAGCAGCTTTTCATGTGCTTCTTGGCCATCTGTATGTCTTCTTTGGTGAAATGTCTATTTAGGTCTTCTGCCCATTTTTGGATTGGGGTGTTTGTTTTTTTAATATTGAGCTGCATGAGCTGTTTATATATTTTGGAGATTAATCTTTTGTCCATTGATTCATTTGCAAATACTTTCTCCCATTCTGAGGGTTGTCTTTTTGTCTTGTTTGTAGTTTCCTTTGCTTTGCAAAAGCTTTTAAGTTTCATTAGGTCCCATTTGTTTATTTTTGTTTTTATTTCCATTACTCTAGGAGGTGGATCAAAAAAGATCTTGCTGTGATTTATGTCAAAGAGTGTTCTTCCTATGTTTTCCTCTAAGAGTTTTATAGTGTCTGGTCTTACATTTAGGTTTCTAATGCATTTTGAGTTTATTTTTGTGTACGGTGTTAGGAAGTGTTCTAATTTCATTCTTTGACATGTAGCTGTCCGGTTTTCCCAGCACCACTTATTGAAGAGACTGTCTTTTCTCCATTGTATATCCTTGCCTCCTTTGTCATAGATTAGTTGACCATAGGTGCATGGGTTTCTCTCTGGGCTTTCTATCCTGTTCCATTGAGCTATATTTCTGTTTTTGTGCCAGTACCATATTGTCTTGATTACTGTAGCTTTGCAGTATAGTCTGAAGTCAGGGAGTCTGATTCCTCCACCTCCGTTTTTTTCCCTCAAGACTGCTTTGGCTACTCTGGGTCTTTTGTGTCTCCAAACAAATTTTAAGATTTTTTGTTCTAGTTCTGTAAAAAATGCCACTGGTAATTTGATAGGGACTGTATTGGATCTGTAGATTGCTTTGGGTAGTATAATCATTTTCACAATATTGATTCTTCCAATCCAAGAACATGGTATATCTCTCCATCTGTTTGTGTCATCTTTGATTTCTTTCATCAGTGTCTTATAGTTTTCTGAGTACAGGTCTTTTACCTCCTTAGGTAGGTTTATTCCTAGGTATTTTATTCTTTTTGTTGCAGTGGTGAATGGGATTGTTTCCTTAACTTCTCTTTCTGATCTTTCGTTGTTAGTGTATAGGAATGCAAGAGATTTCTATGCATCAATTTTGTATCCTGCAACTTTACCAAATTCATTGATTAGCTCTAGTCGTTTTCTGTTGGCATATTTAGGATTCTCTATGTATAGTATCACGTCATCTGCAGACAGTGACAGTTTTACTTCTTTTCCAATCTATATTCGTTTTCTTTTTCTTCTCTGATTGCCATGGCTAGGACTTCCAAAACTATGTTGAATAATAGTGGTGAGAGTGGACATCCTTGTCTTGTTCCTGATCTTAGAGGAAATGCTTTCAGTTTTTCACCATTGAGAATGATGTTTGCTGTGGGTTTGTCATATATGGCCTTTATTATGTTGAGGTAGGTTCCCTCTATGCCCACTTTCTGGAGAGTTTTTTATCATAAATGGGTGTTGAATTTTGTCAAAAGTTTTTTCTGCATCTACTGAGATGATCATATGGTTTTTATTGTTCAATTTGTTAATATGGTGTATCACATTGATTGATTTGTGTATATTGAAGAATCCTTGCATCCCTGGGATAAATCCCACTTGATCATGGTGTATGATCCTTTAAATGTGTTGTTGGATTCTGTTTGCTAGTATTTTGTTGAGGATTTTTGCATCTATATTTATCAGTGATATTGGTCTGTAATTTTCTTTTTTTGTAGTATCTTTGTCTGGTGTTGGTATCAGGGTGATGGTGGCCTCGTAGAATGAGTTTGGGAGTGTTCCTTACTCTGCAATTTTTTGAAAGAGTTTGAGAAGGATGGGTGTTAGCTCTTCTCTAAATGTTTACTAGAAATCACCTGTGAAGCCATCTGGTCCTGGACTTTTGTTTGTTGGAAAATTTTTAATCCAGTTTCAATTTCATTACTTGTGATTGGTCTGTTCATATTTTCTATTTCTTCCTGGTTCAGTCTTGGAAGGTTATACCTTTCTAAGAATTTGTCCATTTCTTCCAGGTTGTCCAGTTTCTTGGCATAGAGTTGCTTGTAGTGGTCTCTTATGATGCTTTATATTTCTGCGGTGTCAATTGTAACTTCTCCTTTTTCATTTCTAATTTTATTGATTTGAGTCCTCTCCCTCTTTTTCTTGATGAGCCTGGCTAAAGGTTTATCAATTTTGTTTATCTTCTCAAAGAAAGAGCTTTCAGTTTTATTGATCTTAGCTATTGTTTTCTTTGTGTCTATTTCATTTATTTCTGCTCTGATCTTTATGATTTCTTTCCTTTTACTAACTTTGGGTTTTGTTTGTTCTTCTTTCTGTATTTCCTTTAGGTGTAATGTTAGATTGTTTACTTGAGATTTTTCTTGTTTCTTGAGGTAGGCTTGTATTGCTATAAACTTCCCTCTTAGAACTGCTTTTGCTGCATCCCATACGTTTTGGATAGTCGTGTTTTCATTATAATTTGTCTCCAGGTATTTTTTGATTTCCTCTTTGATTTCTTCAGTGATCTCTTGATTATTTAGTAACGTATTGTTTAGCCTCCATGTGTTTGTGTTTTTTACGTTTTTTCCCCTGTCATTGATTTCTAATCTCATAGCACTGTGGTCAGAAAAGATGCTTGATATGATTTCAATTTTCTTAAATTTACCAAGGCTTGATTTGTGACCCAAGATGTGATCTATCCTGGAGAATGTTCTGTGTGCACTTGAGAAGAAAGTGTAATCTGCTGTTTTGGATGGAATGTCCTATAAATATCAATTAAATCTATCTGGTCTATTGTGTCATTTAAAGCTTGTGTTTCCTTAGTAATTTTCTGTTTGGATGATCCATCCATTGGTGTAAGTGAGGTGTTAAAGTCCCCCACTATTATTGTGTTACTGTCGATTTTCTCTTTTATAGCTGTTAGCAGTTGCCTTATGTATTGAGGTGCTCCTATGTTGGGTGCATATATATTTATAGTTGTTATATCTTCTTCTTGGATTGATCCCTTGATCATTATGTAGTGTCCTTCCTTGTCTCTTGCAACATTCTTTATTTTAAAGTCTATTTTATCTGATATGAGTATTGCTACTCCAGCTTTCTTTTGATTTCCATTTGCATGGAATATCTTTTTCCATCCCCTCACTAGCAGTCTGTATGTGTCCCTAGGTCTGAAGTGGGTCTCTTGTAGACAGCATATAGATGGGTCTTGTTTTTGTATCCATTCAGCGAGCCTGTGTCTTTTGGTTGGAGTCTTTAATCCATTCACGTTTAAGGTAATTATCCATATATATGTTCCTATGACCATTTCCTTAATTGTTTTGGGTTTGTTTTTGTAGGTCCTTTTGTTCTCTTGCATTTCCCACTTAGAGAAGTTCCTTTAGCATTTGTTGTAGAGCTGGTTTGGTGGTGCTGAATTCTCTTAGCTTTTGCTTGTCTGTAAAGCTTTTGATTTCTCCATCAAATCTGAATGAGATCCTTGCTGGGTACAGTAATCTTGGTTGTAGGTTCTTCCCTTTCATCACTTTAAATATATCGTACCACTCCCTTCTGGCTTGTAGAGCTTCTGCTGAGAAATCAGCTGGTAACCTTATGGGAGTTCCCTTGTATGTTGTCGTTTTTCCCTTGTTGCTTTCAATAATTTTTCTTTGTCTTTAATTTTTGCCAGTTTGGTTACTATGTGTCTCAGCGTGTTTCTCCTTGCGTTTATCCTGTATGGGACTCGCTGCACTTCCTGGACTTGGGTGACTATTTTCTTTCCCATGTTGGGGAAGTTTTCGACTATAATCTCTTCAAATATTTTCTTGGGTCCTTTCTCTCTCTCTTCTCTTTCAGGGACCCCTATAATGCGAATGTTGTTGCATTTAATGTTGTCCAGAGGTCTCTTAGGCTGTCTTCATTTCTTTTCATTCTTTTTTCTTTATTCTGTTCCACAGCAGTGAATTCCACCATTCTGTCTTCCAGGTCACTTATCCGTTCTTCTGCCTCAGTTATTCTGCTATTGATTCCTTCTAGTGTAGTTTTCATTTTAGTTATTGTATTGTTCATCTCTGTTTGTTTGTTCTTTAATTCTTCTAGGTCTTTGTTAAACATTTCTTGCATCTTCTCGATCTTTGCCTCCATTCTTTTTCCAAGGTCCTGGATCATCTTCACTATCATTATTCTGAATTCTTTTTCTGGAAGGTTGCCTATCTCCACTTCATTTAGTTGTTTGTCTGGGGTTTTATCTTGTTCCTTCATCTGGTACAAAGTCCTCTGCCTTTTCATTTTGTCTGTCTTTCTGTGAATGTCCACAATCTGCTCTTGATCACTCTCTGTAACTGCTCTTCATGAATGAGTGAGCAGTCTACAGAGGAGCTGTGTACAGTTCCACAGAGCTGGAGTTAGAACCCAGAGCCCAGGACTCTTCCTGCCAGCCTTGGTTCCTGCATCTTTGCCTGCAGTGACCTCCTCAAAAGCTTATAAGCTAGTCATGTGTGGCCTGGCCCCAACTCTGGCTTCATATGAAAAGCACCTGGGGTACTTGCTAAATTTTCAGACTTCTGGGCTACCAGAGGGCCTGATCTAAGATAGTAGGCACAGAAGAGTTCTGTAATTCCTAGTCTAGGTGCCTGTTGTCTCACCACTAGACTCTGAGCTCTTGAGGCAGGGACTGGATTTATTCCTAGTGCTGACCACAATGCTTGGCCCACTTCAGATTTCAGTACGTATATGCTAAATGACTGAGAGACCTTCATTTTGTTTTGCCAGAACTTTATTCAAAGCTCTTTATTCACTCAGAGCCTCAGCACATCTCTATAGAAGAGAAAAGAATTCTAAAAAAAAAAAGAAATCAGAGAGATTGTATGACTTGCACAAAATTTCTCAGCAACCTTCAGACCATAGTAAATTCTTAATGTTTGGGGCAGAGGGCCAAGGACCCCTTGATGACCTAATGAAACTCGAATCTTCTCAGAAAGATGCATACATACACAGAACATTACCTACTAACTTTGGGGTTTCACAATTCTTGGGAGCCCCTAGGCTGGGGGATGGACACTACATTAAGGCTCTCTACTGCAGTCCAAGGAGGAAAAGTTCATCTTTCCTAATAACTAAGTGTGATAAAGACTGTTGCTAATAGATTTCCAATTTATAACTAGGCATATGGTGACCTAGACTTCAGACTACATTTCCCAGCCTCCCTTGCAGCTAAATGAAACATGGGATTAAGTACTAGTTGATCTGAACATAAGCAGAAGTAACGTATACCACTTCCAGGTTGTGCCCTTAAAGGGAAGAATGTGCCTCCTTTTCTCTGCTTCCATCATCCCCACAGCCTCGGCTCCATCACCTGCATCAGAGTTTACAACAGCAGACTGGGTCTGATCAGCCCCTTCCACTCCTTCCATATCCTGCCAACCTCCAGCTGGCTGCCCAGATGCTCAGGTTTCACATAACCTTCACCTGCCTGGGCCCATCAAGCTGGTCTCTATTGGAGACCCACCATTTACAACATCCTTGCTAAATTCTCAACATGACACAGCCCCTGTCCTCAGGGAGCTCATCCTCTACTGAGGGAGACACAGGACAAGGGACCTCCACACACCAGGCAGAGAAGGATGGGTACCAAATGAGAACAACACAGAGCAAGGGCTCTGGGACTTGACCATGGAATAATAGTGGAAAGAGACCTGAGTTCTGACTTGGCCACACTTGTAGTGTGACACTGGACAAGACAGAAATTTCCTTTCTGTTCCCAATCATGTGTCAACTTAGTGTTGGGGACCACATACTAGTGAAGGTATTTCTCAGCCCCAACCCTCTGGTTCTTGATATTTCTCACAACACCTAGCATATCATGCGTTTGTGCTATTGTTCTGTAATGCTTCAGAAGGGGACTGGTATTACTTCCAACTCACTCAGGTTAAGAACTATAGTAATAAATTCCACCCATGATCTTGAAGGACTTCTGTGGCAGGTGACTTGACTCCCCAAGTGTGTTCTATAAAACTGAATAGTCCCAGTGGAAAAGTCATGGGGATGGATACGGTCTCCTGGGGTCATCCAGTCCATCCCCCTGCTTCTAAGCAGACTATATAACCATTCTATGCCAGGAATGGGAGGTCTTTACAGAGAGGATTCCACCTCACCTGAAGAGGACTCTCACCATGTTTATCTATTAGGGAAGACATGGTCATAAATAGCCTAAATCCCTGCCTTTTCAACTCAAACCACTTCCCCTGAGTCTAATCTCTGTGACTGTAGGGAACAGCTGGCCACCACTGTCTCCTGATGACCCTTCATAAACATTTATGGGACAGAGGTAAGGTGTGCCCAATTAACCCAGGCCATCTTGGTATCTGGGCAATTGCATTGACAGGAATTTGATTTGCTGTTTCCTGTGCAGACTTGAAGCTCTGCATAAAAGTGCTCCCTTCTACACTTAACATCTGCAAAGTGTACCCCACCCACCAAATAAGGTCACATGCCAGGGGCCTCCAAGCCCACTACGGTTTCTGCTGGACAAGAGTGAATGAGCCATATGCACACACCACCAGCTCATTGATTAGCCCACACGCCCTTCCTTGGTAGTTGTTCTGCAAGAGCCTAACTGGGTTGGGTTTACAACCAGCTCATAAGTGGGATCCACAGTGTAACATAGTGCCAGGGTGGATGAGGCACAGACGTGGGGTCAGAAGACTTAGATTCTTATTCCCACTCCACAGTACAAATTGGGTGCCCTTGGGTGAATCACATCAGCTCTGCAAAGCCTCAGTTTCTTCACATGTAAAATGGGATTAAGATCTCTGACCATGTGGCCTCACTGGTGTGCTGAGAAATAATAATGGGTGATAAAGTGCCCATCAAATATAAACCTGTGTCATAACTGTTGATGATACTGCTACGGTGGCTGCTTAACACAGCAGGCTTCAAAGTGGGTTGCCTGGACAGGGGGGCATGAGGAGAGTCACGTAATAGAACTTCTAGTTATATTTATTTTTATTTCCTGGGTGCAAATTTCTTTGAAGGTATGTTTTATAAAGTACATATTACATTGTATTTATAAAGATTGAGCACTCACTACCTGCTGATGTTGATCACTTTAAACAAATCCAATCATTTAAGCCCCATGAGGTAGGTACTCTATTATTATGCCCATTTTATAGGTGAGAAAATGGAGGTGGCTCAGAGAGGTTGAGTCAATTAGCCAAAGTTACACAGCTGCTAGGCACAGAAATCCAAAATGGAACCCAGGGTGTCTGGCTCAAATCACATTCTCTTTTCCACTACTTGCCCTGTCTGGTACAGAAAGACATCTATCATTTACAATAAATCATATTTTGCATATGCTTTATATTGTACATAATATGTGAAGAATTATAAGTAGCTAACATATTTTGAAGGGTGTGCCTAAAATAGTTTTCTGATAGTGCCACATAATCAAAAAAAACTGGGCCCATCTATTTTACAGTCTAAGCAAGGGGGGACAGGAAGATTATTGCCCTCACAGCAGGGCTGGGGCTGCAGTGAGGTTAAGTGAGGTGACTTGAGCACACAAATTAAGAAGGTGCGCACTCTGAAGGGCCTGCAAGCCTGGCCCTGCCTCCGTAGCATTGCCGGGGAGATAGGGGAGGCTCTTGGAAGCCACAGGAAGACAAAGACAAGAGAGAAGGGAAAAGTCTGCCTTATTTATTGTTCCCAAACCCCTCAACTCCTGTGCCCCCAAAGCCCTGGCTGAGACCTGCCCACCTCCAAAGGGCTCCAGGTGGCAGGATGAAGATCCTGGAGTGTGGGCAGTGGGTAGGTGGCCAGGAGGGTGACTAAATGAAGATTCCCTGCCAGCTGGCTGGAGGGAACACAGGGAAGAGGAGTTCCAGACTCGGCTCTATGACCTTGAGCTTCAGACTGGTCAGGGGTAAAATGGGAACAAGAAAAATCCCTTCCTGGAGCCCACACAGGTTGTGTGAGAGGGTGATCTGCCTCCTTCAAGGTTCTATACGGATAGAATGCTATTAAGTGCTTCGTAGAAAGCTGCACTGCATTACATTCTGTGGCTTCTCCGCTGAGTTACTCTAGAATTAACTCTTGACCCTGCCCACCTTCTACCCCTGTCCCTTTATTAGGTTGCCTTCCCAATCTGATAACTGGAGGTGGGGTGAGTATCTCATGTATGGTGACCTCAGAAAGTGAGATGCCCTCACCCCCAACTCACAGCAGTTCTGACACCCTTTGGTTCTGACTGCTGTTGCCTATACAGAATCCGCACAGGGCTGGGGGTGGTTGGGTAGGGGACATCAGGACAGGGGAACAGAGGGACCACCAGGCAGAGGACTCCCCTGCCAGCACAAGCCCTGACTTCTACAAAAGAGATTTCTCCCAAAGGAGACTGCCCCCTGCCCTGGGCCAGTGGACCTCAGAAAGGTCAGAACCCCTACAGTCAAAAAAAAAAAAAACCACGCACACAGAAAAGAAAGACAATTTGTGAAAGGCTGAGGGAAGCTGTCTCTATCTTTCAGAATGGGCAGCGTTCATCCAAGCTCACAATGAGGGTGGGAGGGGCATGTTCTTCTCCAAAAACAGGCCTGGAGAGACTAAGGGGCTGAAGAGCCATACATCCACCACCCAGCTTCCCAGCTCCATCCTGGCACTGGAAGAAATGAAGGTCTGAAAGCCTGGTATCATCAGGCATGCCTGACTGTCACCAAATGTCACAGTGGCCCAAAGGTTGCCTGTGCCCTGAGAGTTGAAAGACAGAGGGACAGAAGATAGCTTCCTAAACCCCTCAGTGCCTGTCTTTCCCTACGACCAACACTGCCCTCAGCCACTCAAATGTTGGTGAAAGACTCAGCCAACCAGAAACTCACATCTGGGAACCAGTGTGGATGTTGGGGAGCGGGAGAAGAGCTGCACTGTCTCTGGGTTTCCTCCACTCACAGCCTAAGGCCCGTTGCTATCCAAGACTTCCAAATTTTGCAAAACTTGAAAAGAAAATTACAAAGTATTTCCTTCACAGCTTTTTCCTTTAATAGAGGGGACACCGAGGCCCGTGTAAAATAATTTGCTCAGGTGGCACAGGGATATTGGCAGAGCCAGGTCCCCTCTCCCCCCTCCACTGCTCTCCTCATCATGCTCTGTTAGCGCACCCGCCAAGGAGATAAGTGAGCTGGAGAAGTGTGCCCAACGGACTCCTCCAGCCCTAGTGCGCCTCAGGTGGATACCCACCCAGGGAATCCCGTAAGGACCAAGGCGTCTTCACCACTCAGGAGTTTAGAAGCCCAGAGGTCAAGCGAGGGCCAGAGGTCAGGCAGTGCCGAACCCACACCTGCAGAGCTTCCAGCCCTCATCGCTTCTCCCAGGGGCCCCTTTCCTGCAGCATTTCCTTCTGCGCTCTGTGTCCACGCCTTGCGCTCTCCTGGCCCCCAGCGCCGCGCCGCGCCGCGCAGTGCGCCACCGCGCCAAGGGGCAAGGGCGAAATTGGAGGTGCCTGGAGGGGCCTCACGGCCCCCCGGCGGTTTCCGTTTCTTCCTTTCGGGGGAGGGAAAAATCACACAGCCCTGTTTGTTTCCCCAGTCCGCGCGGCGCGGAGCCCGGCATATGGACATTTCGCGCTCCGCATCTGTGTCATTTGTCGCGTTTTCTGTGGATGTCTGCGTGTGTGTATGTGTGTGTTTGAGGCCCGGGCGCTGGGAACAAACGTGCATCTGTTAAATTTGACAATAAAGTCCTACAGCGAAGCTGCCAAGACTGGGACAGCGGGTGGGGGCGGAAGGCAGAGAGGGTGGGGAGAGATGGAGTCTCAAAAGGCTATGCCAAAGCGCCTGGCCCAGGTATTATGTCGGGAGAAGGTGAGGAGAGCAGCTGCTCCTTCTCTCGGGGTGTGTATGGGAGCGAGGGTGCGTGTGTCCCTGTGAAGAGTACACACCGATCTGCTCAACATATGTCGCCACAAATCACAGTATCTCTCCCTCCTCCCGCCCCCCACTCCCTCCTAACTGAAGGCAGAGCAGAGAGAGGCGCTGAGAAGAGGCGCCGCTTCAACAGGTGCCTTGGTGCGCAATGCACCTTTTCACGCATTCACTGTCTCCGTCGGCGGCGGAGATAATGTAGACACTTTGTTTCCAGGCGCTGCGTGCGAGCTACGGACGCCCGGGGGGAGGCAGCCCTAGGCAGGGAGGGGCATCTGCAAATAAAGACCTCGGATGCTCCTGAGGTCCGGGGCCCTCTCTTCCCTTTGTTCGAGGACTCCCCGGGCCGGAGCTCCCTCGTGCGCCCTGGGGGGTGGCATATGGCGCCCTCTCACCTACCCAAGAAAAAGAACCGGCTACCCATTCAGGAGCGCACGAGGTCCCTGAGCCGGGGAGGGGGAGTCTCTGGGGGAATAGCTTCTCTCCCAAAGCGAATGAGGAGCCCTCCTTATCTCTCCCCACCCCACCTCCGCCATCCTCTCAGCTGGCGCAGCAGCCGTTGGGTGGGGAGCAGAGCGCAGGGCAGCACCAGCCTGCGGAAGCGCCCCAGCTCCCGGCAGATGAAATATGGGGCTGGTGAGCCCCTGGAGACCATATGCTTTCAATAAAAGAAGACAAATAGGACCGAGATAGGCCTTGCAGCCAACCTGTTATAAATGGGTGGCAATTGGGCCAATGTACACGCGGGAAGGCCGGGGGGGCGGGAAGGCCTGCTCCGTGCCAAATCCATGTGTCAGCTTCTGGGACAGGTGTGCCCAGGGGCCAGGGGCCAGGTCTCCCCCATCTGGGTTTATCACGGCAAAGGTAATATTGTGCTAACTATGAGTAAACAGTCACTGTGAAAACGAGAGAGGGTTTATCAGAGGCAAACTAGTTGGGGGGTGGCTTAACAATAAAGTTGCCCGCCTTGGGAGCAGGTGACGGCTGGCTGCGGGACTCCCGCAGTAGATGTTTTCCAAAGCACTCCACTTTACAATCTCTTGTAATTATTTATTAAACGAAATCTATTTATTATTATTTTAGCAAACACTGGAGACAGGTGGGGCTTTCTTTTCGTCGTCTCCTTTTGTTTGAAGGGCTGTTTGAAGTGGCTAGTCTCGGCCTGGGCAGCTCGCTCGCCAGATTTTTGTCTTCCCCTCTTTCAGCGCGGAGGCGAAGGCGAGAGAAAGAAGCCCCCTCCTCTGGCAAGTCATTAGCTATTCAGCCTCTTGTGGCCCCCCCTCCCTTCCCTTCGTTTCTCAAAGAGCCCCCAGGCACTGCTAAGATTACCCCCGCCGACGGGAAGGCGGCAGGGCGGACCGCTGCCTTCCTTCTTTTCCAATCTGCCCGCGGTCTCCAGGCATCAGGCTGTCGCCTCTCTCCTGGGCCCCCTCAGCCTCCAGGCAAGCCTAGGTCTCAGAGAGTCGAGGGGCGCGGGGTTCCCAAAGGCCTTAGAGGCTGTGGCCGGCCGGGGGCTTCAGGAACAGGCTCTGCTCCCGGCTGGAAGAGTCCTTTCACAAATACCGCCAGCGCGCACTGAGTTGTCATAGCCTGCGCCTCCGCCGCCAAAAGTACAGGAATTAACTTTGGAGAGGGGCCTGCGCATCCTCTACAGCTGAAAGGGAAGACGTGGATCCTTGATCTCTAATCCCCCAGGACTCCTCGACCTCCGGCCCCGCCCTCCGGACCAGAGGAAGGGCCGCGGAGAGTTCTTGAGTGCCTCAAGGAGATCACTGCCCCCGGCTGCTGCGCGCTCCTCGCCCTGTGTTTTGCGCAAAGCAGGAGTGGTGGCGGCTCGCAAGCCCTGGAGAGCCCTGAGCCGGAGTGGCGCTGGGGAAGCTGGATAAGAATTCTCAGAAGGTGCCAGAATTCTCTCCCAGTCAAGAAGATTCCCAAATATCCCCAGAATCTTCCCTGGTGCAGAAAGCTTGCCCTGTGGCTCTCATCAGTACACATGGGCCACCTGAATCAAGACTGAGCCAAGGCGAGTCCCGCCTTCAGTTCTCATCTGAGGGCCACTGCAGGATGAGAGCCCTGGTTGTGGGCTGCTCTTCAGGCCTTCAGGGACCCATAGGGGTGCTTTGATCCCTTATGGCCAGGGCTCCCTCCTCGGAGCCAGGCTGGGTCCCCTAGCCCTATGGAAGCATGCTTTGGGTTTCCTCTCTCAGATCCTAATTTGCAGGATAGAAATCAAGCAAGGCAGGTGTATAGGGTGAGAAAGTAGAGAGATGGAGCCTGAGTGGATACTGGCTCCCCTTGGCACTGGGAGATGGGGCCACTATCCTTTTTCTACTCTGACCCTGTCATTCCTCACAGACCCAGGACTTCTATCTTCTACATTTGGGGATGTCTGGTTTTGCCTTGAAAAAAAAAATTTCCCCCAATCAAAGAGAGGCAACAGCTGCAAGGGAGAATCTAAGACTAGGAGTCTTAGGACCTGAGTTCTATGTGATTCTGCTAGAACTTGCTGTGTGACCTTGCGTGAGTCACTTATCCTTTCTGGGCCTTGACTTTCCATCTGTAAAATGGGCCTAAGGTTCTCATTCTTATGACTAGAAGACAAATTTGGAGCAAGTTGTGACCTAAGGGAGGAGCAGCAGCAAAATGTGGAACTCAAGAGTCTCAGCAGGGACCCTTTGTTGGTCTGGAGCCTGGCTCCTAGCTTCAGTTCCCAAGCAACAAGGGAAGGAGCCTCTGCCAACAGCACACCAGCTGAGATCCTGAGGACAGCTCCCCCACCTCCACACAGACCTAGAGCCCTGGCTCCCTGGCTCCCAAGCATATCCACCCTCTCTCTGCCTCAAGGTAATTTCGCCCTCCAAGCAGACTGGGCAAGTGTCAAGAGGCTGTCACTAGGGCAGATATGCATACTTACTTACCTCATTCCCTCACCCTATCCCCTCAGTTTCCCTGCCGGGTCCTGCCCCCCTCTGCCAGCTTCCAGAGGCTCAGGTTATCTGGTTCTGCTAGAAAGTGAAGCCTTCGGGGTCTGCAGAGACTTAATCCAGACCCCGGTCTTCCCAGACTCAGCTTTCTCCCTGGGGGCACACTCACCCTGACTGACCAGAAGCAGAAGGCCACAGGGTGTCCAAAGCAGAGACAAAGGGACAGGCGGGGGAAGAAGGGAAGGATGGTGTGTTCAGACTCACTTTTATTTCCAGACACTGCTAATTGGGGGTCTTGAAGAGACCCTGCCCTGTGCTCACTGCCTGACCCCTGCCTAGGGGGCTGCACCAGGTAGTGCAGGCAGCCCCTGCCGGCATGTGATTGGACAGGAGGACTAAGGGGAGAAAGAGTTGATCTGCTTTTTGAAGCACCAGCACTCCAGGGGCATTTAAAATACACAGGGGCTCGCTGTGAACTCCTGGCCCTCTCCTGACCCCTTCTCATCTGAGCTCTTCCCCCACAGGCCCCGGCAGATTGCTAGGGTACTGTCCACAATTGGTAGTGGTGGAATGCCCCTGGAGGTCCCACCATAGCCACCCTCCAACTCTGAGGCACGATAAAAATATCTTAGGTTTCTGATGGGTAGTGGGATGAGGGGAGAGGTTCTAAGCACCTACATCTGAGCGTGGGGCATCATCTCAGGGCATGGTGGGGGGCTCCTCATCCCCAGGCAAAGGTCTCTAAGTGGCAGGGACATAGGCAGGATCTCTCTCTGTGGTCACCCTGTGCCTCCTCCCAAAATAGAAAGGGTCAGTGAAACATCACCGTCTGTATTTCCTAACCTGACCCATAGAGGAGGAGAGCAGAATGGCACTAGGAATTAGTGGATGCCCCCCCCAAGCTGATAGGACACCTGGCTCCTTGTCCTTTCAGAGTGGTTTGGGGGCAAGCTGCCTCCTTTCTGAGCCTCAGTTTCCCCTTGTGTAACACACAGGGATTGACCTACCCTACTGACTTCTCAAAGCCCCCTTCAGGGTACCAAGAAAGGGTCTGGACAGATGCCAAGGAAAGCCAGAATAGGAGCAAAGCGGTTTGCGGCCTCCAGACGCGAGCTAGACAAGGCCCGTCTCGCTGGGCGAGGCTCTTTGAGGAACCGAGAGTTGCTGGGACAGAGCCCGCGGGGAGAAAGCAAACAGAGCGGCATTCCCCTCCCCCGACCCCATCCACCCCTTTGTCCGGAATCCAGCTGTGCCCCGCGAAGGGCGGAGCGGGCTCGCGTGGCGCGGCCCCCTGGCCCGGGCGCTGATTGGACAGCGGCGCGGGCAGCAGCAGGGCAGGCACGCTCCTAGCCCGGGCGCAGCAGATAAAGCGTGCCAAGGGGCACACGACTGGCGGCTCAGAAAATCTGCAGGGTCTCGCAGCCGCGCCAAAAGAGAGCAACAGAGGCCCGGGCCCCCCTTTACACTTTTCTTCTCTGGGGCCGAAGAAACTTTCCAGCGGCGGCGCCTGCTTCTCAGCTGAACTTGCAGACGAAAAAGCCAGCGCAGCTCACCGCTGCTCTCACTGCCTACGGCTCTCTACTCCTTTGCGCCCTACAGCAAGGTAACGCCTGGAGCCACAGAGCGATGAGCAGAGGGGGAAAGCGGGTCCTCTGGTCCGACAGGGGCGGGGGGGTGGCTTTCTCTCGATTTTTCCCACCTGGCCCCAGGATTGGGAACTGCGCCCGGGTGACTGACCCACTCTTACCCTTACCTCTTACCCCGCCGCAGGATGACGCCTCATCCCTCGTGTGCGCCAGCTGTCCAAGTGACCCACGAGACGGAGCAGCCCTTCCCGGGCGCCTCGGACGACGAAGTGACCTGCGTCGCATCCGCTCCGCCCAGCCCCACTCGCTTGCAGGGGAACTGCGCCGAGACGGAAGGGGGCGGTTGTCGAGGGTCCTCGAGGAAGCTCCGTGCGCGACGCGGAGGGCGCAGCCGCCCCAAGAGTGAATTGGCTCTGAGCAAGCAGCGACGGAGCCGGCGCAAGAAGGCCAACGACCGCGAGCGCAATCGGATGCACAACCTCAACTCCGCTCTGGACGCGCTGCGCGGCGTCTTGCCCACCTTCCCGGACGATGCGAAGCTCACCAAGATCGAGACGCTGCGCTTCGCTCACAATTACATCTGGGCGCTGACGCAGACGCTGCGCATAGCGGACCACAGCCTCTACGGGCTGGAGTCGCTTGCGCCTCCCTGCGAGGAGCTGGCCAGCCCGGACGGCGGCTCTCCGGGAGACTGGGGTTCCCTCTATTCTCCGGTCTCCCAGGCGGGCAGCCTGAGTCCCGCCGCCTCGCTGGAGGAGCGCCCCGGGCTGCAGGCGCCTGCTTCCCCTGCCTGCCTGCACCTTGGCGCCCTGGCTTTTTCAGACTTTCTATGAAGGGGCCTGTCCGCTGCTGGGCAGTGGGTGATGGTAGAAAGGGAAGGGGCGGAAACCGTCGGAGACGCCCGGTGAAGGCCCTCAGGCGTACTTGCTCCTGCTGCCTCAGGCTCGCTGACCCCTGGCGGGCCCAGGCGCCCAAGAGGGTGGCAGGCCGGGTTCAATCCCTTGGTCTTCTGCGCCGCGCCAACTGCAACCCTCTGCCGCTGCCCGCGCGAGTGGGCACTGCAGGCTCCGCGCGTTTTAGGCCCTCTCCCTGTGGCCACCCCAAAATCTCGTGCAGAAAAGACGAGAATGATAGCACTACACAGCAGGTGACACCCACTGTCTCCGCCACCCTACCCCCACTGAAGTCTGTCTGCCAGTCTGTCTCTTACCACTCCTCCCCCAATGCGGCTTAATCCAATATTTGGTTTCTCAGCACTTGCTCCTGTTGCCCAGCGTGTCTTCTTCAAAGATGCCGCTGACCTCCTCTAGTCCCTATCAAGCCCCGGGGTTTGGGCCTCTCTACTCTGCCTTAATCCACGAAGGCGATCGATCCTCTGCCTTCTCCTAGTGCAATTTCCCGGAGCCATTGCCCTCCCAGGGGCGGGAGACGAGGCTATGAACAGGGAAAGCGCCAGCTCGGCTTGGGGAGCGCCTCCACCACCACCCTGCAAACTGAAGCACCCTTGTCTTTAAAAAAAAAAAAATCAGTTTGTAAATTATCTGATATCTTTTGAAATGAATTTTTGTCTGGTAAATTATATGGCCCCTCCCCTATTTTACACGTTTGTATTTATTGATGAGATTTCACAGTGGGAAAAGTTTTTATTTTGTACATAAGATGATTTAGGGACTGGTGAATGAGATTTTGAACCAATAAAAAAGGACTCTCGAGAAGCCTGAGCAAGGTAACTTGATGGTGCAGAGGGGAGGGCCCAGCCTCTGCGGCTGGGGTTGGGGGAGGAGGGGCCTGTCCAAGGAGAGGGATAAGAGTTTTTCTGGGGATCTGGGGCCTGGTCTGAGAAACTGTGGCGCTAGGCTGGAGGCCAGGCAGACTGCATTCTCAGGGCAAGTCAGCTATACACACTTGGAAAGGAAGAGCTGAAAGGCTCTTAAAAATCACTGGCTCAGCCCCCTTGTTTTATTTATGGGGCAGCGACTTGTCTTATTCCAAACAGCAGTTTAGGAGAAAGACAAGCCTCCAACTCGGGTTACTCACTGGTGGTGCTGGCCCTTTCCCCTACGCCACTAGCCTGAATTTAGAGTGACTGTTGCATTTGGGGAAGGGAGGGAGTAATAACCCTGCAGCAGGGTCAGAACCCTCAGAAATGCTGGTAAGCTGGGCATCCCAGGAATTTTCCCAAAGTGCTTAGAGCCCAAGCACATCTTCTGAGTTCATTTTATGCTGTCAGTGCTGAGGCTGTGGCCTTAGACTCATGGACCTGAGCAGCAGGGAGTAGAGAAAGTGGAGGGTCCGGCTGCAGTCTCTGACACCTCCCAACACCCAGCAAACTTGACTGAATAAACTCTTATTCTTTTCAAGGAACTATTCAAGGTTTCCAGCCCCATGTTCTCTATTACTTCCAAGGTAGAGTAGGGCTGATGCACAGTGACACTGACATGTCCCCAGAGCACTGCTGGAGCAGCCCTACATTAGCTTCCAAGACCCCCAGGACCTCTGGGAAGCAGGTTTGAGCTCTAAGAACCCAGAGAGTCTGCCTGACTCTCAGGAACAGGAAAATGGAGGGTGGGCACACTACCCTACGAGTTGAACCCCAGAGGCCTCCTTGGATTGGCCCGGGGTGCCAGGAGAAGAAGCGGGCCAACCCCAGTGGGGAGTGCATGGCACAGTCAGGGGCTGGGAGTGGTTGGGTAGGTTGCTTTCCAGTGTTAGAGTGCAAAGGTGGTGGCTTTGCAGGGGTTAATGCCTCTTGTGTCTGTCTCTTATGCCTTCCCCACTTCAAATTGAGCTTTTCCTTTCTCCTCTATTCCTAGGTCCCTAAAGGTAGCTCGGAGGAGATATGTCTTAGTTATCAGGGGCTGGATTTGGGGGGTGGGAAGGGGGACACTGCAAACGAATGAATGAGGCTGTTGTTTTATTTCATGGCTTTAATCTGGAAGGAAAAGATTAATGGGTTATTGGTGACTTCTGCAGCAGCCAATTTTCCACCTGGGGCACCGCCCTGGGGCAGGTGTCGGGCAGCTCCATGTTGCACAGACCAAGCCAGGGTCTGCTAATTACTGGGCATTGGGGGGAGGGGTGGACAGACATAAAAATCAGTAAGGTCCATCTCTGTCCTCCTAGGACAATAGCAAGTATATAGACAAAATCATTCAAGGCTAAAAAACATTAGTGCTGAGTGGAGGTAGGAGCCACAGAAGGGACAGTGGGACTGTTATCTGCAGCCAGATTGGGAAGCTCGCCAGAGAAGGTGGCATTCTGAGCCAGGACTAAAGGTTTGGAGAGGAAGTCCTCAAGCAGGAAGATCATTCTTCCTGTGAAAGGCTGTGGGAAGTAGTGTTCAAATAGGCAGGGGACTCCTTTGGTGTGAACGACTTCCAGAAGCAGAAAAAGTGTTGACCCTGCGTTCCAGGTGGAGACACCCACTGCCCAGTCCCTCTCCTGCTTGTGAGGGCGCTCATTAAGGAGCTATTAGTCACCCAACACACGCAGACTGGTCCTTCACCCCACAAATTAAAAAAAAAAAAAGTACTATTTAACCAACTCGAATGCTGGGCTGCCACCTTGGGTTGGGGTGGATTTGATCCCCCAGAGCTGTCAGCTCTAGTCTCCAAGTCAGGAGGAGGTGGAGGAAGGTTTAGGACTCCTTGCCCAGGATGAGTTCCATCAAGGCGCATGGAATCGTATTGAGATGGGAAACCTCATCCACGCCTCTTTCCAAAGAGCCCCTCATCAAGAAAGGCAAGGAAACATTTCTGGGTGGCGCCTACAACTAGCCCAGTGGCATCACCACCACGCCGCCCCCCCACCCACCCATCCTCGGGTATTTTGCGTTCGGCGGCTTTTACAATTGGTCAGGCTGCTCTGGGTCTCAGCTGGAAGCCCACACACTACACCTCGGCTAGAGTGGCTGCAGAGCCTCCCGTGGTCTGAGGTCGTCGCCTGCGCCCCAGCTCCCCAAAACCTAGACAGGGTCCCAAGCGGGGCCAGGAAAGACGCTCCGGTCGAAGGACTCTTCCCCCTCTTGTGCCTTTGTCTGAGCCCTGGCTTCCAGAAAAACAGCACATGAATCTTGCGGCCACCCCATCCCACCCCGTCCGCACAAACAAGCAGGTAGATTTATGGTGTCCTGCCCCCATCCCACCCCATCCCCAAGCCGGCCGCAGTCGGAGGACAAAGCGTCCCAGGGCTATTGGAATGCTAATGTCTGGGAGCCTGGCCGCGGGGCTGGCACAAAGGCAGGCGGGGCCGGGGGAGCATGCAACCCCACAGGCGCCCTCTGCCCCTCCTCTCACCCAAGGGCCACTCTGCCCGGCTGTGTGACCTTGGACGAGTCTCTGAGCCTCAGCTAATTCACATGAGAAGCTGGAGAGAGTCCCTAATACCCTTTCACTGGATTTCTGAGTGCTTAAGAGAAGCCCTTGCTTGTGACGGACGGAATTATAGACCCCGGCGACCACGGAAAAGAGACAGTGGGAAAGAGCCTTTAGACCCAGGGGAACAGTGTGTGTTCAGTGTGTGTGTGGGCAGGAGGGAGAGGAGATTCAGCTGAGAATGTGGTGCAGAACAAATGCTGAGTGTATTATAATTACATTTTACATATATGTAATTAAGATTCTCTGCCACGTTTCTTTTCCCTCTCCTCCCCTTTTAAATATCTGCAGACTGTGCTCAAGAAGGAGTGGGGGGCGGCAGGGACACTCACTCACCTTACTTGCCTGCTCCACCTTCAAAGGGCCAAGAGCACAGACTGTGGGATACTTGGGGCTGGACACTTCTTATCTCAGGTCCCATTCTACAGCCGGTGAGGGGGGCAAGGCAGGATGGTGACACCCATGGAAATAGAGACCCAAAGTCTTGGAAGTAGGTGACTTGCCCAAGGCCCTCAATCGCTCGGTGAGTTATTGGAGCAAGTTAAAAGTGTGACCCTGGATCTAGGCTAGTAGTTTAGAGCTCTCTCCCTCTGTGCCAACTCAGTCTCTAGGTGTTTATGTTCTGACTTGAGCTGTGTCCTCTGGGTCTTGTAAGACCAAGAGACTCCCTTGCGCTTTGGCCGCTCTCCGGAACCCTAGCGAAATTCACAGGCTGCTGTGTGCCCCCTCTGCTTCTGTGATCCGAGGACCAAAGCGGTGGGAGAGAGCGTCAGCCTGGCTAACACGGTCGGGCACCGAGGTCCTGAAAAGCGGCGGCGTGCCCCTGACCATGGTGCTGAAATGACTGCGTTGGTTCAGAGGAAAGACGCTCCTGGGAACTTGGCGTCCTCAGTAAGGAAAACCACCTATCAACCGCCTCTGCCCACCTTTCCAGTCCTGAGTCCCTAGGGAGCCCCCTGTGGATATATAGACCCAGAAGGCTGTCGGTTTCCTTGATATGGTGGTGAAAGCACAGACTCTGTTCCTAATAACTGACTGTGTGACCCCAGAAAGGCCTTTTTCTCAGTTAGGACAAAAAAAATTCCCTTATAAATGATGGAGTTAGAATTGAGTTAGTTACCAGCTGAGGAATTTCTGACAGCATATGAGAGGTCTGAGGTGGAACAATATTGGAAGTTTAGGATGCAGCAGCCCTAACTGGAAAACTGGTTTGGAACTTTGCCCTCGATAATTTTTGAAGACAATCTAGGTTAAGCAAGAGCAAAGTGCCATTGTTTGCCTTTGATTGGGGGGTGGGAAGGGGGCATTCGCCATACATATTCTTTTCTAACTTTGCACCTTCCTTATATAATAGTTTGTATTTTGGTTATTTGCTGCCCTGGATACTTCAGGAAGAATGAATTAAATACTCAGGGTGAGTGAGTTCGGTCTAAGATCTGAAGTTTTCAGCTATGAAAACAGGAAAAATATACAACATTTTAACTTGACTGTGGATGATGATGGTTGCGTGTTTCTAATTTGTATGTGTTTCCATCTTTGTGACAAGATGCTTTAATAAATCTCTTAAATGTTAAAAGGGGGGGTCTCATTCTTTGGGTTAAAATGAAGTTTTAGTTATTCCAAGAACAAAGACAAAAGGAAGTCCTCCAAACACATACATAAATAGCAGAGTGGTTAAGAACAGTTACTTCAGAATCACACAGACATTAGTTCAAAGCCTGGTACTGCCACTAACTAGTGGTTTTCAATTATAACCCTTTGCCTCCCTAAGGCCCCTTTTCCTCACCTGTAGGGTTGGGACAATAAGTAGTAGCCACTTAATTGGGCTGATTAAATGTGCTTGCTTTTAGTGCACATTAAGCTGCCATAAGTGGTAATTATTATTATTATTATTATTAACATCTTCATTTGTCTCAAATTCTTCTCATTCTCCCAGGATTTTTTGGGGTGGAGGAGGTTGCTTTTGTATGAAATTGAATCTCCTGTGCAGTGCAAGCTGACACAAAGGCCAAGGGCCACCCACCCCTTCCCGGTGACCCTCCCCAGCTGTGATCTACCCTTCCCATGCTCCAGGATTATACATCCAGATGTCACTTGGGCACCCCAAATGAGACATGTCCAAAATGGAATTACTCTCCCCTAACTCCAAACTAATGCTGCCTCTTGTTCCTGATCTCACTAACTAGCATCACCCAGTCATCCGTACTGGAAATCTAGGGTTCATCTTGATTCTTCTCTCTTACCACCCACAACCAATTAACCCTTAAGTCCTGCTGATTTGTCCTTCCCACTATTTCTTGAACCTGGCCTCTCCTTTACCTCCTTATGATGACTTCTCTAGTTCAGGCTCTCAACTTTCACATGGAGAGACTGCCCAACTGATTTCTCTACCTCTAATCTCAATACTTGTCCCTATACCCTCCATGCTGCAGCCACAGAAACATGCAAATATAACATTGTCACTCTCCTGTTTAAAATCTTGAAGTGGTTCCAGTCATCCCTGGGATAAAGCTCACGTTCCAATAGAGAAGGATGTTGTAAGGTGAGCTTTGATGTGATGTGGATCTGGGTTCAATTCCCATCTGGTTCACTAATTATCAGTATGACTCATGAACAAGTTCCTTAGCCTTTCTCTCAATCTCTTCATCTGTAAAGCAGGGATAATAATATTACCTTATGGAGTTTAGATTAAAGTAAACCCAGGGTGCTATAACAGACTCACCAATAATTCATTCTGAGGTGAGCATTCCATGTGAGTGGATAGCTCTGCTCTGGGACCTACATTCCTTCCATCTTCTTCCTCCCCCAGCTCCTAGGTCCCTGCCATCCACACGGTTGAGGCTCATTGCCATGGGTCCCAGCCAGTGGGAAGGGGAAATAAGTCATGGAGGAGCCTCACCCACAGTCTTAAAGCTTAGACTCAGAAGTAGCATGTTTCACCTCTACTCACACTCCCCTGGGAGTACATGATCATATCCCCTCAGCCTAACTGGAAGAGGGGCTACGTGCCTAGGAAGAAGTGAAGAATGGGTTCTGGCAGGTAATGAGCAGTCTCCACCACAGGACAGTTGTCAGGATTACATTGGATTATATGTGCTAATATTTGTTTTTATCATCGCGCATCACTCATGCTTATGACCAGAGTCCTGCTGCAACAGCCTTTCTTTCATAATGCCTTGCTTGCCTTGGCATTTACCCTCAGAAATACTGACCTGCTTGAAGTCTTACCCTTAAATACAGTCAGTACCACTTCCATGCTTTTTTCCCACACTGCTCTCCCTGCCCAAACCCTCATTCCCCCCTCCCCAAATCTCCAACGTGGATATCACCTCTTCTCAGAATCTTTCTCTGAACTATTCCTCCCTCCTTGCTCCTGCTTCCATAATATCCTGGGCATAAGAATATCCTTGCACTTTCCAGGTAGCGTTTGTGATTATCTGTTTGCTATTTGTGCCCTCCACTGGCAAAGGGAAGTGTCCTTCCTGTCTCCAGTGAGTACCCATTCTCAACCATATGCCACATGTTTTTAGAATGAATTAGAGTAAGTGAATTGACTGACTGAATGAAAGGTATTTCAATTATATGTTGAGAAATTTCCATCCTTCCCCCGACGGGCTGCTATATAAAGGTCAATGAATATTTGTTGAATAAGGGAATGAATAAATTAATAAGTTATACAGAGACCCATTACCCTTCCTTCATCATGCCCTCCTCAGCACCAAAATAACCTGTCTTTGGCTGCCAATGGGTTTATTTTAGAAGATGCCCCAACTGATTTGGCGAGACTGTGTTATCACAAGAGTATCTGTTTCTGAGATCACCAGTAACAATTCCGATAGTCAGGTGTGGGTGATCCCTCCTAAGATAGTACAGTAGAGCATGAAGCTTGGCATCTATCTCAGCTCCAGCCCTTCCTAATTCTATCACTTGAGCAAGTTACTTAGCCTCTCCAAGCCTCCATACATAAAAATTTCTCCAAATATCAAAATGAAGAAAACCACACCTACCTCATAGGGTTTTATGAGGATTCAGATGAGATGACAGATATGTCCATACACTTCATGTGCCTGCCTGCAATTTGAAGCAGACCTCATTATAATTCCCACCCCATCTCCATCTTAACCCTACAGAAGACTAGCTAAGAAGGCAGAGACCAGGACTCACTTTCCCACATTAACCAGGGAGAGTTTATATGACTTGCCCAAGCCTGTTAATTATGGAGACAAACTGATGCTCCTGCTATTCTAACATCATCACCAGCTATAGTATCTCTGTCCTACTAGTTATCTATTGCTGCATAACAAATTACAAAAAAACTCTATTACTTAAAACAAGAAACATTTATTTTGTGGGTCTTCTGTAGGTGAGGAATCCAGGCATAGCTTAGGTAGGCATCCCTGACTCAAAGTGTCCCATGTGGCTGCAGTCAGGGTGTCAGCTAAGAATGTAGTCTTACCTGTTGGATTCGCTGGGGACAGATCCACTTCCAAGCTCACTCATGTGGCTGTTAGCAGGACTCAATTCCTCGAGAGCCGTTGGACTGAGGGTCTCACTTCCTCAGTGGCTTTAGACCAGAAGCTTTCCTCAGTTCCTTGCCACATGGCACTCTCCATAGGGCAGCTCACAACATGGAAACTGGCTTCCTTCAACGCAAACAAACAAGAGGTAGAGGGACACCCAAGACGGAAGCCACAGTCTTTTTGTAATCTCATCTCACAAATGACATCTCATCCCTCTGCCACATTCTATTCACGAGAAATGACTAAATCCAGCTCACAGCCAAGGTGAGCGGATTACACAAGGGCACGAATACCAGGAGGCATGGAGCGTTGGGGTCCATCTTAGAGGCTGCCCATCACAGCGGCAGTAGCAGAATATTTGCTGCCTGCCTTCTACACCCTAGAGACAGACAAACACACATGTGCACGCACATGTGTGCACTCACACACATACACCTCTCTAGGACCAAATATATCAAAGTTCAAAAGAAGAAAGCCTAGGTGATTTGACTCCTGGGGCTAAAGCAGATGTCTCTCTGTCCCCCAGTGCTGGGTCTGTTTCCAAGAAGGGCCCAGGAGGGGCACCATTAAGTGAGCACTGGAGCCACCCCAGCTGATCTCTGACATCCGTTTACTGCTTTCACAGGCCTCCCCACCCCCACTCCCGGAGGCAGAGATTTAGGACGTCTGGAGCCTGGACACCGTACCCACTGAAGGGAAATTTACTGCCTCTAGAGAACCAGAGCCTGACTTGGGGTCTTGAATGCATCTTTTTCCCCTTTGCCTCCGCTTTATTAGGTTAATCATTGCTTGAATCGGTTGCCATGGTTTGGGCAAACCCATGGTGACTCTATAATGAAGCCTGAAAGACTTGGACCCCATTTATCATCCCCAGTGTTTGGGAGGCCCAGAGCCTCATTTGCCTCCCCCAGGGTCTGAGTGCCACCATTCTGCCTGGGGCCCCTATGCTCCTTTTGAACGAGGAATGAACATGTGGCGACTTGGAAGAGAAGAGGAGACCCACACAGGTGGAGTGAGCAGGGCATTGCACATTCCCCACCACACACACACACACACACACACACACACACATACACTTATATTTTTCACTCTAGGAGTCCGGACACAGACCAAACACACAGGCAGCTCTGCCACAATTTTTCTTTCTGGAAAGTGAGAGGCAGAGAATGATGTTCAGTTAGAAGGGATCCAGGGCTGTCCTTATAAACAGGGGAGCTTGTGTCTCAGCAGATCCAGATTCCACACCCCCTAATCCATGGGCACAAATTAAGCAGTGCTGCAGTCCTGCAATGAGGTGGAAACAGATGGGGCAAGGCCCAGTGGGAAAATGGAGGCATACAGAGGTTCAGCAACATGTTCAAGGTCACCTAGTGATGGTATAGCCAAGGTAGAACCCAGAACCAGTAAAATTTATTTTGAAAAAAATCACAAATAGAGGTGCATAATGAATTCTCATGTATCCATCACCCAAATTCCACAATTATCAACTCAGAGGCAATTGTTTTTCACCCACATACCTACCCACTTCCCCCAGCACTACCTCTGTGGATTATTTTGAAGCAAATCCAAGACATCATACAATTTCAACCACAAATCCTTCCCCAGTTTCAGGGGTTTTTTGGGTTTGTTTGTTTGATTTTTGCTCAACATAAATTGCATAATAGAGTGTAGCAGCTGAGAGCTGCTCTGAAGACAGACACTCTGGGTTCAAATCCCAGATCTGCCCCTTCCCAGCGGTGTGACCTTCAGCTAGTAACCTAATGTCTCTGAGCCTCAGTTTCCTCAACTATAAAAGGATACAATGATACCTCAGAGGGTAACTTTCAGAATTAAATGAAATTTTACAACACAAGTGCTCAGCATCTGTGCCAGGGGCAGAGTAAATGGAGGCTTTTATTGTTTCCATTTTTGCTACCACTGTACCATCAGCAATGGCTGTAGTCCGGTAGGAAGTCAGCTCTTGGCCTCCAACATCCAGGTCTCTTGGTGCTGTCCCCTGGCATAGAGGCAAGTGGCTTGTCACTACTACTCCGTGCCTGGCACTGCACTGTGAGAACACAGACCTCAGCAGTGAGCTTGGCGTCAGGTGCTGACGGCCCCCAGCCTCTGCCACTCACAACCCTGCTCAGCTCTGCACTATGGACCCCCAGATCAGCAAGACCAGGCCCCCCTTCTCTTCTCCTTGCATCTTTAGGCCTTCTGACCTCTTTCCTGCTGGTCCCACTTGTGAGCAGGTGTCAATATACCTGCCTTAAGGTTGCATGTATATGTGTGTGCATGCATGTGCCCATGCTTCTGTGTGTGCATGTACATGTGTGTCTGAGTGTGTGCTGTCCCTCTGTGTGAACTAGCATATTCTCATGCATCTGTGTGCTCAGCCTTTGAGAGAGACCCCAGATGGAGACTAAAACCTGCCCTCCTGCAGTTCACATTTGACTGACAGAGACCAGAGTCAAACTGGTCAAACAAAGGCATGACGGCACAAGCATGGTACTGAGACCTCCTGGAGGAGGTAGGGAGAAACTAAGGTCTGCCAAACACATAAGATTGGAAACAGAAGAGAGGGGCAGGCAGGGGGCTCCATGGAAGCCGAGGGTGGGGGAAGGGAGCCAGCCTACCGAGGTTTGCTGTATAGAGGAGGCCCGGGTCCTAATAGCTGACCTCTCCAAAAAAGGTTATTCCAGGAAATCACCCACACCCCCAGGATCAAAGCTCCAAAGAGTTCTCTTGGGCTGAAAGGGCCCCCCATATTTCCCTTTTTCTGGATGGCAACTAATTTTTATTGAGTGCTTACTATGTCTAAGCACAGTTCTAGTGCTTTCTGTTAATCTATGAGATCAGAATTATTATTCCCATTTTACAAATGATGAACTTGAGGCTGAGAGCAATTAACATGTTACACGTTACCCAGTGAGAGGTGGAGTTGGATTGAACTCAGGCTCCTTTGCCCTGGAGCCAGTAGACCTAACCACGGCTACACTGTACCACTGCCATGCTCTACTTTTCCTCTTTTTAAGTTCTGGTTTTGGACATTTTCAAACATGCATAAACTAGAATAGAATCCTGTGTCCTCATGGACCATCACTCCACTTCCGCAACCATTAAGTCATGGTCAACCTTGTTTCATCTATTCACCCCGCCCCCGTCTGCCCCAATCCTGCACACACACTTCTATATTTATTTGTGTGGAATTTTTAAAAACACATCCCAGATATTGATCATCCCACTTGTAAAGACTTCAGTGTCCATTTCTAAATGATAGAACATTAAAAAAATAAAGCCATTTTTTATACTTAATAAAATAAACAATTCTATAATATGATCTAATAGCTAGTCATATTCAAATGCTTCCAATCATCTTTTTTAAAATGTGCAAAGAACCTCCATCTTATAATCTCCTCTCTCCCAGCTGAGCAGGTGAGCCAGGCGGCCAGCTGGAGGCCAGCACCAAGGCCAAGACCAAGACCAGGCCAGCCTTGACTCCCTGGCTTAGTGGGACTGGCCTTGGGCAAGTCAGTTTCCTCCCTGCCCCACCAGTCTCACCCCAAAGTTTGGTGACCAGTCATTCTGGTTTGCCCAGGACTTTCCCAGTTTTAGTACTACAAGTCCTGTCCCCAGCAAACCCCGATGGTTGGTTACCCTACAAGGAGCCAGAAACCTGTGTCCACCCCAGCCCTCCCTCCCCCTCCTAGCTCCAGTGTGGTGTCACCCACTGAGAGCAGGGGGAGCCTGCCACTGAATTTCAAGGGCCCTCGAAATAATAAATAATTTACCGAAACCTTTGAGGGGCCCAGGCGTGCCTGGCTCCAGGAAGAAGAAGGCCCAAGGCCCCCCCCAGCCGCCAGCAGAGAATCAGGATCTTTTCACACCCAGGGGGCCAAATTCAGCAGTCTCCTCCCTCTGTCTTTTTCCCCTCTCCAGATCTAATGACAATCCAAAGAGTTCCTGATAGGGTTTTAAAAGATGCTCTTCATTCACTATCCACCAAGCATGAAAATCTAGCTCGTTTGTCTCCATTCTTTGCCCTAAATGCCCGGCCGGCCTCGGGCCTGCAGCCTCAAACTTGTCACTCACTTTTCACTTCCTTTTGTTGGATTCGCCTTTATTTCATTCTTCTGTCTCCTCTGTGCACCCTCCTCTCCCCCTCCTCACTCCATCCCTGTCCTTCCCCTCCGCCCTCCCCCAGCACTCCCCAGTTCCTCCATCCACACAAAAAAAGCAACAGATCAGTCTGGGAATTTCTTTACAGTCCCCATGTCCCCTGCCCCCATCCCAGCCTCTCCTCATTGCTTTTAAAGAGTGGGAGCAAAAAGCTAGCAGCAACTGAAAAAGGACTCGGGATCCAGGAACAGAACTGCCTCTTGCTCTGGCTGGAAGTGGACTCATGGACCCCTGAGTCCTGAACTTTGGCTTCACAGCTGTGGAAACTGAAGCCCTGAAAGGGGAAGAGATTGGCCCAAGGTCACATGCAGAGTTAGTGGCAGGTCCGGGTCCAGAGCTGAGTGTCCCAGTTTCGCAGCCTAGACTCGCTACGCAGAATTGAGGCTACCCCTCCATGCCCACAGCACTGAGTTTATTCTCCTTTTATGACTCAGCTGTCTGTCTAAGAGAGGGTCATAGCTCGAAGGCAGGGGCCATGTCCAGTTCATCGCAGTGTCCCCTGAATGCTTAGCATGTGGTAGGCATTCAGTGGTAATTTTTTTTTGTTTTTTTTGTTTTTTCAATTTTAAATTTATTTATTTATTTATTTATGGCTGTGTTGGGTCTTCGTTTCTGTGCAAGGGCTTTCTCCAGTTGTGGCAAGCGGGAGCCGCTCTTCATCGCGGTGCGCGGGTCTCTCACTATTGCGGCCTCTCTTGTTGCGGAGCACAGGCTCCAGACGCGCAGGCTCAGTAGTTGTGGCTCACGGGCCCAGCCGCTCCGCGGCATGTGGGATCCTCCCAGACCAGGGCTCGAACCCGCGTCCCCTGCATTGGCAGGCAGATTCTCAACCACTGCGCCACCAGGGAAGCCCAGTGGTAATGTTTTTAATGAAACTGAATTGAATGAATGCAGGGGCCAGGCTGCCCCCTGCTCTCTGGATCTCTTATCAGCCACCTTCTGGGCTGTGGTTTTGTTGCCAGGCCCAGGGTGTTCCCTTCCCTGGGCCCAGAGAGCAGGGAGGATACATAAGAAAGAGGTGTATGTTTAGCAGTCAGACCCCTTCCAGCCATTTCCCCGTCTAGGAACAGTCAACACTGGGGGAAAGGAGAGAGGTGTTCCCACCCTTCTCCAGGGGCAGGACAAATAGGTCGGAATCCTCAAAGCCTCAAGCAGGGAGGGAGGTGGCAACGGGCATCTCACCCATCTCACCGTGGCAACATGAAACAGCAGGGAGTAAGAGAGAAGGAGGAGGGGAAAGAGAAGCAGGCAGGTTTACAGGGGCTCTGGCTCCACCCGTCCTCTGTGCATGCCAGGCCCTGTGTGAGCTGTGTGAAAAGAGAGCCACAGGGGCCTCAGCAGGAGGGGCCAGTCAGACTCACAAGCACAGCCCCAGCAGAGCAGAGCGAGGCTTCTCCTCTGTGACCTGGCCACACCTCCTCCTTGAGGTTCCACTCCTACAAACGGCACCACGACGAGCCACCCACCTCCCAAGCTAGAAACCTGGGTGCCAGCCTCACCCTGGCTCTGTGAATTCTGCCTCTGCAATGTCCGTGGAGCCGCCCTGGCTCTCCTTCAACTCTTGGCTACACTATGGCAGAGGTCCCTGCCGGGAGACTTCTTGTCCCCTCTCCCTCCACACGCCCACACGCCACAGCCTAATCTTCCCACTGCAGCTCCTGTCGCTCCTCCGCACAGAACTTTCCACGGAGGCAAGAGAGCCGCTTACCTCTCTGCTGTAGTGGACAAGAGCGCGGCTTAGGAGTTGGGCTGCCTGCACTTGGATGACAGATCTGCCACCTACAGCTTGGTGACCTTAGGCAAGCTCTTTAAGCCTCGATGCCATTTGTGAAATAGGAATAATGATAGTGCCTCTCTCATAGGATCTACAGTATAATACAATATCCAACAAATATACACTATATACAATATAATAACATACAAAAGTAGGAGACTGCACGAGACCATCAGTGAAGGTTAGCCGTGGCTACTGTCATGATTATTGTCCTTCTGTATTTAAAAATATTTTATCATGTCCATATATTACTTTAATTATTTTAAAAATTGACCCATCCTTTCTTGCTAACAGTATTATCAAATGCCTGAAAATGGTCAAACTTCCTGGCCCAGTAATTCCTCCTAGAGAAATCATCAGAAATTGCATAAGGGACTTCCCTGGTGGCACAGTGGTTAAGAATCCACCTGCTAATGCAGGGGACACTGGTTCGAGCCCTGGTCCGGGAAGATCCCACATGCCATGGAGCAACTAAGCTCGCACGCCACAAGTACTGAGCCTGCGCTCTAGAACCCGCGAGCCACAACTACTGAACCCGCATGACACAACTACTGAAACCCACACACCTAGAGCCCGTGCTCCGCAACAAGAGAAGCCACCTTAGTGAGAAGCCCTCACACCACAACAAAGAGTAACCCCCGCTCGCCGCAACTAGAGAAAGCCCGCGTGCAGCAATGATGACCCAATGCAGCCAAAATAATTAATCAATTAATTAATTATTTTAAAAAAGAAATTGCATGAAAATGTGTCAACAAAGGTATTCATAACACCATCTTTTATAATGGTAAAAAAAATTGATGCAAAGGAAATGTTCTATCATGGAGAACAAATTATATTATTATATATTAGACAGATTATATTCTAAATTACACATTACATTTAAATATTAGATTATTAGATATGTGTCTAAAAAATCAGAAACAAAAGAAATGTTCAACCATAGAAGACAGATTAGATTATTATATATTCTAATATATATTAGATTATTATATATATTCAGTGGGGTTACTATGCCCCATTGAAAATTATGTTGTAAAATAATGCTTCTTAAAAGGGGAAATGTTTACAATATATTGCTAAGTGAGAAAAACTGGAGTTTAAGCAAGACGGCAGGCAAGGCAACTTGCAAACTACTCTACTACAAAATATCTAGAAACCTGTGGCCTGGGGGGCCAGTTATCCAAGCTGAGTGGGATTGTGTGCAAAAGAAGAAGTGGAATCTAAGTTAGGAACTTTTCCTTTTGAGTGCATGAGCTTTGAGTCTTGGACTTGGTGCCATCAGGATGATGCCAGAGGAGATGGGAAGGAGGGAGGCCTCATCTAGTGGGGTGGGGGCAAAGACCCCATGGTACCAGCTGGGGGCTCTCAGAAGTACAGACATCAGGCCGAACACAAACTTACTGCTGTGGGCAGTGTCCAGCCTAAGGGCTGGTCAGAGGAGAGAGTTTCTAGAAGACTGAGGTGGCCCAACCCTGGTTGGGGGAGGAGTCCCATGAGGCCACCTGGAGGAGGTGGAGCTTTGAAGGAGGGAAGAACCTCAGGACAAAGAGGCAATGGCAGACAGTGAAATGAGCATGGGATGTGAGCCCACACACCTGGTTCAAACATCAGCTCTGTCACTCTTAACAACTGGTAGATATCCTTCCATATATATATTACACAGGAAAAATGATACTCTACTTTTGTCATACTATGCTTACTTCACTTAATATATTACAAATATCTTCCAATCTCAGTGAAATACAGATCTACCTTGTTATTTGAATTGCTATGTTAATTGTTTCCATTTTCTAATATATAAAAAAGCTAGTATCTGACTTGCTATGTTCTCGTGCTTAGGGGAGGTGTAAATGAGAAAACTTGTGGTACTGCAGAAGTGTACTTGTGGAGGGGTCTGTGTGTGGGTCATGGACATCTGCAGGTTGGATTTCATTAGCCATCCTGTCTAGGGGACTAACACTCCAAAGAGCAGCGTGGGCCAGGGGAGGTGGGGCAGTGGTGGCAGGACAGAGTGGCCTTCCTGCAGCTCCCCATCCATCAGTGCTGACAAACCTGGCCCCCTGTGAGGGCTCCAGGCTCAGCTGCTGAGCAACGGCAGGTATAGAACGGGAGCCCCTCCCTGAGCCCTTGGCACCCTCCGCTTAGGTCAACAGACAGAGTGGGCTCTGTCGGCCAGGTTGGGACAGGGAAGATTAATGGAGCAGGTGCAGGCTGGGGAGGGACAATCACCTGGCTACAAGGTGCCTCCTGGAGATTGAACGCCCCACCCAGGCCCAGAACCAAACCTGATGTCATTCGGCCTGGCTCGTACTTGACGGGGGGTGAGCTGGAGCCAGCTCCGCTGCCCCTGCTACCCACCCCGTCCCCAATCCCACTTGGCCTCACCTGGCCTCATTCGGTCTCTAATGGGGGGGGAGCCTGCAGAGACTCCTAGAGCCCAACCTGTGACACCCAGCTTTAAAATAAATGTTTTTCCTGCTTCTTCAATCTCACAAGTAACCCACTACAGAAAAGTGTAGATTAGCAAAATATTATAAATCACCCATTAATCTCACCACCAAGAGATAACTCTGTTAACATTTGGTAGATATTATATCTATCTTTATCTATCCACACACAGACACCTCACACACACAAACACACACATACATATATGAACAGAGACCACTCTCGTATACTTTTCTCACCATCTTTTTTTTACACTTAATACATTATGATGCCAATGAAGTAGAGATCTATCTCATCATTTTAATTGCTACATATATTCTAAGTATTCAGGTATAGTATCATAATATATTTAACCCCAAATCCCCTATTGGATATTTAAGTTCTGTCCAATTTTTGCCCTTTATAAATAACAGTTAGACGAACATTTTTACACATATATCTTTCAATTATTTCTTTAGGAAAACGTCCTAGAAGTGGAACTTTTAGGTCAGAGTATATGTACTTTTTAAGGCTTTTGATATATACTGCTACAGGGTTATACCTGTGTTTATTGGAGCCTGTGCACTGTCCAACCGGCACCGGGGTGAGAGGCAGAGGGAGGAGGACGGTGGCCTGTGGACAGAGGTTGGAAATAAGGCCAATCTAGCATGGACCCCACCCCCCCAGGGGAGCTGTCATCCAGGCCTCCACCCAGGAAGAGAAGTTGTTGAGCAGGCAGGTAAGGAAGCCCGTGGGTTTGGGAGGTGAGTACTGGAAGCACCATAGAAGTCAGAGTAGAGAAGGAGAAAATCTACAGGGGAGATGACATCAGAGGGGGTGACACTTCTGCCAGCCTTGAAAAGTGAGAAGGATGTAGCTGCTCAGCAGCAGTATTCCAGGTGGGGCAAAGGGCTGGGGAAGAAGCGCCTCACCTTTCTAGGGGAGGTGGGAGATAGAGGCAGCCAGAGCCTGCCCTCAGCCGTGGCAACCGTCCCCCACCATGTTAGTTGAGTCTTTGGGAGGGCAGAGCCTTGCCCCATGGCCAGACCTAAACTGACAACAAAGGCTGCCTCCCACACTTAGCTTTGTGACCTTGAGCAACCCACAGAACCACTCTGCCTCTCAGTGTTCCCATCTGCAAACGGGGATGATAGTTATATCACTCTCACACAATGGCCATGGGGACTGAGGGAGAGACAAGGGGTGGGCCTTTGTAAATTGTGACCAGTCTAAGAGATTAATTTTTTTTTTTAATAGAAGCTGCTTTCTAGTTTTCTGCCCTAAAAGCTAAAGTATATCATATTTCCATGCTGTCATTTCTAGGCTATATTGTCTGCCTATAGGACACACAGCCCCAGTAGCTTAGCGGAGAACTCCCAGGAGCAGTTCCATGGGGCTGAAAGAAGGGAGAGAAAATGAATAATTATTGAGAGCCTACCAAGTGCTGCCACTCCACGTCCACACTCCTTCTGTCATTCATTGCATCTTTACAGCATCCCTGAGAAGTAGGAATTATTATTTGCCCCAGTTGACAGGTGAAGAAACTGAGGCTCAGAGCATTCAGTAATTGACCTCGGTGGGCACAGCTGGTGGGCAGCAAGGATTCAACTCCAGGTCTGTCTGACCTTCCCATAGCTCTTGAGCCTTCCCTGGGCCAGGCTGTCACCAGAGCTGGGATTACCTCTCAGCATCACTTAGGACAGGAGCCCTTTGGATTACAACAAGGGTCTGCAGGGCTGGGGAGAGTGGGATCCGGGGCTGTGGAGATGGAAGGCAGGGACTCCCACAGGCTCCTGCCCCAACACCACCACTAGCCTCCTCGGCATGGGGCAGCCAGCTGGTGACCCGACCTTGTGCCTCTGACAATGATTTAACCACAGTGGTGGGGGGTTGGGAGAGATCTATAAAGCTGTCAGTGGGGGAGGGGCTTTAACTCCAGCCTCTTGGCTCAGCCACTAGTTGGGAGTGGGAGGAAGAGGACCTAGGGAGAGGCCAGGGACCTCTGATTGCACTTGTGTTTCCTGCATTGGGGTCCACTGTGGAACACCAGGACCCACGGAGCCCGTGAAGTTCTGTGCCTTCCCCACCCTAAGTCCAGATTCCCTGTAACCGCAGGCAGCTCTGAAATACTGTCACTCCTCTCTCCTGTCCCATCTGGGCAGAGTCAAACTGGCCACAGAATATAGCAGAAATCACCCTGGCTTAAGAATCCAGAGATCAGGGTTCATATCGCAGCTTTCCCACTGTCCCTGCAGAGGCCCCAGAACAAGCGCTTCAAGGCAAGCAGGCAGAATCATGATGGTAGTGGCCAAGTGGGTACTGTGGTCACCTGGAGAGGCCACGTACCCCTAAAGGAGCCAGCTGCTGCTTAAGTCCAGCTTATTATTTCTATGCAACAACGAACACAGACTTTTTCAAGAGAAGCTAGAAATTCAGATTTGTATGTGAAATCTCCCCAATGTTAGCAACTACCTAATGAGAAAAAAAAAAAAAATGAAACACATGGTAGGCCAAACGAAATAAGTCTAAATGTAGCCTTAGGCTGGAGTCTGTCGTCTGGACACAGACACCATAAAGACCAGAGGGGGACTTCCCTGGTGGTCCAGTCGTTAAGACTCCGTGCTCCCAATGCAGGGGGCCTGGGTTTGATCCCTGGTCAGGGAATTAGATCCCGCATGCCGCAACTAAAAGATCCCATGTGCCACAATGAAGATCCCGCGTGCTGCAACTAAGACCCAGGGCAGCCAAATTAATTAATTAACTAATTAATTAATTTTTAAAAAGACCAGAGGAGCCACTATTAGATACTGTCTAGCATAACCCTTTTTGTTTCAGATGGGGAAACTCAGGCCAGATTGGGGAGAGAGGCATAACTTGGTTAAGGTTGCACGGTGAGTTAGTGGCCCCCTGGGCAAGGAATCCAGGTCTTCTGCCCCCAGTCTGTGCTTCTGCCGTAACTTGCCTGGTTGGGGGGACCTGGGGAGACACTGGAGACTCTGAGCAGGGAGTGAAGAGGGGAAAACTGAGGCCTTTCCTCCCAGCCAGCCTCACCTGAGGCCCCTCCAGTCCTCTGTGAGCCCAGGGGTCCAGCACCAGGTGTTCCTCATCACCTTTTCCACCACTGCTCCCTGCCTGCTCCAGGTCAACCGCACAAGGCAGGTGGGGAAGGGATGGCGCACCCTTGCTCTCTCAGGGAGTTGACTGATAAATACTGATTTCTAAACCAATTAAGAAATTAGACAAAGAAGCAAGGCAGATAGAGACCAAGTAGCACATTTACTACACATGAAGCAAATGCTGAAGAACATGGCTCGTGGCTGTGGGTAGGTGGGCATCCTCGCGGAAACCTAGAACTAGTCAGACTTACCGAAAGTCACAGGCAACTGCGCACCATCACCAGCCTCCCCAACCCACTAGGGCACAGCAGAAACATGTGTTCCCTGCAGGTAGCTTGTACCTAGAGAAAAGGGCTGGGCCACCCAAGCCTAGCTCACCAATCAAGTAAGCCACTCACTATTTCCTGGAGCAGAATGACGGAGAGACAGCAGAGACGCCAAGCACGTTACGCTAATGGGGCTCCCTACACACAGAAGGAAACATTAAGATTCCACTGTAGCTCTGCTTTTGGCTTAGTATCTCTACTTGTCATTCTCTTTGTGCTTGCTCTATGGTTTAAAATATGCTTACTCCATATCACATATCGCAGTCTGCCATCATGTATAACGTTAAGAACCTTCCAACAGTACGCTTCCATTCTCCCCTTCCATCCTCTGTGCCATTGTTGTCATACATTTTCTTTTTTCTTTGTCTTTTTTTTAGATGGGAGCCAGGAGGCTTCCCAGTGCCTGAACCTGGTCCCCTGGGTCCGTTTACCGCACTGACACTTGTTGCAGAGCCCAGAAGACATTCCCAAGACAGCAATTTCAACATTTTCTACATATATTATAAACCTCCAAATATTGCATTATTACTTTTGCTTTATACAGTCAAGTATCTTTTAAAAAAATACTTTCTATTTACCCAACTGTTTATCGTTTCTTGCTCTCTTCATTCCTTCGTGTAGATCCAAGTTCCTACCTGGTATCATTTTCCTTCTCCTGGAGAATTTCCTATAACATTTCTTATATAGGTCTGCTGGCAACAAATTCTATCACCTTTCATGTGCATGAAAAAAATCTTCATTTCAACTTCATTTTTTAAAAAAAATTTTTAATACATCTTTATTGGAGTATAATTGCTTCACAATACTGTGTTAGTTTCCGTCGCACAACAAAGCGAATCAGCCATATGCATACACATGTCCCCATATCCCCTCCCTCTTGAGCCTCCCTCCCATCCTCCCTGTCCCACCCCTCCAGGTCATCGCAAAGCACCGAGCCGATCTCCCTGTGCTATACTGCTGCTTACCACCAGCCAGCTATTTTACATTCGGTAGTGTATATATGTCGATGTTACTCTCACTTCACCCCAAATACTGTATGCTAATGTGTATATGCGGAATCTAAAAAAAAAAAAAAATTGGTACTAATGAACCTAGTTGCAGGGCAGGAATAAAGAGGAAGTCATCTTCATTTTTGAAAGATATTTTCCCTGGAAAGAGAATTCTAGATTAACAGGTTTGGTTTTTTTTTCCTTTCAGCACTTCAAAGATGTTGTTTAATTGTCTTCTGACCTGTTTCTGATGAGAAGTCTGTGTAGTTGTTATCTTTGTTCCTGGGTGCATAATGTCTTTTTTTATTTCTCTGGCTGCTTTCAAGATTTTGTCTTTATTGCTGGTTTTCAGCAATTTGATTGCAATGTTCCTTGGTGTGTTCTTTGGTGTTTATCCTGCTTGGGTTTCATTGAGCTTCCTTGGTCTGTGGATTTATAGTTTTCATCAAATTTGAAAAGATTTTGCCTATTATTTCTTCAAATGTTTTTTCTGTCTCTACTCTCTCCTTCTGGGACTACAGTTTCATGCATGTCAGACTACATGATGTTGCCTCATAGGTCACTGAGACTCTGTTGATTTTTTTCTCAATTTTTTTTCTCTCTTTACTTCATTTGGACAGTTTCTAAGGCTACGTCTTCAAGTTTACCAACCTTCTCTTCTACAATGTCTAAATAATTGTTCATCCTGCCCAGTGAATTTTCATTTCAAATATTTTTCATTTCTAGGAATTCATTTGGGTCTTTTTATCAACTATTTCTTTCCTCATTATGTTCACATTTTCCTCTAAATCACTGAGCAAAATAAGTACATTTGTAAGAGTTATTTTAGTATCTTTGAATACTAACTCCGTCACCTCTGTCATTTCTCAATACATTTCCATTGATTTATTTTTCTCCTAGTTACAAGTAACATTTTTCTGCTTCTTCGCATTTCTATTAACTTTTGATTGAATGCTGCACAATGTAAGTTTGTTTTTGAGCACTGGATTTTGTTCTAGTCCATTAAAGAGGGTTGGACTCTGCTCTGTCATGTCATTAAAAGAACAAGATGATCTTTTACAGGCTTGTTTTTAAGCTTTTAAAAGGTAGGACTAGAGTAGCTTTTCTTCTAGAGGTAGTTTAGTCCCACTATGAAATATGACCCTTCTGGCATCTGTCACCAAATATATAGATGCCTCATATTTTCAACAATGTCTTTCTACTCTGCCTAGTAGGAAATCAAATGATTCCCCATCCTGTGTGAGCTCTGAGAATTTTTTATCTTACAGCTTCCCTGGAAGTTGTTTTTTGACCAGCCTTGTGGAATTTCACTCTCCACATGCACAAGTTTGTATTCAGCCCAAGACTCAAGTGAATACTATGCAGATGTCTGGGGCTTTCTCTGCAAAGATCCCTCTTCTCCATTAGTCTGCCCTGCAAATCCTAGCCACATCAACTTCCTGAACTCTGTTCTCTGTCTCATCAACTCACAAGACCACCAAGCTTTGTTTAGTTTCCTCATCTTTATACCACAGATCAGAAATCACCTCCAGGCAAAAAGCCAGGGTGCCGACAGGGCTCACCTCATTTGTTTCCCTTCTCTCAAGGATGATAATCCTGTGCTGTCTGTTGTCTATTGTCTAAAAACTGTTGTATCTTATGTTTTGTCCAGTGTTCTAGGTAAGTCTTCCTTCCCCTATTACTCCCTCATGGCTGGAAGAAATCTAGAAAGAAATATTAGGAGTGAGGAAATGTTTCTACCATTAACAGTTCCTGTACAAGGATGAGCAAGAATGAGGACCTGGACCATTTTAGGGTCATACCTGTGCTCAGGGATGTTCTATTTGATCATCTAGCTACAAGGCTGTGTGGTGCAATGGGGAGAATCATGGAACAGGGATATCATTCTGCCCCCCTCACTGTCTGTAGTAGAATTTAAAGTTTTTGTCTGCCCCACATCCTTTTCCTCCTTCTCCTGGTCACAACACCCACCTTCTTTTGGAGAATTCCGTACAGTTCTGCTTGGGCTGCCTATCACATTACCTGCCCTCCAGGTGACAGTGGTGGGTATGTGATCCACACGCAGCCAGTCAGAGCTCTGTATCCCTCTGCCTTGGTTATTCATTCAGGGATGAGTACCTGATCCAAGTTGGGCCAATCACAACCCTTCCTGAAGATTTTTACATAGATGCTAGGAGAGAAAAGCTTTTTTCTAGGGGCATCGCTAATCTGGATAGAGGTAAGCTTACAGTTTTCTGCAGCTACATCCCACTCCTCTCCCCATTCCTGCAGTAAAGAAGATCAGGGCAGAAGGCCCGAGCAGAGGAGCAGAGGGAGTCCTGGCAACGTGAGTGACATTCCTGCAGTCCCAGAGGCCAGCTCCGCCTCTGCACTTCCTGTTTATATGAAGCAGTGAATTCCCTTTTCTACTGGTTTGAGTTGGTTTTCTGTCACTTTCAGCAACAACAAGAACAAAATCTGCCCATCTATGTCCTACTTCTACGTCTTGATCCAGGCGTCTTTAAAGTGCACTGTGTACACTCCAAGGGGGCACAAGATGATTCATCAGTGTGTGGGAAGGAAACATAAGATCTCCTATTTATGAGCGGGCATTTTCCAGATGGAAAAGGCATATATCTACATGGCAGAATAGTATGTGCAATGGCATGAAGACTAGACTCCAGCCTCTGTGAAGGCAGGGCCAGGTTCTGCCTCGTCCTTTTCTCCCCCAACACTGAGCCCAGGGCCTGACTCATAGCTGACATCAGATAAGTGTTTGTTGGCTTTTCCGCGCTACTTATAAAGGGGTCCATAGCATCATTCTGGGTTCCCGTCATAACTTAAAGAACAACTTTCACAATGTCTGGAGCCCCAGGTGGCATGAACCTTGACATCCAAATGAAACAGTACATCTACAAAGGGAAAAGTGATGGCATCTACATCATAAATCTGGAGAGGACCTGAGAAAAGCTTCTACTGGTGGCTCATGCCATTGTCGCCATGGAAAACCTGGCTGATGTCAGTGTCATATCCCCCAGGAATATTGGCCAGCAGCCTGTACTGAAGTTTGCTGCTGCCACTGGGGCCACTCCTTTTGCTGGCTGCTTCACTCCTGGAACCTTCACTATTCAGATCCAGGCAGCCTTCCAGGAGCTGTGACTTCCAGTGATTACTGATCCTAGGCTGACCACCAGAATTTCAGAGTGAATGGACTGCTCCAGCTCCTAAACTTACTGCTCCTCATTCTGAAGTCGCAGGCTGGTCTGAAGGCACAGGGCCCCTCCGTGCCTGTTCAGTTCCCGACAGAGGACAGAGCCCTCAGCCTGCAGCTCAAAATGGGTCTGCAGCTCCCACTGCTCAGGCCACTGAACGGGTAGGAACAACCACTGACTGGCCTTAAGCTGTTCTTCCCCATCCTCTTAAGCAGAAAATAAAACTAAAATTGATGAAAAATAAACAGTTTCTAAAATAAATAAACAAATATTTGTTGGATAAACGAATAAAGATGAAAAGACAGGAGTGTATAGATAAGTGCTTAGAGTGCGATGTAGGGTACACAGGCCAGTGAATCCAGAAGAGCAAGTAATATGCGTTTTGGTGAGGGGAGGGCACAGGAATCCTTAAGCAGGGAGATTTCTATGCTAAAGGGGTTCTCTTTGCAGGAGAAAGACTGAGCAGTGCCGCTTGTTAGGAGTCTTCTTCAATAGTCGGTATGAGATGCCGGTAGAGAGTGAGGGAGGTGCTGACACAAGAGGGATTTAAGAGGCAGAACTACCTTGGTCACTGGGTAGGATGATAATGGGGCCTGGTTTCGGTCACAAAGGGGGATGAGAGGTGTCAGGACAGAGATGGATCAATGAGGACCTAGGAGTTTCCACTTTGGGGGCCTGGGACAGAAGATTTCATGGTGAGAAGAAAGTTTGGAGGAAACACGAGTTCAGTTGATGGTCTCTTGTGTTTTTGAGTTGAGCTGTCCAGGTGGATGTGTCTTATAAGCTGTGGGATTTGTCAGCGATGGAAATAAATTTGGGAGTCATCAGGGAAGAGATAAGATTAAAACAATGAGACTGGCTGTAGATGAGAAGGTTAAGGAATGAACCCCAGGTACATTCAGTGGATGGTACCAACCCTGCCAAATTACAGTACTCCAGTAGGCTAGAGACTATGTATTTTTAAAATACACACACACACACACACACACACACACACACACACACACACACACATACACACACACACAACCCTGGCAGCAGATGCCCAGGATGGACTCATAGGAAGATGGACATTGAATGCTCAGAGAAGTAGGAAGAGGCCAGGGAGAGAGTGTAGTCCTGAAAGCAAGAAAGCCTGAGTATAAAAAGGAAGGGCTTTCAAAAGGGTCAAATGCCATAGGAGGTGAAAAATAGGGACTAGAGATGGGTAGATGGCAAGGATATACAGGGTAAACTCTGCTACTGACTACCTCATGTTCTTAAGCCAGCCACCCAGCCTCAACACCTCCTAGAGTATTGAAATGCCTGGCACCATGCCGAGTAAATGCTTAGGGAAAGCTTTATTAGTTTTGATTACTCTCCTTTCACCTTCTCGAAGCTTCTTTGACTGCTTCAGCCTGTGCAGACCACCCCCCCGTTGGACCTCCCCGACTCTGCCTCCCACCCCAAGCATCTGACTGACTGGAGAGCCCCCTGAAGACTTGGGGTGCCCCTGGGTCTCTGGATCAGACTTGCATTGCCTAATCTCCTCTCCTGCAGCATTCTGAGAGCAGGGATGGCCCGGGAGAGCAGGAGGGAGCATCAAGTCCCCAAAGTGGGGACTGTTCAGTGGTGAGTGGGTGGGGCTTAATCTGAGCCAGTCCCCTAGCATGCACTGCCACTTTCCCAATTTGCTTTAATTTCCCCAGGGTTTGGGGTAGCAGTGAGAGTGAGGGGTGGGAGCCAATGTTGTCCCACCCTTGGGCACAAACTCCCCTGGGACCAAAGCTCCCCCCAAAAGCCTCCATTTGACAGAAGAAACAGGCAATGTCCCCAGTTTGGAGAGGTCACTGGCAAGGGTGTCTCTAACATCCCAAATCCCCCGCAAAGTTCCCAGGTCCCTGTGCCTCAGAAGGCTACCTTTCAGGTGTTCTGGGCTGGAGAATTCAATTCGCCGGTGTAGAGAGAGAGGGGACAGGGAATGAGACACAAAGGGTAGCGCTGTGTGGCCTCAAGGCAGGCCAGCTTTTCAAGGCTGATTTGCTCTGGCTGAGCTGGAGGAAGCAAATGTTAATTTCATCCCAAAGGGGGTCTGCAGCTCTTCCTCCCAAGTCCAAAGGGGAAAACAGGAGACTAGACTTTCTTGCTGTCCTGGGACCACCATCATCTTCCACCTCCCTTAGGCCCCTCACACTTTCTGGGACCCCGGTGACCACCCCACAAAGCACAGAAAGCAGGTCTGTCCAATAATACAGTAGATCCCCACTTTGCCCCTATTCCCCACTAAGCAGTTGGGCAACCAAGATTCAGGGCAGCCAGGCTGATGCCACTACACCCACCACTCCAGGGCCAGGGCTGGGAGGGCCTAGAGGAGAGGTGGTTTTTTTAATCCTCTTAATCCTTCTGGATTAGGCCCAGGAGAAATCAGGGTTTGTTGCAAACACTTGCTAACACCGCCCCCTCTTACCACTCCCACCCCACCCACCCCTGGATTATCTCAGCTTCCAGCTCCAAAGCCCTCGGCCACCCCAATACCTAGCTGCGGTTTAACAACCTTGGGTTATTGAATCATATTTCGCTTTAGAGTTAGCTTCTACTTTTTCTATTTGCATTTAGGATAGAAACTTTTCTTTTTAAATCTAAACTTTAAAATAATACACTCTAAATGAATTTAAAGAAAAAGGATTAATAGTTTAACTGGATGTGGCAAAGCGTGCAGTGAATTCCTGATGATTCAAGTCTGGCTAAACCCGGTCTGATAGGCAGAGAATGGGGTTCAGGGCTTGCTGAGGGGTGCTCTCTCCTGCACCACCCACGTGGCTTGAAAGAAGGAGGTCTGGCTGCCCAGAGGCTCCAGGGACCTGGAGCTTCCCTGGCAGACCCTCTGGCAGAACCACCTCTCCTTCCTCCAGGCCTATCCCCCATGCCCCCTAGGGCTTTGTTTCTCCTGGCTTGGGTGGGAGCCTACACACACACACACACACACACACATACACACACACACACACACACACACACACACACACACACACACACACACACACACACACACACACACACACACATACATCCTCTCCCTTCCCTTCCCTCTCCCCCTCTTCCCCTCCCTTTCTCTCTAAGCTACGAGGCCCCTTTGGAGCCCCTTTGTAAGGTAATTGGATTTCTCCCCTTGTTAGTTTGCAATGAAAATGTCATCTATTCTGGGCCACCGCCAGGGAGGGGCGAGCTCCATTCAGCGAGCCAGCGCAGAGCTGTGAAGCTATTCAGGCCTCCCAGCCTCCAGCCGGGCAGCTGCGGTTCCCTGACAATGCACCCCTTCGCCTCTGCCCCACCAGCGTGCCCAGCTCAGAAGCGGCCTCAACAGGGCCAGGGCTGGGGGACTGGATTCTGAGGCTCCAAGATCACCACCACCCGCCCCCAGCAAGTAGGCACTGCAGGAATTTGATGTCAAGAGTATTCCCCTCACCTTGGCGGGGAGGTTCTGTGAGTTCTAAGGCTTTAGGGCCCTTACAAAGCAAACTGAGAGAGACTGCCAAGGGCAGATACTGGGACAGAAGGATGGATACCTTGACCTTCCCTAGGAGATCACTGTATGTGGTGGAGCCCACCAAACCGGAAGCCATGGTGGAGTCTCGGAGCCACCCGACCTCAGCTGGAACCACGGACAAGCACAAACTGCTCATCCTCACGGCTCCTAGTTAGAAAGATGAGACGGGGGGAATGGATCACAATGTATTCGGATATCCAGCAGAATACTCCCCTGGGACCATGCGAGCAAAGTGAAAAGTGGGGGGAAATGAGATGGAAAGGCAGTCACGTGAATCTGTAACCTTGAAAGGCTTTCCCCAAAGGGAGAGAGATAAATCCCCTCATCCTTACCCTCACTATTCAAATGTGGACACTGAACTCCAGACTACGTGAGTACTTGCTCAAAATTACACAGCTGACAAGTGGCCAAGAGGGGATTCCTGTGTGTCTGGACTGTTATGCTTACTGCTTCAAAGAGCAGACGCAACTCTGAATGGCATTAACATTCACACGAGGGCCAGGAGAGCGCCACAGCTGGTGCTCTGGTCACAGCTCAGCTGAACAGCAAGGATGCAAATCCCGTGCCTGCAGAACGGAGGGCTCTAGGGCACTTCCTCTCCATCTGGGGACACTGAGGGGCCACACTGGGCAGCTGGAGTCCAGTCCCCCAGGGCCTCAAGGAATCGCACAGAAGTTACCAGGAGACAGGTGAGAACTCGGATCAAGGAAGTACCTTCTGAGAAAAGACGGAACGGGTTGTCTTAGTGGGGAGCAGGGCTTGTGAACGGAGGCTGGACTACTACCAGCTGGGATTCAAAACCACTTTCGTCCAAAGTGCCATTTGGAACTCTGGAGCCAGCTAATCCCCCCTCCTGGTCCTCTCATCACCAGACACAACTGCAAGCTTCTCCATCCACTTGGCCTCTCCCATGATCTCCCTGCACGATTTACCCTCCTCCCTCCAAAGCCTTCCTGGATAGCCTCTCCACCCTGAACTGCCCCCAGTGAGGAGTATGCCGGGTGGAAGGGGGCACTGGCTCCTCTGGGCCCTCAGGAGATTTCCAACCATCATTGCCCTTCCCCCTTTGTACGAAACCTTATCTCCCTTTGAGGCACACGGTCAGCGTCATGGCCATCATGGAATGTTCTGATGACCCCATAATTTCAAGGACATCGGCATCTGGATCACACTTCCTCCCCCAACTCAAGGTCTGCCATTATTCTGGGGAACTTCAACACCCCTTGGAATCTTCACCTGGCACCTCTGTTCCTCAGCCCAGGATGGTCACCTTTGAATCACTTTGGCCGCCCACACCCTGGAGCTTGGCATCTCCAGAGCCATCCCACTCTGAAGTTGGAGACTCACGGGCTGTAGGCTCCTGGCCTCCCACTGCTCCCCCTGAACTTGGGACACATCCCGGTTGACCTCCTCTCATCTTCTCCAAGACCCACCCCACTCCCTCCCTCCCTCCCAGTCACAGGGCAGAAAGCAGGGAAACTGCAGATCCCGGATCCCAAGGTCCATCACTTAACATCTTTTGCCAAGTGCCCAGATCCCCAGACACTTGTTCTCAGCCCACCTCAGAGAGCCCTGACCTTGAGCCAGCCATGCCCTCCAGTATGTGAACGCTGTTGGGGTAAACTCCACAGGCAGAGTGCTGCCCCTGTGGATACACGGAGCGCAGTCTCAGCCAGGCCTCCAGTGCCCCTTGGCAAGCCTCTCTCTGTCTCAAAGCAGCCTTGCTTCCCACTCCTCTTAGAAAAGTTTAAAACCTCAAGTCCCTTGTTCAACTCTCCCACCACGTTACATAACTGGGGACCTTGCCTCGTAATTCACGGAGAGAGAAGCCATCTGATTGAAATCTCCTCACTTTTATGCCCCCATGCCTATAACCAGTGGCAAAGATGACTAGCTATCCTCCCCCAAATCCATTCTCCTTTTTTCCATCTTAGGAGGATTATGAGCTATATATGTGGCCACCAGAATAAAGACTGCATTTTCTAGTCTCCCATGCAAGTAAGTGTGGCTGTATGCTAAGTTCTGGCCAATGGGAGATAAGTGAAAGTAATCCGTATGTTTCTGGGTCTCTTCCCTGGGGGTTTGACCTCTGATCCCTTCCGCTTTTTCTTACTAGCCAGAATGTGAACATGATGGCTGGAACAGTAGCAGCCATATTGGTCACGAGGTAAACTTGGGCCTGGAGGTCAGGTCATGCTGTAGATAGAAGAAATCTGGGTACCTGACCTCATTGAATCAGCCCAAAATTGATTCCCCCAGACTTCTTCAGCATGAGAGAGAGACTGTTTTGTTGAGCCCTGTTTCTTTGGATTTTCTATTGTTTGATCTTGCAGTAGTAGTAGTGACCTTCCTCTTCTTCACAGCTCTGTGCTCTGGGACATTTTCCTCCTCAAGGGTCCCCTTCTGCTGCTCATTTCTTCTCTCTCCTGTATCTTACACCCAGCTCCTTCTGGGAACAGATGCCCTTGTCTCATCCATCTTACAGGGGCTTTCAAGCTCTCCAGCCCGTGTCCCATTCTACCACCTGCCCTCCAGCTCCCTTCCTTTCAGAGCTTAGATTCAAAGAGCATCATGCATCTTCTCCCCCCCATGCCCTCTTCAATCCACAGTGACAAGAATTTCTTGCTCACAACTCCTCCAGGAGGCTGAATTCACCAAGGTCACCAAGAACCTCTATTGGCTAAATTCGGGGGCCATGTTTCCGTCCTCATTTTCCTCCAAGTCTCTTCAATATTGGATGCTGTTACCCACTCCCTTCGCTGGGAGTCTCTCCCCTTCTTTGTTCTTCTACTTTCTCAGACGAGTCGGCCTCAATCTTCTCACCGTGACTCATTTCTCTTTTCCTCCCGCTGCACACTCCTGCTGGTGAGTTCATCTACTGCTGCGGCTTTAACTCTCAGGCTGACCATTCTCTCCAGAAGCAGAATTCCTTTCCTCCCAGCTGCCCATGGAGCCTCTCCTGCTGCATCATCGTAATGATGATGATGATTGACGCGACTGAGTGCTTCCCGTGGTCCAGGATGTCCTGGCCCTCTGCGCGGGCGCTTGCCCTCCATGGAATCTCCACTCCTGTGACTGAGGTACCGTCACCTCCCAGGAGGCACCGACGAGTTAAGGGACCTGCCCAAGGTCACCACAGCTGGTAAGTGGGGGAGTCAGGATTCACACCCAGGCAGTCTGGCTGCACAGCCTGTGGCCAAAACCACTCAATGGCTTCAAAACAGACCTCCTGCTCCTCTGTCAGCCCTGAGCCTATTAAAGAGGCCACCATTCACCCCCTCAGAAAAGCCGGGGTCCTGGGAGTCATCCTCACCTCCCACTTCCTCCTCCTGCCCACATCCAGCCATCACCAACCCTGTCAAGCGCCCCCCACCCCAGTACCTTTCAGATCCATTCTTGTTATGGACTGAATGTTCATGTCCCTCTGAAATTCATGTTGAAGTCCTAACCCCCAATAGGATGGTATTAGGAGCTGGGGCCTTTGGGAGGTAATCAGGTTTAGATGCGGTCAAGAGGGTGAGCCCTCATGATGGGATTAATGTCCTTTTAAGAAAAGGAAGGGACACCAGTGCTTCCTCTCTCAGCCATGTGAGGACACAGGGAAAAGGTGGCTTGCACTGGCGGTAGCAAGCCAGGAGGAGGGTTCCCACCAGACCTGGACCATGCTGACACCCTGCTCTCAGAGTTCCAGCCTCCAGAAATGTGAGAAATAAATCTCTGTTGTTCAAGCCACCAGGTGTGAGATGTTGTTATGGCAGCCTGAGCTAAGACAATTTGCTTCCTCCACTCCCAGTGTCCACACACCACTTTTGTAGCCTGGGCCCTCATCAGATCATGCCAGGATTACTGCCAGAGTTTCCTCTAGTGGGTTGAATTGTAACACCACCCCACAAAAAAAAATTCATATGTTGAAGTCCTAACCCCTCAGTACCTCAAAATGTGACTTTATTTGGAAATAGGGTTGTTGCAGATGCAATTAATTAAGATGAGGTTATACTGGAGCAGAGTGGGCCCCTAATCCAACATGAGTGGTATCCTTATAAAAAGGGCAGGCACGCGGGAGAATGCATTGTGAAGATTAGAATTATGTTGCCACAAGCCAGCGACTACTAGAAGCTGGGAGCGAGGCCTGGAATAGATCCTCTCCTAATGCCTTCAGAGGCAGCATGACTCCTGGATCTCAGACTTCTAGCCTCCATAACAGTGAGACAATAAACTTCTAATGTTCTAAGCCACCCATATTTGGCACTTTGTTACAGCAGCCCTGCCAAACTAATACACTTCCTAACTGGTTCCCCTGCCCACGCCCTGCTCCTACCATCCACCTCCTCACAGCTGCCAGAGGGATGGGCAGCGACATAGACAACCCGGCATTGTCACCCTCCTGCTTGGAAACTCATCGGTGTTCCCATCACCCTCAAGTCCCAGTTCCGCAGTGTGATTTAGCCCGGCTTACTGCTCCAGCGCCATCCACTGCTGGCCCCTTCCTCGCATGCTGTGCCTCAGCCACCAGCTACGTCCTGCATGTGCTGTGGTGCTCTTCATACATCAGTGTCTGCAAGGCTACAGAGCTCCCCCACTGCTGCTGGCCACTTGTTCTCCTGAAAGACACCTGCTCCTTGGTCTAGTGGCCCTCCTTTGTGAAACTTGCCAAGACTTCCCTCTCTGGACCCCACCGCAGCGTGTCTGTGCCTTTATTCCATTTATTCTACTTTTCTCTATGTCTGTTTCCTTGTCTGTAAAGTGGGCTAATAGTCGCAATCACCGCCAAGGCATTGTTGGAGGAAGCAATGGATTGGTGGTAGCTGGTCTCCGAAGACGGCTGCCAACGAGCCACAGTTCTGGACAGTCCCTCCGCAGTGCTGAACCTGGGCAGGCCTGGGACTAAGAGGATGTGGAAGGAGGGTTGCTGTGCTGGTCCCAATCCTAGTCTTTAAGAGGACCAGCAGCTTCTGCTTTCCCCTCTTGGAAGGCATGGCCCTGAACTGCCATGGAAGAAGTCCTGCTGTCCTGCTGGAGGAGAGGCCACCTGCACAGGTCACTTGAAGAGAGGCCCTGAGACGACATGGAGAGGGAACGAGGACCAGCCATCCCAACATCTGAGTGTCCCAGTCGAGCCACCAATTGACCCCAAGTCCACCTGTTATTTGATGGCAACTGCACAAGACACTCCAAGGAAGACCAGAAGGAGAACTGCCTAGCTGAACCCAGTCATCCTATGGAAGTGTATTAGGTAATTAAGCTACTAAATTTCCAGATGGTCTGTTATACAGCAAAGAATAATTAAAGCAGAGTTAAACAAGTAATATGCTTAGGACTGTACCACAGTAAACACTGAATTGCTGGTTCATTGTCAATTGTCCTAGAATCCTTCTGACTCCCACGTATGCCCAGCTCTCTGGGGTAGGAGCAGGAAGCCAGAGAGGAGAAATCTGGAATCAGGAAAGGCTCCCTGGTGGAAGCAGTTCTTGAATAGGCTTGATTCGTGGGTTGATGCCTTGGTACTGCATACTGTGCAGCTGGGGTTTACCCTCTTCTGAAGTGGGGTGGAGGCTGGTCTCAAGGTCTCTCCCATCCTCATTGGCCACCATGATGCCCCAAGCCCCCCTCCCCAGTTGCACGCTCCTTTACTGACCCCAGCCCACCATATCCACCAGATTTGAGACTTTCTCTCCTGGGGGCCATATTCTGGGTATCTCCAGGCCTGTGGATTCTGCAGGGCATGAGTCAGCCTCCCTCAAATGCTCTGGTACCTTGGACCCAGGGCTGGTTTCTGATGGAGGCATTTTGGTTACTGAGCAAGCTAATGGGAAAAATGTTTTGTGGGGAGGAGGCCCTCAAATCACACCAGATATTCCATTTTATCAGCTGGAATAATTTTATAAAGCAATAACTCCTTTCATTTATTATTTGGTTACTCCATAGTACTAGTTATATAAGAAAAGCTGTATAAATGCTTATTTCCCTTTATTTATCAGGTTTTAAGACAATAAATTGTTTCTCTGTCATCCAAAAGAGACAAATTAGTTTTGTGGAGTTTTTTCTTTTATTATCCTTATGAACTCATGCATTAAACACTTGATAGATTTGAATTCACTATCATTATTATCCTCATTGAAGCTCAAATTGTCCCACTTTGGCCAGTGGAAGCCTCTTTAAGTTGGCTCCTGGGTACATGTGACACAACTTTAGTAGCTTGATAACTTCCTCTCTATCTGGTATGAGAAGATATTCCAGATTAATCTTAGATGTTTCCTGTCCCAAACTGGGATCTTCTATTTTTCCAAAGCCCTATTTTCCTTTCATGGAAAATGGCACCGCAACATTTTAATAATCTGGGATTTTCTTAGCATTTCTCCTAGGAATACTCATTGCTGCTGGATCAGTTATTGTTTCTAGGTCTTTTCAGTGGGCAGGGATAGAAAATACAAATTAAAATGTATAAATATTTTAAGACGAAATACCTCAACAGTTCATTCTGGGTCTTCCAATTCAAGTCCAATATTACAGAGGTTTTTTTTTTTTTAATTCTTTTTCTTCTTTTTTTGGCTGCACCACGCGGCATGGGAGATCCTAGGCATGCGGGATCCTAGTTCCCTGACCAGGGATAGAACCTGTGCCCCCTGCAGTGGAAGCGCAGATTCTTAACCACTGGAAGGCCAGGGAAGCCCCTACAGCGTTTTTATGTAACCTCTAGTATATTACATCTATACCGCCTTTCTTTCAAATCGAGATTCCTGGTTACCAATACCAGGCTATGAAAAGATTAGAATACCCCATAAACACTCATTTGCTTTACCCCACTTTGTACACAAACAGTATCAGAATAACAATACTAATACTACCACAACTGAGATAATTATTGAAAATGGTTACACTCTCCCATTCTCCTCCAGTCCATGTTATTTTGGGGACTGCACTATAATTACCCTGTCAGATTATATAGCCATTGCATTCTACAGATAACTATGTATTTAACATTCACCATCAGTCCTAATGCTGATCTGATGCCTCTCTGGTCATTCTGCTTGTCTGAAGCTCATTCTCTAGCAGATTCCCAGGAAGAGGTCATGGGAACAATACTCTCTGAGTTCTTGCATGTTGTTAACAGTTTGTCTCTGCTTTAATACTCTAAAGTCAACTTTGCTGGATATAAATCCTTGGCTCACATTTTCTTTCCTTGAGTATCTTAAATATGGTACGGAATTTTCTTCTGTCCTAAAGTTTTGCTGTCTAAAGATCTGATCATAATCTAATTTTCTTTCCCTTCTAACGCACTTGATTTTTTTGCCTAGTTGACCAGATCATTTTTCTTTTTCTCCAAATCCAGTCATTTTTTTAGAGTATGTTTTGGTATAGTTCATTCTGGGTTGACACTCAGATATGTGGTGTACACTTTCCCACACATAGCTTCTAATCTTTTTTTATTTCAAGAAAGTTTTCTTGAGTAATCATTTTAAGTATTCTGTACCCTTATTTTGGTTTTCTTCTTCAGGGATATGTTGGATCTTCTTTTTCTGTTTCAATATTTGTCATTTCTGTTTCTCTTAACACATTATCTGTTGTGTTTATTCATTATGTTCCTTCTGTTTTAGTCTTAATTTATGAAGTGATGTTTTTCCTTTTATTTCTAATTCTTTCCTGGAGTTCTGCCATCACATTTCAGATTTTCCTAATTCTTAAGTTACTCTTTCAGGTTTTATATCAGTTTCTTAATGTATTTTTTACCACTGAGATAATAGGTTACAGTTTTATACTTTGGGTATAGGTTTGTCTTTCTGCTATGCTTTCATTGATGTAGCAACAGTATTCTGCTCCTTATTCTCTCTTTTTTTCTTAAAATAAATTTGAGTAAGATTTGACCTCAATATTTCTTGATTGTTTTTATGTGAACTTAGTTTTCCTGAACCTTATGAAGAAGGTATGGTTCAAGATGTTTTTTACTACTGCACAAATCTCTCTTCTATTGTTTTTACACAGTGTTAAAAATATGGTGGGTTGCTTACTCAGATTTCCTAGCTCTGTTTCCCTCACCCCATTTTCCCCTGGATCAGCTCTTTACTTCATCTCTATTGTTCCTGTCCTGAACAATTTTTATTCCACTCCAGGCCTTTATCATGTCTAGTGATAGTCTCTAACAAATGTTAGAGCTGTTATTAGGGATCATTATGGAATTTATCAGTAGTATTTTTAGCAATTATTGATCAAATTCTGTGATCTTTGTCTTTCAAATTGTTCTTCACTTATGTTGATAAATTTCCTAATTTTAAATTTTGTATACTCAGAATTTTTGCATCTATAATCTTAAGTGAAATTGGTCTATAGTTATTTGGTACCATATTCATCAAGTTTCATGATTAAGATCATGCTTGCTTACAAAGTGGATTGGAGGGGCTTTCGATCTTTTTCAATAATCTGGAATAGCTTGAGTAACAGAAACCTTCATTGTTTAAAAATTTGGTTAGCAAGACGGGAATAAAGACACAGACCTACTAGAGAATGGACTTGAGGATATGGGGAGGGGGAAGGGTAAGATGTGACAAAGAGAGAGAGTGGCATGGACATATATACACTACCAAACATAAAATAGATAGCTAATGGGAAGCAACCGCATAGCACAGGGAGATCAGCTCTGTGCTTTGTGACCACCTAGAGGTGTGGGATACGGAGGGCGGGAGGGAGGGAGATGCAAGAGGGAAGAGATATGGGAACATATGTATATGTATAACTGATTCACTTTGTTATAAAGCAGAAACTAACACACCACTGTAAAGCAATTATACTCCAATAAAGATGTTAAAAAAAAAATACCAGTACTAAAATATCAAAAACAATACATTTGCTGAGTGAGGTTTAAGAGTTCTTTAAAGTTCTTTTTGTCCTTAGATTATGTCACATTAAGAAAAAAAAAAAAAATTTGGTTAGAACTCAACATTTCTTCCTCCTGGGCCCACACTAGACCACATTTCTCAGCCTCTCTTGTTGTTAGGGTACCATGTGACTAAGTTCTGGCTAATGGAATGGGGCAAGAGCAGACCCCTTCCAGTCCTGGGCCAGAAAAACCTCCAAGTTTCCATCCTCCTTGTACCATCTTCTTTTGCAATGACCTCAGAAGCTATCTATTGAAGATGGTGGAGACACAGGATGGAAGAAACATGGATTCCTGAATTACCACTGGGAAACAGCCAACAACCAATGAGGAACGCCTGTTTTGGTCTCTATGTGAGTAAAAGATAAACTTCTGTTGTGTTAAGCCCCTAAGATTTAAGGAGGGAAGTTATAGCAGTTAGTAATGCCTACTGATACCATAATCAACTGTAAAATCATCTAGACCTGATGCGTTTGTAAGTCATAGTTTTTTGTTTGTTTTTTAATTTATTTATTTATTTATTTATTTATTTTGGGCTGCAATGGGTCTTTGTTGCTGCGCGCAAGCTTTCTCTAGTTGTGACGAGCGGGGGCTACTCTTCGTTGCGGTGCATGGGCTTCTCCTTGCGGTGGCTTCTCTTGTTGTGGAGCACGGGCTCTAGGCGCTTGGCCTTCAGTAGTTGTGGCTCGCGGTCTCTAGAGCACAGCCTCAGTAGTTGTGGCACACGGGCCTAGTTGCTCAGCCGCATGTGGGATCTTCCCGGACCAGGGCTCGAACCCGTGTCCCCTGCATTGGCAGGCGGATTCTTAACCACTGTGCCACCAGGGAAGTCCAGAGTCATAGTTTTTTAACAACTTTATTGAGATATAATTCATGGACCATACGAGTCATCCATTTAAAGTGCATGATTCAATGGTTTTTAGTATATTTACAGATATGTGCAACCATCATCACAGTCACTTTAAAACATTTTTGACACCCCAAAAAGAAACCCTGTACCCTTTAGCTATCACCCCCTAACTCAAGTACCACTACCCCTAATCTTATGCAATCACTTATCTGCTTTCTGTCTCTGTAGATTTTCCTATCCTGGACATTCCATATTAATCAAATCACATAATTGCATGGTCTTCTGGGACTGGCTTCTTTCATGTAACATACTGTTTTAAAGGTTTATCCATGCTGTAGCATGTATCAGAATTTATTACTTTTTTTGACCAAATAACATCCTATTGTATGAATATAATACGTTTTGTTTCTCCATTCATCTATTGATGGACATTTGGGTTGTTTCCACCTGTTGGCTATTATGAATAATGCTGCCATAAATATTCATGTACAAGTTTTTGTATGGACATATGTTTTCATTTCTTCTGGGTATATACCTAGGAGTAAAATTACTGGGTCATATGGTAACTCTATGTTTAATCATTTGAGGAATTGCCAAACTGTTTTCCAAAGTGGCTGCACCATTTTACATTCCCACCAGCAGTGAATGAGGGTTCCAGTCTCCATATCCTCACCAACACTTGTTATTTTCTGACTTTTTGATTCTAGCCATCCTAGTGAGTGTGAAGTGACATCTCATTGTGGTTTTGATTTGTATTTCCCTGATGACTAATGACATTGAGCATCTTTTCATATGCTTATTGGCCATTTATATATCTTCCCTTTGGATAAATGTCTGTTCAGATTCTTTGGTCATTTTTAAATTAGGTTTTCTTTGTATTATTGAGTTGTACTAAGTCATAGACTTTTTTTAAACATTTTTATTGGAGTAAAATTGCTTTACAATGTTGTGTTAGTTTCTGATGTATAACAAAGTGAATCAGCTATCACACTTTAATCTTCACATGGTTATGGGTCTATCCAAGTTTTCTTTTCTTTTTGGATGAGTTGTGGTAATTTATACTCTTCTGAAAAATCATTCATTTCTCTAGTTCTTTAAATGTGTTGCCATACAGCTACACATCATATTCATTTATAATTCTTTTCATCTCTTTCATATCTGTGGTTATATCATGTTTCTTGTTCTTAATGTACATTTCAGCTTCTTCTCGTCTACTCTCCCAATCTTATTCAGGCTTGTCAGAGGTTAACTTTTTTATCTTTTATAAAAGCTAAAGTTTGGTTTTGTTAATCTTTTTTTATCATTTTTTCTCTGTATTTATTTCAACTTTTGACTTCTTAGAAATTCCCTATGCTATCTTTTCTATTTTATTTCCTTTATTGTTCTTTATCCTAATGTAAGTTTTGATTCTGAAAAATAAAAACTTTAAGTCTATATGTTTTCTCTTGTGAAGAGTTTTAAATGTATCTGGTACGTTTTATATAATTTGTTCCCCCTTGTGTTAATAATTTTAAGTTTCCATTTGGATTTCCTCTTTGACTCAGTGGTTATTTTAAAAGTGTTTATTATTTTTTCAATTAGTTACAATCTTTTTAAAATAATCTTTTCACCATTCAATTATCATTCCAATGACTTATGATAAGTGAATATGGCCTATAAAATCTCTACTTTTTGAAATTTATTAAGTTTGTCTTTTGACCAAGTGAACAATAAATTTTTGTTAGTGTTTAATATAGTTTTATATAAGACAAAATAATGTGAGATGAATATATATGTACATATAAGATGCATTTACATATATAAGATACATCTATATATGATGTTATTATTTTAATTATTCAAATCCTCCACTTCTTTGCCTATTTTTGTCTATTGAGTTGTCAAAACCTGAAAGCTTTCTATTTAGATCAACCATATGATTGTGGGAGGATTTTTTAGTTCTTTATTTTTTAAGTTTTGTTTGTATTTTTGGAAGTTTTTGCTGCTGTGTAGTTTGGCAAATAAAAGTTTATGACTGTTTTATGTTCTCTGTGAGGAAGAAGTTTTTCTTCTAGAGATGGGTATTGGATTTGATCTATTGACACAATATAACTAAATCTCCTAATACTGAACCATCAAGTGAAGCCACCCTGGCTTTGTTAATTTGTGGATAACCTTTATTTTTTACTTCTATTCTTAGAGAATTCTTTATGACTTGCTCTTAAAACCTCCACCAGGCTGTGGATTTCCTTCTTAAATTTTTACCTAGTAAGGAGTAAATTCTGAGTCTACCCATCAGCCCTGCCCCTTTTCTTTTTTTTTTTTGGCCATGCTGGCATGCGGAATCATAGTTCCCAGTCCAGAGATCAAACCCACGTCCCTTGCAGTGGAAGCGTTAAGTCTTAACCACTGGACTGCCAGGGAAGTTCCCCTGTCCCTTTTCTTTTCATTCTTTCTTTCTTTTTTTTTTTAACATCTTTATTGGAGTATAATTGCTTTACAATGGTGTGTTAGTTTTTGCTGTATAACAAAGCGAATCAGTTATTCGTATACATATATCCCCATCTCTCCTCCCTCTTGCGTCTCCCTCCCACCCTCCCTATCCCACCCCTCTAGGTGGTCACAAAGCACCGAGCTGATCTCCCTGGGCTATGCGGCTACTTCCCACTAGCTATCTATTTTACATTCGGTAGTGTATATATGTCCGTGCCACTGTCTCACTTCGTCCCAGCTTACCCTTCCCCCCCCCACACCGTGTCCTCAAGTCCATTCTCTACATCTGCGTCTTTATTCCTGTCCTGTCCCTAGGTTCTTCAGAACCTTTTTTTTTTTTTTTAGATTCCATATATATGTGTTAGCATACGGTATTTGTTTTTCTCTTTCTGACTTACTTCACTCTGTATGACAGTCTCTAGGTCCATCACCTCACTACAAATAACTCAATTTTGTTTCTTTTTATGGCTGAGTAATATTCCATTGTATACATGTGCCACATCTTCTTTATCCATTTATCTGTCGATGGACACTTATGTCACCTTATCTTTGATAAAGGAGGCAAGAATATACAATGGAGAAAAGACAGCCTCTTCAATAAGTGGTGCTGGGAAAACTGGACAGCTACATGTAAAGGAATGATATTAGAACACTCCCTAACACCATACACAAAAATAAACTCAAAATGGATTAAAGACCTAAATGTAAGGCCAGACACCATCAAACTCTTAGAGGAAAACATAGGCAGAACACTCTATGACATAAATCACAGCAAGATCCTTTTTGACCCACCTCCTAGAGAAATGGAAATAAAAACAAAAATAAACAAATGGGACCTAAGGAAACTTAAAAGCTTTTGCACAGCAAAGGAAACCATAAACAAGACGAAGACAACCCTCAGAATGGGAGAAAATATTTGCAAATGAATCAACAGACAAAGGATTAATCTCCAAAATATATAAACAGCTCATGCAGCTCAATATTAAAGAAACAAACAACCCAATTCAAAAATGGGCAGAAGACCTAAATAGACATTTCTCCAAAGAAGACATACAGATGGCCAAGAAGCACATGAAAAGCTGCTCAACATCACTAATTATTAGAGAAATGCAAATCAAAACTACAATGAGGTATCACCTCACACCAGTTACAATGGGCATCATCAGAAAATCTACAAACAACAAATGCTGGAGAGGGTGTGGAGAAAAGGGAACCCTCTTGCACTGTTGGTGGGAATGTAAATTGATACAGCCACTATGGAGAACAGTATGGAGGTTCCTTACAAAACTAAAAATAGAATTACCATATAATCCAGCAATCCCACTACTGGGCATATACCCAGAGAAAACCATAATTCAAAAAGACACATGCACCCCAATGTTCATTGTAGCACTATTTACAACAGCCAGGTCATGGAAGCAACAATGTAAATGCCCATCGACAGACGAATGGATAAAGAAGAGGTGGTACATATATACAATGGAATATTACTCAGCCATAAAAAGGAACGAAATTGGGCCACTTGTTGAGACGTGGATGGATCTAGAGACTGTCATACAGAGTGAAGTAAGTCAGAAAGAGAAAAACAAATATCGTATATTAACACGTGTGTGGAACCTAGAAAAATGGTACAGATGAACCGGTTTGCAGGGCAGAAGTTGAGACACAGATGTAGAGAACAAACGTATGGACACCAAGGGGGGAAAGCCGCGGTGGGGTGGGGATGGTGGTGTGATGAATTGGGCGATTGGGATTGACATGTATACACTGAAGTGTATAAAATTGATGACTAATAAGAACCTACTGTATAAAAAAGTAAATTAAAAAAATACAATGACATCATATTCTATGTATCATTATGCAGCTAGCTTTTCCATTCAACATTGCATTCTTAAGTTCTGATACGTAGAGCTTTGGTTCCTTCACTTGAAGTGCTGTATAATATTCCACTGGAAGAACATACCACCTGGTAGGCATTCGCTTCCTTTTGGCAAACACTCAGGCGGTTTCCCATTTTTCACTATTACAAACAGCACTGCAATGGACATCCTGGTCACCATTCCTAGCGCACCTACGTGCATGTCTAGGGCTCACCCACGTGCCATGGCTGGGCCACGGGCAGCGGAGATTCTGGTCTCCGAAGCCCAGGGCCTGGGTGCCTCCTCCCTTTACCTAGAGAACTCATAAATATTATCACTTTCTCCATAAGCACTGGAGAAAGTGAAAGAAGCACCATAATTGCACATTTTTAACTTTACTGCGTCTTTTTCTTTTTTCATCAAGAATTTACTTCCTTTATAACTTTACTGCCTCTTTCCTTGTGTGTGTGTGTGTGTCTGTCTGTCTGTCTGGTGCGAGGCAGAGAATGCCTGTCCCTCGGATGAGGCTTCTGTGGCCCTTGTCCCTGTTTGTTCTCGTAATGCTTTGCCCTTACCCTTTTCCTTTGCATTCTGGGAATGCCTCTCCATCTGGTCCTTTGTACCTCTCATTTGATTTTTGCACTTTCAGGTCTACTATTTATTGCAACCAATGCAAATTGTAACTCAGCTCCTGTATTTTTTGTTTACCATTGTCTCCTCCCATGAATTGCCCTCATTTAATAGAAGCTGTATTCTCTTGTACCTTATCTAGAGCCTAAAGTACAAATATTCTAACTTTGCTGGTAAAATCTATTGCTGAGGAAGGTTATACTCTGAGTCACATATTCATTTGACATATTTATTGGCATCTGCGTGTGTCTTGTGAGGTGCTAGAGCTACAGTGATTATAAGATACAGCCCCCGTCCTCTCGTCCTCCTTTCCCCTTGGCTGCATCTTTTTTCATAGGCCCATTGTTTTTCCCGGTGACTCTTCCTCTAGTGAAGAGTTCTTTCTATGGGCCTTTGTTGGATGCATGGATTGTCCCAGATCCCACTTAGGGCCCCCAGACCCAGAAGGAATCTTCCTCACAGATCTAAGGTGGAAGACGTTGGGCTAGGTGGTACCCAGCCAAGCCCTGGCCAATATTCTCCACGTGCTGGTGGCCCTTCTGGGTGTGAGACCCTGCTCTAGTTCTCCAGGCAACATGGCGCAGGAGGCTTCGGGTGGCTCTTCTCAAGTGAGTCAGTTTCTGAGACCCATCTTTGCTGCCAGCAGGGTCCAAATGATTCTAAAGGGGCCTCCACTGCCAGAGGCTCTCCAGCATCACCTTGGAGGCAGGACAGCAAAGGCTAGTCGTAAAAACCCCATCCGGGCCCTCACTACTGGCGTCTTAGTCTGGGTCCTTGCTAGAAGCTGCTACAAGAGCTGCCTCGAGTACAGGCTTAGTTTCTTAAGTTGATGCAGACATTTTTCTATTTGCAGCGGTTTCACTGGGGTTTTCCACTGGATACTGGAAGGGGGAGGGGCAGCCATGGCATGTTCACTTTGGCAGACGGAGGAAAGGAGCAGGGAGAAGGAGGGGGCGGTACAGCTATGACAGGGCCACAGGTGGCATTGCATGGCCACCCCCTGAGCCACCACACCTGGAAACCCTTAGATGCTCCTCTGGAGAGGAGGCGAGAGAGGCCCTTTGGGGGACAAAGACTTGACCAGGCTGACAGCCTGCAGAGCAGGGCAACACGCCAAGCCTGGCCCTCTGGGGTCCACATGCGGGTTACAAGGGGCCCACTGAGTCCCGGAGCCCCGCCCAGCGCAGGCGCCCCGTGCTCCGGGCCACTTCCGTTCCCTCCGCCAGCACCTGCTCCCTGAGCACCCACCGCGCTCCCCCAGCAGCGCCAAGTGCTGGGGAGACAGCAGTGCGCGGAGCAGGCAAAGTCCCGCCTGTCAGCGGGTCGGTGGGCGAGACTGATAACAGCAAAACCAATCAGGAAAATATTATAGATAATACGTGCGGTGGCCACTATGTTACGGTGGTTGCTCGTCCACACGGCCTGCTCAGGCCTGCTCAGGGCCGGGGCAAGGGCTTGGGGCAGGGCTGGCTGCGGAGCCCTCACAGAGCAACAAGTGGACCTGCGTGGCTTCCTGTCAGCCCACAGCGACCCGCCGGGCAGAGGTGCTTAGCCTCCTTTCAGAGACAGACACTGCCCTCCAGGGCCCAGCTGCCCCCCTGCTCCGCCACCCTCCCAGCCGCATTCGAGGCCCCTCTGCGGCTGTCCGAAGGCCGAGGCCTCCCTCTGGTGGTCGCATGATGCCGGGGGCTGAGGCTGTGCTGGCTGAGCAGGGTAGGGGGGTTTCACCCCGGGCTCCCGCTTGAGGTGGGCGAGGAGGCGGCACTGGACCAACGGGTGATGCCGATAGGATGTGGGCAGAGCGCTTCAAATCCGGGTTCTTCCCTCTGTTCCACGAACCGACCTAAGCCCCAGTTTCCTCACCCGCAAAACGGGAATAAAGCACCTGCCTCACTGCTGTGACGACTAAAGAGGATGAAGACTAGAATGTGCTAAGCATGGTGTGCCTCCGCCCCCCCCCTCACACACGCACACGTAAACGCACACGCACACGCACACCACATAGCCACCTAGGGACAGTCAATAATAGTAACCTACTGTTAGTATCCAGCCTCCGTTTCCCAGTTAACGATCACTTATTGAGTGCCTACTATATGCAGATACCTATAGTATTTTAGACTCACCTTTTGGCCCGCTCCTTGGGGTACAGTCTGAAGGGAGCACGCCGGCGGCAGCCACAGCGCCGGCCCGGGCTCTGGTCGGGGTGGGGCGGGGCGGGGTGGAGTTTGCGTTCTGGGCGCCAAGACGCGGGCCGGCAGCGCCACCTAGTGGCAATATGCAGCCATGCCGGGAGACGTGCTTTTTGCCTTCCTGGGCTCTCAGGATTGCAAATCAGGCTCCCTCCAAGGGCTCAGACTGTGGGAAGCCAGCGCTGGAACCAGCAGCCCCGTATTACTGTGCACGCGTCCCAGGCCCCAGGCGGATGGTAGGCAGGGCAGGGGCTTGGAAGGAACCAGGTTCTGGGGTTGCTGGTGGAGCCACTTGGTATACAATTTACTAGTCTGGCCTCAGTTTTCTCCATCTGCAAAATAGGTAATCATAAAAATAAGTCTTTCCACACACAGAATTGAAGTGAAACTCAAAGGAGATGGGGAAAGGGAATGTGGAAGAGTTGAGAGCTGGATCTTTCTCATGAGGTGCTAGGTAGAACCGTGCGAGCTAAGAATGAACTGGGTAAGCCCTGCTGACAGGAGCGAGGGTCACGGATGAGGCCAGAATGGTAGGTAGGACCTCCAATGCCAGGCTAGCACGTGGGGGAGCAAGGGCCTTGGAGTCAGACATGTTCTCAAATCCTGGCAGTACCACTTACTAGATGGGGGACCCTAGGCACGTTCCTCAACCCTTCTGATTCCAGTTCCCTTTTCTATAACATGGTCATTATGGACCATCATTATAGGTGAAAATAGATGAGCATGGAGCTGGTGGTGCACAACAAGCATGAAAAACGGGGGCAGCTGTTACCTGATTGACTCTGTGGAACAGTGGAGAAAGGTCACCCAAAGAAGGGGTCACCTTCTCAAAGACAGGGGTGGGGGAGGGATAAATTAGGAGGTTATGATTAACATACATACACTACTATATATAAAATAGATAACCAACAAGGAGCTACTGTACTGCACAGGAAACTCTACCCAATATTTTGTAATAACTTATAAGGGAAAAGAATCTGAAAAGAATATATTTATATTATATTATATTATATTATATTACCAATATATTATCAGTTATAGATATGTAACTGTGGTGTATACCTGAAACACAACATTGTAAATCAACTATACTTCAATAAATAAATATATAGAGAGATATATAGATAGATATATACACACATAGGAAAAAAAGGAAATGCAAAGTAAAACCACAACGATTTATCACCACACACCCATTAGAATGACCAAAATTTAAGAGACTGGCCATACCAAATACTGGCAAGGATGTAGAGGAACAGGGACTCTACACTACTGGTCAGGATATAAAATCATGCAACCACTTTGGAAAATACTTTGGCAGTTTCTTATCATACAAACCTAAACATACACTTACCATATGACCCAGCTATTCCACTCCTAGATATTTACCCAAGGGAAATGAAAGTATGTATCTATACAAAGACAGGTACATGGATGGTCATAGCAACTTTATTTGTATTAACAACAACCAAAAACCTGGAAGCAACACAAATGTCCATCAGTAGGTGAATGGATAAACTATGGCAAAGCCATACAAAGGAATACTACTCAGCAATACAAAAGAATGGACTACCGATCTGTGCTAGGAAATGAATGAAACTCAAAATAATTATGTTAAGCAAAAAACGGCAGACAAAAAGAAGAGTCCATGCTGTATGAATCCACTTACATAAAATTTTGGAAAATATAATATATATAGAAAGCAGATCCATGGTCACCTGGAGATGGGTTAGCGGGTGGTGAGAAGGGCTATAAAGAAGGAATCCCCAAGGGGCAAGAGGAAATTTCTTTAGCATGGTGGGGTTGTTCATTATCTCGATCATGATGATGGTTTGACTAGTGATATATTTGTCACGTTAAATATGTGTGGTTTATTTTAGGTTGAATATACTTCAATATACTGTTAAAACAAAGTTTGGAGAATACTGTATTTGGGATTTTTATACTAACCCAGTCTTCCTTAATGCATTTTATTGTTTTGTTTTTCTTATAAATATATTAGAACCAAAAAAGTCCAAAATCAAAGCCTACAAATCTCCCCCAGCTTCACAAATATTGTGGGCTGCACTGATATCATCATTTTCTGTGTGTGCCACAGTGAGGGAAAATGACTCACTTTGAGGGTCATTCTTCCATCCTTGTGTGACAAGGGGTCAGGATGATGTAACTGCTTTTGAAGCACAAAGGGTGCAAAGCAGGGGCATCCCAACCGCAGGACTGAGAAAGGCCTCTCCATGGGTTCCGTTTGTTTTCCGGAGAGGTGAGTGGCTGAGGTTTGGAAAAAAAAGAAAGAAGAGCTAAGTGTCCACGGCACTCAGCCACCTGTGGGCACCAACCTGTGATCCCTGGTGCACAGAAGCAGCAGTGGGAGGTAGAGGAGTGTTGGTGAGTGGTGGTGAGAAGAAGAGGGAGGACAAGTTGACCAGAGGTTTCCAGTTTCCAGGGTAATGTGACTTTGGATAAGCAGACTCAGTGCAGTCCCAACCCCTTCGGTGCCTCTGCCATCTTGCTGTCCCAAAAGCAGCTGCCACACCCTCTGAGCACAGAGAGAATCCTCAGAGAACAGCCAGAGCCAGAGTGCCACGAGGGCACCATCCAGACACAGAGTTTGACCTGGCCTTGAATGCATTGGTCAAAATGGGGACCAGGCAGAGGCTCCAGCAGCGGCTTCAATGGCCACCCCACGGGGACAGCTACAGTAACAGCCATCCCAGGTTTTGCACGCTTAGTATCATGTGTCCATACGAGGCAACAGAATCAGTAGAGCAGAGGGGCTGCATGCCAGGGAGATTCTACCCAGGTTCACATCATGGCTTTGTCACTTACCAGCCGTGTGCTTTGGGCAAGTTACTTAACCACAATATGCCTCAGTTTCTCCATCAATAACATGGAGATAACAGGATTTACCACATACAGTTGTAAGGATTAAAGGAGTTAATATGTATGTTTAGACAAGTTCCTGAGACAGAGTGTGCTCACTGATGTGCTTCCTATTGTTGCATTATTCTATCCTTTAAAAAAAAAAAAAAAATCCCTCTTCTGCCCTTTCCTACACATCAGACAATGCAGGCTTGTACATATGGCCAACCAGGCATCCTACCTCTTGTGGGTGTGATGGGCAGTTCCTTTAACACTCTTAAATTGAATTCTTCAGGTTTGGGGCTCATGCTGTTTATTTCTATTGCCCTGGCTACTAAGAACCTCACAGCAAATCTAGAACTCAAGTCTTGGGGCAGGAAGGCTTGGGTGGACCGATCCACGCAGGTCCTGCCGTCTCCAGCAGGGGGCGACCAGCACCAACCTTTGCTATGCAGTGAGCACCGTCCAGCCCCACCCCAGGCCCTGGAACAATGGGCTGTTTACAGTCCGAGAGTCACTCCAGTTCTATAGCCCAAAGGTCGAGGGTGGATCTGTGGGCACTGCTCCTTCCCGGACCCCTGACTTTCCTAGTTCCCATCTGCCCCACTTCCCCGAAGAGAAGACTCATGCCACTGTGGCTTGGCCTCAGTTTCCCAGTCTGTAAGACAGGTTGTCATCTCTGCCTCTTTCCCTGAGGTTTCCCGCAAGTGAATTCCTGGCAGGAAGGATGGGCACAGGAGGCTCCAGGCCCAGCCCACAAACCAAAGGATGAGAGAGGCCATTCCAAGCCGGGAGCAGGCAGCCTCAGTTGATCCTCCTGGGCCTCAAGTGTCCCAAACTGTCCCAAATCTTGGCCTCAGGGTGCCTCCCCTTCGATCTTTGCACCAACAAGGGGTTTCCAAGCCCAACTGGAGGTCTTCCTCACTCTCGACCCAAACAGCACAAACAAAAAACCAGAAAAAAAAAAAATCATGTCTTTATTGTCTGATTAATAAACTGGCTTGGTAGGGGAAGAGGAATGGGGGGAACAGCTAGCTTTGATTAGTCGGAAACTCCTGTTAACTGTGTACAAAATGAATGTTATAAAAATCAGGTACAAAACAGGATCAACAAAGCAGCAGCCCTGTGGAGGGCTCAAGGTACCCGGGAGGCTGAGAAACGGGCCCAACGTGGCCTCAGGGGTGAGGCCGAAGGACTGGGGCCTGGGGGCTGCACCCCTCCCCTCTGCTCCTTCACCTCGGGGCACACAGGCTCTCCTCCCTCCCTGATTACAAATCACTACAAAACTGCCCTCAAAGGGGCACAAACACCAAGGCCAAGGCACTACCAGAAATGAAATGGGTCCGGAGCCCCGCGCCAAGCTCCCCCTTCCCCAGCAGCCGGAGCCTGGAGGAGGGGTGCCCTGTTCCCCACGCCCAGCAGGGTGGGCATGCACAGAATTCCGCCGCTGGGGAGGGGCTCCACCCACCAGACAGGCGGCGGCCTGGGAGCCCTGAGCAAACACAGCCGGGGCTTTGGTCAGTGCCGAATGTGGAGAGAGGGGCCACAGTCCTATCCGGCCCGCACGACGTGGCCTGGGCAGAGCTGTCCTGTCACGGTCCTTCTGGAGCTGCCGCCCCAGGCCACGGCCCTAATTGGGGTAGCACATGCAGCACCCCGTGCCTGCTGCCTCCACGCTGGGTTTTGTGCCGGGGCCCAGGAGTCCATCAGTGACAGAGTGCTCCATGATGATGTCCTCCACCCGGGTGATGTACAGGAATGTCAGCAGCACCCCCAGGAACTGAGGAGAAAGGGTAGGGAGGGTGAGAGCCTGCTGGCCATCTGGGTGGCCCTCTCCGGCAGTCCCTAGCCCCCACTACCCCAATGGCCCCAGCCCGGGCCCTCCTCTGCCCCTGCCAGGAAATCCTAGAGACCCTCCATTCTGCGATTCCTATTCCCCCCCCAGCTATGTCACTCACTTTCTAGGCCATTCACCCCCTCCTTCCAGCCCTCCAGCCATCCCAGGGTGAGCCCAGGTGGCTGGTCCAAGAGCCCTCTTCACCGCAGCCCTTTGTGCCTACTCTGCATTCTGTAATCACCAAGCCACACATCATCTGAAGCCACAGCCTGCCCACCCCATCCCCACCTCTAGCTCCCCTCCCTGGTGGAGGCGGGACCAGCACACCTGAGGGAGCAGGATGCCTAGCAGGAGGCCCGCCATGATGGTGTAGTTGTCCATGAGCCAGATGAGCACGGCGTTGGTGCAGCCCCGCACGTAGATGACATTCTGCACGCTGAGGCGCTGCCGGGGAGGAGTCTGGCTGAGCACTCGCCTGGGAGCCCTGGTCCCAACTCTGCCACTCACCCCAGGTCCAGGCGAGTCCCTCAGCCTCTCTGGGCCTCAGTTTCTCGTATACAATGTGATGAGAAGGTGGCTCTAGATCACTGGGTCTCAGCAGGCGGTACCGTTCCCTAGAGAGCACTGCGGACATTGTGGTGGCACTTCTGGTTATCACTGCGATTGGGGTTGGGGGCTGAGGGACTGTAGAGCTCAGGGCAATCCTACTCCATGGACAACTTCCCAGACTACCTGCCTCTTAGATGTCCCCTGGGCATCTGGATGGGTGAAAACCCATCCATAATTATCTGAGCCCAAAGCCTAGCTCCAGGGACATAAAAACCAAAGTGTTTTCTGCATGTTTTTACTATGCACTGAATTCTGTAGAAAGAATATTAGATAAACTAAGGAATTATTATACATTATTTTGTTTGCAACTTCATCAAGATTTGTTCACCATTTTGAAAAACCATGTCAATGGCAAAAATACGCCCATGGTAATGCAAGTGGTCCACACAACACCCCTCCCAAGTATCAGAAGCCCCTGGCAGTGTAAACACCCAACCACTTTGCTTTTTCTGTCTAGTGCCTGAGCATGTACATGTTGAAATATGGTATATGGTTGTAAATTGTTTTATCTTATTTCTCCTTTTGTCTCAAATCATTATGTTACTTGTTTTGGAATTACGTGTGTAGGTAGGTTATATTATCTGTGAATTTCATTTTGGAATAATGAATAGGGCATTACCAAGTGTTTAATATAAAAACTGGCCATTGGGTTTGATGGCTGGAGAACCACTGCTGGTCTGTGGCTCTACATGTTAAATGTGTGTCAGAATCACCTGCTGGCGCCACCCCAAGAATGCCCGTTTCTAACGGGTTCCCAGGGCGGGGGGCTGGGGGGAAGGCGCTGCTGTTGCTGCTGGTCTGGGGGCCTCACTTTGAGAACCACTGCTCAGAGGCATCTCAAGTCGCCATTATTTTTAGCTCCCTTCTCGGCACCACCCCAGCTTGTCTCCAAGTCCAGGAGAAATGCCCAGGATGCTGAGCCAGGAGGGACCTTCCAGAGGCTCTCTTCCTTAAGGGACCCCTGGGTCCCAGGCTGAGGAAGCCAGTGTGTGTCGTCTGCAAATGGGCAGAGGCAGGCTGCTGCTGAGCGCGGCCAGGCACAGGGACATGCCGGGGGCACTGGCAAGGGCACAGTGGCCTCGGTGGCCTCACACTTTAGGTGCTCGGCACACCCTGGCAGCCAGCCTTTCCCAGCCTGGGGGGATTCTTGGCTCCCCGAGTCCTCCTGTTCTGGGTAGGGCAGAAAACCTGGGCAGTCCCTGGCTCCTTTTCACAGCCAGGAATGTTGGGAAATCTCAGCAGCGAGGAGCCTCACCCCTGGTAGCCCCTCTGATCACCCTGGAGATGGGACAGGAAGGGCAACCCTTCTGGAGGAAAGAGATTTCAAAGACGTTACCTCCTTGTCAATAGTTCTGTAGCCACACATGGTGTTGACAACTTCTGTCTGAAACAGAAATGTGTATTAGCTAACACTTACATAGTGTTTACCGTAGAAGACATGTATTCCCCCGACCCCCATTTTATAGTGCGCAGAGAGTTGCACTGTCCAGTATGGATGGAGCTGAGATTCCCAGCCCGGCAGCCTGGCTCAAGTCTGCATCTTAACCTCCTGCCTCCAAGAAATGCACAGGGAGGACAGGCGGGAAGGCCAGTTCCGCGGCGCTTCGGTGGGAGGCTCACTGCCCCACCCGCGGCAGCCTAGGAACCCAGAGGAAAGGGCACTGCCCCAGGCTCCCCCACTGCAGCCGACCCGGAGCTCAAGCTTTGCTGATATGATTATGCGTTGTCTGAGGTCAGGGCTGGGCCACTCCCACTACGCTGGCTCTTATGAAAGAAAATCCCAGACCACAGCCAGGGCCCCGGCCAGCTGGGGTTCACCTGAGGGCAAAGCCAGGCCTCTGACCACACTTCCCTGCTCCTGCAGACAGACACCCACCAGTGGAAGGGCCGCCCAGCCTCCTTCCTGGGAAGAGAGCTGCTCTCAGGAACTCCCAGCGGCTGACTCATCTAGGTGCAGGGGAAGCTGTGGTCGGCCCTAGACCCATCAAATCTCTTCCCAGCAGACCTATATCACAGGACTGGCAGGGGCACTTCCCATCGCTGCCTGAGCCCTTGTGTAGTTTCCTCTATTTTCTAGAAGGTGAGAGAAAGCTCGATGTCCCGGTCCCATCCCTTCACATCTAAGTGAAAGCTGCTGTGGGACCAGGGTGCCAAAGGTTCCAGCAGTAATGCAGGACAGCAGAGTGGCCAGTGTGGTCTCTGGTATCACGTTACCTGGTCCAGGTCCTGCTCTGCCACTTAGGAGCTCTGTGACCAACCTTAGGTGGGCTGCTGAGGGACTGGCACATGCAGGCACTCAGTAAGGATTTGTTGAATGAATGAATGAATGAATGAATGAATAGCTTCCCTGGTCTCTTTCATAAAGCAATGGTGATCTGAGAATGTACCCCACAGGGCTGTTTTGAATATAAAGTGAGATATACACATAAAGGGCTTATCCCAGGGCTGGGCACATGGCAGAACACAGACACGCTGGCTGGAGTGACTTTGGACACAATCCCAGCCCATGGAAGGCAAGGAGGGCTGTCTACTCTCTTTCCAAAAGAGTGGGTTGAACCTCAGACGTCATCTAGATCAGTCTAAATGTCAGGGCCTGATGTGTGGGCAAAATAACCTCCCTCAGTCTAGACTGTCCCCCAGGCGCCCTCAGACCCCAAAACACCGAGCATCCACTTCATGTCGGTTGGCATTCATGGCCCCTCCAGGCCAAGAACATAACCCCCAGGGAGAAGGTCAGGCCTGGGGAGCAAGTGCTCGAGGGCATGATGGGAGCAGGTGCTTCCTACCCCATTTGTTCATTCATTCAGTCATTACTGAACAAATACTGAGTGCTCATTATGTACCATTCTCTGTTCTAGGCGTTGGGAATATAGAAGAACAAAAAAAGGTCCTTGCCTTCATGGAACTTTTATTCTAGGGAGGGAGATAGACAATGAACATAATAAATAAGTAAACTATATGGTATGTAAGAAGGTGACAAGAATAAACCTACTTTTCAGTGTGCTTCCAGCCCTGGAGGTAGAACCACAGCTCCTGCCCTCAGGGAACACACATGCAGCAGCAGACGCCTCCCTAACCCTAGAGCCCAGAACTCTTCTCTAGGCCCTGGGGTGACACACCTAGATATCTATGCAAACATTAATTCTGGGTGGTTTTTTAATGAGATTAACATTTAAATCAGTAGCCTGAGTAAAGCAGATTGCCCTCCCTAACGTGGGTGGGCCTCATCCAATCAGTCGATGGCCTGAATAGAACAAAAGGGCTGCCCTTCCCCCGAGTAAGGGAGAATTCTTCCTGCCTGACTTCAGACCTGAACCGAAACATTGGGTCTTCCTGGGCCTTGAGCCTGCCAGCCTTAAAACAGGAACTACACCATCAGCTCTCCTGGTTCTCAGGCCTGTGCACTCAGACTGGAACTAAACCATTGGCTCTCGCTTGCCGACTCACCCTGCAGATCTTGGGACTTGCCTGCCTCCATAATTCTGTGAGTCAGTTTCCTATAATAAATCTCTTTACACACACACACACATCCTACTTGTTCTGTTTCTCTGCTGAACAAGCCAGCAAGTCCCTTCCGGGTGGGACACTCCTCATGTAATGCCTGGTGCATGTGGAGGTATGAAGACCTGTTCCCCTTGCCCCAGTATGGGACAACTCTGAAGGATCATCCCAGGACATTCCCGGAGAGGCAGCTGAGGCCCCCACTGAGCCTGCATCATTGCTCAGCCTCTCCCTCTGCCCAGCCCAGCTTCCGTCACATCCCTTACAGGTGTCAATCCTGAGCGCACCTCCTACTAAGCCTCCTGCGCACTAACCAGCATGTCAGAGCCCACTTCCCGGACAGCCTTAGCTGTGACACCTGGACCACTGCACTAGCCCCTAACCAGACTCCCCACGTCACCTCTGCTCCCACAGCAGACAGGAGGGTGGTCCTGGTAAAGCCTAAGTAAGATCTGCTACTCAGCTACTAAAGCCCTGTCACTTGACTGCTTGTCACTCAAGGGAACCTAAGTCCTGACCATGGCCATCAGGGCACCCATGACCTCCCTGACTTTGTCTGCCACTCTCCTCCCCCACACTCACTCTGCTCCAGCCACACTGGTCTCTGCACTGTTTCTCAAACTCACCAGGGCAACTCCCACCTCAGGGCCTTTGCACTTGCTGTTCTGCCAGGAATTCCTATCCCCAGATACACATGGCTCACTCCCTCACTTCCTTCAGAGTTTTACTGAGAACCTACCTTCTCAGTATCTAAAATTGCAATCCTCCATGCCCCTGCTTTATTTTTCTCCTTAGCATTTATCATCTTCTAGCATACTATCTCTTTTACTTATTTATTTTGCTTGTCAGTTTTACCCACTAGAAAGAATGTCAGCTCCATGCAGGCAAAAGTTCTCTGTGTGTTTTCTGTATCCTCAGAATGTAGAACCACATCTGGCAGGTCCTCAATAAATACTTGTTGAATGAATGAATGAATACAAGTTGGGCTTCCACATCTCAACCTGGACCTTCAGGTGCCACTGCCTTGGGTGATGAAGTTCAGGGTCACCCCCCGTAGGCCTCCCTAAAAAACCCGGGCTCTTCCCCAGCACTCCGCTTGCACAGCAAGCTACCCTAAAATGGCAGCTACAATTTCCAAACAAGCCTCCCCTCCTGGCCCAGCCATTTTAGGGCTAATGCACTTGGCACTGGCTCCCTGACTCACCGGGTGAGGCCCCCACCCCTACCAGCAGCTGCTCGGTTTACAGAATCTGGAAGTGGGCACAGAATGGTGGAGCATCAGAAGAGAAATTTTCCATGACTCTTCAGGGTGTAATTGCAAAGCTCTCTGCCTCATTCCAACCCAGAAACCATGCAGTTTTTGGACACATTAGTCAAACAGGGGATTGACCAAGCCTCTCATTTATTAGCAGTGACAGCACAGGGCAGCCTCCCGAGTGGCCAAGGAGGCAATAGAGCTGCGAGGATCCCACTGGGGAGAGGCGGAGGCTGACGGTTACATCACCAGACCCCTTCCAAATGCCCTGTTGCTGATGGTCACCAGGACGTCAAGCCCAAAGTCCACCAGCAATGCCCAAAGTTCAGGCCCTGCTCTGGTCCTCTCGCTACGGCTGTCAAGCCGGCCACCCTGCTAAGCCCCCCGGCCTGGACCCTCTCCTACTCCTCGCCTGGCTTGCACAGGAGTCCAGGGTGCAGCTCTGACGATGGCTGCCTGAATTTCATCCCAGCCCCATCAACCTTGGGCAAAGCACCTAACCTTTTGGTTCCTCAATTTTCTCATCTGTACAGTGGGTGAAATAACGGTACCTACCTCACAGGGTTGTTGAAAAGACTAAATGAGTTAATACAACTAAAGAACCTAGAAAAGGCCAGCACATGGTAAGTGCTCAGTAGATGTTAACGACCGCTACTAATAAGGCAAGACTTCCCCACCCCCCCTCCCAGATTCACCCCCTTTAGTAGCCCTCAAGGCTCAGGAAGCCTCGACAATGACCACCACCTCCTGCCTGCCGCACCCAACCATCCCCACCACCCCTGTCCTGAAAGGTGAGAGAAGCGTTTGACCAGCCGGGAACCCCCAGGAGCAGTGGGTACCGTGTTTCTGAAGCAGCAGGTGTAGGGCACCCCGCAGGCCAGGGGTCCGGGGGCATTGCAGTCGTGGTACTGGTTTTTGCTCCAATCTCGGTAGTCTTCTCCGCCACAGCACTTAAACTGAGGGAGGAAGCAAGCGGGGAAGAGAGCTGCCATCACCGCCGGGGCCCCGGGCAGACGGCAGGGAGGGGCCCTGCCAGGGGATGGACGATGTGATTTATGATGGGGGTCACCCTGGTAGGGGGAGCTACAGGGAGCAAATGAGGCATCCGTTGTCGGGTCAGAGCTCGCCAAAAGCGGCATGGCTGCCCAGTAGGTACTGAGCGCCCCGTCACTGGAGAGGCATGCAAAGCCAAGGCTGGGTAGCCTTTTGGTGGGATAGCGGGGTGGTGACTAAACACTGGAGGGAACGTCCTTCCTTGACAACCGGACTCCATCTTCACATCCCCAGGGCAGGCGCTCAACCCGAGGAGCTGGCCTTTAAGGTCCCAGAGACTAGGATTCTAGGGAAGCCCCACAACCCAGGGGTCCCTGAACCACACTGACCTTCTCCTCACCTGCCCCAGCTCTGCCTGTCCTGCCCTTAGCAAAGGGGCACACACCTCACACCCTGGCCTGGGCTCAGGACTGAAGCGACGGCACAGCTGGCATCATTTTCCCCTTAGCTTAGCCCCTCCCTGCATCTCCCCCTATACAGATGCCAACGCCTGGGGGAAGCAGTTACTCCACTGAGATGCTGGTGTGTGCCGGGCATTGTTCTGTGTGCCAGAGAGACAAGGGGGAGCAAAAGCACCACAGCCCTGCCCATATGGGACACATCTGCAGAGGGCGACAGAGAGGAATCACCGTTGTGAAAAGGGCAGTGAGGTAGTGCTGGGTACCAGGGATACGGCAAACAGGGGAAGGAGCGGGGAGGTCGGGAAAGGCCTGAGGAGATGTCATTTAATCTGAAACATGAACAACAGGAAAAAGCCAGTCAAGACATGCAAAGACCCCATGCAGAGACGAGGTAGTTATATTTCAGCAGCAGGCATGTCTGGAGCAGAGCCAGCAAGAATGGAGGACATGAGGCCAGACCATGAAAGCCTTGTCAGCCAGAACAAGCAGGGAGCTGGGATGGTATTCTGAGTGATGGAAAGTCACTGCAGGGTTTAACCAGGGGAGTGATATGGTCCAAGGTCTTAGTAAAAACACAAAGCAGCTACCCTTTCAGAGTCCCCATAGAGATTTTTAGGTTATCAGTTTGAGGGATCTGGAAGTGCCTCTTTGGGGTACAGTGCAAAGGGCATTTGCTTTGCCATCAGACAGGCCAGAGTTCAAATCCTCACACTACCACTCCATGCTGTGTGACTTTGGGCAAGTCAATGAGCCTCTCTGGGCCTCAGACCCTCAACTGTAAAGCAGGAAAAGCAATGCCAGCTTTGCACAGCTGAGCTGAGAACTACAAAGGGAAGCCATGCATGAGGCATTCAGCACCAAGCAGGGTGCCCAATGAGCATGAGTCATCCCGCCATTCCACCCTGGAAGAAATGAAAATTGCAAGCCAGCTGAAGATTGGTTCCAATAAAAGCATTTTGCCCCACTTGATGGCCAGAGCTGGCAGGCACATCCCTGGCAAAGAAGGGCCTCCCAGAGGCTGCACCTGTTGTGACTACATCGAAGGCCTGAGCCAAGGGTGTGGCCACTACAGGTGGCCCTGGGTGCGGTGAGATGTTGGTCCCCACTGAGGGCTAGCACGGGGATCAGGCCAGCTGACGCCCCCAAGGTCATGTCCAAAGAAGCGCTGCCAGGGCTGAGTGGGCCCTCGGCCCTCAAACTCTGCTTGTCCTCACCTAGTAGGATGTGAGGATGACGATCACTGCAGCTGACACTGACCTAAGTCTCATCACTTGCCTGGCACTGCTCTAACCACCTCTGAAATAGGTCAAGGCAATCTCACAATGACGCCAAGAGGAAGGGACCATTAGTATCCCCTTGAGGCAGATGAGGAAGCTGAGGCTCAGGACTAAGTGAGATTGATGTGTAGAAGCCCCCGAGGGCAGCAGCTTGCCCTGCAACTGCTATTATTATTACACCCACAGATTTGGGTGGACCTTGGGAAGAGGGATGACATCCCCAAATGACAATCATCACATTCAAAGAAGTGTCATCGAGGAAAAGGAGAAGTCTTGTTCTGTTCCCCCATGCAGGGGGAAATGGAATCGGGGAAGAGCTCTCTCCCCGTCGGGGCTGTCCTTGACTTGGCAAGGCAGTGAGCTCCCCGTCACTAAAGGGTCTTGGCAGAGGGAACTTTGGACTGGGTGGCTTGGAGGTCACTCCCACCTCAAAGAAGGAGGATCTTTACCCACTGGAGAGGTGCACCCTGAGACACTGCCAGGTGGCTTGTAGCTACCCCTGACCTTGTTCTTTTTTTTTTCCAGGAGGGGAGGGTCCGTGTACCTGGAGAGGAACAGGTAGGGCAAGTATATTGTGGGCGAAGCACACGGGTAGAGAGCTGGTTGAGAAGGTCAGGCCCTGGCATCCCTACCCTTGGCGGCTGTCCATGGCCCACCCTTGCCTCCCAACTTGGCCAGCCACCTGCTTTGGGAATGGATAAGCCATATGACCCTCACCCCCACCCTCTTGAGCAGGGTCCCCAGTAGGGGACAAAGGGCATGGGAGGCAGAGGTCTGACCCAAAGCGCCTGGCTCACCTCCTTCTGAACAAAGTCCATGATGTTTTTGAAGTCCAGATCGTCATAGTAGTTCTCGATTCCTCTTCGAATGTTGTCATTCAGAAAGTCGATGGTCTATTTAGACAGAGAAATTACAAAGGAAGAAGAGCACACATCCCCAGAGTCCCACCCGAGATTTCCCAAAAGTCGGGATTGAACCAGAGTGCCCACATGCCCAGCTGGCCCCTGCCCCTACTTGCACAAAGCACCCCTTCCATGCCCCCAGTGCCCATCGGATGCAGGAATGGTGCACCCCATTCCTTTACAGATCAAACAACCCACCCAGGCCAGGGCTGGGACTCAGCTGCCCAAGTTCCTGGCCTGGTGCTCCTTCTACTGCCAAAGACAGGCCTGTGCTGGAACCTTCCCTTTGCCCTCCAGGCCTCCTCTCCACTCTTCTCTCCTATCCAAGCTCTTGTTTTACAGATAAGGAGGCCCAGAGAGGGAGCTTGATTCTCCCCAGATCACCGAGCAGGTCTCAACTCTGGTTAGGGGCCCGGCCAGGACTGGAAACCAGGTCTCCTGACTCCCCTCCAGGCCTCTCTCTGTCACTGCAGGGAGATGACAGGGCCCACCTCCCTCTCGGGCTGGGACAATCCCCACCGGGAAGGGCGCTGGCAGGCCGCCCTCTCCCAGTCACACTGGGCCTTCTGGATCAACAGCCCGGCTGTTGTACTGGGATCCAGGAGCACAAAAGGCCCCACAGCAGGAAGGGATGGGGCGGGAGCGTGGGCAGCCCAGCTCCACACTCGCAGCGACAATCAGGGCTTTCAGAGCAGGGAGGCCCGTGTATCATCAGAGATTGTGCTGGCACAAAGGGTGCATTCTCAGCTCTGGAGCCGGACGATTCCCAGGGGAGGCGCCCTCAGGGTACACGGGGACAACAGGGCCCTGGGTTCCAGGCCCTAGCCTGGGACTGCAGGCCCCATCACAGCTACTCCTCCTCTCTGGGCCTCAGTTTCCCACTTGTGAACCAACCCTGCAGGCCTATGTTTAAGACACCTTCGAGCTCTGAAGCTCAAACACTAGGCTGCGAGGGGCTGTCAAGCCTCATGGTCAAGAACACTCCCTGCAGCCACGCAGGCCTCAGGCACTTCATTCAACTTCCGGGCCTCCATTTCATCCTCTACAGAATGGGGGCTGGGGGTGGGGGAGAATCCTCTGCTTGGGAGGGGCTGGAGATTCAAATAAACTAAATCTACAAAAGTGCTCAGCAGGATGCCAGGCACATAGTAAGTCCTGCTGTTATTATGATAGGTCCTTCTTTTTCCAGGAGACACATACCCTATGGTACCACTTCATACCCATTACATCATCAGTGGAAAATGGCTGATCCCAGAAGAAATTAAGGCCCTAAGTCTTGTCCAAGAGCTAGGCCCTAGCCTGGGGCCCCTCACAAACACCCTGCAGCCCAAAGAGGTGATGTGACGTGTCCAAGGTCACCCTGCTGATCACTGGCAGAGAGATGCTGGAACCAAAGCGTCAAACTCCCGGCCTGATACACTTTAAGAAGCCAAGATAAGTTTATGTATAACTGATTCACTTTGCTTTACACCAGAAACTAACACAACATTGTAAATCAACTATATACTCCAATAAAAATTAAAAACAAAAACAAAAACTCTGTGTGGGGATAGGTTATCCAAGGTAACTCCTCTGTAAAATGAGAAACAATATTAACAATCTTAGACTCATAAAAGATCATGTGTTACCAGTTATTAAAGTAATATGGAAAACAGAAAAAAAAAAAAAATAGAAGCCAAGATAAGAACCCAAGGTTCAGATTGCGGCCATCTCCCCAAACCATCTCCAGTATCAAAAAGAGAGGAATGAAGGATGTGACAGCCACCTTCTTCCTGAAATTCACACACTGCTCAAAGCCAGGGTGACAAAGGAGACTGGCTCAGGGAAACCTATCTCTGTGGCCAGAAGGAAAACCCTCTGCTGATGATAATCAGCCGCTCAGGAGAAGACCTGGGAGCTGCAGGCCTCGGGAGGCACAGGGCCAGCCCCCTTCCCATGTGAGAGGCTCTGCAGTCACCAGCCCTCAGCCCTGCCCAGGTCTGGCACTGGATCCCAGGGCAGGGGCTCAGTGGAAGAGCTGCTTGCTGGTCACTCGACCTGGGCAGAGCAGGAAGCTGCCTGGCCTCAGGCCACCCTTCCCAGAGGCCCCCAGGTCCTGCAGCCTTTCCGACCTTGGGTACCTGCTCCTCTGGGTGACGAAGGGACAGGCCAGCCAGCTGGAGCATGATTGGGGGTGTCGAAGCAAACAGGACACCAGGCAGGATCAGTCTGTCACCCAGGATAGGGCAAGGGAATGAGCTCGCAGCATTAAATGGCATGGTGTAAGGGGCCCTTGGCTGAACTGAGGTGCAGGGGCTGATGTCCAAGGTCAGGGACATGTCTAGGGCCACACTCATGGGAGGCGGGGTGGCTTCCTTCCACTCTCAAGGCACTGCAGACCGTCCTGGTCCACCTACCCCAGCCCACTGGCCACCTCCCAGCCCCTCCAGCGGCTCACCCCTCAGCCCTCCCACTGGGTCACATGCTGTTAGGAAACAGGGTGGGATGAGGGCAGGAGGCCCAGGGCAGGCAGGAAGACAGGCGGCAGAGGGGACGCTCAGTGGTCCAAAGGGGAAAGGCTCTCCCTCCCTCTTTGGTGAGCAGCCCTGACCTCTCTCCCCAAACCACCTCAGTCTCTGAGCATTTTCCAAAGGCACGGACTCCAAAAGAGCCCTCATTGTGCAAATCAGGCCTTCCATCTGGCTAGCTGAACCGGGGCCCTGTGGGGAAGAGAGGCCCCGCTGGAGGCCTCTCGGGATGGACAGGAGGAACAGATGGCCCCAGGCTCCACGGGCGGCAGCTGCCCCCAGTTCCCACCAGAGAGCTCTCTGGGTTGTGCTGATTCTCGCACGTGTGCACTGCCTTCGGCACCGCGCGTGTGCGTGTGCGTGTGCGTGCCCGCGCCAGGGAGACGTGTAGAATGCTTGGGTGGTTCCTGTGGGGGTGGAGGTCGTGCAGGTCATTAATTCACTCTAATTAACTGTAAAGCACGGTGCTATATCCCACGACGTTCTGAGGGACTGGGGGAGCCACTCAGAGGACGTGCCCTGTGGGAGCGTGGAAGGGAAAAGAGAATTCTGGCTTCCTCTGCTGCATCCAGGGGCCAAACGCACCCAGTGCCAGCCCCACCCTGCTCTAAACCAGGTCACACAGCAGGGGCAGCGCCAATGAGGACTAGAAAACCACCTTTCACAAATGGCTGGCATGGCCTCAGAGGCACGTGGCCCGGGCTAAATTAAGCAAAGAGTAAGCAAACATCAAAGGCCATGGGATTTTCAGAGCACATTGTTCAACCTACCAGACTCAAGCTACAAAGAACTGCCCTTTCTAGTTCTTTCTTTTAATCTAGTTTTAAAGATATCTGAAGCCTCTGCATCACTGCTCTCAGTGGAGGCACTTGGAGAGTTTTTAAATGAATGAGGAGAATAGCTAAGGGATGTCAGATTTCTTCTGGAGGTCATGAAAATGTTCTAAAATCGACAGTGGTGATGGTTGCCCATATCTGAATGTACACTTTAAATGAGTGAATTGTATGGCATGTGAATTAAATAGCAATAAAGCCTTTTTTTTTTTTAGCCTAAGTAAATGAGGAACTGGAGGGGTGGGGGGCGTGGGGCAGCAGCTCCCCCAGGACGGGAGGCCGAGGGGCAGAAAGGCAAGCGTGGAAGGGCTGGCAGCCGGAGCCTCCCACCAGGCCTCTGGGGACGGGGCTGTCCTCGTTTCCTACAGGCTGCCAGCCGGCTTCCATCGCTTCATGTCAGCTTCGGAGGCCCATGCTGGGGAGGCCCAACAGCTGGCAGCTCAGCTCTCATAACGCAGAGGCGGATGCTCAGCCTAGGACTTCCCTCCTCCCTTAGTGCCTGGGCTGAGCCAGCATCTCTGGGCTCCCCTCAGTACCCCCAGAAGGTGGGGATTCATCCTCGTTGCCTCCAGACCCCAGCCTCTGCTCCAGCCCTGAGATGGGCCCCATCAGACAACCAAGGGTTGAGAGGCACCCACGGAGTGAGAAAGAAAGAGGTGCAAACTCTGCAAGGTTCTCTGGAATACCCGGCTGGAGGTCACAGGATTAATCCCCATGGTGGGGGAGGGTTATGCTTTGGTCTCCCAGGTGTTTGGGGCTCCAGCTCTCACTCCCACAGTGGGAGGCACCAGCTGTGGGAATATGTCCACATCAGTGCAGAACTTTCTCTACTTTCTTCTGGGTGGGAAGGATATATATATGCTCAGGTGCTCAGGCAAGCAGGCCATGCTATCTCCTTTCTCCCTGCCCTGACCTCATGGTCACACCCAGAGCCCGCTAGTGGCAGTGCCATGATAAACAGGCTGGGTGCTGCCCATCATTCCATGGCCTGGTGGTGGGTGTGACCACAGCACCCTCTGATCAAGGCCAGGAAAGTGGTCGCTCCCCTGACTGTTCTGGTGGTAGAGCGAAGGAGGTCGGGGATGGGTAAAGACGTACCAGCTACAGCCCAGTGCCCTCTGGGTGTCCCTGCTCAGCCCTGCCTGGCTGGGAACACATAGGCAGGAGCTGCTCACCTCCAAAACCCCCAACACCCTCCAGAGAGGCTCGGGACAAGCTGGGGTGATGGCAGGTCAAGAGCGGTGAGACCCAGACAGCTGTGGCGGTCATTCAGGTTCTCTGCCCCCCACTGGGTTCAAGGTGCTGCACTTCTCCTGCTTCTAATGCCCGGGCCCTTGGGGCCACCAGCTCTGCACCCAGCTCTCCAACGCACAGCCACTCGACCCTGCACAAGCAGAAAAGTTGCTTCAGTCCAACTACTGGGTCATGCCTGGCAGCAGAAACCTCACCCAGGGGCAGCGGTTGGTGGAGAGTTTCTTCCTTACACTCGGGAGTCTGTTTATCTTTCACTGCCTGGCAGTGGCCACGGTCTGTGCACCTTCCTGAGAACCCTGTGTGAAGTTATTAGCCTGATGACTTGTCCTCATGTGTCACCACAAGTGGATTCTTAGAGTTAAGAGGTAGCCTGCAGGGCTGGAGACTGAACTTGTTACACTGTGATTCAGAGAAATCTGTCTTCTCCTCTTGGTGAAGAAAAACTGGAGCTGGGAACTCACCTCCTCCTGGAACCTGACCTTGACTGTGCCTCACATCTTCCTCCATCGCACGCTGCCCCTTTCTGCCACCATCAACAGCCAGGCAGCTCCTTCCCTATCCTCACCATTGGACCATTTCTCGTTTTACAAAATCGCATGGCATTACAGTTGGCAGGGACATTATTTTTCTTTATATGGTATTTTCCCCCTTGATTATAAAAAAAGAAAAAGAAAATTTGGGAGCTAGGGAAAAAAAGAGTCCCATCCCTCAGAGGAGATATGAATTAATATGTTAATATTTCTATTTCCTTCCAGATTTCTCCAGGCCTATTTTTTTCATTGTGGAGATCTTACTGCACTTAGTTTAGTATCTCATTTTTAAATTTTTTGAAGTATGTATCATATGACAGCACAGCCCATCATGAGCCTCCAAAGAGCTGGGAGACCTGAAGGTGAAGGTCCTTCCTGGGTTGCACACTGAGACCTTCCCCTGACAGGGCCCCATGAAGGGGACAACCCATCCAAGGGGAAGGAACACACTTCACCCCGTGGTGCCCTCAGGGTTTGGGGATAATGGAAACTCTCACCCCTGACCTCAGACCCACAGTATCCTCAGCTGTAAGGACTAAGGGTCCCTGGAGGTTTCGTCTTAGCTCAGTTCTCTCCCTGGCAAGGAGTGGTGTCACAGCACCTGTTGACCTACCCGGCACTGGAAAATAAGTCATCCGCCTTTGTGAAAGCACCTGGGAAACCAGAACTGCTGTTCACTTAGGGGATTGTTTATTAAACCACTGACGCTGCTAACCCTGGCCTGGACCTGGGCTCCAGTCAGTAAAGCACTCATAACTCTGGAAAGCTGTGAGCTGGCCAGGAGCCCTGCTGACTGCACAAAAAAGCATCTCCATTCGCAAATGGCATAAACATCTCTCTCGCCTCAAGGCTGCTGAAAAATGAACCAATACCCTGGAACTGCCAGCCCAGAGCAGATGGTCTGAAAAGTAGAAAAGAGAAAAAGGGAGGAACAGGCAGCAAAACTAGATTGGAAAGACAACCAATGGGACAAGGCAATCTACAGATTCAATGCAATCCCTATCAAAATTCAGATGGCATCTTTCACAGAAATAGAAAAAAAATCCTCAAATTCATATGGACCCACAACAAACCCCAACAGCCAAAGCAATCTTGAGCAAGAAGAACAAAGCTGGAGGCATCACTCTTCATGATTTCAATATTGCAAAGCTATAGTTACCAAAACAGTATGGTGCTGACATAAAAATAGACACATAGGTCAATGGAACAGAATAGAGAGCCTGGAAATAAACCCACACATATATGGTCAACTAATTTCCAGCAAAGATGCCAAGAATATACAACAGGGAAAGGACAATCTCTTTAATAAATGGTGTTGAGAAAACTGGAAATACACATGCTAAAGAATGAAATTAGACCCTTATCTTATACCATAGACAAAAATCAACTCAAAACGAATGAAAGACTTAAATATAAGACCTGAAATTGTGGAACTCCTAGAAGAAAATATAGGGAAAAACTCCTTGACATTGGTCTTAGCAGTGATTTTTTGGATCTGACATCCAACATATAGGCAATGTCGCCTATAGCAAAAATAAATAAGTGGGACTACATCAAACAAAAAAGTTTCTGCACAGCAAAATAATCAAAAAAGTAAAAAGGCAAACTATGAAAATATTTGTAAACCATATATCTGATAAGAGGTTAATATTCAAAATATACAAGGAACCCTTACAACTGAATAGCAAAAAAAACAAATACAGTTGACCCTTGAACATTGCAGAGATTAGGGATGCCAACAACCAACACAGTTGAAAATCTGCATACTGCTATTTCTGCCTCAAAAACAAAGGAAATGATAAATAACTCACCCAAGGGCAGGAAGCTAAAACAGCTTAAATAGAATCAGGACTCAAACACTAGTTCTTTTGACTCCACATATTGTGATCTCTAACGGAACATAAACTTTTCCTCACACTTAGTTATTTAAAGATCTGTAGGGCTTCCCTGGTGGCGCAGTGGTTGAGAATCCGCCTGCCAGTGCAGGGGACACGGGTTCGAGCCCTGGTCTGGGAGGATCCCACATGCCGCGGAGCGGCTGGGCCCGTGAGCCACAATTGCTGAGGCTGCGCGTCTGGAGCCTGTGCTCCGCAACAAGAGAGGCCGCGATAGCGAGAGGCCCGCGCACCGCGATGAAGAGTGGCCCCCGCTTGCCACAACTGTAGAAAGCCCTCGCACAGAAACGAAGACCCAACACAGCCATAAATAAAATAAATTAAAAAAAAAAAAAAAAAAGATGGCTAGCAGGACATCAGAGCCGTTTTAAAGATCTGTAAAATGAAATATGGGTACTATATTTATTGAAAAAAATCTGTGTATAAGTGGACATACACATTTCAAACCCATGTTGTTCAAGGGTCAACTGTAATCTGAGTAAAAACCAGGCAGAGAACCTGAATAGATATTTTTCCAGAGAAGACATACAAATGGCCAACAGGTATATGAAAAGATGCTCAACATCACTAAACATCAGGGAAATGCAAACTGAAACCACAATGAGATATTATCTCACTCCTGTTGGAATGTCTATTATCAAAAAACGAGACAAATGTTGGTGAGGAAAAAAGGGAACCTTTGTACACTGTTGATGGGAATGTAAATTGGTACAATCATTATGGAAAACAGTATGATGATTCCTCAAAAAATTAAAAATAGAACTACCATATGTGGTACAATCCCACTTGCAGGTATATATCCAAAGGAAATGAAATTACTATCTCAAAGAGTTATCTGCCAGGAAAAGAACTCTCATGTTCATTGAAGTATGATTCACAATTGCCAAGATATGGAAACAACCTAAGTGTCTGTTGCCAGATGAATGGATAAAGATGTGAGATATATACATATATAGAGAGAGATACAGATATGTAGATATATAGATATACATATATTCTCCATTGTGTGTGTGTGTGTGTGTGTATATATATAATGTATATATAATGGAATATTATTCAGCCATAAAAAAGAAGGAAAACCTGCCACTTGCGGCAACATGGGTGAACCTTGAGGGTGTTATACTAGGTGAAATAAGTCAGACAGAGAAAGACAAACACTATATGGAGTGACTTATATGTGGAGTCTAAAAAAAAAAAAAAAAAAGTCAAACTCATAGAACCAGCGAGTAGAAAAGTGGTTGCCAGAGGATAGGAGGTGGGCGAAATACGGAGATGTTGGTCAATGGTACAAACTTCCAGTTATAAGACGAATAAGCTCTGAGGATCTAATGTACAGCATGCTGACTATAGTTAATAATACTGTATTATACATTTGAAATTTGCTAAGGGAACAGATCTTAAGTATTCTCACCAAAAAAAAAAAGTTAACTATTTGAGGTGATGGATGTATTAATTAACTTGATTGTGGTAATCCTTTCACAATGTACACATATACCAAATCATCACACTGTACAGTTTAAATATATCACAATTTTATTTGTCAATTATTCCCCATAAAGCTGGGGCAGGGGAGAAAAAAAGAACTGAAAAAAAGATGGGAAAGCATCCCTGAGCTGCCTCCATCTTCCTGTGCGCTCTTAGGAGGGCTTCTTAACCTCTCTGTGCCTCAATGACTCCATCAATATGATGGGACTCTCCCCTTCCATCATAAAACAGGAAGAAGACCCCTGGATTCCAAGGGTGTAGACATGCCTGTGGTTAAGGCCCACCCAGCTGGTCTCCCTACTGTCCACTCTCCATTCAGCAGCAAGTAAAATGTGAATCAGATCACATCACTTCCCAGCATAAAACTCTCCAAAGGCTTCCTACTGCCTTCAAAAAAAAAAATCCAAGGCCCTACCTGATCTGCCCTGGCCAGCCCTTCCAACTTCACCTTCTACCCCGTCCCCATCACTCACCTGTTTCAGCCAAGCGGCCTCCACACTGCGCACAGACCCGCCAAGCTCCCCTCTGCCTCAGTGGCTCCCTCCACCTGGACCTCTGTTCCCTCTGAGCCTTAGCTGGTTGCCTCCTTTTCAGCAGCATCCTCCCCGCCTCCACCCCAGGCACTCTGCTATCAGCCTGTTTCGTTTTCTTGTTCTCCGGTTTACCTGTTCAGTGCCCGTCGCCCCAGCCCAATGGATGTTCCACGAGGGATTATCTGCCCAGCTCTCTGCTGCACCCCCAGTTTGCAGCCCTGGGCACACACACAGTGGGTGACTAGCATACACATGGCTAATAAATGCGCCAGAGGCCCACCTGGTTCCGGAAGATCAAGGCCACCACGCCACCAATGAGCTCGATTATGAGGCAAATCCCAAGGATGTACATAAACTGGAAAACAAAATTCAGAGATTCACCTAGAGGGGAAGGAGAAGTGCCATCTGCTCCGAGGTCAAGCGCAATAAGGAGAATCATCTCTCTCGGAGCTCGTATCGGCTCCTGGGCCTTTCGCCCCTTCCTCCTGTGAGGACACAGGACGTGGACAGACATTCCCGGGAAAGCCTGTCGCTGGAGCTAGTGGTCAGGAAGAGTGACTCAGCTGTCCCAGCCAGACTGTTATCAAGGTTTGTCCCCGGGGTCCTCAGCAGGGTCTAGGTGGAGAAACGCGATCCCCTCCACCCACGCCCCACCACAAGCAGAGCTGGTCCTCGCTCTGGCTGACCCAGAGGGGACAGGCTGGGCAGCATTTCCAGCTCTGCCTGCAGAGGCTCTCCACAGTGGCTTCCCAGACCCCCAGGGTGGGCGAGGGGATGCCTGAGGCTTAGAGGATACACCCCCATTTATCACAGAAACAGGCATTGTCCAAACTGATGTCAATAACTTCCAGGCTTAGGCAGCACCGAGACTATCCTCACAGGGGCTTTTAGGGGCTTCCCGTGTGAAGGGGACAATGAGGTCAAACACACACGTGGATGCAGAGAAAACAGATCCTCCTGCCCGGCACCCCCCACTTTGGGGAGCCATCCATCTCCCGCCAGTAAGGGGGGTAGGGGTTTGACACCCCCCTGACCCCAGGGCAGGCACTTGGCCAAGCAGTCCCATCAGAGTCCTAGGACCTTGGCCAGAGTTACCAGGAAAGATTCCCTGGAATCAAGAACCATAAGGACTGTTGGCCTGAGGCTGCTGGCCAAAGAGAGCCTGAGAACAGCATCGGGCGTCCAGCTGGGAGGTGGCAAGAGAGAGAGCCCGAGGGCGGCGTCTAAACCCCGGACCCAGTATGGGCCTGCTGGTTACGTGAGCTACTGACTCACCACCAGCAACTTTTCTTGGGTTTGCTCGCTCTCATTTGAGTGTGCTTTCTCCCACCTCCAACCGACAGTCCAGATCAACACAGGGTTTAAGTAAGAAGAACAGTATTCAAATCAGCCTTTCTACGCAGAAGTGGAGGAGGCTGGGCACTCTTGGGCCAACGTGCACAGACAGGCTGACCCAGGAAACCCTCTGAAAGAGCTGGTTTGAGGCAAGGACTGAATAACTGGGATGCCCAAGGGCCCAGGGGTGCTCTCCCCAGCTCTCCTGGGGACGCCAAGGACCCCACCACCAGCAGCGGCCAAGGGGTGCGTGGGGCGGACTCACCGCTTGGAGAAGGCACAGGTTGTCGCGAAGGGAAGCCAGCACGCCGATGAAGGACACGATGAACATGACAACCCCCAGGAGGATGAGGATGATGGCCGGGGCCAGAAACGCACTTTCCAGGGTTTTGTATTTCTGCCTCTCAACCTCTGCATAGACCCCCACTGACAGGACCAGGCCCCCGATCAGCTGCAGCAAGAAAGCAAGGAGTGAGAGAGGAGAAAGACTGGCAGTCGTGTGATTTTCCTACAAAGGGCTCGTCCGAGGGCTGTGGTGTCAGCCCTTAGAGGGGCTCACCTCAGGGGACTGGACGTGAGGGAACCTGTTATGGGCTGAACTGTGTCCCCCCAGATTCACATGCTGAAGCCCTAACCCCCCGTATCTCAGAATGGGACTGTACTTGGAGACTGAGGCTTTAAAGAGGTAATTACGTTAAAATGAGGTCTTATGACTAGGCCTTAATCCAATACAAATGCTGTCCTTAGAAGAAGAAGAGATTAGGACGCAGACACACACAGAGAGAAGACCATGTGAAGACCCAGGGAGAAGACAGCCATCTACACACCCAAAGAGAGAGGCCTCAGAGAAAACCAACTCTGCCCACACCTTCATCTTGGACTTCTGGCCTCCAGAACTGCAAGACAACAAACCTCTGTTGTTTACGCCACCCAGTCTGTGGCATTTTGTTATGGCAGCCCTAGCAAACTAATACAGACCCTATTTGGAAATGCTGCTTTAGAAGAAGGTACCGGTGAGTCAGGGAAAATGCCACTGGCTAGAGGGTCAGAGAACCTGGGTTCGAGTCCCGGCTGTGCCACTTGCTAACCCTGGGCGTTGGATAGGCGTTGGACCACATGAGTCTGGGTTCTCATCTGAAAAATGGCTGAAGTTTATCATTTCTGCCCTGCTCACCCCACAGGTTTTTGCAAGGCTTTTGTGAGATAAGGAAACTGGAAACACTGTAAGTCTGAAAGCCTGGGGCCCCTGGGATGCGTATTACACAGGCAGGTCACCAAGGGAAATTTCAGAACTGCTCAGGGAGATGGGCATTTCACTCAGCACCATAAACACGGAATTTATCTTCAGAAAGACTATCGGGAAGGCCGAAAGTTGGAGCAGGAGAGCTTTTCCGGGGAATTCTTCATCATCAACTTTCCTAACGGTGGAAAGGTGACCACTGTAACAACCCATCAGAAAAAAACAGGCAAAAAAAAAGCCCTTGGGGGACCCCTTTTTTTGCTCTCAGCCTGAAAACTCTCATACTAAATCTTCAGGGAGACTTACCAGCTGACATCACCCCGAACCCTCAGATGAGTCCGTGGCTGCACTGCCACATTGCACTGGGATCCGCAATAGTGTTCTAACTGGCCCCCTTCACCCCGTTCTCCACACCAGAGTGACAGGCGAAACCTAATCAGGGCAGGCTGGTACTCTGTGCGCCAAGAGTAAAAGCCACAACCCTAATCACAGCCTACACAGCCTGTCTGAGCTCACTTCTCACTCCCCCCACTTCCTCACTCTGCTTTAACTGCATGGGGCTCCTCACCGCTGGTCGAACACACGAAGTGTGCCACCCCAGGGCCTTTGCACAGGCTGTTCCCACTGCCTGGAATGCTCTTCCTCCTGATCTCCATATGGCTCTACGGCTCCCTCCTTCACCTCCTTCCCATCTTTGCTCAATTGTTACCTGCTCAGTGAGGCCTTTGGGGTCATCTTGTTTAAATGTAGAAAATCCCTCTCCTTGAAACTCCCGATCCCATTTTCCTGTTTTATGTTTTTCCTTTGTAATTGCAAGTATTTAACATACTACATTTTTTGTTTTATTTTTTAATTGTTTGTCTTCCCCACAAGAACATAAGCTCCATGCTAGGAGGGATTTTCGACCATTTCGGGCATCGCCAGCACCCAGAACAGTCCTGACATTTAGGAAGTACAACAGGCATTTACAATCAATGTCTGTCGAATGCATGCAAGCCAGGCTTCCCAACAGATCCCCTTGGGTTTGAGTCTGCCGCTGTCTACCCAGCCTCCTTCCCGTCCAAGGATTCTGACTTTCCGGGCCACACATTCCCGAGAGCAGATACACTGGACTTCACAGAGCAGAAGGCAGTGTGGGAGAGGAGCTGGAAGCCATGGTGCTGTCAGCAAAGGTCTGAGTAAAGGAAATGAGGGATAATACAGACAAGATGTGGGCCAGATGCGCCATGAGCACAGCTACCCTAGAGTCAACATCCGGAACACTGAAGGAGGTGTCGGCTCCTCGAGTTACTCCTGGTCTAACCCCCGCCTTAAAATGGCTACAATGTGCCCTCAAAGTAGATCCCCTTGACTGCCTTCTAAAGAGCACCAAGAATGTCCTGGGTAAAGGGAAGTGCCTGCTTCTCCTAAGCTTTGACAAGTGGCGGGGATGCCAAAAGTCAAACAGACCAACCTTGCTTAGAAACACTGGGCAACAGAGGATTACTGGGAAGCCATCTCCCTCGGGTCCAGGGTTCTGCTGTATTTCACAGCTACGTGCCATCCCCCTTAGTTTGAAAGGATAATCTGGGACTACTGAAACCCACTCCCCTGGTCTAGAAGGAATGCCTTCCCAACACACATGGGCCAAAAGGTGCGAAAGGCATTGACAAACTTGGCCGTGAGCCACTTATTAACAAGTTGGCCAGGAAAACCGTGAGTGAAATGATGTCATCCAAATTACCCAGTTGGGTAAATTTTTAAATTTATAAGACAGGATACACACACACACACACACACACACACACACAGCCCTCTATAGGAAAATGGGGACCACAGGAAATAAAATCTACCTTTGATAGAGAAAGATTAACCAGAGTTATTTGGTCAGTTCATGCTCCAAAACCCAGAACATGGTGAAATCATTGTTCAAGGCTGGCCTAAGCCCTGTGGGTCCCCTGAGAACAAGGGCAAGCAGCTTTAGAGAGCCAAATTCTCCCCTTCCGAATTAGTGCAATTACAAGAAATCACTCACTCAATCACTCACTCAACCCTAACCCTGAACCAGACACAGAGCCCAGAGATCCTTCCACCCCGGAGCTGGGGATGACGGTTAAAGAAGAACCCCACAAAGAGGTGACATCTTCAGAGCCCAGGCAGGAGTGCAGCCAATATGCAAGGCCATGGGGGCAACAGAGGTGGGGCTTTACCCTCTATCTTGGTGGAAAGTACGATTCTCAGGTTGTCACTGAACCAACAAGATAACATCTTAATATTTTCAGGATTGATTCCATATACTTTTGAGAGTTCTATGTTTCCTGTTGTAAAAAAAAAAAAAAAAAAAAGCTCTTCTTGGGCAGGATGGACACAGGCCCTGACATCTTCCCAGTGCCCTAGCCTGTCCCCTTCCCTCCTTCCCGCTTGAGGCTATGCTTTTGGATTAAAGTACTGTAAACCATCTCCAAAACACCAAAGCTGTCATTGGCCTCCATTCTGAGCAGAATTGACCCCAGCCCTCTTTGTAAAGGCAGTCAGTGGCTTCTTCTATTTTTATAAGCTCCCCGGACACTCCAGAACAGCCTTGCCGGGAGGAAACAAAATTTCCTTTGGTCTGATCTCCCTCCTGTTACAAAAGATCACATTTTCCTTGCTAGTCAGCCTTGCAAAATTTCCAGACCACTAAAGCCATAGGAAAGCTACTGTGGCAAACGCAGACCCAAACCTCTGGACTCCCGCACCACTGTGTACTGAGCCGTCACAGGCTCGTGTCTCCTGGTCCAGCCCGCCCAGCGGCCAGCAGGCAGTCCCCAAGGCGGCTTGGCACACAGCACACGCTGATCCGGGCTCCTCGTTCAAGGGTTCCAGGGGCAGTAGGCACGGGGAGAAGCCGGCATACCCTTCCCAGGCACTTCAAGATTTCCAAATGATATTTACATCTCCAAGGACATCAGTTTATGTTTCCATGTGAGTATAAAATTAACTGTTGATGCTAGCGTGCAATCCCATCCACTCTTCTCTGCTAATTATAGTCTCTCTTCGGGGGCCGGCCACTCCAGCTCCAGCGCAGGAAGTAAATGGCCCATTTGTCAAGCAGGACAGCTTCAGCTAAACGTGGCTGGGGATGAGGGGCACACGGCCATGCTCATTTGGGGCCAAAGAGGCAAAGAACATGCTGCTGGTAACCCACGGGCCAGGACCAGAGCCCCAGACTTTGCAAGCCACATGGCATCTTCAACAGGCTGCATGGGAGCCCTGTCGCCCCTTGTGAACCAGGCCCAAAGGTCCCCTCTGAGCCCTGCAGCCTGGAACAGGCTTCTTCCTCTGCAGGCTGAGGCCCAGCTTCACGCAGCTGCTGGGAAGCAGGAGGCCGTGTGAGGCATTCCAGCACCTGCGTCGTCCCCTCCTTCAGGAAGCATCTGGTCTCAGCTGGCTTACCCCCAGCTGGGGCAGGTCTGTACTTCGAGGGGACCTGCAAGGCCTATTTTTACCCACAAAGGCACATGCCAGGCACCTATTGTGTTCCAGACCCTGGGGGTCACAAGGGGTCCCAAGACTAGACAATGGGCTAAGTCTGGAGGAGGGGAGATTAAGAGGCTAGAAATGATCTCTATGGCCTGATGGATGGAATTCAGGGGTCTCTGAACTGGGGATGGAGAAAAAAGTCAATCTTTACTTTCATTAGCCTTTAACTGAAATGTTCCTGTCATGAAAAAAGAGGAAGAACCTCAGGTCTACAGGAAGCATGCTGCAATCCCTCCCATGGGGAAGGCTCTGGGAATTTGAACAAAACTGAGGGGGAGAAAGGAAACATCAGAAAATCAAGGTGGGCTTCCTGGAGGAGCCAGTGTTTCCTGGAAGGCCCCAAGAACTGCTTCACTCTGAAACCATCTCATGGGTCACTCAAGGCTCCAGGGTTCTGTGTGGCCCAAACAAAGCACTTTTCTGAGTTTTGAGCTTGAAAGGATGTGGGGAGTAGCTAAACTCCAAGGCCTGAGAGAGATTTTAAATAAGATGGGGCTAGCAGGTCCCCTGCATCCGGCCAAGAAACCCCGGACTTCACATCCATCAGCTCTTCTGCCCCAGGACGAACCTGCCTGGCCCTAGGCTGAGCCCACCCTGCAGATAGCCACCTCCTACTCAGCACACTCTGTATCAGCTTCTCTCATGCACAGATTAGGGCTGGAAGGAGCAGTAGAGGCAGGATAAGAGATGGGAGTTGGCATTCTGGACCTTCATTTATTAGTTCGGTGCCCTTGGCCATGTCACTTCGCCTCTTTGACCCTCACCTTTCACCTGTAAAATAGTAAAGCCTGCCGCCAGGTACAGAGTGATTATGCTGTGCCAGCATCCTGCAAAGTGCTATACCAGCATGATCTCCCTTGACCATCACACATCCTTGCACATCTAAGAAACAGCCAATCACATTTTACAGACCAGTCTCAGTGAGGCTAAGTGTCACAGAACTTAACGAGAGGCAGAGCCAGGATGTGTGGGCAAAACCTGTCTGGCCTGCCACTAAGGCTACCAGATGGGCCTTTCACTTAGATCCGGGAGATAACTGGTCTGAAATGTCTCTGCAAAATACAAAGGTGCCAATAGCAGAGCAGTGCTCCCAAGAGAATGTTCTGTGATGACAGTAACGTCCAATATGGTAGCCACTAGCCATGTGTGGCTAGTAAGCTCTTGAAATGTGGCTTGTGTGCCTGGGGAGCTGAATTTTTAATTTTACTTCATTTAAAGTAGTTTAGATTTGATCACGTGTAGCTGGTGGCCACCGTATTGGACAGCACAGCTCCAGAGCAGCTCTCACTGGACGTTGCCCCTTACCATTCTCCCCTTGCTCCTTTCTGATAGTACAGACCACCCTTATTAAAGAGTCAGGTGCCCTAACCATCCCGCCACTAGCTAGAGGAAGTTCAATTCATACTCACTGACTTCATTCAGGTGAAAGCAACCGCTTTTCCCACTTTCCCCAAGAAAGCTCAGTTCCTATTATCCCATCCCTCTTGCCCCTAAGGAAAGCAGGACACACCAGATCCCGCGCCCCCAACCCAAACGGATATACGGCCTATTCTGTCTCCTGGGAAGGTGCCAGACCCACCTCCAGGACTACAGGGCAGTATTCTAAGCTCTGGGGCCCTGGACCCCAGCACTAAGTGCAGGCAGCCTGTGCTTGAGGAAAGGGGTTCCTCCCAACCCCAAAGGAAAGCCAGCCCTGGAGGAAACAGCAGAGACTGCCTCCTACTGCCAGCAAAAAAGCCAGCCTCTGGTCTTTGTCACTGATACTCTGCTGTCAACTCTGCCTTGACCCTGGACTTCTTTCCTTTTAAAAAACTGGACTTCAATGCAGAGAACTTGGTTAACTGCAACACTTGGTCCATGACATCCTCTGACAGTCTGCTTTTGTTTGGAACGTAAGAAGCACCACATATTAACCAGTCCTCCTGTCCTCGCTGATGTGCTATGACTCTGCTGTCACACACTGACTCTCCCATCGGTCACTCGGTCCCAAAACGAACCTCCCTAGTGTAGTGACTACAGTTTTATAACACACCATGGCATCTGCTAGGCCACATCCCTTCTTCCTGTCTTCCTCGGAAGTGTCCTGGATATTCTTAGACCTTGACTCTTGTGTAGATATTTTAGAATCATTGCATCAAGTTCCATGAAAAAACCTGGTAAGGTTTCACTAGAACCGCATTGAATCTATGGATCCCTTCGGGGAGAATCGACATCTTTATCAGGTCTTCCTGCCCAAAAGCATGATTTATTCCTTCTTTATTTACATCACCTTTATTATGACCTCTCTAATAACAGTGCTCTCCACCTCCCTCAAGCTTTTCTGTGGCTGTCTAGGCAGATCTGGGGAGAGACTTGTGGAAGTCTTTCCCAGGCTGACCCTCCAGCTAGGCCCAGGGTGGGAAACATGGCCTTTGGAAAACAAATCTCTCTAAGAAGCAAAGTGGATACACCAGTCTGTTTTGCTACCCTCCTGTCACCAAGTTACAAACACTTGATTTAAAAGACTCCCACACGATAAATTAGGAGTTTGGGATTAACATACACACATTACTATATACAAAATAGATAATCAACAAGGACTTACTGTATAGTACACAGAACTCTACTCAATATTCTGTAATAACCTATAATAGAAAAAACTCTGAAAAAGAATGGATATATGTATATGTATAGCTGAATCCCTTTGCCATACACCTGAAACTAACACAACTTTGTAAATCAACTATATTCCCAAATTAAAATAAAAATTAGGGCTTCCCTGGTGGCGCAGTGGTTGAGAATCTGCCTGCCAATGCAGGGGACACGGGTTCGAGCCCTGGTCTGGGAAGATCCCACATGCCGTGGAGCAACTGGGCCCGTGAGCCACGATTACTGAGCCTGCGCGTCTGGAGCCTGTTCTCCGCAACAAGAGAGGCCGCGATGGTGAGAGGCCCGCGCACCGCGATGAAGAGTGGTCCCCACTTGCCACAATTAGAGAAAGCCCTCGCAGAGAAACGAAGACCCAACACAGTCATAAATAAATAAATAAATAAGAACGTGAATTTCTAAAAAAAAAAAATTAAAATTAAATTAAAAAATAACAAATAAAAGACTCCCACATGTTGTCTGTTCCCTATATTGTGAAGTTTTTTAGAGGTCTGCCTTGTCACTTTCTCTCTCACTAGATGATCGTCCACATTCCTACAGCTGGGAAAAAAAAAAACAAGACTCCCACATGCACACAGCTCATTCCAGGCTGTGAAAGAGCTAAGCTGGGAGGTTTGCAAGCCCCAGCTACTCAACCCAGCTGGGGCAGAGTGGAATTTCTAATCACAAACCAGCACAAACATATGAAACACTGTGGGTAAGAGTTGACAGAGCCTGGGCTCTCTCTTTTTTTTTCTTCTTCTTTTTAAACACTTGGAGCAACTGCTCCAGACAACATTTACAAATAACTTTGTATCTTTAAATTTTATTTATTTATTTATTTATTATTTTTGGCTGTGTTGGGTCTTCGTTTCTGTGCAAGGGCTTTCTCTAGTTGCGGCGAGTGGGGGCCACTCTTCATTGCGGTGCACGGGCCTCTCACTGTCGCAGCCTCTCTTGTTGCGGAGCACGGGCTCCAGACGCGCAGGCTCAGTAGTTGTGGCTCACGGGTCTAGTTGCTCTGCGGCATATGGGATCTTTCCAGACCAGGGCTCGAACCCATGTCCCCTGCATTGGCAGGCAGATTCTCAACCACTGCGCCACCAGGGAAGCCCCTGGACTCTCCTTAGGAAGAGTTTAGGGGCAGGCAAATGGGGAGTGGTGTAACAAACAAGTGGTAAAAATCTTCTGAGACAAGAGGCCTGGCAGTCACCTCCTCCTGGGAAATCAGAGCAGGCCCACTGGAACTGAGCCTTGGAGGATGCACAGGAGTTTGACTTCACACCACTGGACGCTCCGTCAGCACAGGGACTGGCCCGATAGATCTGTCGGAGGAATGAATCTGAGAAATGCTATTGCTTCAGATGCCCATGAGCCCAAAGAAGAAACTAGTGATGCCATTCCAGAGTAGAGCCCTCTGAGGCTTAAGGATACGATGACTTATCTGGTTAATCTGAAAACCACAGAAACAGCCAAGGGGCAAAGGAGAGTCAAGAGCATATCACCTCCACCCAACACACTTTTCTCCCTGGTTTTCTTTTCCCTTCTGTCTCTGGACCCCTTTCCTTCTCTCCACCTTCCATGTGTCTGAACCAAGAGAGTCAGAGCCCACCTCCCAGGGCTGTTTTCCCACGGTGCCTGGGTGATTATCTTCCCAGATCTCAGCCCAGGTAGGGCGCCCCTTGCTGGGGTACACTCAGCAGTACACCCTGTGCCAAACCACTGCTGGTCTCCCCTCCCTTCTTTCTCTAGCCGGGCTGGCTAAGGCTCCCTTGCTCAGAGCTGCAGGCCACGGGCGGGAGTGAGTAAGATGGCCCAGGTCTCCCCTTCCCTCAGACCCTCTAAAAGCAGACACAGGCTCACAGAGGTGACAAGGGGGCTTTGTCCTAGACAGCCTCCAGTTCAGGTCCCAGCAGCCTTTCAAAACCCTCAGCTGCCCACCAGGATCTGGGCCAGGCATCCCCCATTCTTTCCAAAGTGGCGGCAAGAGGAATTTCAGGGAAGGGGGCAGGAAGGTGGAGTCCCCCATGATCTCAACTCTCCCTGACCCTCCGGGCTGCTGAGAGAAGCCACAATAAAGAAGGGAGCTGCACAGAAGGGAACAGGAGTTTGGGGAGTAGACATGGGGGGTGCGGGGGGAGATGCAGGAAATTCCAGCCGCAGGTGCAGAAGGCAGTGAGGCCCCACAGCCAGGGCTGCCTTTTCCCCAGGGACACCTGGCTGCGCTGGGCAGATATAAACTAAGGGCTGTCTCCACACAATTGTGGCAATGACAGAGCTTACTGTTGTATGTTTCTTGTTTTTAATGTTAGATGTAGTTTTATAGCTAAGAAAAAATAAATCGAATTGCTATATATATATATGGCCCTTGGTTCATTCTTTGCACAAAATCCCACATCTGAACAGAGCCCTTTGTCCCTGAACGAAGGCTGGAAGGCAGAGGAGGCAATCAGACCACAAGTGTCAATGCCTGGCATGACAAAGAATATAAATTGCCCCCACTCCAAAGGCTCGAGACTCCAAAGAGGTCAAAGGGCAAAAGGGAAAAGGAGGCAGCATGACACACTGGAAGGAGAACTGGGGGGCAGGGTGGGGGGAGGATGAGAGGGGAGCCCTGAACTTTAATCCCAGCTCTGTCGCTAACTCCCATGCAACTTTGGGTAAGTCTCCCTTCCCCTCTCTGGGACTCAATTTCCCTGCTCCAAAAGGGAGATGTTTGGCCACAAGCCCTAGCATCCCTTCACTGCTCTGGGAGCCCATGGCAACTCATGCCCAGAGAGCCCTTGTTAGAATCCTGGCCATGAGCAGACCGTGGGTGGTCCAAAGTCCTCTCCTCTACTGAGTCCTTCTCCATGGGTCTACCCCTGCTTTCCCACCTGGCCAGGAGACGTCACACTCCTGCATGAGAAAGGTCCTACAGGGAACAGAGATGCCCTTTCTGCCCTGATCAAGGCACACACCTCCCAGCCTCCCACAGCAGCTGTGGGAAGGAGACCAACTGTTTTCTGGAAATAACAAAGCTGAAAGAGGCTAATGCCCATCCCCCAAAGCTCAGCTCAAAGCCTCCTCCCCTGGAAAGCCTTCCTGGATCACCCCAGCTATAGAGATCTTTCTCCACTTGTGATCACCTATGAAATCACCAATGGGAAGCCCTCACTGGTACTGCTATTTACAATACTAACTATGCCCACTGAACAGATCATTCTGGGTATTTACTACCCAGTGCATGCAGGGCGTGGTGGCAGGACCCAGCAACACATATACCACACCATCTCTGATCTCAACAACTTCACAGTCTGCATACATGATGCAAATGCATTAGTCCCAAAAGTTCACAGGAAGTTTAGCTTAGCTCCCAGACCACATTCTCCCCACAGAAGCCATGTGGAAAGTGGTTAGAGCCCAAGCCGGTTCACAGTGGCCTAATGAACCACAATGCCCCTGAAGCAAGATACCATGCAAAAGTTCCTGGCGCCCAGCAGGTGCTCAATAAATGTTACTTCTCCTTTCCCAGTAAAGATGCAGTACTGTTGTAACCCTGACATTTCAAGACTCAAATCAGATGCCAGAAACCATTTCCCCTTTAGAGGCACTTTGGTCCAAGGATAAATCAGGGGAAAGAGAGTCCCTATTCTGAATCCTAAGGCAACACTCACTGATTCAACATATATTTAGTAAGTGCCTAGTATGTACCAGGCACTGGGAATAAAAAGGTAAGACCTAGTTCCTGCCCTCAAGAAGCTCAGTCTGGTAAGACACACCTGCACACCAACAAATGCAGTGGAGTTGGGGAAACACTGGGGTAGAGGTAATTGTGTAGAGGCACTAGAGAATAGGAAACGCTAAATCATGGGCAAGGAAGGCTTCCTGAAGGAGGTGAGTTTGACCCGAGTCCATTTGATGCCCGTAATGGATAAGTAAGAATTTCTGAAATGGACAAGGGGTTTCAGATGCCCATGAAGGTGCCATGGGGACAGCAGGTCAGCATAGCTAGAGCCAAGGACAGGCAGATGGGGGAGAGGAGGAGGCCAGGGAAGTTTGCAGAAGCCAGACCACCAAGGCGAGGTCTCTCAGGTTAAACCAAAAAGTTCATTCATTCATTTGACATCTCTTTACTGAGAGGTTGTGTAAGCCAGTGGTTCTCCAAGTTTTTGGTCTCAGGATTCCTTTTCACTCTTAAAAACTTTTGAGGACCTTAGAGTTTTTGTTTTGGGGGATTATATCTATCAGTTATTTACTACATAAGAAATTAAGACATATTTTAAATATTTATTAACTCATTTAGAAATAACAATAATAGATTTACATGTTAACATAAATATTTTTTGTTAAAAATTTTCCCCAAAAAATTGAGGGGGAAGAGTGGCATGGGCTTTACATTTTTGCAAATGTTAATGTCTGGCTGATGAGAAGAACTGGTGGATTCTTAAATTTATTTTATTTATTTATTTTTTTGGCTGCTTTGGGTCTTTGTTGCTGTGCATGGGCTTTCTCTAGTTGCTGTGAGCAGGGGATACTCTTTGTTGCGGTGCGTGGGCTTCTCATTGTGGTGGCTTCTCTTGTTGCAGAGCACGGGCTCTAGGCACACAGGCTTCAGTAGTTGTGGCACACGGGCTCAGCAGCTGTGGCTCATGGGCTCTAGAGCACAGGCTCAGTAGTTGTGGTGCACGGGCTTCGTTGCTCCACGGCATGTGGGATCTTCCCGGATCAGGGTTCGAACCCGTGTCCCCTGCATTGGCAGGCGGACTCTCAACTACTGCGCCACCAGGGAAGTCCCAAACTGGTGGATTCTTGAAGCTGCTCCTCACTCAATTTGCTGCCACATCACCATCACGTGCCCCTGAAATACTCCCTTGGGCACTCCTGACAGAATGAGAGCAGGAAAGCAAATAGTATCCTAGTATTATCATGAAAATGGTTTTGACTTCACAGACCCCTCAAAAGAGTCCCCCCACCAAGGATCCCTGGAGCACACTTTGGGAGCAGCTGTTAGGAACGGGCTGCAGGGTGGTGAGTGGGGCCCAGCTAGCAGTGAACCAACCAAACACAAAAGTCTCAGCTTTGGTGGAGCTCACGTTCTAGTTGGGGAGAAACAAATAGTAAGAAAAGTATACGGTATGTCTTGGTTATAAGTGCTATGAAGACAAAAACAGAAAAGGAGGCCAGGGAGGCTGGTAGAGGGGGCTGTCATTTTAAATAGCACAGCCAGGGAAAGTGACACTGGAGTGAAGACTTGCAGTGGCGAGGGGTGGGCGTGGCTCTGTAGCATCCACGTGGATACAAGGCCAAACATCCAAGCAGCTTCCAAGACCCTGGAATGTGCCCATGTGTTCAAGGAACAGCTGCTACAGCCTGATGGGGTGAGAGTGGAGGGGAGGAGGTGAGAGGGCAGGGGTGTGGGCTGCAGAGCAGGTGGACCCTTTGAAGCTATTGAGGGGGCTCTGACTTTTGCTCTGAGTGGAAGGCACTACAAGTTTGCAGAGGAGTGATCTGATATGACTTTGATTTTTAAATGAGTTACTCTGACTGCTGTGCTGAGAACTGGGGGATGGAGGCATGGAGGTGGAATGGTCAGGAATCTACTGCAGTAACCTAGATGCTAGGTGAGAGTGGCCTGGATCAGGGTGGGCATGTGAGGGTAGCAAGAAGCAGGCAGACTGGATATATTTTGAAGGTGAAATTAGGAAAATCACTGAAATAATTTAAGCAGGGAGTCACATGCTCAGATTTGCTTTCAAAAGTTGTTTTACCAAACAGAATATGTACACAGCCCCAACTGTCATCCACGGTTTACGCATTTGTTATCATAGGGAAATGCAGGCTTGCAATGGAGAGGGTTGGCGGTCAAGCTTGGCATGGTCAGCAGCCGGGAGGCCGGGCATCACGTGCCTCCTAAGGTGGCCTCCTGTACCCCTTCACTGCCTCCCCACACAGCCAGCGTTGGTGCAGGAAATGTGTGGCCTGAACCTAATTACAAGGAAACCATAAAGCAAATCCAGAACGCTGATGTTCTGCAGATCAAAGGCCTGGAGGCTTCAAAGGAATCAAAAGCAGTGAGGATAGTCTAGGTTAGAGGAGATGAAAAGAGCCATGTCACAGTGAAAACAATGGATGGACCTTGATTGGATAAAATATCCACTACAAAGGACATTTGGGAAACAACTGGTGAAATCTGGATATGGACAGCATAGATGATGCTCTGTTTAATGGTGATTTGTTTTCAGATGGACGACGGCAGCCTGTGGGAGAACACCCTTTTCGGAAAGCTGGATGCTGGGGTATGTAAGGGTGAGGCCACCATGGCTACAGAAAAAAAAAAAGAGTGTTGTATTTATTGAGAGAGAAGGGCTCGGAGGAAGAAAGAGAGATTAAGGGAGAGAGATGTTAAAAAACAAGATGTTAACAACTGGTAACTCAAAGGCATGCAGGCGTTCTTTGAACTCTTCTTTCAACTTTTCTGTGGGTTTAAAAAATATTTTTTTAAGTTCATTTCCCCATCACAGCTTGATTAGGCACTACTTATTTAGTGATCCCTGTCTTGCGTGAAAGAAGGGCCTCTCCTGCCCCCCCTTCCCCAAGGAACAAAGAGGCTCCGCCCCACACATCCCGACAAGCTGGTTGTCTGCAAACAGAGCATCTTTGAACAGATAACACCAGGGCGTGCTGGGTGTCCCCAAGCAGACCGTGGGCGGCGGGCCCCGGGTCTCGAAGCTCTTTAGAGCATCTCCCCCCATTGCCTAGCACAGGGCCCAGCACGTGCCGCTGGTGACTGACAGTGGGCGCTCAGGGAGTCCTGGGTCTGGCTTCCGGCCACTGAGCAGTTCTCCTTCCAATGGGAAGAGGGCTCATGCAGGGTGGGAGCTCAGCAGCTCCACATGGATATCCAGGCCCAGCAAGCCTCTCCCTCTCTGCTTTCTGAATTTTCCTAAGCAACTAGAGGGCAAGACCCCAGTAGGTCTTGGTGGATCAGACAAATGCAGGCAAGTAACACATGACTGTCTTCCCTGGGACTCCAGAACCTATAACATTCAAGGCCTCAGAGGTCACCCCTCATGTTTCAGATGCACTGGGACCTTTTTTGTCAAAACGAGATCCACTGTAATGCATGAACTGTAATTCTGGATCCTGATTTTTTTTTTTTTTAATGCACTATGAGAAATATCTTAAGGATAACTGGAGAAGTTTTAACATGGACTTGGTATATAGTGGTGTTGTGGTTGTATCCAAGGACAATTTTTGTTTAAGGAGATGCATCTGAGGATATTTGGGGTGAATTGTCATGATGTCTGCAACTTACTCTGACATGGCCAAATGTTAAAATTACTGATGCTGGTTAGTGGGCATATGGGTGTTCACTGCATCATTCTTTAACCTTTTTTATGTTTTATTTTTTATTTTTTAACAATAAAAACGTTGAAGCAGCAAGCAAGATCCAAGTTCCATTTCTTCTGAGAGGAGAGCTGTTCACAGTCTGAGTCTCCCTTTGGCCTGGGAAGTCTCAGTGGCCACAGCCAGGGGCTGGCTCAGGGCGGGCAGCCTCCTGTGGCCTGGAATTAATGCCCTCACCAGATGTTTCACTAACTGCCAACTGGGGCTAAATATCGGCTGTGATGGGAACCTACCTATTATCCATCCAGCGAGCTCACTAGAAAACAGCACCCCGGGGGGGCTGTAGGACACGCTTCTCCTTGTGCACGGGTTAGAGGCCTGGAGGAAGGGACAGAGAGGGTCACTCGTCACCTTCAATCCCATCCTTCTCTGCTTTAAGGAAATTAGGACAAGAGAAGGTGCATACGACAAACCAACAATATGATGACAGCCGGTGCCAGCTGTGGCCGAGTGACCCACCGCTCCCTGAGGCTGGGCTGGTGGGACTGGCAAAGAGCACGTGCCAGCTGAGGCCCTCTGCACTTAGGATCTGTGTGACCTTGGACAGATCAATTCCCTCTCTGAGGGTCGGCCGCCTCTGCTGTTAAACAGGAATGATAACACCCGCCTAATGGACACTCAAAGGACCTGGGGAGATGGGGAAACTCCTTTGTAAACTGTACGGTGCTGTAACACATAATGAGAATCCCCATTCTTTCTTTAAAAGTCAGCAGATACAAAGACTGTTAAGTGCCTACACCTGACGGGGAGGTGCCATTATTTTTCTTTAAATTGACTGACTTTTCTTACTAAAATAAATATGGTCCTGGCCTAACCTAATCAACATCTATGAAATCACAGATCTGAGGTATTAGTTATTTTCTTTAATACACATTACACCTAATGCACACGTATTAAATTTTAAAATGTTCCCCCAGGAACCACCTAAAATCGTCTTGTGGACCACCAGGACTAAGGAAATAGATGCTGTTCTGGCCCCACCCCCTTATTTTGCAGATGGGAATCTGAGGCCCAGAGAGAGGCAGTCACTCCCATAAGGTCACACAGTCCAGTGCTCTCTCCACTGCAAGCTGCCCTCCCTCATCGGGAACAAAGAGTTCTCACGCCCTGGCATATCCTCTCATAAAAGAAAAATAAAAAACCTACTTCTGAAGGACGGTGATGCAGGCTCCATTTCTGCCTTCCTGCAGCTTCAGAGAGCCATCTGGGGACCTGGCCCAGGTGCCTTGTGCCACTTCAGGTCTGCTCCCACCCTTCCCACAGAGTATGACAGTCAGCCCACCTCCCTGGGGCCCTGGCCCCAGGAAGCTGGTCCCCACTCCAGGGCCCCTGCTCCTCTAGCAGCACCTCAGGGAGAACCAGAGGGCCCCCGTATGCCTGGGAAATGTTAGATGAGTGACTAAAGGACCGAACCAATGAACAAACAACCCATCCCCAAACAGCCCACCTCCCTTAAAAGCGTCCTTCTCTTAAGGACAAACACCTGGGATAGGAAAGCATCGAGAAGTCTGCCAGGAGAGGGGATAAGGCTTTGCATTTATTTGCAAGTTCCCTAACCTCTCTGAGCCTCCCTTTACCTCAGTGTAATGGGGCAATAACCCTAAAACTGCCTCTGGAGGTTGCTGGAGGATTAAAGGAGAGAATGTCTAGGAGACAACTCAGTCCGGCACTAGGAATGGCTCATTAATTGTTAGCTTTAAAAAGACAAAGAGTCCAGTTATAAGGTAAATTAATGCTAGAGATGTACTATATGATAAATATAATTAACACTGCTGTATGTTATATATGAAAGTTCTTTTTTAAAATATTTATTTATATTTTTGGTTGCATCGGGTCTTAGTTGCAGCAGCCGAGCTCCTTAGTTGTGGCTCGAGGGCTTAGTTGTGGCTCGCTGGCTCCTTAGTTGTGGCATGCAAACTCTTAGTTGTGGCATGCACATGGGATCTAGTTCCCCGACTGGGGATCAAACCCGAGCCCCCTGCATTGGGAGTGCAGAGTCTCAACCACTGCGCCACCAGGGAAGTCCCTGAGAGTTTTTAAAAGAGTAAATCCTAAGAGCTCTCATGACAAAGAAAACTTTTTCTTTTCTATTTCTTTAATGTTATATCTGTATGGGATGATGGATGTTCACTAAACTTATTGTGATAATCATTTCAGGATTAAGTCAAATCACTATGCTGTACACCTTAAGTATATACAGGGCTGTATGTCTATTATATCTCAATAAAACTGAAAGAAAAAAAATAAAAAGACAAAAGAGGAGGAAGCAGAAGGCACAACCAGGCTAGACAGAGAGCAGCCAGGGGAGCTTTTCTAACTGGAAAGGGGAACGTTTAATTCTAAGTGAGGTGAGCACCAGAGGAGACTGCAGTGGAGAACCAAGACACAAACAAACAGGGCCGCTCCTGTCTCAGGACTGTGGGTCCCTGAACAATTCCTGTCCTCGTCTTCTTTCTGCTCTGATCTTGAGTCCACCCCCCCTTCAAGATGGAAAGAGTCAAGTGGCTGCTGCCACCCCTGGGGGGAGCCCAGAGCCCAAGTCTCCACTGCTGACTAAGCGTCCCCACCCACCGGAGCCTCCTGGGAGCCGCTAGCCCACCCCACTCCAATCACAGAACATCTGCAGCTGTCCTGAGCACGCTGCTAGGACTCAGTGAGTGCCAGCTTCTCAAGGGACGGGGCTGGCTCATCTGTCCCCACCAACCCAGCACAGGGCCAGGCAAACAGTGCTCCCCGGTGGCATGCACAAGCGTTCCCGCTGCCTGAGTTCTTTCTGGCTCTGCAGAGAAGGCCAGTCTGTGATAAGTCACACATCAGGCCTCTGTCCCCAGGTGCAGCAGCAGGCCTGTTTACAGTAGGGACACCAATAATCCCAGCTGCAGAGCATGCCACTGGGGTGAAATCACTGAGCAGTGCCCACTGTCCCCTCTGAACGATGGAGGTATTAGAACCAGAGGCACTTGCCGTGTGGTCTGGTCTCAGTTTCCTCCCCTCTGAGAGGAAGGCATTGCTGCACCAGATGCCCTCCACGGCCCTCTGAAGTTCGCCCAACTGTAACCCCACCCAACTAACTGCCCCAAGTGATGGGTGATAATCCTGTTCACAAAGGTTGTAAGGGAATCACAGATATTTTACAGCCCCACTTAGAAAGCGGTTTCAATTTAACTCTTTTCAGAATAAGGAAGTCCTTCCTGAGAGCTAACTTATATTCCCTTCTCATGCTTTAACCTCTTTCTATCAGGCTTTCCTTGCAGAAACCAGTTGTAGAGCACAGCCTTTGACCTGTGTGGGCAGACAGTTGCTGGGAAGGGGCGGGGCCTGTGTAGGGCAGGCCGCTTGGGGCGGGGCTGCAGGAGGGGCGGGGCCACCAGCAGGGGCGGGACTATGGGCCTTACCCTCTGCCAGCCCGGCTCCTCTCCCCATCCCCACCCCTTGTCCTCTGTCTTCAGCACCCGCAGAAAGGAAAGGGATATTCAGGGACCTGCTCAATTGGACCCCTCCCTAGCGAGGCAACCTGGTGAAGCAGAAAGGGCTTGCATTGGTTTTCTGGGCTGCTGCAACAAATGACCACAAATGGCTTAAAACAACAGAAACGTCTTCTCTCAAAATTCTGGAGGCCAGAAGTCTGAAACCAAGGTGTCGCTGGGCCATGCTTCTTCCAGAGGCTCTAGGGGAAAATCCTTCCTCGCCTCTTCCAGCTTCTGGTGGCTCCAGGCATTCCTTGGTTCGTCTGCCTTTCCATTCACACGGCTTTCCCCTAGGTGTGTTTGTGTCTTCTCTTCTGTCTCAAAGCTCCCTCTGCCTTTCTCTTACAAGAATACTTGTCATTCAATTTAAGGCACGCTCAGGCGATCCAGGATGATTTCATCTCAAGATTCTGAACCTAATTATATCTGCAAAGACCCTTTTTCCAAATAAGGCCACATTCACAGGTTCTGGGACATGAACACATCTTTTTGTGGGGTGGGGGGGGCACCATCCAACCCACTACAGAGCTCACTGGTCAGAGTCAGAAGTCAAGTCCCCATCCTTCCACGAACTGGCCACTAGGCTCATCACTGTGACCCCAAGCAAGTTCATCACACCTACCTGGAACTCTGCTTCCCCACCACCTGCTGTACCTCCCCTACAGAGTCAGAACTGCAGGTCGCTGACACTCAATAGATCACAACCAGCTTTCCAACATGATGCCTACACATCAGCAGTTCTCAAACTGGAGACATAATTTCAGGGGGGGAAATTGTCACAGCTCACCCCCTAAGTGCGTGAATCCCTGACTCAAGAAGCTCAAGTCTGGTTCTATAGAAACTTCTTCAAGTTACAAAGTTAACTACAGAGACGTGTTGCCTTTAGAGCAGATTAAAGGATGTTATAAAGATAACCAAAAGGAAAACAAACTTCTAGAACCATGGACACCCCCCAACCCCGATACATCTGGGTCCCCGGAAGAAGCCCAGCCTCCCACATGGTCACCCTCATCCCCAGGCTGGTGGTCTCCACACACCTCCGCCAGTCTAGACTAGCCCCGCCAATACCCCACCCAACACCCCCGCTCCTCCACCCCTGGCTAGCGCACCCTCCCCTTCCAGGACGGCTCCCTCACGGTGAGCTTCTCCCAAATGTGCACAGTGACTTTCCAGCCCACAGAGACTGTCCAGATTGTCAGCGAGGTTGGGAAAAGGTTCAACAAGGCAGTCAGGATTCAGGTAGAGAGAAAGTCAGCTTGGAAACCGGGCCACTCCCATCAGAATTCCCTCACAGACACCACCATGAGCTGCAGTTTCTACTCCAGCTGCACGTTAGATAGAATCACCCGGGGAAGTTTAAAAATTATAGGATCCTGGGTCCCACCCTAGACCCATGCAATCAGCTCTGAAGATGGGGCTTGGACACGTGCACTTGTGAAATCCTCAAGATGGGAGGCCTCAGAGGCCCAAGGCCCAGAAGGTCCTGTCTTTTGACCTCAGGAAGTGACCCAGTCTCCAAATTCGGTCCCAGCCTCAGAAGCCAGCACCCCACTCCACTCCAGCCGGGCGACTTGGCCCCGATCTGTGACGGGGCGGGCTGGGGGCTGCGTGCATCTCTGGGCCCAGCGCCCAGCCCACAGAGGGTGCACAGGAACTGACCGCCTGACCCCAAGCACCTCTGCGGCCCCCCAACACTGCACCCAGCACAGCCCGTCCTCTGGTAGGGACGGGAAACAGCACAAGGAGCCTTGTGACTTGTCCAAGACCACACACTGCATCCTGGGAGGGGCTCTCCAGCAGGAAGCGGGAGGGCTCTGAGAATGACCAGGCCAAGGCTGTTTTCCTTCTGCCCTCTGGGCAAATATTTACTTCCCTGCAGGCCAAGATGTAAACGCCTCCACTGGTGCGAAAGTCTACTCCGGAAAGAATTAAACAAAACACAACAGGCACCACTTTCACAGTGAAACAGCTCTGGTCTCAGCGTTGGATGCAAATGGTGGGTGTGCCAGTCATGTCCCCCTCTCTAGGCCTCAGTCTCCTCAGCTGTGAAAGGGGAAAGTGCCCAGCTCACAGGGTTGTTCTGAGGACCCAGAGAAGTGATGCGATGTATGGTGATGCAAGTGCAAAGTGGAGGCTCCTCCCACCCTCCAGCCCTTCTCACCAACACCCAGCGAGCTGCCACCGGGCTCCCGCCCAGCGATGCTTCTCCTCCCGGCATCCGCGCTGATGCTTACCGCACAAGACACCCCGCTAAGAGCCCTGGAGGCATCGCCCCATCCAAGCCTGGCCCCCTGTGAGGGACAACGGTTACTGCATTTCCACAGACAAGGAAACTGAGGCACAGAGAGTTGTCCGTGACTTGTCACGTAGCCAATCAGACCTGCTCCTCAACCATCAGCCAAGAAGTGCTCGTTCTCCTAACTTGCTGCGTGGTAGAGCTGGGCCTCCAGGCCTGGTCCTCTCAAAGGGTGTTTCTGACCTCAACATCCAGGCCCAACAAATATCCCATTCTGCAGTGACCCACCCTCCTCGCCCAAAGCTCATCTCCACTCCTCTCAGCCTGGCCTCCACGCCCTTCAAGCCCGGCTCCCACCTCCTGGAAGTCCTCCCCAGGGCTCCTCTGCAGTCACGGCCAGGCAGCCCCGCAGGAAACCACACGCTGCCTCCAACTGGCTGCTGCTGCCTGATTTCACCTTCCATCTCCCTCGTGCGCTGACCTCTTAGTCTTCTCTGTCTCCCCTCCCACAGGCCCGGGTGGGAAGGCCCAGCCCGGAGCTGAACAGTACACCTGTCTGACATTCCCTGGCAAGGGCAGACCCTGCCCCTGGGCTCCCAGAAGTGCTTCTCCCATCCCTCCTTCTCCAGGTGCTCTCAGAGCATTGAGCATACTTCTAGTTTGGCCTCCCTAGACCCATGTGCCCATCATGTGGCACACAGCCTCTGCTGGTACACCACTAAAGCCTAGGAACTAAAGGGTGGGAAGAACTCAGGCCCCAGAAGAGGCTGAATGCACTCCCAAGGGGTCAGACTTCTCCGCCCAAGGGCAAGGCCACAGCCATCTGCTCTAAGCAGGCAGAGAAACCCCAGCAGAAAGCAGCTTCCTCTGATAAGACAAATTCCAGAACTTCTCATCACATCTTGTGTCCCAGCTCCCCCTGAGCTCTGTAAGGCTCCCCAGATAAGTCTCCATCCCCCCATGGACACCGGGCCTACAGTGTGCTGGGTGCTTCCACATCTCTCATCTTGCAGGGTCCTCCCCACAGCCCTCCGGGGTATCCGCAGAGAATCAGAGAGTTGGTCCTTCACCCAGCGTCACAGCAGAACCAGCACTTGATCCATGTCTCCAAATGGCACTGCCATCAGGTCCTGACAATTAAACCTCCCCTCTGGGCCACTCAGACCCCAAACTCCTAATATGACCAGAGTCTCTCCACCCACAATCTGGCCCTTAGGCTTCATCTGCTGCAGCCATACCTGCCTACCTCGGGCCTGTGCACTTACTGCTCCCTCCGTCTGAGATGCTCTCTACAGGCCTTTTTTGTGGATGGGTCCTTCTCAGTCTTTGACCTCCTCATAAAGGCCTTCTTTGACCACCCCATTTAAAGTAGGAACTCCCATCCCTTTCTTCCCACTTCCTCCCGAATTTCCTCCTTAGCACCTCTCACAACTAGGTTTATTTCCTGGTTTGTCTGTCTTCCAGGGCTTGGACTAACCTGTCTCATTCATAGTTGTTTCCTGGTAACTATCACAGTGCCTGATATACACAATAGGCATTAAATAACTATTCTGTTGACTGAATAAGCAAACGGTCCCCACCCTGGAGGGAATGGCAGGTCAAGACTGCAATCTCCTGCCTTCCACGAAGATGTTGATTCCAACCCACTCACATCCAGAGGTGCTCTCTGGGAAAGGTTTATCTTCTCAATCCCCTGTGTCCGGGCTTACCCAGAAGACATCTTTCCCCTGTATATGGAGCCAACTGGTATGGAAATTGCATTATCAGTCCCTAATCTGGTTGACTCTAAGCCCCACCCCAGGTTGGCATTGTGAGTCACCGAGAGAGAAGAGGCACGGGGCAGGGGAAAGGAGAAGGGCAGGTAGTTACTCCTGCTTCTCAGGAACGAACAACCAAAGGCAGCGAGGTCCCAACCCACTCCTACAACTTAAAGCAACCCCTCTCTTACAGGAGGGGGCACGTTCATGCACAGAAGCCTCGACTAAGCACAAAGAAACTTTCTCGGGGCCTTACTTGCTCATATGGAAAATGAGTGCATTAGAAGGTTCTCCAAATCCCTTCCAGGACTGCCTTCCTGATTCTCTGGATTTTAAAGGTCCCATGACCAAGCTGGGGGAAGGGAGGACCTCTCTGGGCCTGAGGCCTGAGCCCAGCCCCAGATCATCTCTGACAGCCCATGGGGCATGGTGACCGCTTCTCCAGTGTGAAGGCTGCCTCACTTTCTGCTTGAGTTTCACTATTTTCTCTTTGAAATGCTTGCCTAGAACAAGAGGGAAACAGACCTGCCCAATCAATCAAACACAATAAAAAAATGTTAAATATGTACATATATGTACAAGGAGATGTCCAAATGGGTATTAACCCCAACAATGGTTCTCTCTCAGTGGTAGAATCGAAGGTAACTTTTATTTTCGTCTGTGTACTTACCTGAATTGCTTAGAATTCTTTTTTAACTATGTGCACATATTATTTTCACACAAACAAAGCTCTTTTCAAAACTTAGAAATTCCTGCTATGGACTTCCCTGGTGGCACAGTGGTTAAGAATCCGCCTGCCAATGCAGAGGACACAGGTTTGATCACTGGTCCGGGAAGATCCCACATGCCATGCAGCAACTAAGCCCATGTGCCACAACTACTGAGCCTGCGCTCTGGAGCCCGCGAGCTCCAACTACTGGAGCCCATGCACCCTAGAGCCCACGTGCCGCAACTACTGAGCCCACGTGCTGCTACTACTGAAGCCCATGCACCTAGAGCCCGTGCTCCTCAACAAGAGAAGCCACCGCAATGAGAAGCCCGCGCACCGCAACAAAGAGTAGCCTCTGCTCGCCACAACTAGAGAAAGCCCGCGCACAGCAACGAAGACCCAATGCAGCCAAAAAAAAAAAAAAAAAGGAAATTCCTTCTATGCTTAAGTGAGAGGCCAGGTATTTGGCTCCTTCCAGAAATGCTGTCCTCCACCTACACCTTGAGCCCTGACATGTGGAGGGACTACCACGGGGTAGGGGCTGGGGGTACAATGGCTGGTAAAGGTCACAGTGACCCCATGAAGAAACTGAAGTCAGGCAACCGGGTCCTGGTCTGGGTCTGTCACTAACTTGCTGTGGGGTCTCAGATACTTGCTTCCTCTCTCCAGGCCTGTTTTCTCCTCAGTAAAACAAAAAGGTCACACTAGAGGTTCCTTCAAGGGCCCTTCTAATTCTCAGTGAGTACCAAGAAGAATAGAGAGGAAGGTTGGGAAAGAACAGCTAATCCTTAAGTAGCTGGTGTAGTGTTTATCATGTGCTAGGCATTGCTCTAAGCTCTTCCTATAATTAATCCATTTAATGGTCTCAGCAACTCTCAGGTAGGTTCTGGTGTCACCCACTTTACAGATAAGACAACTGAGGCAGATGGAAGTTAGTGCCTATGTCACTCAACCTGTAAGTGTCAGAGTTGGGATTTGAACCCAGATAGCTTGGTACAGAGTCCACACTCTTAACCATGAAACGTTAGGGAAAAATAAAGCATCACAGATCAAACTATGATAACGGGGCCCATCCTTGGAGAGGGCAAGAAGAGTTAATATTGCCTCTGGCATTTATAACCTTCATCACCTAACCACACCCACTTCCTTCTTAATCATCAACACCCCTCAGCCCTGACACCATTACCCAATTGAAAACCCTACGTCATTGTCAAGACAATAGGTGCTTTCTAGAGAGCCAGTGTCTCCATGACCAGTAAAGCCAACTTTGCAAATTCAAGGCGTCAGCAAACCTGACCACTGCTGGCTACACACCCAGCTCAGCCTCTGATCCAGGTACCCATATCTCCAATCCCCGCTTCCAAGATGCAGGTTGGGACTCAGCTGCCCCAATGCAACAAGCCTCCCCTGAGGACCTACTGTGTGCCCGGCCCCAAGACCAGCATTTGGAAGAGGATATGAATGAGCTACACCCCTGACCTCCAGGAGCCCACAGTCCAGTGAGGAAAAACAGTCATGTAAACGGATCTCTAGGATACCCTGTGGTTGGTGCTATAATTAGAGGTGTGTCCCCAGTGGGCAAAGGGCACATGTGTCAGAGTGATTCACCCATGTGGTGGGAAGAGGAGGCTCCAAGAGCCCCTGGGTGAGCTCATTTCTCACTGAACTGGGAATGAGGAGACGTGGGGGCTAGTGCCAGCTCTGCTCAGTGACCGTGAGACACACCCCCTCTGAGCCCCGAGGTCGCCCTCTAAAAATGTGAGGGCCCCCAAGTGTGGGACAAGAGATCACTGTAAGGGGTTCAAGGTCATATTCATATTGACTCACAGACTGAGAAGTTTTCATTGCTCATTTCCCTTCTGATCCTTCCAATCTCATCAAGGAGCAAATCTCAGCTTTGGTGTCGGTTTGTCTTTACGCCTCTCAAACACTTGCCAAACTGCTTTTGAACAACCAGGGCAAGCCTCAGGTTTGTAGCCTACAGCACCCACAGTATCAGGCTAGGATTAAATAACTTGTTTTGTCTTCCCTGCACTATATTTACTGTCGTATTTACCTGCTATTTTTTTTTAACATCTTTATTGGAGTATAACTGCTTTACAAAGTTTTGTTAGTTTCTGCTGTATAACAAAGTGAATCAGCTATATGTATATATATATCCCCATATCCCCTCCCTCTTGCATCTCCCTCCCACCCTCCCTATCCCACCCCTCTAGGTGGTCACAAAGCACCCAGCTGATCTCCCTGTGCTATGCGGCTGCTTCCCACTAGCTATCTGTTGTACATTTGGTAGTGTATATATGTCAATGCTACTCTCTCACTTCGTCCCAGCTTACCCTTCCCCCTCCCTGTGTCCTCAAGTCCATTCTCTATGTCTGCATCTTTATTCCTGTCCCGCCCCTAGGTTCGTCAGAACAATTCTTTTTCAGATTCCATATATATGTGTTAGCATACGGTATTTGTTTTTCTCTTTCTGACTTACTTCACTCTGTATGACAGACTCTAGGTCCATTCACCTCACTACAAACAACTCACTTTTGTTTCTTTTTATGGCTGAGTAATATTCCATTGTATATATGTGTCACATCTTCTTTATCCATTCATCTGTAGATGGACACTTAGGTTGCTTCCATGTCCTGGCTATTGTAAATAGTGCTGCAATGAACATTGTGGTACATGACTCTTTTTGAATTATGGTTTTCTCAGGGTATATGCCCAGTAGTGGGATTGCTAGGTCATATGGTAGTTCTAGTATTAGTTTTTTAAGGAACCTCCATACTGTTCTCCATAGTGGCTGTATCAGTTTACATTCCCACCAACAGTGCAAGAGGGTTCCCTTTTCTCCACACCCTCTCCGGCATTTATTGTTTGTAGATTTTTTTTTAAGTTTGTTTGTTTATTTATTTATGGCTGTGTTGCGTCTTCATTGCTTCACGCAGGCTTTCTCTAGTTGTGGCGAGTGGGGGCTACTCTTTGTTGCAGTGCCCAGGGTTCTCATTGCGGTGGCTTCTCTTGTTGCGGAGCACAGGCTCTAGGCGTGCGGCCTTCGGTAGTTGCAGCGCGTGGGCTCAGTAGTTGGCTCGCGGGCTCTAGAGCGCAGGCTCAGTAGTTGTGGTGCACAGGCTTAGTTGCTCCACAGCATGTGGGATCTTCCCGGACCAGGGCTCGAACCCGTGTCCCCTAAATTAGCAGGCGGATCCTTAACCACTGTGCCACCAGGGAAGTCCCTGTTTGTAGATTTTTTGATGATGGCCATTCTGACCGGTGTTAGGTGATACCTCATTGTAGTTTTGATCTGCATTTCTACCTGCTATTTTTTATGAGGAATATTGGTTCCCCATTGGCAGTGGTGATATAAAGCCTCCTTTTAAAAATAAACTTACGTTTAAAAAGTGAATCAGCTTAAAGTAATATAATATTACATGTAAATAATATTATAATAGTTACAGCCTCTATGTATGGCTATTTTAACAACATCTATCAAAATTTTTAATGCACATACAAAAACAGGTGAAGCTGTTCTGTGCTATTAGACATCCCAATAGTGATTACTACTGGTGAGAAGGGGTAGCGACTGGCAGTGGACACAATGGGAGTTTCTGGCTTCTTCTGTCCATTCTGCTGGTTGACCTGGGGGCTGATTATACAGTGGTGTTCACTTTGTAAAAATTAATCAAGTTGTACACACTTATGGTGAGTGTATTCCTGTATGTATATTATATATTCATATACCCTTTAACCCAGCAATTCCACTTTTAGAAATTACCCTGAAGACATACACACATATGTGCAAAATGACACATTCGAAGATGCTCACTGCGGCACTGTTTGCGGTAACGAAAGATTGGAAACAACCTGAGTTCCCCAGCTGGAGACTGATTAAGTATATTTTGGCTTAGCCTACAGTGAATTCTATGCAGCCATCAAACAGAATGAGGCAGCCTCTAGCAAAGCTCCAAATTTTACACAGATTTAAATTTAAGTGAAAAGGTAAGGGCAGAGCTGTGTATAGTATGCTACTTTATGCAGGGGGAACAAAAAAGAATATATAACATATGCACATGTTTGTGCCTAGGACATCCTGTGCCTAGGATAGCATCTCAGAAAAGAATCATAAGGAACTCATAACAGAGGTCTCCTCTGGACAGGGCAGGCCAGGAGAGAGGGATAGGAGGAAGGCTTATCACTGATGACGACTCTTCTATACTTTTAAATTTTGTACAGTGTCCTTGTATTTCCTATTTGATAGTAGGTTTTAAAGCAAAAAGCCCTATAGAAGGTGCATGGCTATGGTAAAACTTATGGCTCCTTAAATACTGAGATGAAAGCGTTGGCACTTTGGGCTTATAAAGCAAGTATATGGCCCTACTCCTCCTCCCAAGGGACGGAGATTATAGGCTCTCCTGTAATGGCTTCCAATTAACAGCAAACCCAGTCTAGGACAAATTACTTAAACTGGGCCTCCACCCTGCAGTCAAATTCTGGCACCTGGAGTTGCCCTGGCAGGTGGCTGAGCTCTTGGCATGCATAGGGAGATTTTTAAGCACAAATACCTGCAAGGATGGGAAGTTAACGATTTGGTAAGGCAATCTCAGGTGGCTGGAAAGGAAAGATTCTGAGTTCTTGCAGATTCTGAGCACCCTGCTCCAAGAGAGACAAAGCAAAGGCCACGGAGTGGTCTTTTCTCAGGGCTGCAGGCGACAGTGACAGGACAAGGCCTTGAAAATTCGAGTTCCGTTTTAACTGTGCAACCTTCTTTTTTATAGCACTTGGTTTCCCCGCATGTCACTGTCTCTCCACATCACTAACCCCAAAAACAATCCAATGAAGTGTGGGGCAGGGTATCAGTTATCCATTTTACAGATGGAAAAATGGAGCTGCGAAGAGGTTAAGAGACTGGTCAGTGATTATATATCAGGAGAAGGGGTGAAGCCAAAAAAGTAACCCCCACCTTCTGACTCCTGGTCGTCCCCTATTTTCCCACCTCCCCACCCATCAACCTTAGCCTGCTTTCTTTCAACTCTGACCTACAGAGAATGAGCTTCTGAGGCCAGACAAACAAGGAGAAGGCAAAAAAAAAAAAAACCCAGAATCAGAATCAAAGAGCCTACGAGACCATCTAACTCAGCCGTTTTTAACCCTGACCACACACTAGAATTACCTGGGGAGCTTAAATAAGTTTAAATAAATACATATGCCAGGGCCTAGGTATCTGTAGTGTTTTTAAAATTCTGTAGTTGATTCCGATGCAAATCACCCCCATCCCAGTTCCACATAAAACCTTCTGCCTCCCTGAAGCCTCCATCAGTGGGTCTGTGCTCCATCCTCCGGCCCCCACACATACTGCTCTTCTCTCTTCCACGTTACATAGAGTCAGAGAATTGGACTGGGAGCTGGGCAAGTCAATTAACAGCTCCGAGGCCCCAAACATGGAAATGACTTGCCTAAGCTCTCCCAGTGATTCAAAACAGAACAAGACTAGAATCTGGATCTCTTGACTACCAGGTAAGGTCACATCCACAGAGGGGTCACAAGGAAAGCCAGGCTTGATGGCAGATCTAACAGTTCCTGCCAGCAGAATAGACCCAATGAGGGCTGAGGAGAAGACCAGGAGTGTGCATGTGTTTTGAGGGGGAGGGGTGTCAGGTACCTGGGCAAGTCTGCCCTGTGGCATACTGGGGGTAGGGGGCTATTCTAGAGTGGCAGGGCTGGCACTGGCCTGTAGAAAGATGTCCTCATTTCTATGAGGGGGCCCAGCCTAGTCTGAAATCTCCATAAAGAAATCCAGTCTATTGGGTCAGCTTACCAGGAGGGCCCAGCTCCCTTGCCCATAATAATAATAATAAGCAATGTACTTGACCTGTTTCATTTAATCTCCACAACCATTCTGAAAGTTGAGTATAATAACTGTCTCCATTTGCAGACGGGGAAACTATGGCCTAGAGAGTTGAAGTAACTTCCCCAAGATCACTCAGCTGGAAAGTGGTAGTGGCAGGATTCGAAGCCTGGTTCATGTCCAGCCACTACCACCCTGCCCCCAACAAGAGAGAGAGAAGGTTAAGTGCAGGGGCTTTTTTAAGTTACTGAGCACCTGGGAGCAGCCGGAGACCACACGTCTGGTGGAATCCTCCTTTCACCACAGAGGAAATCAAGGCACCTGTAAAAGCATCTTGCTCAGGGGCATCGGCAAGTAAATAGTGGGGACAGCATAAGGAGTTCAGGTCTCCCGACTCCGGACCACAAAGCCTGACCACTTCTCCGCAGACGGATGGAGAGACGAACTCAGTAATACCCGGCAGGTGGGGTGAGCGCGGCCAAACGTGGTAACCACAGCCTACGGCACCAGCGGAAGCGCAGCGGACTCGCAGAACCAAACTGCTGGTCAGGTGCACACAGGTGAGCCAGGCGGAGCTCCTTCGTCGGAGCCGTTGCCACCAACCTCTAAGGCTCCGCACCGGGCGGCTGAAATTCAGGCTGAGCTGGAGCAACCATAATTTCCTAGTTCGCAAGGAGAGTGGGACGAGAATCCAGGAGTGCGCTTCTGCCCCTCCCTGGAGCAGACAAGCCTGGACCCAGCCCACCCCTACCGCCGGCTCAGCGTGTGGGTGAACAAGGGAGTGCCGACTCCCCCTCCCATGCTGGGGCCCGACTGGGGTCACTCACCCAGAACACCGTGGAGTAGATGACGAGCGAGAACTTGAGCCAGAGATAGGAGAGGCGCGCGCAGTAGCGCACCTGCTCCGAGTCTCCGCGGGGCATCCTGGGGGGCTCCCGAGCTGGGTCCCTCGCTGCCAGCAGCCCCACCTGAGGCTGCCTGCCCGGCTTCCCGCCCCGCCACCGGCGCTCACTCGGGGACTGACACCGGCGAGCCGCAATCACAGCCCCGGCCCGGGTCCACCCAGCCCCAGGGCCAATGGGCGCTCTGGGAGGGGGCGGGCCTGGGGCGGGGCAGCGGTCTGGACCCAGAGGAGGCCGAGGGAGGGGCGGGGGCGAGGGTTTTCCGAACGAGGTCGCGTGCAGCTCTGGAAGCGCCTGTGCTCAGGCACGTTGGGGGCCGTGGGAGAGTGTGTGCAGAGGGGTGCTAGGGAGACAGCTAGAGTGCTTCTTCATTCAGGGTACACAGAAATGCTCGCTTTCCACTGCTGTCAAGAGAGAAGACTATGGGAAAAGAGCAGGTATTTACGGCTAAGGTGTTAAAATGTGCAAATGAGTGTGCAAGGCATGAATGGAATAAGGAAGTGGAGTGCCTCAGCCTAAGGGGGTTGGGAGAGCCGCATCTAGGAAGGTGCCGCAGACGAGGGTGCGGCTAGGGGCCCTCGTGGAGCTGAGGCCCGCAGTTTCCTTTTGTAACAGTTTGGAGGCTTTTCCCCAAGTCTCTGAGATTCCCCTTCTCTGCGGCCAGGTGAGATCCCAACCCTGCCCCAGTGGCCTCCTCCTCTGAGAAGCCCTCACCCCCTCGCCCCAACTCAGGAGCCCCCTCCCTTGCACACACTCAGCCCAGGTCTGACCCAGCTTCTTCGCACCCAGCCTTTCCCCTGCCTGGGGTCAGAATCTGTCTTCCTGGCTGTGAGTCTGTTTCCCACAGCCCCTCCTTGACTCACTGCTATTTCCTTTCCCTGCAGGCCTAGCTCAGCCTGGGGCTTTGGAGGCCAGCAATCAGTGTTTGTGCCATTCAGGAATTAAATGCGTGGCCCAGAGGTTGTGAGCTCACGGCAGCACGGGATCACGGTGGGGTCCCTGGTGGTGACTGCAGGAACGGCGCACTTGTCCCAGTCCCCTGCCCTGGACTCCCAAGCCTCCCAGAGAGAAATAGAGATCAGGCTGGCCCGGCCCCCAGGGCTCTGCCATAGAAAGAAGAAAGTAAGGTGGGGGTGGGGAGGGAGGCAATGCCCTGCCCAGGGAGTTAAAAGGAAGCCAGTTTCCTGGTACTAGGAAGCAAGCCTTGTAAGGTTGGGTAGAGACTTGGAACCAGGAACTGCTGAGGGTCACCTTCAGATGAATAACTGGGGGCTAAGAAGGCATCCTACCTCAAGGTTAGAAGTCATCCTTTCTGTCCTTTAAGGAGGAAGAAATTAACTCTTTACCCCTCTTTGCAGGACTACCTTCCCTCACCAGCCCCATAGAGCCAGGCTTACACCTACTCATGGAGGTGCTCATCTCCATCCCCAGGAGGGCTAGCTCAGCACCTTGCCCTCGGAGGGGTTGTCTGTCTCCCTCTCCCTGGGGGTTCCCCTCCTAGCCTCCTTCCCCACTCCGGTTTTCTTTCAGTTGCACCCGCCTTAGTCCTGACCTCTCTAGCTAGCTGCACTCTCTCCTCTTTCAAATCTTCCCTAGTGACACGAACACATCTGAGTGGTCCCTCTCAGCTCTCCCTGAGCCCCTATACGATGACGCCCTGAGAGATGAGGCTGAGACACCCCCGCAGAGGGAGCCTGGAGCTCTTTGGAGCTAGCACAGCCTTTCCCGGGCTCCTGAGCAACTTCGTTGTCCCTCCCACCCCCAACCTAACCCCAAGCACTATGGGCTGCTCCTCAGACACATCTGCAAATACTGAAATCTCGGAAGTAATGACCTATTTTCAATTTTTCTCTCCTTTTGCCAGGAACTCTGGGCTGGGGGTCAGCAGGCCTGGTGCCAAGCCTGGCTTTGCCATTAACTTTGTTAGAATATGTGGCATAAATAGTATGACACAGAGGTGGGAGCGTGACCCTGGCTGCAGTTTCGAAACACGTGGTGAGCTTTAAATGTATCCTGATATCCAAGCCCCATCCCAGTCCAGTTAAGTCAGAATCTCCACCAACCGGGACCTGGGAATCAATATTGTTGTAAAGGTGCCAGGTAATTTCTAAAGGGCAGCTATGACTGAGTATCACCAAGTCTAGAGGTAGTCATGAGGGTGAGGTGGTGAGCCAGAATTTATCAGAAAGGCCACAGTCCAGAGGGCTCTAAGCTATCCAGTGGTGTGCTGGTCAATGTTTAATAACTGGCTCTCTGGTTGGTGGGGTGGGCAGGGAAAACCTGTTGCCACTTTCCATAGTGTAAATACTTCCACCATGTCTGAGATGTACACAATCACACCCAATCAGCTCAGCAGCCCTGCAGCTCTCCCTATCTCAATAATGATTAGCATAGAGAGCGCCATAATGAATGCATCAGTGAAATTCATGGCTTATTAATTAGCACAACAGGTATTAGAAATAAGCTATCTTTTGGTGAAATTACTGCCGGCATACCTTGGAGATATTGTAGGCTGGGTTCCAGACCACTACAATAAAGCCAATATAGCAATAAAGCGAGCGACATGAATTTTTGTTACCCAGTGCATATAAAAGATACGTTTATACTATACCACTGTCTACTAAGTGTGCAACAGCATTATGTCTAAAAAAGCAATGTATATACCTAATTTAAAAGTACTCCACTGCTGGACTTCCTGGTGGCGCAGTGGTTAAGAATCCGCCTGCCAATGCAGGGGACATGGGTTCAGTCCCTGGTCCAGGAAGATCCCACATGCCACGGAGCAACTAAGCCCACAAGCCACAACTACTGAGCCCGCGTGCTGCAACTACTGAAGCCCAAGCACATAGAGCCTGTGCTCCGCTACAAGAGAAGCCACTACAATGAAAAGCCCGTGCACCACAACGAAGAATGGCCCCCGCTCGCCACAACTAGAAGACCCAGTGACGAAGACCCAACACAGCCAAGAAGTAAACTTTTAAAAAATAAAAATATAAACTTTTAAAAAGGGCTTCCCTGGTGGTGCAGCGGTCGAGAATTCTCCTGCCAATGCAGGGGACACGGGTTCGAGCCCTGGTCTGGGAAGATCCCACATGCCGCGGAACAACTGGGCCCGTGAGCCACAACGACTGAGCCTGCGCGTCTGGAGCCTGTGCTCCGCAACAAGAGAGGCCGCGATAGTGAGAGGCCCGCGCACCGCGATGAAGAGTGGCCCCCACTTGCCGCAACTAGAGAAAGCCCTTGCACAGAAACGAAGACCCAACACAGCCAAAAATAAATAAATAAATTTATTAAAAAAAAAAAAAAGAACTTAAGCTTAAAAAAAAAAAGACAGGAGCTGCCCAGGAAATACCTTTAAAAAAAAAAAAAACTTTTAAAAAATAAATAAAAATACTTCATTGCTAAAAAATGCTAATCATCATCTGAGCCTTCGAGTCATAATCTTTTTGCAATAGTAACATTGAAGATCACTGATCACCATAACAAATATAATAATGAAAAAATTTGAAATATTGCAAGAATTACCAAAATGTGACACAGAGACATGAAATGAGGCAATGCTGTTGGACTTGACACAGGGCTCCCACAAACCAATTTGTAAAAAAACGCAGTATCTTCAAAGCACAATAAAGCGAAGTGCAATAAAACAAGGTGTGCCTGTAGCATTCGAGATATGTAGGTTGGCTAAAATGATGCAGGGCGCCATCCATTCCTTCTTCAGAGTAAAAAAAAAAAAATCTCACTTAAGGATGATGCACTGGGCTAAATCCTTGAGGCATCCCAAATCCTGAGGGATTCTGGTTGCCTGATGTGACCATCTGTCTAGCTGAATCCTGCATCTAGAATGTTGTATCTTTCTTGAGTGGACCCTTCATGCAAGGTGACAGAGCACCTAAAAGGACAGAGGGCTGAGCCTTCACTGACTTTACAGAACAGACTGTATGAACCGGTTTTGTGGCTTCCTGCTAGTAAATGCTTGTTGTATACATATTTGTATGGGTAGCAGAATTTGTTCTGAGATCTATTATCATGATAACCTGGCAGGGAGATTGTAGGGGGAAATAACTAACCTCACCTTTAGCGGCTACTACTGCTTATGAAAAAGAAACCTACGGATTGTACACAATGAACTTGGCTGTCATAAGTTTGCATCCCTGCCTCTGCTTCCCCATCTGTGAAACCATGAGGCTGAACTGTTTTTCTTCTAGTTCTAACAATCTTAGCTATAGTCCTCACAGACAAATCGGTCAGCAAATGTACACTGAGCTTCTACTATGACTCAGGCCCTGCCCCAGGCTCTGGGGATACAGCTGTAAACAAGATAGACAAGAGCTTCTATTCTCTTCTACTGGGGCATGGGAAGGGGGAGTAGGGGGCGGGGGGGGCAGGGACATGCAACACGCATGACAACTACTACATGAAAAGGGTAATTTCAGGTACTGATATGTGCTAAAGATGCAGGAGAAGAGCTTCTAGTGGAAGAAGCAGCAGGTACAAAGGCCATGAGAGAAGAGGCAGCTTTGAGAGGGTCCATGTGGCTCATGCAAGGACCTCGGGAGAGTAGAACAAGGAGAGATCAGAGGCATAGGAAGAAGCCTCACAGCTTTCGTAAACAGTGTAGATTTGTTTCCAGTTTTAGTGAGGGCCACTGGTAGGTTTTAAGCAGGGACGTGATACTGAATCTGATTTAAGCTTTAGAAGATTGCAGCTGGGACTTCCCTGGTGGTCCAGTGGTTAAGACTCTGAGCTTCCACTGCAGGGGGCGCAGGTTCGATCCCTGGTCGGGGAACTAAGATCCCACATGTCGCGTGGTGGCCACAAAAAAAATAAATAAATAAATAGATAAGAAGGTTGCAGCATGGAGGACAGACAGGAGACAGGGCTGGGGGTGAGGGAGGCTGGTTAGGAAGCCCTTGCACAGTCTCAGTGCAAAAGGCTGTGGACTAGGGGTACAGCACTGGGAAGAGTGACAAGTGGCTGCATTGGGGATATATCTTGGTGATAGAACCAATAGAGCTTACTGACAGATTGGGTGTAGAATGTGAGGAAAAGAGAAATCAAGATGCTCCCAAGTGCTTTTGCCTTGAGCAACTAGGTAAATGTTGCTGTCATTTACAAAGGTAAGGGAGGTCGCAAAGAATGCTGCTGGGGGGAAGTGGGTCAAAAATCAATTACTGGGGACTTCCCTGGTGGCTCAGTGGATAAGAATCTGCCTGCCAATGCAGAGGACATGGGTTCGAACCCTGGTCCGGGAAGATCCCACATGCCACGGAGCAACTAAGCCCATGCACCACAACTACTGAGCCTGTGCTCTAGAGCCCGTAAGCCACAACTAGTGAGCCCACGTGCCACAACTACTGAAGCCCACATGCCTAGAGCCTGTGCTCCACAACAAGAGAAGCCACCGCAATGAGAAGCCCGCGCACTGCAACGAAGAGTAGCCCCCACTCGCTGCAACTAGAGAAAGCCCGCGCGCAGCAACGAAGACCCAACACAGCCAAAAATAAATAAATAAAATAAGTAAATTTTTTTAAAAAATCAATTACTGGACTTCTATGGCAGCCCAGTGGTTAAGACTCCGCACTTCCACTACAGGGGGCACGGATTCGATCCCTGGTCGTGGAACTAAGATCCCACATGCCGCATGGTGCGGCCAAAAAAAAAGAAAAAGGCTTTCCTTTAAAAAAAAAAAATCAATTACTTTGTTTGGCCATTTAACTTTTTGAGCTATCTTTTCAAAATCCAGGTGGAATTGTCCAGGGAACTCAGAGGTGAGGTTTAAGCTGGATGATATAAATTTGAGAGTCATCAGGTCAATTTAAATCATGGGCCTATGTGAGATCATCTAGGGAGAAAATGTAGCAAAAGTAGAGGGACAAAGACAGACCCTAGGGCCCCTTCCTTTGAGAGGAAGAGAGGCTGGCAAAGAAAACAGAAAAGGTACAGCCAGTGAGGTAGAAGGAAAATGAGGCCAGAAAGGTGACAGGGATGCCTGGAGAAGAAAGGCCTTCAAGAAGTTAAGAGATGCTCAACAGCACTTAATGTCCTGGGAACCCCCCCCTTAATAGGCTGAGGCTTCAACTATGTTCTGAGAGGGCGGCGGGGGGTGGGTGGCGCAGAGCAGAGAACTGACCATCAGCTTTGCAAGATGTGGGTCACTGGTGACTTTGATAAGAGCTCTTTCAATGGAACAATAGGAACAAAATCCTGATTGGAGTGGATGGAGGAGAGAAAGGAAGGGAAGAAATGGAGGCGGTAAGTGCAGACAACACGGGGAAGTGTACACTAGCAGGCAGGTGTACGAAGCCATTCACATGGGAGTGCATACGTGGACTTCTTCCCAACCCACCAAACAGCCTCCCAGGCCAAATATGCAAGAGTTAGCACCTATGTGGAAGAGTTTCAATGGTCAGGAATTTCAGCAGCTTCTTCATCAAGAGGTAGAATCTGTTTCCTTACCTCTTGAATCTATGCTGGCATTCTGACTTGCTTTCACCAACAGAATGTGACAAAAGTGAGGTTGGTTGAGTTCCAAGCCTAGGAATCAAGAGGCTTGCAGCTCCTGCTTTGGTCCCTCTTGGAATGACACCGCCATGGGAACAAGTATGAGCTAGTTGGAGAAACCACATGAGACAGAAGCAAGGTTCCTGGCTGGCAGTCCCCAACCACCAGACATGTGTGTGAAACCATCTTAGACCATCCAGCCCATCCACGCCACAGCTGACTATATCTATGTGAATGAGTCCAGGCAAGAGCAGCTGAACCCAGCCTAAATGTGCCAACTTAGAGAACCAACTTAGAGATTGTTGTTTTAAGGCACTAAATTCTGGCATGGTTTGTTATACAGCAGAAGCTAACTGGTACATTCTTAGAGCCAAAAAAATTTTTAAACTCAAATACCCATCTCCTTTTTTCCTCTTCCTCCAGTTCTTCCCCCAAAGTATTGTATTTTGAGTCTATATATTTCTTCTTGAGGAGAGACTTTTGTTGTCCTTCAGGTTTTCCTTGACTCCTTTCAGTGCCATCTCGCGGCTCAGAATTTGGGCCACTTCTCCTTCCCATCCCATCTTAACTCTCAAGGATCTCCATTTATTCTTGACCAGTTATTTATTTAGCATCAGGCACTGAGCTGTGGGCCTTCACATAATCACCTCTTTTGTATTTTTTAATTTTTTTGAATTTTTTGGCTGTATTGGGTCTTCGTTGCTGCGTGTGGGCTTTCTCTAGTTGTGCTGAGCAGGGGCTACTCTTCGTAGCAGTGCACGGGCTTCTCATTGCGGTGGCTTCTCTTGTTGCGGAGCACGGGCTCTAGGCACACAGGCTTCAGTAGTTGTGGCGCATGGGCTCAGTAGTTGTGGCTCACGGGCTCTAGAGCGCAGGCTCAGTAGTTGTGGCGCACGGGCTTAGCTGCTCCGCAGCATGTGGGATCTTCCCGGACCAGGGCTCGAACCTGTGTCCCCTGCATTGGCAGGCGGATTCTTTTTTTTTTTTTAACATCTTTATTAGAGTATAATTGCTTTACAATGGTGTGTTAGTTTCTGCTTTATAACAAAGTGAATCACTTATACATATACACATGTCCCCATATCTCTTCCCTCTTGCATCTCCCTCCCTCCCACCCTCCCTATCCCACCCCTCTCAGTGGTCACAAAGCACCAAGCTGATCTCCCTCTGCTATGCGGCTGCTTCCAACTAGCTATCTATTTTACGTTTGGTAGTGTATATATGTCCATGCCACCCTCTCACTTAGTCCCAGCTTACCCTTCCCCCTCCCCATATCCTCAAGTCCATTCTCTAGTAGGTCTGCATCTTTATTCCCGTCTTGCCCCTAGGTTCTTCTGACCATTTTTTTTTCTTTTTTTTTTTAGATTCCATATATATGTGTTAGCATACAGTATTTGTTTTTCTCTTTCTGACTTACTTCACTCTGTATGACAGTCTCCAGGTCCATCCACCTCACTACAAATAACTCAGTTTTGTTCCCTTTTATGGCTGAGTAATATTCCATTGTATATATGTGCCACATCTTCTTTATCCATTCATCTGTAGATGGACACTTAGGTTGCTTCCATGTCCTGGCTATTGTAAATAGAGCTGCAATGAACATTGTGGTACATGACTCTTTCTGAATTATGGTTTTGTCAGGGTATATGCCCAGTAGTGGGATTGCTGGGTCGTATGGTAGTTCTATTTTTAGTTTTGTAAGGAACCTCCATACTGTTCTCCATAGTGGCTGTATCAATTTACATTCCCACCAACAGTGCAAGAGGGTTCCCTTTTCTCCACACCCTCTCTGGCATTTATTGTTTGTAGATTTTTTGATGATGGCCATTCTGACCGGTGTGAGATGATATCTCATTGTAGTTTTGATTTGCATTTCTCTAATGATTAATGACGTTGAGCATTCTTTCATGTGTTTGTTGGCAATCTGTATATTTTCTTTAGAGAAATGTCTATTTAGGTCTTCTGCCCATTTTTGGATTGGGTTGTTTGTTTTTTTGATATTGAGCTGCATGAGTTGCTTGTATGTTTTGGAGATTAATCCTTTGTCAGTTGCTTCATTTGCAAATATTTTCTCCCATTCTGAGGGTTGTCTTTTCGTCTTGTTTATGGTTTCCTTTGCTGTGCAAAAGCTTTTAAGTTTCCTTAGGTCCCATTTGTTTATTTTTGTTTTTATTTCCATTTCTCTAGGAGGTGGGTCAAAAAGGATCTTGCTTGATTTATGTCATAGAGTTTTCTGCCTATGTTTTCCTCTAAGAGTTTGATGGTGTCTGGCCTTACATTCAAAATCAAAATTTAGAGTTTATTTTTGTGTATGGTGTTAGGGAGTGCTCTAATTCCATTCTTTTACAGGTACCTGTCCAGTTTTCCCAGCACCACTTATTGAAGAGGCTGTCTTTTCTCCACTGTATATTCTTCCCTCCTTTATCAAAGATAAGGTGACCATATGTGTGTGGGTTTATCTCTGGGCTTTCTATCCTGTTCCATTGATCTATATTTCTGTTTTTGTGCCAGTACCATACTGTCTTGATTACTGTAGCTTTGTAGTATATAGTCTGAAGTCAGGGAGCCTGATTCCTCCAGCTCCATTTTTCTTTCTCAAGATTGCTTTGGCTATTCGGGGTCTTTTGTGTTTCCATACAAATTGTGAAATTTTTTGTTCTAGTTCTGTGAAAAATGCCAGTGGTAGTTTGATAGGGATTGCATTGAATCTGTAGATTGCTTTGGGTAGTAGAGTCATTTTCACAATGTTGATTCTTCCAATCCAAGAACATGGTATATCTCTCCATCTATTTGTATCATCTGTAATTTCTTTCATCAGTGTCTTATAATTTTCTGCATACAGGTCTTTTGTCTCCTTAGGTAGATTTATTCCTAGATATTTTATTCTTTTTGTTGCAATGGTAAATGGGAGTGTTTTCTTAATTTCACTTTCAGATTTTTCATCATTAGTGTATAGGAATGCAAGAGATCTCTGTGCATTAATTTTGTATCCTGCTACTTTACCAAATTCATTGATTAGCTCTAGTAGTTTTCTGGTAGCACCTGTAGAATTCTCTATGTATAGTATCATGTCATCTGCAAACAGTGACAGCTTTACTTCTTCTTTTCCAATTTGGATTCCTTTCATTTCTTTTTCTTCTCTGATTGCTGTGGCTAAAACTTCCAAAGCTATGTTGAATAATAGTGGTGAGAGTGGGCAACCTTGTCTTGTTCCTGATCTTAGTGGCAATGGTTTCAGTTTCTCACCATTGAGAACGATGGTGGCTGTGGGTTTGTCATATATGGCCTTTATTATGTTGAGGAAAGTTCCCTCTATGCCTACTTTCTGGAGAGATTTTATCATGAATGGGTGTTGAATTTTGTCAAAAGCTTTCTCTGCATCTATTGAGATGATCATATGGTTTTTCTCCTTCAATTTGTTAATATGGTGTAACACGTTGATTGATTTGCGTATATTGAAGAATCCTTGCATTCCTGGGATAAACCCCACTTGATCATAGTGTATGATCCTTTTAATGTGCTGTTGGATTCTGTTTGCTAGTATTTTGTTGAGGATTTTTGCATCTATGTTCATCAGTGATATTGGCCTGTACTTTTCTTTCTTTGTGACATCTTTGTCTGGTTTTGGTATCAGAGTGATGGTGGCCTCGTAGAATGAGTTTGGGAGCGTTCCTCCCTCTGGCAGGCAGATTCTTAACCACTGCGCCACCAGGGAAGTCCCTCACATAATCACCTCTTAATTCCCCACCACGGATGGAATTTGATGTGATGAATCCCACTTTACAGATGAGGAAACTGAGGTTCAGAGAAGTAAACTGACTTTTCTCCAGTGGGAAGTTCAAATACTCTGAGCCAGCAAATGATGTGCTTTCTACTGAACACAGTTGTGGCCCCAGCTACACTAGAATGAAATGAGTTAACTATGTGCCTTAAAAAACAACTAGAAATAATACACAACCGTGCAAACATTAAGAGTTCAATACTGATCAGAGTTGAAACTTTACATAGCATTATTGTGTGTTTCTGCAAGATAGTAGTTCTGTGAGCTTTTACGTGTTTCCTTAAAAAGGATCTATAAAAAAAGTCTGGGAAATGCTGCAGGACTTTTTCATATCCTTTAACATGAGAATGGATATTGTTTCTCTCCAGGAGGAGAGATGGGGGTGCAGCTTTTCCCAACTATATTTGACTGCACAATCCTATTTTCCCCAGACAACAGCTGTTAACATCTCAATAACTAGTATCTATCAGTGGCTTGGGGCACATGGCACATTCAGTTTTAAAACTGGGACAGTCCCTAGAAACCATAACAGTTCACCTGGGACTGAGGGGTTTCCTGGGATCTAGGAGTTTTGGTGCTAAAACCAGAAGAGTCCTGTGCAAAACCAAGACAAGATGGTCATCCTATTTCTTTCTACTCTTCCCATGATCTCACAGATGTTCAGAAGGGACCAGCCAGTGGTGAGAGGGCTTCAAACTATGCCCTCAGAGGAAAAGTCAGAGAAAGAGGAAGGGAAGACTCAGGGGATAGGACCAGTGTCTTCAGCTATCTGAAGGTTATCATGGGGGAAAGAGGAAAACTCATTCTAAGGGATCCCTTGGGATAGGAGTGGGATGAAGGGGACCTGCTGAGGGTGAGTCAAGCTCCCTGAAGCAGCACAGCTTCATGAAAAACATTTGATTAGCAGTAAACCAAGGCTGACAGTGGTGATTCAAGGAGTACCCGAGCTGGGAGGATCTTCAGATATCATTAGGTCCACCCCCCTCATAAATGGACAGAGGAACTCAAGCTAAAAGAAGGCCAGAATCCTGCTCACAGTTACCTATTTATGCTTTATGCTCTTTTCTACATGTGTGCTATATTGCACAATAAATGTTTTTTAAAAAGAAAAATATTCCCTTTTATTTTGCATTTCCCTGATCGTTAGTGAGGTCAAGTGTATTTTTACATGTTGATCAGCCATTGGTGGTTCTATAAATTTTCTGTTTTTATCCTTTGTACATTTTTAAATTAAGTAATAGATTCTTTTAAGTGGGCAATGCCAAGGGCTGACAGACTGAGAAAATGCCATTCCCATCTCTTCTCCTCATAAGAGGGGGGGGGGCCCTTCTGGAGGAGATTCCAGGCTGGCCTCACAGAGCTTTGACAGAGGAGAAGTCTCGGAGCCGGAGCCGGCCACCTGTAGGGGTTGGTCTCGCCGGGGCCCAGCCAGGCGTCCTGGGAAAGCAGCGTGGGAACACTGGCTGCTGGGCCAGGCCTGCGTGACTCACTGGGAGTGGTGAGTGCCAGGCATCATGGCGGCAGCAATAGCTCCACCTGTCACTCGGGAGGGCAGGGCACCTGCTTCTGGAATGCTGGGTGCTGCTGGGGGAGGAGAGCCTCAGAGGAGGTGGCTGGGTCCCCAGGGTGGTCAGAAGGTACCAGGAACAGGCCTTGGGGGACACAGAAGTGGGGTCTGGACTTGATCTTGCAGCTATTGAGGAAGAGGTGTAAGGTTTTACACTCATAAAACGTACATGGATCTGCTGGCCTATGCCAGGAAGGTTAATAGGCCACAGCATCCTGCCCTGTGCTGGTTGCTAGGGGACCCCCCTAAAGGTAGACTGCCCAGTTTACAGCTGACAAAGTGCTTTCACCCACATATTAGAACCCTCACCACCCCCAGATTTACTTGGATATCGCCCCCCTCCCCACTGGGTTGTCGGCAGGGGCCATCTCACCACCTGGTATCTGGGGGCCTTGGGTGGGGGGTGCTGGGCACACGTAGCTGCTCATTAAACATGGAAGCCACAGTTCAGCTGTCCCTCGCCGTGCGGGCCGGCTCTGCCTGCAGCCCCGTTCAGACTGCAGGTTCCGTCCTCCCCGGGGCTCCCGCCAGAAAGCCAGTCACACAGACATTTGAGGAAAACTTGTTCTGGGGGGGAGCCAGTTCTCTTCTCCGAGAGACGCCGACTCCTTTCTCCTACTTCCGGTATTTCCCCTCAGGCCATTTCAACTTCCTCTTTCTTGTTTGCTGAGCAAATTCACATCAGCTGCAGCACCTATGTTCTGTCTTACATTCCCAAGTCCCCCTCTGCCCGGCTCAGAGAAAACAAAAGGCCTTCCACTAACAAAATGCCATTTTCTGCTACAAACATGTGTTGACTGAAATGTGGTTTTTTTCCTTTTCTGTGGGTCATCAGAATCGCTTTGTGTGGGAAACAAGACAAGGAGGATACTTCTTGCTTTACTCACAAGGAGACACAGTCTCGGAGTGTGCGCCCAAAGTCACACAGCCCTTCAGGGTCCGCGCAGGAACTCGGACCCGGGGCTGGTTTCCACCTCCTGCTCAGCCTCCTCAAGCTTCCCTCCAAACCCTGGAGCAATGCTGGCTCCCTCTCTGCCCCAGCAAATGGCCCTGAGATTTCATGAGGACTGCAGAGAAAGCAAGCTAGTCTGACTTCTGGAGGGTCAAGTAGGGGCTGGGGAAAAAACACCATGAGTTCAGGCTGCTAAATAGTAGTTAGTTCTAGTGTATCATAAATGCCACAGGAACCTGCATTTAAAGTCAGCTGGGGGGGCTTCCCTGGTGGTGCAGTGGTTAAGAATCCGCCTGCCAATGCAGGGGACACGGGTTCAAGCCCTGGTCTGGGAAGATCCCACATGCCACGGAGCACCTAAGCCCGTGCGCCACAACTACTGAGCCCGTGCGCCTAGAGCCTGTGCTCCGCAACAAGAGAAGCCACCGCAATGAGAAGCCCAAGCACTGCAACGAAGAGTAGCCCCTGCTCACCTCAACTAGAGAAAAGCATGCGCGCAGCAACGAAGACTCAACGCAGCCAAAGATAAATAAAATTAAAAAAAAATTTTTTTAATAAATAAAGTCAGCTGGGGTGGAGGGAGTTATGGAATTCTTCTAGTAAAGGATCTCATCTTCCTCTAATTTTATTCTCTTGTGAAGCCAAAACAACTGTCCCAGAACATCCTCCAATTCAACACCGCTTATACATTTTTTTTTTTTTTTTTTTTTGGCTGCGCTGCATGGCTTGTGGGATCTTAATTCCCCGACCAGGGATTGAACCCGGGCCACAGCAGTGAAAGCACGGAGTCCTAACCACTGGACCACCAGAGAATTCCCCTGCTTATACATTTTTCTTAACATGACCCAGAACTGTAGTTTACGTTACAGCCCAATGTACATACAAAACACACAACTGAGCAAAAGTTGCATGAAAAAAACCCTTGCCACAGGATGCGTTCTTATATTTTCTATACTGTCCCTTTTAACACTAATCATAACCCACTGTTTGAAATCACTAATTCAAACTCCTGACAAAATGCCTCCAGAGAAGCCCTACCAGGCCTGTTTTAGCAAACAGGTAAGTTTGGATTTATAACATTTGTTTGTACAGAAAGTACCCAGGTATTAAGCAAAAGCCAAACCTTTATAAACTGGGCTCAAGTGAATCCTGAGATTGCCTTGATTGAGCACTGATTGCACATCCCTTACCCCCTCCCCCTGCCTGCCACCCACTCTCTGCGTGACATAACCCGGAAGCCAGGAAGAAGCACCTGAGGCCGCAGGGACCCCTACATCTCCAAGGGCAAGAGCAGGTTTGGGGCTCCACCCTCCTGAGCTACAGCTGAAGGAGCAGTGGTGGGAGAAGGGCCACAGCCTCCTTTCAGCACCAGGTAGAAGGGACTTTCTGGTTCCCAGAGGTGACCCGCCCCCCCCCCCCGCCGCCCCGTGGAACCCTAACTCTTCTCAGGGAGGGGCTGCTTCTGCCTGCAGGCCGTGTGTGGTCCTGGGGGCCTGTGCCGCCCAGCTGACCACCACGGAGCGGGGGGCGGCACTTGTGGACTGATGGGTCGCAGGTGGCCAGCGAGCCTCTGGGGACGCCTAGAGTGGACAGAGGCGAAGGAGTGACTGTTTGCCAGACCTTTCCTTCGCCAAAGGCCCAGGAGAGGATAAACTGCTGTGTCTTCCACCGCTTACTGGCTTGGACCCTGTTCTAGACATGTCAACAGCCTGGCCTCTATGGGGACCAAGGGGGGAAAAATATGAGCAAGGAAAGAAAAATCACACCTATTTAAAAGGACTCAGTAAAATAAGGGAGGAAGCCCTAGGTGAGCGCGTTAAGTAGAACTAGCAAGAAAGAGAGGACTTCAAAGAAAGAAATAAAGGTTATGGGAAGATGCAGTTGGAGGACACACAAAAAAATTCCTGCTAACTAAAAAATATGACTTTCTTTTTTTTGTTTCTTTTGGCCGCGCTGTGCAGCTTGCGGGATCCTACCAGGGATTGAACCCGTGCCCTCGGCAGTGAGAGGGCAGAGTCCTAACCACTGGACCGCCAGGGAATTCCCTAAAAAGTATGACTTTCAAATATAACAATTTAATAGAGACAGTCAATGATGGGAATTGAGTCAGTGGTCTGGAAGACAAAGGGAGAGAAGTACCTCACAATTCAGAGCAAAAAATGCAAAGAAGTGGAAATCAGAAGAAAAAGATAAGAGATGTGGAGGCCAGATCCAGGATGAAGAAATGTAGCAGATGCCGCTGGCTGACTAACTGAACCCCGTGCCCAACCTCCTCCTCCCTTCTCTGACTCCACTACGGAGGCTGGACACTTATTACCAGCTTCCCTTGCTATATGACACCGTTCCAGCCCATGAGACATAAGCATCCAGAAACATTTTTGTCTTTTCTGATATAAAATGCATATGCAATTAGCGCCACGCTTTTTTCTCCTTTCTTCCAAACTTGACTGCAAACACAGTGCCTGGAGCTGCGGCAACCGTGCTGGACCACAAGAGAGAGGCCAAGAGAATTGAGGAGATACCAGCCCAAACCCTGACATTGTCGAATGACAGAACCCAAGCCAGCAGCTGCCTACCCAGGGCCTTGTTAAGTGAGGAAAATAAGCACCTGTTTATTCAAGTCATTCTTTACTCAAATGTTCTGCCACTTATACCTGAAAACATTCTTACATAATATGAAAAGAAATAGAGAAATTATAGAAGAAAAGTTCCCTGTAAAGAAAAACTTGTGCTTTCAAACTGAAAGGACTCACTGAGTACCATATTTAAAACTGATACTCTTTTATACACAGGGTATAAATTGGCAAATTCCTGAATTCCACGGAGAAAAGAGAAAAAGCTACAGTCTTCCAGCAGAGAGACCAGGTTCCTTAAAAGAGTATCAAGCAAACATTAGATTTTTCATTTTTAGCTCTTGAATCTAGACCACAGAAAAGCAACATCGATAGATGATTGACAGGAAATAACCATAATCTACAAATCAGCTTTAAATATGGTATTAAATATGGGGTATTTTCCATAGGCTCAAGGTCCCTCAGGAATTATTAGCTACGGCTTGGGCATTTCAAACAGAAAACAGGAAAAAAATGGCTTTAAGAGTATTAAGAACAAACATCTTTATATCTACATCCACATTTACAGAGAAAATGCTTTCCTTTATGCTTCAAACACTGTAAACAGATAAACTGCAAAAATAAAAACCTGGGGCAATATTCAAAATCATAAGATTAATAAAACTAACCTCTCTTGTTGTTGTGAGGATTGGTTCCATTAATGTTTCCACTCAGGAAGTGGGTGGTGGTAGGGGGGGAAGGCAGACATTTGAAAAAGCAATAACAACACAGAGTGGTTAAGTGTCGAGGGGAGGAGCAGTTGCTTAGATCTGTCTGTTCCAGAAAGGCTTCCAGGAGGCAGCAATGTTAAAGAGAAGCCTGCCAGGGACTTCCCTGGTGGCACAGTGGATAAGAATCCACCTGCCAAAGCAGGGGACATGGGTTCGAGCCCTGATCTGGGAAGGTCCCACATGCCACGGAGCAATTAAGCCCCTGCGCCACAACTACTGAGCCTGTGTTCTAGAGCCCACAAGCCACGACTACTGAATCCCGCGCACCTAGAGCCTGTGCTCCGCAACAAGAGAAGCCACCGCAATGAGAAGCCCGCGCACCACAACAAAGAGTATCCCCCGCTCGCCGCAACTAGAGAAAGCCCGCACGCAGCAACGAAGACCCAACGCAGCCAAAAATAAATAAATAAATAAACAAATAAATTTTTAAAAAATAGCAAAAAAACAAAAAAAAACCCAGATGAATGGATAAAGAAGATGCGGTACATATATACAATGGAATACTACTCAGCCATAAAGAAGAACGAAATTATGCCATTTGCAGCAACATGGATGCAACTAGAGATTATCTTACTAAGTGAAGTCAGAAAGAGAAAGACAAATACCATATGATATCACTTATATGTGAAATCTAAAATATGACACAAATTAACCTATCTATGAAACAGAAACAGAATCAGGGACATACAGAATAGACTGGTGGTTGCCAAGGGGGAGAGGGGTGGGAGAAGGATGGATTGGGAGTTTTGAATTAGCAGGTGCAAATTGGTATATATAGAATGAATAAACAACAAGGTTCCTACTGTATAGCACAGGGAACTATATTTAATATCCTGTGATAAACCATAATGTAAAAGAATATGAAAAAGAATGTGTATATATATATATATATATATATATATATATATATGTATAACTGAGTCACTTTGCTGTACAGCAGTAATTAACACAACATTGTAATTCAACTATACTTTAATAAAAAATAAATTTAAAAAAAAACGAGACCTTGAAGTTGTCCGTATACACATATAAATCGCTTCTGCCCACATCCTATGGGCCAGATCTTAATCATGTGACCACACCTGGCTTGGAAGGGAGGCTTGGAAATGTAGTTGTTAGCTGGGCAGCCGGGTGACAGGTAACACCTGGGGAGGTTCTATTGCTAAAAGAAACAAGGGGAAAGTGGTCCTGAGGGAGAGTTAGCAGTCGCACCTGGTAAAGGAATAGGGCTATTTTTCTCTTAACCCAGAGAGCAATGGGAAGTCATTGAAGGGTTTCAAGCAGGAAATGCATGGTCAGATTTGTGTTTTTAAAAGATCATGGTGGCAGAGGATGGAGTGGAGGGGGGACAGATAATATCGGGGGTAGTGAGTTCTCTCTGCTGTTCCAGGACCCGGCTCCCCAACTTGGCTGGGAGCTTCATGAAGGTAGAGACATGACATTTTCTCCTAACTCTGGGCCGATCATCAGACCACCTGCCCAGTCGAGAGACCCACTGCAGGGCCCAGGACTCAGCCCTTTCAGTAGAAGCACTGACCCTTTGTCACCCCCCTTTCCTTACCTCATCCCCCCTTTCCTCACCACAGCACTTGCTGCCCCATTTGCCAGCACCTGGGGCAGACACCAAGCCCCCTCTGCCTGCAACACCCGGGCTGCCTCTGGGATGACCCCAGTCATGCAACCAGCAAGCGGGTGTTAGGGTGTCCCCTCCTAGGGCAAGCCGCACCCAGTTCCTCCTCTGCCTGCCATAGATGGGCAGTTTTTGCAGAAGCCTGATGTTGAGAAACGAACCCGTTTTGTGTTAAAAGCTTCTGAGCTCTGTGTACACCAGGACTACAGCAGATGTAAACACTCGAGGCCTCTCTTCTCCAGCTAGATAAACTTCAGGCTTTCAGGGGGAGGCACTGCCCCAGCACACTCACAGTGTTTAAAAAAGGTGTCAGCTGCAGCCCATGCTCTTGGCAGAGGGCAACTCTCCCTCTCCCAGCTGAAGTCCCAGATTCTGGGCCGCCGATGCTCAGGCCAGGGGGTGGAGGGCCCAGAGCCCATCTGCTAAAGGGGCCAGCCTGGGACCCTCTAGTCTGTGGACAAGGGGGGGCTATCTGTGAGGAATAAATCCTGGAATGCTGCGGAGACCCTAACATCCTCCAAAAGCTCTGCCCGACCTACGTGGACATGTTCTTTTAGTTTAAGCTTTAGATTCTGTGAAAATAAGAATGCTACTCCCATCATCCCTGACAGGGTGATGTTTTAAACTTTATTCATTATTTGTTATTCATTTATTCATCTGGCATTTATTGAGCACCTACTGTGTGCCATGTACCAGGCTTCATACTGCCCTGCCCACTCAAAGTTCCCTAAAATCCCACCATTAGAGCCAGTGCCATTAGTATAAGGCTTTCAGATATATATATTAGATATAGATAGATGATATATGTTATATATACAATTTATCATTCCTCACCCCTGAGTCATATTTTAAATTTTATTCACCATTTTCATTCAATCAACATTTGTAGTGCACCTGATATGCTGACTACTCTCCTAGACACCAGACATAAATAAGACACAATCCAGGCCCTGAGGAGCTCCCTGCCTGTGTGACAGGGAAGTAACCGGGAGGTGGCTTTGATGGGCCTCAAGCGAGCAGAGGCAGACAGGCCAGTGCAGGACGAGGGAAGCCCTCAGGAAGCGGCCCCCCTCAAGGGCCAGAGGACCCAGGGCAAGCCTTCCCCTCTCGGGGGCTCCCCCTCTCTTCTCCAAATGAGGAACTAGATCAGGGCTCCTGAGTCTCTGAATTTCATAGACCAATAAAATATCAAAAACCTAACTGAGGAAACCACACAGCTCACCAGAATGTTATTCCACTGAGTAAGAAATATTAGAGAAAAAGAAAAACCAGGAACACAGCTGCCATCTGCCATCACCATTATTTCATGAAAGAAAGGACACTTTAACCCAAAAAGCAAGAAGGGCATCGTCTCAGAATGAAGGCTGAGCCTTCAAACGGGATTTATTCGCCGGAATAAAAAGCTCAGTGCATCGTCCTCGTCCTCAATTTGCCCACAGCCCTGTGAACTTCGTGGTGACTAGATGACCCACAGCTGCATGTGACCCGCCGAAGCCAGGACCAAGGGCCCAAGCCCAGCCAGAGACACGGTCAGGCGACTTCCAAAGGCATCTCTGGGACACTGCTGAGGGGCACCCAGGCTGCAACGCTTCCCGGAGCCCCTTTTCTCTCCCTTCTCTCTGCCTCATCCCTGCAGCAGCTCCCACCTCCTTCTCCTCCATACTCCCTGAAACACAAATCACTTCCGACTCCTGTCTTCAGGATGCTCGCTTCAAGACCACACAATAGCACAAACCATGAGGGTAACTCTAACAGGCCATTCTAGCTCAGAGTGACTCAACCCGGGGCTGTCCAAGGCCGCTGTCTCACCGTCACCGCTCAACTTCCTCTTCCACCCACACCTGCTTCTTTCCCCTCCCTTCCCCAAGGGTTGATCCCATGCGCTCCTTAATAAACATCCTGCACTCTAAAGTCTGAACCAGAGTCATCTCCCAAGGGTACCCAACCTGCGCCATCACCTCAGCCCATCCAGCCAGAACCGACGGGCAGCCTTCCCCTCCACTTCCTGGCGGAGGGAACTTCCCATATACATGCTCGAAGAGCAGACTGGAGTCTTGACGCATCCATAGGAGCTGAAGGAATTTCTAATGTTTTTCTGTTTTGACAAAGAGCAGCCTTCAAGGACATTGTTTAGCGATGAACTCAGCAGGCCAGCTCTGAGCGGCAAGGCTGATTGGTAAACCCTTTGTCCAGGGCGGGGCGGCCCCCACCCTCTCCTTCCACGAGGCCACGAGCACATAGTTGGAAAGCCACAAGAGCACATGATTTAAGGGGGAAATAAAACTCTTAGATTCCACAGCTCCAAAACATAATCCTCACATACACAGTGGAGGTGGCGGGACGCTGCGGGGAGGAAGAAAGGGTACTATTTGGGGCTTCTAGGGCAGGTGACACAGCCTTGGGTGTCCCAGCCCTGCACTGTGCTTGCACCTGAAACTCAACGAATTCTGGCTGCCTGGAGTAGGAGGCAGAACTGCAAACAGAGAAGACTGCCCTGCGGTTACGTCCTTATTTCTATACATTCTACCTCCAAAACCCTGGTCACTGGAGCATGAGACAAACAAGCCCTAAAGTTCAGTGGCTGCCGCTGCTACCACCAAAAGGCATCAAAGGCAGAGGCCCTTCAGCAAAGGGCAGACATCCAAACAGAGGCTGGTGGCCCAATCCAGACAAGGAACAGGCCTCTGCCCCACGGCCTGGCCAGGGCTGGAGCCAACTGTGTCTGAAGCTGACTCTGGGCGGGAGGAGGCCCAGGGCCCCACGGTACACATACCCACGGGAGGAGCAGGGGCCCCTGGAAGCAGCCCCTCCGCAAGGAACGGGGCTGGCTTCCCAGGAGACCAAGCACACACTTAGCACAGCAGCCCAGCAGGGCCACCAGTGCTGGTGACTGAGAAGCCCTCCTCGGCTTTAATGAGGGACACGCCCTGCCCTTCTGAGCCTGCCCAGCCTTGAGGGTCCACACACCCACAGGTGTGCACAGGTGCACGAGTGTGTGTGTGCTTACACACGTCTATCACACACACAATCACTCAGACACAGCATTGCAGCTTCAGGCAGCACCCGACACACATGCACACAGTCAATGACCAAGAGTAGAGTCTGTGGGCAGCCCCTCGGGGTTTTCTGGAGCTCACAGAAGAGGCAGCGAGCCCTGCCCTTGTGCTAAGACAGTGGTTCTCAAAGTGAGGTCCCTGGACCAGCAGCACCGGAATCACCTGAGAACGTGTTAGAAATGCTTTGCGTCTGCCTCGGTCAGCAGAGCCCTGGGCTGTCTGGGGGCCTCCCACAGGGCTACAACTCCTTGTCACGTTTTCTTACCTGCCAGCTCCTGTGCTAAATAGACTTTACGTATGTTATCTCATTAAAACTCACCAATATCCTGTGAGATGTGCACCGTATTGTTCCTATTTTTTTCAGATGGGAAAGTCGAAGCTGGGAAAGGTTAAAAGACTTGCCTGGAGTCCCTGGGGCTCCCAAGCCCGTGCCCCTAATCACATTCTAGATGTAGCTCCAGCCCCACTGAATGTAAACATCCTACCAAGGACTGTGCCCCCCATGCCCGGCACCGCTGCTGCCACCTCCCATTTCCCCTGGGTCTCTCCCTGCTTCAGCAGCCAGTCCTAAATCTTTCCTCAAGAGACGAGGCCGGGCCCTCCACGCAGGGGTGGGACGAAGGGCAGGAGGCAGCCCCACCTCGTGAGCAGAAAACACCTCCGCCAAGGTCCTCATTGCCCAGCATGCCCCGCCCAGAGAGCAGCAGGGTGGCAACCACGGGCTGGCAGCCCTGCCTGCACCCCAACGCCTGGAGAGAGAGCCTGCTGTGCAGTTGACCTATGGAATCCAAAGACGGCTGCTGTGTGTGCATCTGATCCAGAATGTTCCCTGAATTGCATTAGGAGGGACCTGGGTTTGAGTCCTGGCTTTATCACCAACTTACTGTGTGACCTGGGCTGGTCCCCTCTTGGAATCTGTTTTTCCATTTCTGCAGCAAAGGGGTTGACTGATGATTTATAAGGATGTCTCTCGCTCTGAAAGCGTGTCTTGGATTCTAGATGTCCACATGACATTGGAGAAGTCTGGCCAGGACATGGGAATGTAAAATGCCAATGGCTCTGGACCCGGCTCTCTGCTCAGCCTAACTCATCTTTGCTTGAGGCTTGGGAGTGCCCCCCGGCTCCCCAGGTGTGCCTGGCTTTGCACAGGAATGCTCCCCTCGCTCCCCCATACTCATGCACCAAAGAGGATTTGTCTTCTACAGCATATCTGGCAGGGCACCAGGGCCCGGAAGGAGCCACGGAGCTAGACTGTTGTCCCAGACCCAGAGGCAGCCATGGGAGCCTGTGCCACGGTGACTGACACCAACATCTCGTCTGGCCTTGAGAGCAACACCACGGATATCACAGCCTTCTCCATGCCTGGCTGGCAGCTGGCATTGTGGGCAGCAGCCAGTGCTGCGGTTATCTGGATCACCCTGGCCCATCGGAGGATTCGCACGGTCACCAACTACTTCACTGTCAACCTGGCCCTGGCTGACCTCTGCATGGCCGCCTTCAACTCAGCCTTCAACTTCATCTACGCCAGCCACAACATCTGGTACTTTGGCCGTGTCTTCTGCTACTTCCAGAACCTCTTCCCCATCACAGCCATGTTTGTCAGCATCTACTCCATGACCGCCATCGCCACAGACAGGCAAGAGGGGGCAGCTTGGGGGAGGGAGTCGGCTCGCTTTTCTGGGTTCACACAGGGCTGGTAACTTGCCCACAGTCACACAGCAAGTTAAGGGTAGAACCCAGTGGATTAATTGCCTCCTAACCTGATCGTGATCCTAAACTATGCATCTGGAAGACAGGGGCCTGTGGAACCGAAGCAAGTAAGGTTAAGGTTAGACACAAGGAAGAACTTTGCACTAGATGGCTGTTCAAGGCTACAGGGGAAGACCAACGGTGTTTTAGGGACCTTCTGAAGTGTTCTTCTCTGGAGTTGATCTTTGTTTTACTGAAAGGAAATTGCTTATATTGTCATCCTACTCCTAGATATATTATATGAGGGGAAATTTTAACACTGCATGCAGTTACTATATAATTAAGATGGGGCCAATTACTTCCCTGTTGCTGCTCTCTGGGGCTGCAGACTGTGACATTCTGACGGGGATGGGGTGGGGGCAGGAGGGGTGGAGGGGTGGAGGAGTGATTAGTCAGCAGATCTGAAAGTCCCCGAAGACTTTCTTTTCATTCACTCGGGTATTTGAGGCACTGTTTCAGGCACTGGGGAATAAACACCAGGGGGGAAAGAGTCCCAAAATCATGGTCTCGTGGAACTTCCATTTTAAAGGCTGGGTGGAGGGTGGGTAGTACAGACTGTAGAGGGCAGGGTGGGAGCCAGGAGACCAGGCAGGAGGACACTGAATAATAACCCAGGTGAGGGAGGATGGTGGCTCAGGTCAGGATGGTAATAATGGAGACTCGTCCATTCATTTCTTCATTCATTCTTATGTTCAATGCCTACTTATGTACAGATACTGTTATGGGCATTGGGGGAAGAAACAGATAAAGATGCCTGCCCTAGTGAGAATTTAAATAATAAACACAAGACTAAATAAATTATATGTTGTATTTTGAGGTCATGAGTGCTATAGAAAAATATCAGGAAGTGGAAAGGGGATCCGAGGCACTAGGGTATGTGTGCTGGGGCAGGGCAGGTTGTAGTGTTAGATAGGGTGTCAGGATCAGCTTTATTGTGAGAGTGGGATTTGAGCTGCGTCCTATTGTTCTGGCCTGGTCTCACGGTTCAGATTAATCCCAGGGAGGAAGGCCTGGGGGTCATCTAGGACCAAAGCCATTTAGGCGTATGTAGAGCAGTTCCTCCACTGCAGAAAGCTGGTGGGCAGCTGCTTTGGGCTTTGTCCAGGAGACCGTTGGGCTCTGTTAAGGTTTCTGAACGGAAGACAGGCTGTGTGGCTGGGGAACTCGGCAGGGCTGAGCTTCAGGACAAGGCCCCAGATGGACTGCCGGTGTGGCCACACCGCTCTCTTGTGGCCATCCGAGAGCACATCCGCGCTCAGAGGGAGGCCATGTGGTGGAAGGGGGTGGGGTGGGCTGGCGTTTAGGGCGCTAGTGTTCCACATGGCTGTGGGAGAGCACCAGCCCAGCTGGCTCTCTGCAGGTCATCAGCCAGGGTGCGGGGAATGGGACTAGCAGATCTGGGCTGGTCTGACGGGAGGGCACCCCCCACTCACACCGCCCTCTGCTCACAGGTACATGGCCATCGTCCACCCCTTCCAGCCACGGCTCTCGGCCCCCAGCACCAGAACAGTAATTGCTGGCATCTGGCTGGTGGCCCTGGCCCTCGCCTTCCCCCAGTGTTTCTACTCCACCATCACCATGGACCAGGGTGCCACCAAGCGCGTGGTGGCCTGGCCCGAAGACAGCGGCGGCAAGATGCACCTTTTGTAAGGCCTGGGGGTGGGAGAGCATGGTGTGTGTGTGCGCGCGTGCATGTGTGTACGTGCATGCACATATGTGCACGTACACATGTGCAGTGTGTATGCATGGGTGTGCACGTGTGTCTGTGAGTGAACTGGGGATTATGTGAGTACAGTATCAACTAAAAGTAACACTTAGCACTTACTAAATGTCAGGTTTGGGCTAAGTACTTTACATATATGAACCCACTGGATTCTCCTAACAATATGGGTATGTATGTATTATTATTCCCATTTTTCAGATGAGGAAACTGAGGCACTTAAAAAACCTAAGTAATGTGCCTAAGACCACACAGCTAGTAAGTGGTAAATCGAAGATTTAAATCCAGGCAGTCCTGCTTCAGAGCCCAATCTCCTCACCACTCTTACTTAAATAAGGCACATGTCAGGGTACCGAGACAGAAAGAAAGCGCAGGTGCCAGAGCCTGGGATGTTTTCAGGAGGAGCCTGGAGTGGACTTGAGCTGAGGCAGGAACCGTGGGCTGGGGGATGGGGGGAGAAAACAGAACCCAGGCATGGTGCAGCTGCTGGGTGACCCTGGGTAAGTCCTTTCCCTTTCTGGGAGTCAGTTTGCCCAGTTCTCACGGCGGGTGTGGCTTTGTCATCCCCAAGCACGGCGGGGGTTGGTGGTAGAGGATAAAGAATTGGTTGAGGTTCTGGAGACAGTAGTCAAGTTGGAGCCCTGCGCTGTCCCCTGCTGGCCGTAGGACCCTTTGTAGTCACTTAACCTCTCTGACCCTTTGGCTCCTTCTCTCTTAAAGGGGATTAGTAAGAGAACCTTGTTCAGGGGTTGTTGTGAACACAGAAGAGAAAATGTACCTGAGGCAACTTAGCACGGTGCCTGGCACAGAACCGGCGCCCAGTAGGTGGTAGTTTAAACGGGGAACAAACGAAAACAAACCTGTCAGATTTAGTCCAAGAAAAGCCCAGCTGCCCCAAGCATGAGGATGTGCACGCTCTGAGCCCAGAGCCGCCAGATCACAGCGACAACTCAACTCCCTCCCCCGCTTCCTTTAACACTCCTCCCCCAACGCCCGCCCCTACCTGGTCTCCTCCCGTCCCGAGTACCAGCCAGAGAGCGCCACGCTGCGGCCTTCGGGGAAGGCGCCATTCCTCTGAGAAGCCTGTTCCTGGCTACTGCTGAGTTTCCCGGGAAACTGCTGCCCTGGGTCTCTGCCCTCATTCCCTAGCCCACGTTCTCGGGACTCACGGCTCCAAGGGCGGAGTCCACGTAGGGACCCGCCCCCTTCTTGGCTTTGGGGAGGGGCGGAGAGCAGAACATTTCCTGACTGGCCACTGCGGGGCGGTGTTTCTCCACCTTAACAGTGAGCTTTTCTCTCTGAGGTGGGGACCAGTAAGAATTTAAGGTACCAACCACCACCTTTCTGGGGATGGTGATTTCCGACTCTGATTCAGGCAACAGGGGAAAACAGGAGGGCAGAGGTGGGCTAGGAAGGCCATACTTTGGTGCTACTTCGAATTCTGAGAGGATTTGGGGAAAAGCCTGGTTTCTCGTGTGTAAGAATATATTATTTGTTCTTGGGTTGGGGAGCTTCTGAGATTTAGACTGGGGGCTCCATCCGTACAGGCTCACATCCTGTGTGTGTAGGAATCTAGGAAAATGCACATATGCTCCCCAAATCAAAATACAAAAAAAGGCAGTCCAGGCTATGAGATTCTGGCAGGCCCTAGAAGATGGCTCCCAAAGCTCCTTGGCACTCCCTTCTGTGTGGGAACCTAGCCCAGAGTGAATTCCTATCCTGAACCGAGCCAAGAAAGAATGAGGCAACAGAAAGGCGTCACTCATACTTGGGAAGGATGGTAGAGATTAACTCCTTGTTTTACAAATGGGGAAACAGACTGAGGGAGAGATCTGACTTGCCCAAGGTCACGCTTTAAATTAGAGGCTAGGCAAGAACCCAGTTCTTCTGACTCCACAGGGCTGACCCTCAGTGGAAGGGAAATCATTTGTGTGTTAAGTCCGTATAGAGCTGTTTCACAGGACACACACTTCCTGTGCCTCTCTGAGCCTCATTTTCCCACTCTGGATGCTGAGACAGGTGGCCCTGCTGATCCTCAAGGTCTGTCTATCTCAGACACTCTGTGACCTCACAATGAAGGTAAGGTACAAGGGCCTGGCTCCTGGCTGCTCCTCCCGCCTCACCTGCTCCACACTAGGACAGATGATGATCAGGGAGTCGAGGAGACCCCAAACCTTTTGTAATTAGCATGCTTGCCAAAAGAGCAAGCAAGCCGAATTCTAAACTCAGGCTTTAGGGAAGAGATTTGCTGGAGCCACCTACTCCCCTCCCTTCAGGTGTCAGTACCTCTTGAAAGGGACCCAGCAAGGCTGGCACACGGGGAAGAAAGGAGGGGCTTGGGTACACCTCTGTTCTCCTAGAAAAAGGTCACATGACAGGGCCAGGGGTCTTGGGTCCATTCACCGGATGCTCCTGCTTGGGCCTTGTCAGAGAGAGGCTACAGCATCGCTCAGAAACCAGAATGGGCAGCATGCATCTTTCTAAAAGGAAATGAGAAGGCCTCAACACAGCCCCGGGTGTCCTCCACGGGGACTGGATGAGCGCCATCAATGGTGTTCCGGGCCACTTGCTTACAGGTGGTGTGAAAGAGTATCTGCAGATGTGAGCCATGTTCCCAACCAAATGCTCATGGTCGGGAAGAGATGCTCCACTAGCATGTACAGTGTGGCCTGTCTCCACTGCCCCCTTCCCTGCTAGGGATGTTAGTGCAGGATAGAACCATATCAACTCTAGGAAATCTATCTAGACAGACAGATGCAGATATAGAAGATATACATAATCTATCTAATACATATGTGCATATACATATACACCTATATTACATGATTCTGGAAGAAATATTCCAAATCATTAACAGTGGTGGGGGTGAGATACATAATTTTACTTCCTCCTTTGTGCTTACTGGCATTTTAAATTTTAAACAAATGTATTGCTTGGTTAACTTTTTCGTTCCTATTTATTTCCTTGTTTGGTAACTTGTCTGTCACTTGGAAGGACTCAGAGCTAACACAGGTGTCCCTTTTGCGGCAGGGGAAACTCTCATTGGGCACATGTGCTAGCCAGTTTGCCCTTCTTTTTTTTTTACTCCTTTTTTTTTTTATCAAACCAAGGCCTTGGGAGGTGGCCCAGGGTAGCCCGCCAGGGACAGCTCAGGGGCGTCAGCAAGGTCCTGGGGATTGAGTGCTGGCGGATGCTGGAGTCGCCCCCAGGTCGCCCCGTGCCCAGGCCCTTGACTCTCCTTCCAGGTACCACCTCGCGGTGATAGCCCTCTTTTACTTCCTGCCTCTCGTGGTGATGTTCGTTGCCTACAGTGTCATCGGCCTCACGCTCTGGAGACGCACTGTCCCAGGGTACGAGGCGCATGGCGCCAACTTGCGCCACCTGCAGGCCAAGAAGGTGAACTCCGGGGTCAGGGAGGGGGCGGGGGGCGGGGCCGGAAGTTTGGCCCCCGCCTCGGGATCAGCCATTCCGGGCACGTCCCCTAGAGGGCGCCGCGGAGGATAGACTCCACCTGCAACTTGCCCTTGTCCCAAGTCCCTGGCCAGAACCTTCATTCCTTCTTCCCGGGCGGGCGGACTTGCTTTGGTCTTCGGGCTGTGGCAGACGCAGATTTCAGGGAGAGGGAGACCTCAGAACCCGTAGCTGGCATGGTCTCCTCTAAGGATGGGGTTAGGAACGAGAGCTCATCCACTCTCCAGGGAGGGGAGCTGCTCTGCTCTAAGAGGGATCCAAGATGCCTTTTAGAGGAGATGGCCACCGAGCTGGGCTTTGAGGAGTGAGGACTTCAAAGGAAAGACAGCAGTGTGGACAGAGACACCAGCCTGAGCAAAAGCCCCGATGTGGAAGGCCCAGGAGTGTCTGGGTAGCAGAAGCTCTAGGGGCCTGAGCCTGTGGAGGTAGACAGGGCCTGCTTACTAAGGGCTTCTCAGGCTGGCACGAGAGGTGCCTCGTGCTTCCCCTCGGGAAAACTGGGGCTTGGGGCTTCCAGGCTGAGGAGTGACCTGCATCTCTCCTGGACCAGTTTGTGAAGACCATGGTGCCAGTGGTGGTGACATTTGCCATCTGCTGGCTGCCCTACCACCTCTACTTCATCCTGGGCAGCTTCCAGGAGGACATCTACTGCCACAAGTTCATCCAGCAGGTCTAGCTGGCGCTCTTCTGGCTGGCCATGAGCTTCACCATGTACAATCCCATCATTTATTGCTGCCTCAACCACAGGTGAGCCCTCACCCCAGCCCCTCTCCTCAGCCTGGCTCCATCTGGACTCCCCTGCACAGCTTGAGCCTGTGCCCACCCATCCCCGCCACCATGGGATTACCATCCTCCCAGGGAGCCCCCAGCACAATCCTCCCTTGGGTCCAGGCCTAGCTTGAGCCCCACCTCCTCCCCAAAGCTTTGCCCCATTGCCCAGGCCACAGCTCTCACGTCTGTCTGCTCCTGCTCTGTCTTCTGGGGGCTGCATCTGGGACAAGGAGAAGAAAGGAGGGAGGGACAGAGAGATGGAGGGAGGGGGAGAGAGGAAGAAGGACAGCCAGAGAGGGCGGAAGGAAGGAGCCAGGTAGAGGAGGGAGGGACTGATGGTTTTAAGAGCTTCCTACACTGAGGAAGAACTGAGGACTGTCCCTGGGCGAGGAGAACAGCGCCAGCCCCAGCAGAACGAAGCACTCAACCTGAGGCCTGGGGCCAAGACTAGACGGGGAGCAGGTTGCTCCCTGGAAGATCACAGAAGGGGCTTTCAGGGCAGCTAGGAAGTGACCTTGGCAGAGACTGCCAGAAAGGAAGGAGCCAAGTTCTCACTTCCCCCCAGCCCTTGTACTTCTAGAGAAGTGTAGTCCCAGAGAGGGGCTGGCATTTCCTCAGGGGCACTTGCACAGGTGAGGAGGTGCTGGGCCAGGCAGGAGCCCCAGCCCAGGAGTCCCGCTTGCAGAGCAAGTCGTTCAGCCTCAGAAAGCCTTGACGGTGGAGCCAGGTAAGAGGAGATGAGAGGTGGACACTGAGTCCTGGCCTTCACGAGGCAATGATGTGGGTGAGGTTGGCCCTGAGCATCTTTTATCACCTCCCTGCCCACACGTCCAGGCCACTCATAATGTCAGTAGGATCTTTGTTGCTCAGACATCCCACCCGGGGCAGGCCAGAAGGAAGTAAGAGACTGTAATTTTTTTTTTTTTTTTGACTGTTTAATGGCTGCCAGAACCCTCCATTGTCTCCTGAGAGGCAAGTATATAAGGGGAGGGAGGTGTTATCCCCATTTTACAGATGAGGAAAGTGAGCCTCCAAAAGGAAGACGCTCCTAAATTCATGCAGCAGGAATTCCATGTGTCTCCAAGGCCTATAATCTCATCATTTCTCTTGCATGCAGTTGTAGGAGTAAGAACTTGGAGACAGGGACTGTCACATCAGGGAGGGGCTCCCAGCCTTCTGTGTCTGTGCATTGGTCACTCTCCTGCTACCCAGAGACACAGTCCCTGGGAGTCTGAACACCCCAGGGCTCTACAACTCCTGAATCGTTCAGTATTTGATGACACTAGCTCTGAAGACTGGTATTCCTGGCGGAATTTTCATTCTTCCGGAAAATGTTCACCAGTGGCTGTGTGTGCCCGGCACTGTTCCAGGCCCTTGGGATACCCCAGTGAACAAAAACAGTGATCCCTATCCTCGGGGAGCTGACCCTCTAGTGGGGAGGTGGAGATAGACAATAAGCAAATGTAATGAGTAAATAATACAGTGTGTATTAGGTGATAAATCCTATAGAAAAAAGAAAAACTAGAGCTGGGTAAGAGAGGACAGGAAGTGCTGGGGAAAGTAGTGGACATAAGGGCTGCGATTTTACAGGATGGTCAGGGTAGGCTTTACTAAGGGGTCTTTTGAGCAAAGACTTGAGGATTGAGTGGGCCCTGTAGGTGTCTGGACAAGAATTCCAGGCAGAGGGAACAGCCAAGGCAAGGGCCCTGTGGTCAAGGTAAGGACTTGGGCTGGTTCTCTGACATGAGGAGCCCTGCAGTGTTCTGAGCGGGGGAAACACATGCTCTGATTCCCTTTTAAAAGAATCAGTCTCGCAGCTGTGTTGGAACTGGACCACAGAGGGGCAAGGTGGGGGAGGCAGGGAGATGGTTAGGCAGGTGCAATAATCCAGGCGAGAGATGGTGGGTTTAGACATGTAAGAAGTGGTCAGAGTCCGGAGATTGCTAAGGTAGACCCAACAGAATTTGATGGAGAGGGAGTCAAGGATGACCCCAGGTTCTTGGCCTGAACTAGTGGAAGGACAGAGTGGTCAGCTGTCAGGAACTGTGACGAGGACGGCTTCGGGGGTGTGGGGGGAAGAGGATGGGGAGCTCGGGTTGGGACATGCTGAGTGTGGGCAGAGGCCATGAAGCTCCCATAATAAAGGCATTTATTGGGCTGCACCATGGAACCTTTAGAGCTACAGGGGGAAGAACCAAAGTCAGGCCTGCTCTTCTGAAACTCGGAACCCTGCATCTCCTGGGAACAGACCATATTATAGTTCTTTCCCTCCCTCCGCATCACACAGGGTCTCATCTGTTTCTGCTCCTGACAGACCAGTGTCCTCTTTCTGCCAGCTCTTTCTCATTTCTTCCAGTCACTCTCTGCTTCCTCGGATCTCCAATTTACAGGTGGACCCTCTTTGCTGCCTTGGGGAAAGTTGTTTATTTTTTAAGCAAATGTACTAAAACTTAGTAGTTCCATGTGTATATTTTCTTTCAAAGCTGTCCCCTTGGGGGAGCATCTGTATTCTACCCAACATTGCCAAAGCCCCAAGTTTTTAAGAATCCTCTTTGCATACTCCTTTAGAAGCCAATTAACAAATCGAACAAGAAAATCTGTTGTGTCTTTATAACTGTACTTGGTTTATTTTTGTTTGTTTGTAATAGCAAGCGGTCTCATTCGGCTCACTTCAGTCCTTGGACTTAGCTCCAGATTACTTCTGGTTGTTTCCAAAAACCAAATCCACTACAGAACGTGTCTCCCCAGAGACCCTGAGCTCTTAGGAGCGAGGCAGCGACTTTCCTCTGGAGGAGAGATCGGCTCCTGGAGGTGGGAGCGGCCACAGGACAGTTCCCATAACTGTCGCCCTCACTCCGTTGCTCAAGATGACCCTCCATCCCCCAGGTTTCGCTCTGGATTCCGGCTTGCTTTCCGTTGCTGCCCATGGGTCACGCCAACTGAGAAGGACAAGATTGAGCGGACTCACACCTCATCCCTTTCCACGAGGGTCAACAGGTGTCACACTAAAGAGACTTTGGTCGTGGCTGGGGATGTGGCCCCCTCTGGGGCTGCCAATGGGCAGGCTGGAAGTCTGCAAGCTGAAGTGTCTACTGACCCCTGAACCCTTGTGCCTGGCTGCAGGGGGAGGCTTAGCACCCTGGAGAAGTAGCCAGTTGAGAGGACCACATCGGAAAGTTTGGCCCATGCCTCTCCCTTCAGTACACCAATGGAAAAACAAGATGGGGCCAGGAACTCTGCAGTGGGTGCTGAATCTCCCAGCCACCCCTCTGACAGTGCTTCAGGGGATCCAATAAGTCAAAGAAGACCGTGTGAGCTAACACTTATCTAATCCAGGAGTTGCAAGCTCGAATGCCTCCCTGGGACATACAACATAATGAGTAAACTGAATCCAGTATAAAAGAAAAACTGTAGATATAATGATAAAAGGTAAGTGACTTCCAGTGTTGGGGCAAAAGGAAGGGTGGGGACTGTGGCAAACTGGAGAGCACAGGAATCCAAAGGGAACAACAGCCGATCAGCTCTGGACAGATGCTGCCATGTGGCTGGGAGCCCACTGTTGCCAGATCCTCCAAACCTTTCAAGAGAAGCCAGAAATCCAAATTTGTCAAACTTCCAGGTTTGTTGAATTGAGCTCACATTTTTATAAATGTTGCATAAACCAAACAAAACACACCTGTCAGAAGCACCCAACCATGACACTGACCTATTATGAGGCTAAAGACACAAGGAAAGAAGCTTCTTGTTTTGCAAAGCCCCTAACCTGTGAGCCAATCCAGGGCTTCTCTGCCTTAGCATCTAAGAACCCAGGTCCACCCTGGTGTAGGTGGTGGTTAAAAGGAGCCTCAGCTGGGTGGCCTCAGACAAGTCACAATGACCTTCAGCTCCTTTCTCTTTCAATGGCAAAACCACCTCACAGGGATGCTGTGAAGATGATGGGAGTGATGCCTATAAACTGGCAGGCCCAGCACAGGTGAAGTGCTTCACAACCAGCAGCTGTGACTTTTATTACTACCAGGGCAGCCATTTGACCTGAATTCCGTAAGTCAGTGACACAGCCCTCACCCTTACTTCTGCTCAAGGAGGTGGCAGGCAGAGAACACCCACTGTCCCGTCTCCCAGAAAGCTCCAGGCCCAGCCCGGTCCACACCTCACCCTGCTTGCTGACTCACCCTTCCCACCTCACGGCCCCTCCAGAAGAATCACGTAACACTGTAAATGCACACCTAGAGTTCAATGTTATCTGTGTTCTCCACAAGATCACTGTGTCATAGGCACCGGCAGTGACAAATAAAGGGACTCTGGTCTCACCAAACCAAGGGAGCATGCAGTCAGTCCTGGGAAAAGCCACCAGAAGTGTGGTCATGGCCTGGGAGACTCACATCGCACCTCAATCACAGGGTACCAGAATGTGGACTGATGTGGGGTCCACAGACAGGCTGGGGGAGAATCCAAAACGGCAGCCACAGAGTGGAACGGCACCCTCAAGACCGCGGTGGGGCAGGGGTGAAAGGGTCAGACAAGGGCCCACAGAAGGGGTTCGCTTATCATGGGGGTTGGGGAGAGGACGGCAACCTGCTACCCTGGGCTGCTGCAAGGCTCCATCTGCTCAGGGCAGGGCATCTCTTCATCCTTCGTCCTGGAGTCGGCAGAGAGGGTGATGGGGGCAGGACCTGCTCTAGCACAGCAGGAGGGAGGGCCAGTGTTGCCCTGTCCTCTCATGGGGCTTCCAACAGCCCCCGCAAAGCCAAGCTGACTTTTGCTTTGTTCCAACTACAAGTGAGGAAGCCAGGCTATTGGAAGACGGAGGCCTTCCATCCCTTTACCTTCTGAGAGGTGTCGAGGCGGGGGCTGCAGGAGTCCCTCCCTGGGGTAGACCCCCGGGGCTGGAGTGGGGAACTGGAAGGGCAGGTGCTAGAAGGGGAGAGGCTACTTCTTGACCCTCTGCAGGGAGAGTACAGAAGTCCTCAAGCCAAAAGAAGGCTGCACGCTGAAGAACACAGCCTTCATTTCAAGCTCTGCCCCTGACCCAGAAGGCCACCAAACCCCTCAGGGTTTGGTTTCTGCCACATCCCCCCGATGTCCTCCCCACTCCCCAGCCATTAAGCATCACTCGGGTCTTTGAATTGATACAAAGTTTACTAGGTCATACAACATGGCTCACAAAAGCGATGGGAAATTCCAATGAGCGTACTGTTTCTTGATTGGTTCGTTTTACCCAAACGGAGACAAGACACTTTCCCGCAGGACTGCCCACCTCCCCTCCCCAAGACAGACAGAATGCAAGACTGTCACAATGTGGCTATGACCAGTTCCACAGACACACAGTTCAGTGGCATTGACACGCCCTGATGGGACACCAGACAGCAATGGGCGTGGGGCCGGGAGGAAGCGGCGGCTGAGGCACCCGTGGGAGGAGGAGTCCCGGCAGTGTCTGCTGGTGATAATACATTGCACACGGGGGACACATCCCCAAGGACGGGCTGCGGAGGCCCATAAGGCCTGTCAGATGGTGTGACTTTTCATCTTGGGCCAATAAATAACTGTTGGACGAATGCATAAGTTAGAAACGGACGCCACTAAACTTCACATGTGGGGAACGTACGACCAGGCTGAAGTCAAATCATGCAAAGTGGCAGGGCAGGTGAGGAGGGATCTGGAGGTCAGGGAGATTACCAACAGCACACACTCTATTTTGTACCCTACGTTATGCGCCAGTAGTTGGCTTCTGTTTTCCTCCCCGCGGTGGTGCTGGCGGGCTCTGGCGCCGGCGTCTCCCAGCACAGCTCGCTGGGCAGAACAGGGGGTCGCTGCTTGAAGAGAGAAGTGCTGGAAGGACAGCAGGCTGGGGGTCCAGGACTCTTAGCTGCTCGTTTCTTGCCGGAGCCGAACGCCCACTGCCGTGATGAGGGCGGCTCCCTTGCCGCTACCGTCTTCGGATAAGAGGAAGGACACGTTACACTTTGGTGACAGTTCCTTCACGGTTTGGTGCATGATTCTGGAGAAGCTAAAAAGGACAAAAATAGAGAAGGGTAGGTAGAGGAATATGAGGAGAGACGCCAGACCCACCTGAAGACGCTGAAGCACCCTAACAATAAGGAGGGAAGCGAGATGGGAGGGGCTGCTTGGAAGCAGCTGCAGCTTATTGAGAATGGCTGGGAGAAAATGGGTTTACAGCCAGTCCTGTTACAATTTGCAGCAGGGAGGCACAACGGAGAATCCAAAACAAGCTGCTCTGTACACCTTCTGAGGGCTATGGCATGAGTAACACACCCAGACGGCTCCCATCCTCAAAGCCTGAGGCTCTGAGGGGACCGAAAACCAAGAAGGGGTGCTGGGACCTGGGTGTGGACCACTGAGGCGGGCCAAGCTGGTCCAGCACTGGGTCAGCTCAGCAGGCTGCATGGAAACGAACATCACCCACCCCCAGCTGCAGCCCTCTGAGACCCCAGCCCAGCACCTGAAGCTAAGAGGGGGAGCCCCCCACCCCCGTGAACTATAATCTCTAAATGAGAGGTGACTCTGGGTTCTTGCATTTTGTGCTGAAAATGAGATAGCGCCAGGCTGAGGATGCTCAGGGCAGTGGGGGTCCTAGAGGTAATACTGACTCCCCTTTGTTAGGTACCTACTAGGTGTCCCACACTTTATATATGTAATGTCCGGCCTGCCGGTGGTCATTTTCCCATGAAGAAGAGGAGACCTGGCAGAGATGAAGCCACTGAACACAGCTCCTAAATGGTGGTACCAACATTAAAACCAAGCGTGTCCATGTGCGGCTCCAAAGCCTAGCTCTAAACCACAGTGACAACGAGGACAGCTATGAAGGTAGAGAGACAGAGGTCGGCGTGGAGCCGAGCAGATGCTTTCATCCCAAGCCACAGCCATGACGTAGGCAGGCAATGCCTGCACTGAGTTGGGTGAGGTTGCTTTTAAGTAGAGTGAATGGCCCAGTTTACTGGGGACAGTCCAGTGTGATTATTAGTAGCACTCTCTTGACTGGCAAAAGTACCTCCGTTTCGACAATAATATGGTCTCTCTATTCGTAAGAGCCAAGCTTTGGGATGTGTGGTAGATCAAAGAGCAGACGGGCTCACTTCTCCTCCTCCAGCATGGGGTGTTGGACACCTGACCAAAATGTCAGGGAGGTCATATCCCACCCGCCTCCCTGCTACAAAGCCCGGGGCCAAAACCGCTGCCTTCCAAGGCTCTTGACAAACTGATTTAGCAGGTGGACAAGACAGTGGGCCCTCTTCCCCTTTCCTTCACTCCCTCTTCCCGCTTACCAAACACAACCTCCGGGCCAGGCTGATGGGTAAGTCCACGCCCACCCTTACCTCCTTTCCTGCTCCCCACCTGGATAAGAGAGGCCCAGGGGGAGGGGAAAGCAGGAAATGCCAGGCCACAGCTGTGAGCTGGCCAAGTGAAGCCGCTCCTCCACCTCCCCAGGGATCCCAGGTAAACTTCAGAGCAGCTCATTTCCTCGTCCCAGACAAGCCCCACCCTGGCCGCACAGCCTGCAGGTTGGCTGTGTCCTGGCGAGGAATTTTCCTGGTGGGAATCACATCCTGATGTTTCATAGCCATAAAGGGGCCTTGCCTGCCCAGGAAGCTCCGCCCATCCCCACCGGAAGCCCCACTCACTGCGGATGAAGCTTGTAGAGCGTCCCGTCCACGCCCACAGTCACGTTGAGGTGGTCCAGGCCCCTGTTCTCGCGGATCTTATCCACCACGGCAGCCATGCCCGCGCCGCACAGCTGCGCGGCCCTCTTGGACACTACCCCGCACACGGTCTTCACGAGGATGCTGTCGTCGCACGTGCTGTTCAGGCCAAGCTGCTGGAGGATGGCCCGGACCTGCAGCAGCGCTAATCGGTCGCTGTGGGGGACAAAAGCCAGGAGGCTGGATGAAGCAGGACCCACGAGAGCAGCACAGAAGCCGCCGACTCCAAAGGAGCCGGCCCCAAATCACTGCACTCATCCACGAAAAGGGGCATGGGGTTTTCTCTCCCCTTCAAAATAACATTTATTTGTCTATTTTTTTTAATGATCCCCAAAGTATTACATGTTAAGTTGTAGAAAAACTAGCAAATCTAGAAAAATAAAAAATTGGAAAATTAAAACTATCTACAATCCCAACACTGGGGAAAATACTATTAACGTTTAAATATATTTCCTTCCAATCTATTTTTCTTGGATATCATTAAACAATGTCATTGTTCTGATATGTGAATAGGCTTGTTCTTTATTTATTTATTTTAAAATTTTTGTTTTATATTGCAGTGTAGTTGATTAACAATGCTGCGGGCTTGTCCTTTATATATGGTTTTCTTTCTTGCTTTCTTCCATGCTTCATACATCTGAGCAAGTTCCCACCTCCTTATCTGAGACCAAGATTGGTAAAAGCTGCCATAGTATTCTATTCTGGGGATGACCATAATTTATTTAGCCAGTTTAGAGAAATTTAAGTTGTTTGCAATTTTCTGCTAACATAAAGTAACACTCTGATGACATTCCTCTTTACAAGTCTTTGTGTGCAAGTTAGATTTTTCCCTTAGGATAACATTTCTCGGTCAAAGGTTTTTTGTTTGTTTTTTAATCAGTCATCAATTTTATACACATCAGTGTATACATGTCAATCCCAATCGCCCAGTTCAGTGCACCACCATCCCCACCCCACCGCGGTTTTCCCCCCTTGGGTCCATACGTTTGTTCTCTACATCTGTGTCTCAACTTCTGCCCTGCAAACCGGTTCATCTGTACCATTTTTCTAGGTTCCACATACATGCGTTAATATACGATATTTGTTTTTCTCTTTCTGACTTACTTCACTCTGTATGACAGTCTCTAGATCCATCCACGTCTCAACAAATGACTTTTGTTCCTTTTTATGGCTGAGTAATAGTCCATTGTATATATGTACCACAACTTCTTTATCCATTTGTCTGTCCATGGGCATTTATCGGTCAAAGGTTTTTGATACATATTGCCAAGTGCCTTTCTGAAAGTTGTATCAATTTACTGTCTCTAACAGAGTATTTGGCCTTACTTGTCCCCAGTGGAAAGGGGCTTCCCTGGTGGTGCAGTGGTTAAGAATCTGCCTGCCAATGCAGGCGACACAGGTTTGAGCCCTGGTCAGGGAATATCCCGCGAGCCACTACTGAGCCCACGTGCCACAACTACTGAAGCCCACACACCTAGATCCCGTGCTCCGCAACAAGAGAAGCCACTGCAACGAGAAGCCCACGCACCACAACGAAGAGTAGGCCCCGCTCGCCTCAACTAGAGAAAGCCCGTGCACAGCAACGAAGACCCAGCACAGCCAAAAATAAAAATAAAGTAAATAAATTTTTTTTAAAAATTAGAAACACTGGACAATTTGGTAAGAATGGCATCACACTGGTTTAATCTGTGCTCCTCTCTATTAGTGAGGATTACTGTTTTTGTTTTTGTTTACTGGCCATATGAACTACCTTATACCAAAACTCTTGTTCTCCTGAGATATTTGTCTCCTTCTCATTAAACTGAAAGAGTTGACAATGACTGATGATGAACACAACAGCAGTGGTAAGAGCAGTCAGCCTTTTTTGAGGACTTACTATGTGACACGTGCTTTACATACATCACCTCATTCCTCCTCCTAACAGCCAACTGATCCATGTATGATTATTCCCATTTTAAAGATGAGGAAATTGAGGCTCGGAGAGATCGAGTAACTCACCCAAAGCTCACAGCCAATGGGGTAGAGCAGGTCTCAAGACCAGACCTGCCAAAGCTCTTGCCCACCATGCCATGCTCTGCATCTTGCATATATAATGCAAATGTTTTCCTTAGTTTTCTGTTTGTCTTTTAAGCTTGATGACTGATTTTGTTTTTAACTTATAGAAACTATGCAGCTAAATTTGGCAATTTTTTCTTTATGATCTCTCCCTTTGCTATCACACTTGAAAGGACCTTCCCCAGCACTTCACATCCACCAGGATAGCTATTATTAAAAGGAAAACAAAAACAGAAAAGAATAAGTGTTGGCGAAGATGTGGAGAAGTTGGAGCCCTTGTATATACTGCTGGTGGGATGTTAAAATGGTGCAGCCACTGTGGAAAACAGTATGGCAGTTCCTCCAAATAAATAAGTAAAATAATGATGTGATTCAGCAATTCCACTTTTGGGTATACATCCAAAAGAATTGAAAGCAGGGACTCGATCGTGTATTTGTACACTCATGTTCATAACAGCATTATTCACAACAGACAAAAGGTGGAAGCAACCCAAGTGTCCATGGATGGATGAATGGATAAACAAAATGTAGTGTATACATACAAGGAATTATTCAGCCTTAAAAAGCAAGGAAATTCTGACACGTGCTACAACATGGATACACCTTGAAGACATTATGCTAAGTGCAATAAGCCAGATGTGAAAGGACAAATGCTATATGATTCCACTTACATGAAGTCACTAGAGGAGTCAAATTCATAGACACAGAAGGTAGAAGGGTGGTTGCCAGGGGCTGGGGGGAGGGGGGAAATGGGGAGTTAGTGTTTAATGGGTACAAAATTTCAGTTCGGGATGATGAAAAAGTTCTGGAGATGGATGGTGGCGATGGCTGAACAACAATGTGAATGTACTTAATGCCACTGAACTGTCCACTTCCAAAATGGTAACAATGGTAAATTTAATGTTATATTTATCTACCACAATAAAAAAATGTTAACAGGAAATATTCACTGATATTTTCTTCTCATTCTTTTCTGGCTATTTTCCACACTTGGCTCTTGGGTGAACTTAGAATGAGGAGAGAAAGCAGTGGGGAACTTGGTTCCCTATCATGGTGCGCCCCCCTCCCTGCAGCTGTGAAATGCCATCACTCCACGTGCTCAAGTCCTCCAGGGTCAGTGCCGCAGGGCCGCTGTCTGCAGCTAGCACTTCACCGCGTGGGTTCTGGTGGGCAGTGAGTTTTACCTGAAGGTTACAGACCCAGGCCTGGGTGAAAGCGAGGAGCAGACCCGAGCCGAGCCCATATCAGTGCTGCTATCATGACCATTCTAAAATGAAGGTGGCTTTTGCACAAGCTCTTTTGCTGAGCACTTTTCCACCTCTTCTCACAGCTCACTGTGGAAGATGGCAAAGGCACAGATGAAATGTTCACTCTACATGAGAAAAACAGGAGGAAGACAGAAGCAGCTCGCTGTGGGGCACGGTGGGCAGTGAGCTATGCATCCTAGGCTGCCTTTCAGAGGAAAAGAGGGTGAGGCCAGACCAGGGGTGCTTGGCCCTTTTGGACTCAATGGTCCTTCAATACAAATATCTGTGATGCACCTTTCCTACCCTGAAATGTAACCTACTTACACACAGGATGATTTCAAACAAATCAATATAATGCCCTAACATACAGGATGAATAAAAGGAAATGATTTATAGTAAAATTATGGAACTTCAAAATGCAACTGCTCAGGGCCTACTACTCCAGAGGAAGAAGAAAACCCTCACAAATGGCCAAAATGTCCCCTATGTTGCCTACTGCCCCCATCACAGCCCCCTGGCCAGGTCCACCTCTAATAGGGAGGGCCCTGCCCACTCACCTCTCGATCTGAGAGAGATACTTGGTCTGAAAGATGCCCCGAGTCTTCAGCGGCTCAGAGATCTGCCCTCGGAAGAGGAATCCCCTCTTGGTGAAGTCAATCAAGATGTTGCGGACGATTTCACCCAGGTACATGCCGCTGATCATCTTCTCATACCTGAAACGAGAGGAGGGGACTGGGTGTCTCTCTGAAGCCTGCGGTCTCACGGTAACCCCGGGCGCCTCACTGTGCCTCACGGGCATCACCAACCCGTGCTCCCAGCCCTGTGCTCCCCAGCAGAGGCAGAGCGTGAGACCGGGAAGGACTGAGGAAGCCCCAACCCTCCCGGGATCAGACGCGAAAGTACCAGCAGGACCATCCTCTTCCTCACCTGACTCCCTGCCTTTGCCTGGCGAAACCCCACTCCAGCTCCCAGCTCTCAACTTGCCCAGCACTGCTCCAAGAGGTCTGTCCTCCCCCTGCCTATCTCAGCTCCCAAGCACCCTCCCTCCTTCACAGAACACACAGGTCCTCCACCCCTTGGCACCCCTGCAGCGAAAGCCTTGAGGCGACAGAGAATGTGTGTCTTGCTCAGCTTTGAGTCCCAGGGCCCAGCACAGCTCAGCGCTGCTCTCAGTCAGGTGCTCAATCAATACCTGTAGAACCAGCAAACGGCTTAAAGGAACACGACAACACAGGGAAAGTTCCCACTAGATTTTTGGAAGGTTTTGCCAAAACCCAGAGTGCTGGTCAAGTACCCACAGAGTGATAAAGCCACACAGGCTGGAGGACCCAGGCGGCCACCACACCCCTGAGGGTCACCTGTTCTTGGGGGCTTTTAATTCCTGTCCTCTCCATGCTCAGGAGCCTCAAGAACTGACAAGGGCTTTAAATGCTTCCATGCACACATCCCATCCCAGTGTCCCCAAGCTGGCACGACTCCACTGGAATCTGGATACTCCAGAAGACTTCGAGTGGTCCACAGGAAAAACACGAAATAGCACTACTATCATCAATTCCCATCTAGTCCTTTTCATTCCATCAAGGAGACATCTCCTTGGTGTTGATAAGTTTGATGTTGATATGGCTCTAACCCCTTCCAACCCCTACTGATCTCCCTTATAACAAAGGGGGTCTTCCTGTAGAGCTGTTGGTAGGCACAGTAGCTAGGATTGAAATAACGCTGTTCTTCACTATATCCATTTTTTGGTAATATTGGTTTTCCTCCCTCATTAAACGTAAGAATACAAGCTGATTTAAAGAAAAACATTAAGCATAGGTGGTATTTGGAAAAGACAAAAATCTTGAGGTTAGCTGGAGAATCACTTATGTTTGGGAGGTATTACCCCCAGCTCTTCATTCTGTTCCTGGGGGCACGGCTTGGACCACCTTGTCTTGGCTATGGCAGAGGATGGCCTGATCCCTGGGAGCTTGAGACAGGGGTCATTTGTCTCTATGCTGGGAAGGGTGGACACTGCCATCTCAGGGAGGGTCACTGACACCCGAGCTGCAAAGGTGCAAATAGCCACTAGGTGGTGCAGGAGGTCTGCCGTGGGAAAAGGAGGAATTAGCGGTGGCGGGCCTCTGCCTCACCCGTGACGGGGAGCCCCCCACTCCCACTGGCAACATCCTAATTTCCCTTGCCCCTTAACAACTGCAGGTCAAGTGTGTCCTACTAAACATGGCAAAAACCTGCCGACCAACAGATTTCTATTAGTCTGATGGGGAAGAAACATAGAGCAATGAGAAGGCCAGAATGTTCCAGGATAAACCTGGTCACTGAGAGGAGTGGTGTGGCCGCTGGTACCCTGTCCCCAGAGGCACCTGCACAGGACATCAACCCTGGGCCATCCTGTACCATGTGCTGCCGCCGCCCTCCACCCCTAAGTTCTCTGCTCTCCTTGGGCCAAAAGCCAAGGTCAGGAGTGAACCTGAGGGACCACAGTCTCCAGGCTTTGTGCAAACCCCACTCCTAGAAACTTCTTCCGTTGTAACAGGCAGAATGCCCTCCCATCCCGTCTCCTCCACCAGGTGGGATTACCTTTGCTTCCCGCCGTTTAGAGAATATTCATCCACCAGTTTGTCATAGATCGTTCTGATATCATCCAGACACCCGTTGTCCCCAAAGGCACCCCACTCCATGTTGATACACATTCGGCCCTCGTTTCCTTCTAGCGTCTCGACGTTTTTCATTTCTTCCATGTAGCAGGCATTGCTGCCCGTCCCTGAAATACACGAGGGGAGAATGAATGGCCACACCACCGTGCTTAGTGGGGAGGGGGGCTGCAGCTAGGCTTGGGGCCTGGGGCTCCACAGAGAGGGGCACGCTTTTGAGATGAACAAAGTAATAGCTTCACTTTCCCAATGTCTTCCAGGAAAATCTCAAAATATAAAGGCAAAGTCAGAGTTAACACTGCCCAGAGCATTTGATTAACTTACTTTATACTAAGATGTCAACACCGAGAGCCTCATGTGTTTACCTGCCCACGCAAGGCTATGTTTAATACAAGATGGTCAAACAAAGGGATGTATTTTCAATGGTGGAAGTTTAGGCAGCATTCAGACTGGAAGGATATTTCTGTTTCTCTTTTCTTCTCTCTCCACATATACGTACACACACACATACTGTATTTATACGTATATACACACATACATATAAAATATTACATGGAGCGGTTGTCTACTATCCCACCATGCATGTCCATTTATCTTTTCTTATCAAACTTGGCCGTGGACTCTGCCTGAATAAACTCTACTGTGTGTTCCAGAATGAGGCCCACCGTTAGTTCAGGGAAGGACAGTGTCCTTAGCATCTCAAGGGTGCCCTTCTAAAGCAAGGTTCCTCACCATTTTGGTATCACAGATCGCTTTGAAAGTCTGATGATTCTCCTGAGAAAAGGGACGTTTCCCTGAGTGCAGCCCTACACTGTATACACACAATCTGACAAACGGCTTCCAGGGGGTCAGGAGCCTCTGATCTCCATCCCTGACCTCCCCAGGGCAGGGCTAGTCAGACTGTGGCCCCCCAAGGACTAGGGCTGGACCACAAACTGTTTACTGTTCTCGACTAGGAGTAGTTAGGTACAGATGCTGAGAGGAAGCGTTCTGAAACTTTCACAGCAGATTTAATCTCCAGACATCCAAATTTGTGGTCACTGGCCTTGTCTCAGTGAATGGACGGGAAATTTAAAAACCATCAACTAACCAAGGAGTCCCTCACACAGATATTTTAACATACACCTGAATCCCCTGAGGAGCTGCTGAGATGGATCTTCTGATTCAGGAGGTCTGGGGTGAGGCCTAAGACCCTGCATTTCTAACATGCTCTCGGGTGATCCTGATGCTGCTGGCCAGGGATCACACTTGCAGCCGCAAGGCCCTCGAGCACCGTGGACCCACCCTGGGCGGGAGACAGAGGTCGATGGATTTTCAACATCCTTAAGGGACACAAGGACACCTCTACCAGCTAGACAAGTGGGCTCTGGCTGCTTTATGCCCTTTAAAGAAACTTAAGTAGAATTCACAGATGCTTCTGACTGTGTACCTGCAAGCAGACAGGGTAGGGAGTCCCCAGAGAAAGACAAACAGGCATGACTCTCTTGATATAAGAGAAGCCATTTTGGCCTAAGCCGTTTTGTGGTCTAAGCCTGGCCGCAAGGCTTGCTCTTGAACAGGTCTCAGTAATAATGATTTTAAGGGAACAAAAGGACAAACTGTTATCAGGCATGAGAAGTAACAAGAGCAAAGATAATAAATCAGTTGTAAAGACTCCTAGTTCTGTTTCAGTGGTAAAGATTAGCCTGAAGCACTTTCCTGAGCTGTTTTGCAGAATTTAAACCCCCGCTGGGCACTCAACCACCAGATCAAGTGGAACCTACGGGATGGTGATGTTGACCTTTTCTGACCCTCGTGACTTAAATCGACTGAAGCCTGGACTCTGTCAACCTTTGCCCCAATTCTATACTGAATTCTCCTCTGCCTAAGCCCCTTCGTGAATATGCACGTACCCTTAGCTTAAAACTTCCCCAATTTTTCTGTTGGAGGAGACATTGCTTTGGGAAAGATCCCTAGTGTTCTCTTTACTTGCTGCAAGTAATAAAGCCTTCCTTCTGATCTTTGGTTTGGTTGTGTCTTTTGGCTCGACACCCACCAAGAAGCCAACCCAGTTTTCGGGTAACGTAACTGGATTATTTTTGTTTTCTCGGCTCCCTTTCACCCAAAGTGTAAAACTGAGAGAAGAGGAGCCCCAGAAATGGAAGGGGTGCAAAGAAAGCCAAAACATGTAAATTATACTTCTTGCTCATGGGCGTTCTGAGCAGAGATCAACTGATGACAGAAGGAAAGAGTGACTTTGAAGGCAGCAGGAGAACCCCCTACCTCGACCCCCCCCACCTCCGTCCCCCGGCATTTGCGGGCCTGACCTCTGGGCAGGAAGGTGAGGTCAGGCCGGAAGCAGAGAAAGTGCTGTGTCACTCTAGCTTTGCATTTCACACCTAAGCCCATTCATAAGCAGAAGGTAGGGAGGGGCCGGGTGGAGAAAGAAAGCTTTGCAAAAGAAAGGAAGAAGCAAAGAGCCCCAAAGCCAGGCCCCAAACAACATTTACCCAGAGCTGCTCCCTAGCTTTTTAAATTTCCACAGGAGCCAAAAGTGGTTTAACAAATGAAAAGGTCTTCCTGGCACCAGGAAGGCAGCCTGCTGGGGCCTTCTCCCAATCTCCCAGGTCCACGCAGCAGGCTGCTTGCTGACTCTCTCCGTCCAGGGATGCTCTGCAGGTGTTAGCTAAGAAACCGGGCCTTTTCCCAGCATCCCTGGCACTAGAAGCAGGATCAGTTAGGCAAATGTTTTTCTTGTAGCCTAAATCAAGAAGCTTCCGGAATTTTGTGCTCTCAAGGCCCAGACCCCTACTGTGCTTGGATTATAAGGGAACAACCTGCAAAGCCAGATAATCCCTCTGCCTGTAACCGAGCAGGACCCTATGGGGCCTTCCCGGGACAGACCCCTCTCCCATATCCTCTACTTTAGGTCCTCTTTGAAGTACCTAGATAATAGTGTCTGATGCACATTTCCTAAGTTGTTTTACTGATGCTAAAACCCCCACCAAATGGAAGATATTAGCTACTTGATGACCTTGAGAACATAGCCCCAGGCCTGCTGGAGCCTAAGGACTGATAATGTTAACCCCTGTGACACCATCCAGTTACCTCACCATCAACCAATCAGAGAATTGTGCATGAGCTGATCACATACCCTGAGACGCCCCTCCCTCACCTGGCCTTTAAAAAGGCTGTGCAGAACTGTATGGAGGAGTTCAGGCTTTCTGAGCGTTGGCTGTCCTGGACTCCTTGTATGGCACCTCACAATAAACGCTGCCCTTTCGGTCCTGTGGTAATCTAACTCTTTGTCTATCCCCGCTCCCCCCACAAAATACCAAAAACATAACATAACACAAAAAATGCTGCACTTTTCCTTCACCACAACCCAGTGTCAGTAGATTGGCTTTACTGTGCACAGGTGAGCAGACCCAGATTTTGGTTCAGTAATATGCCTCCCACTTCAGCAGCTGGGACCACTGGTGCTGAAGGCCAAATGGTGCCCAGACTGCCCTCTGGCCCTTCTCCACAGTCGGGAGAGGAGGAGGCTCTGCTTTCTTCCCAGCCATAGGCCCCAGCCCTGCAACACCTGCCCGGGTCCCTCCCTACAAGCCCTGCTGACCAGGCCAGCTCCAAGCACGCCCACCCTGCCCACCGGGGCGTGTGAGCCACCTGGGGGCCGCACTCCTGGAGAGCTCCGTTCCTGACAATCTGCTCACAGTCAGCTGGAAGCCTCGTGGGCTGGGTGTTGGGAGGGGAAACCCCTGGAGAGCCCTGCAGCCTCGGGCCGTCATGAAACTCTGGAGGTGGTTAAGGGGACAGTGCTGACAGATATACTGTCTCACACCGAGGGCTGAGCTGTTGGCTCAGGGCCCCACAAAACAGGAAAACCCAGCCTACCCTGCCCCAGAAAAAGACCTTCCAGGACACCCACCTACGATGAGTCCAACCTCGCAGGTGGGCTCCTCATAAGCACAGGTCATCATGGTGCCCACCGTGTCATTGACCACAGCCACCACGTCCAGGTCAAATTCCTTTGGAAAGAAAGAGACACAGGTTTAGCTTTAGGGGAGGGACAGCGCTGCCCGCCTTGAGTTCTGCAGGGTCACTCTGCTGCACTGCAGTCAGAAAGCTGCTGGTGCATCATCTGAAATAGTTTCCTTACCAGCCTGTGAAAGGTAATGAAATGCTTCTTCACTAAACATCTACTATTAATGATGTATCTGAAGCTTGAGCTCTGAAGAAAGGAAGTATTCTACCCATTTCACAGATGGCAATGAGTCCTAGAGAGGCAGCCCAGGAGAATGGAGAAGAGACAAGGGACAATGTCCAAGTAGCTCTTTCTCTTGGCAGGTTAAAGTATTACAGCCTTTCAGAGGGCAAAATGGAAGTACCAAATCTATGTCTCAGAATCTGTTCTTTGGAGACAAACATGCAGGTACACAAAGGCACATACAAGGGTATTTATTGCGTGACTTATATGAGCCAGAAGGAGAAACAACCCAAATCTAGATCAAAAGGGGCATGTAAGGCCTGGTTCGGGCAAACTCTGGAATCCTGCACAGCCAAGAAAGTGAATGAGGTTGGCCTCTATGTAGCGATACGAAAGACTGCTGTTTTATAGTAAGTGAAAAAAGCCAGCTGTAATATAGTATACATGGTATGACTCCCATTTTTTAAATGTGTGTTGGTATATGCATGGAAAGTACATTGGAAGAACACTGAGATTAAGAGTTGTGAAATGGGCAAAAAGAGGGCATCAGGTTTCTTTTCAATGAAATATTAGCTGTCGTCTAGCACACTCTTCCAGGAACAATCGACCCCTCTTCCAACCCATTCATTTCAGCCTTCCTGACTGCCTGTGTATATTAATCTGCTCTTCTGAACTGGAGACACTTGAATGGACCTTTTTTTTTTTAACTTCTAACTGATTCCCTCATTAATTAATGAGTTAAATAAAAACTTCAGAATTTTTCATTTTATATTTTGTCAGTCAATGTCCTCCAGCCAAAGACCACCAGAAACATACCCACAGTGGACAAAGCTGCGCTTCCTGACTGGTTGGTTGCAACACGGGCAAACACATCCCATGGTGCGTGTCAGAAAGTGCTAGAAAGCACAGTTATAGGATCTGAGCCTGTGCTGGTGGTTTTAGGGAGGGTTCTAAGAAGTGGGGTTTTGCTCAGGACTGGATGCTGTCAGGAAGCAGGGCCATCTCTGAGCACGTGCCAAGTTCTGCCACGACGACGCAGCGCTTCCTGCTCATTTGATTCCATCGCGGTCGCAAGGGGGCTGTGATGACGGCTGTGCTCCGCGGCAGTGCCAGGCTGTGCCCCACGGTCGGGGCTGCTTTTCCCTTTTTTGAGCTGGAGGAGAGCCATGATTTTACATTCCTTAAACTATCCTTTAATAACACACAAAACTGTTCTGCTCTCTTTTATTGCCATCGGTTGGGGCAACCTTAATACCCTTGTCACAGGGTTCTGCATCGTTTGAATTCTTTACAGCAAGCAAGTACTTTTTTTTTGGCTGCCGAGTGGCATGTGGGATCTTAGTTCCCCAACCAGGGATCGAACCCATGCCCCCTGCAGTGGAAGTGCGGAGTCCTAACCACTGGACTGCCAGGGAATTCCTGAGCAAGTACAATTTTTATAACCTGAAAGAAACAGGAAAGATTTTTAAAAACATCCTTTTAATAGTTACCTCTCTCCTTTTTACCGCATCCCTCAGTAAGGTCGCTACATCCTGCCCCACGCAATCAGTTGCCTTAAAACCTTTCGTCCAGGTGATCAAGATTCCCTGCAATAGGAAGGGCAGTGGGAGAGTCCTGTGTCATTAATCCTTCTAGGCAGAATACAAAATCCCAACCCCTCCTTCCAGAGTAAACACCTGCTAAGAATTTACAGTGAGACGATGCTGGAACATCTGAGGCACAAACCAATAAAATACAAAGAGTCCTCCGCAGGCCTGCCCCTCTCACTGTCCTCACAGTGGTCTGGTTTGTAATCCCCACTTCACAGATGGAAAAACTGAGGCATAGAAAGTTAATGGTGCTGCCCGTGGTATAACCAACTAGTTCCTCTGAAGAACAGTTTGCCAAAAACATAAGTGGAGAAATGCAAATTTTTAGTAACACTGCTCCTACCTAAAGTAAACTTTAGGTTTGATTGGACTGTAGTGTATACACTTGCTAGGTGTGTACTCACTATGATGACGGTATAAGTGAACTGCTTTTAAAAATCACCAGACCTTTTAAAAACTGCAAAACCCAAGTTTATATGGATCCACCTGTTGAGATCCAAAAGAGTTATTAAGAGGGAAAAAGACCCGAGTCAGCACTGTGTCTGGATTAACTGGCTTCCAGAGGCAGGTGGCCCTGCCCAGCTTGCCAAGTGCTGCCAATCACGTGCCTCAAACCCTGGCCTAAGGCCCCGTGTGATGTGGTGCCAACACCAGGGCCTGCTCCCTGGCCATACCTCTACCTGCGGAACACAGAGGATGGGTCTCGCCCGCATGATTCTGCACAACCATTCCCTTCCACACAGAACATCCCCCCGGGCCTGCCAACACCCCTAAGCGTGGTGCCGGTGTTGCTGGAGTAGGCTGGGATGCTCCACTAGACTGGCGGCTTCCTGAGGGCAGGACCTGTGTGCCCAGCTCTTGGTCCTCAGCAGATGCTCAAGCCCTGACCTTGAGCCCTGGTTCATTCCATTTATTGAATAAACATTTATTAAGCATCTTCTCTGATAGCACACTGTGCTAGGGCCTGTGGGGAACACAGGTCCTCGGCTCAAGGAGCATACGACATCGCAGAAAAGAGAGACACCAAAGATCACTAAAAACTGTGTAAGAAGTGCTATAACCAGGCAACGTTCGAGGAAACAGGGAACACTCACGAGGGTGAGATTCTTTTTGCCTGGAGGACCAGAAGGCTTCCCAGAAGAGGTGAATGCTTTAAATGATAAAAGAAGAGTAGAGTCTTAAGATGTACTGGAGGGTGTGGCGTAAGGCCTGGGTCAACCCACTGTGACAGCTAAGCTGTCCCAGAATCGAGGGATGACACAGAGGCTGGAGGAGGCTTCAAGAGCTGACCCACACTGGCCAAGGGACAGTCAGCGCCGCCCGATGTCTGATGCCTGGAAAAAGGAGACTCACCGCATCCAAGCTCGTCTGCTTGCAGGGAAACGAAAACGTGAAGCCCAGAGGCATTCTGGGGCCCTTGATGCCCATGTAGTCCAGGAAGTCAGAGATGCAGGAAACGATGTGGTCAAACAGCTTTAGGAGAAAAGAAGGGCTTACTCATGTACCTTCTAGTTTCATACCTTCAGTGCATACATGCAAGTACACACACACACACACCCGCCCCCGACACATGCAGAGCAAGCCCCCCTCCCTAGTATCTTCCCAGCCCCTGAGCATCCTAAGCCCAGCATGGCTGAATGTACCTGATGCTTTCGGGCCACACAGACACAACTGCACAGCGGCATGTATCACATGCAGGTTCTGGGGCCCAACGATGCCACTGGCCAGGTCTGTGACGCACATATGCCATGGTGGTGTAAAAGCAAAACTGTCTCACCTCTTCCCCAGTGCCCTGCATGATTTCCGTGGGAATGGCGTAGATCTTGTTGTGCATTTCCACTGTTCTCTTTTTCCCACTGCGAATTTTCACCAGCAAGACGCGGAAATTCGTTCCTCCAAGATCCAGGGCCAAGAAATCACCGTGCTCTGTTGTGGTCAAGAACATAAAGAAGGTCAAGAAGAGTTAGTATTACCTCCTGGCAGCCAGTAACCCCAAGACTTCAGACTTTCAAGGGAGGAAGCCGCATATTAAATATAGGGGAGAAGCTGTTAAGCCTTCCCTCAGCACACAGCCCAGGCTCAGAGAGGGTGGGCACCAACTCATGACCACCGCAGCCTCTGAGCCACACTAGAAGGACAAAAGGCCCCATGGATGAACCATCTGTCACAGTAAACAAATAAATTTTACCAGGCTATTAAAAAGCCTGGCAACAATGACCTGATCTTAGTGAACCTCATATAAAAATTAATAATATATGTCAATGTGTAGAGTGTTTGCAAAAATGGCCACAGTCACTCCTCCCTGTATGCAGGCTTCTTTGCAAAGTGACTTTGCAGTTCTTCCCGTCAAAAGATGGAATCTATTTCCGCCTCCCCTTGGATCTGGCCTGGCCTTATAACTTGCTTTGGCCAACAGAGTGTGGCAGAAGCAGAGCTGAGCCAGCCCCAGCCTAGGCCTCCAAGAGGCTTTGAGGTCTCCCTCTCCCTGGTGGACCCTGCTGTTACCATGTGAACAAGCCCGGCGGCCCGCTGGAGGATGAGACACGTGGCCAGGCACTCCTACACCCCAGCTGACAGACAAATGCTGGACGTGTAAGGGAGAGTCCCCCAGGGACTGCAGACGCATGAATGAAAGATCAGCCAAGCCTGGCCCAGGTGAGCAACGATAAGTTGCCGACCCAGGGACCCCTGAGCAACAATAAGTGGTTGCTGTTTAAAGCCACTAAGTTTCAGGGTGGTTTATAATGCAAGAGTAAGTAGCTTACACATAGGACATACTCATATCACAAACAGTCATCAGCAACCCCCCCCCAGTGCTCAGCTCCAACAGGACCAGCAAGGTCAGCAGTACGGGGTTGGACGCTGAGCTCCAATCTGCCCGGGTGTAACAATCCCCAGGCCTCTGTGTGCCTCTCCACCAGGACCTAGGAAGGGGGCAGTGAGTGTTTATTCTTCTTCTGCCTTCCTGTGTTTATCAGAGGCCCTACAGCAATCTCAGTGCTTCGGGATCTGCCCAGCTCTGTTCTCTTAATAACACTTTTTAATTCTGAACAGGGCTGTGGTTTTAGAGACAGCGTCTGCCTGGGAGGCTGGACCAGGGGAAATCGACTGCCTAGAGTCACACACACGGCAAGTCGGTGGTAAAAATGGAAGAGAGAGGTTTGAGTGAGTTTCTAGCTCTTGCCAAAATCATGCCACCCCAGTGTAAAGCATTCCCTGGAGAAGCCAACCACCCTGCAGCCCCACCGTGACTCGGCCACTGGTATGAGAAGCAGGAGGGGCATGTCAGCCCCCAACAGAGGTCCTCACCTGTCCCATCAGGAGTGCTCCGGACGAAGGAAGGCAGCATCTTGACGACGGCCTTGTCGTGCGTCTGCTTGCCCAGCCCCAATTCCATCTCAGCCCGCATCCTCCTTTTCACCTCCAGCAGCATATCCTTGGTGAGACTGAAGTGGGCCAGGGTCTCCTCTATCTGCCGGTGCTGCTCAGCCAGGCGGTAGGCCACCGCGGTCACCATGGCAGCCCCCTTGCCGCTGCCACTCTCCGAGAGGAGGAAACGCACATCGCAGTCGGGCACCAAGCGCCTCAGGGTCTTGTGGAAACGCCGGGAATACCTGGGGTGGGGAGGCCACAAGAGCCGACTGAGCCGGACTGTAGGGACCTCTAGGACCCCTTTCTCTCTTCTTGCACACCTTAATTCCATTTTCTACACTTGCTTTCCGCATTACTCCAGTCACACAACACATCCACTGTAGAAAAGTTACCAAATGCAGACAGGTAAAAAGGGAAAACTGAAATCACCCACAGTGACACATAAAAAGAGAGGGCTCTCATTATTACATGAATATCGAGGGACTTCCCTGGTGGTCCAGTGGTTAGGACTCTGCACTTCCACTGCAGGGGACCACAGGTTTGATCCGTGGTGAGGGAACTAAGATCCCACATGCCACGAGGCCAAAACAAACAAACAAAAAAGAATATCAAATACAGAAAATTCAGGGTCCAAAAAAATGTTGTCCACCATAACAAGGAGATAATACAGCACAGTGGTCAAGAAAGAGCCCAGTGTTTAAAAGTCAGACCAGGAGACAGGGTGAGTGCCCCCACTTCCATACCAGGGGACCTTGTCCCGTTACTTAGCCTTGGAGTCACTGTGGATGACAGCATCTGGCTGACAGTGATGTGGTGGGAACTCAGTGAGTTCATCAAATCTTCGATGAATAACTGGCGCTGAGCAAGGGCTCAATCAAGCAAGAATTGCTCTTGTTTTCCATTTTCACTTGGCCCTTTCCCCCAGCCCCCAAGACCAGGGATATTTTTTAGTGGTTAGAAGAGGACTTTAGGACAGGACTCAGTGAGACACAGAACTTTCTCCAGGTCTGTGGTCTGTTGTAAGTACAGAAGGCTGCCTGCCATGCGAAACTGGGAAACCGGAACCTCAAAATGTTAACAGCGGTCAACTCCAGGGGATGGGATTAACAATGACTTCTATTCTCTTTGTAATTTTTTGAACTATCTGAAGTTTCTACACCAAAAATGTTATTCCTGAAATAATCAGTATTGAATCAAAGTTATTTTTTAAAATGTGATGTTGCAGATGACAGAGTTCTAGAGATGACTGGTGGTGATGCCTGCACAACAGTGTGAATGTACTAAAATGTACTGAACTGTACACTCAAAAAATGGCTAAGATGGTAAATTTTATATTATGTGTATTTTACCGCAAGTAGAAAATTATTTTAATGTGATGTAAATCCCTAAGCTGTCTTGTCCAAAAATTAGCCAAGAAATTTAAAAAACAAAAAAGAGAAAAAAAAAAGATGCCTAATTGCATTATCAAGAATTTTACAAGAACTCTAAGAATATAAAGAAATAAAATTATGAACCTGGCAGATAATAGCAGCTAACTAGCTCAAACCCTATCCCCTCAGCAACACTGAACTATTTCAGTTTAAGTCGATCTTTATTTAACTGTTACTAGAACTGGGTATTAAGGCACAGTATCTGCAAGGCCACTTCACAGGCACATTATACATACAATGGGAGAAATATCTGAGATCCTGTACAAAAAAATCATGTCACAGGCAGTTATTGTTAAAACTCAGAACATAAAGACTTAGAATTCACCTTTAGCCTTTTTAAAAGATTCAGGCCATGTTCTTAGTGGCCACAGAAGGCTTTTGATGATAAGGCGTCCAATAGACAAGAAGGCAGCATCAATGGGGACCACTTAACAACTTAATCTCTCTCTGGCTCTCAGATGCAAAGCATCAACAAGTTGCCCATTTTTAAAAAGTACTATCTGAGGGTTTGAGGGGCTTTAGAAACTCATCGGAGTTTCTAAAATAGGAATGTGGGCACTACACCTATGACCCGAGCTACAGTGAGGATGAAGGTCCCTGATGAAACGCAGACAAGCAAGAGAATTCAAGATGCAGACATATTCCACCCAGTGCTCCTGGCAGCTATAGAAATCTCTAACAAGACTTACGAAATGAGGAGAGATGATAGTGCAGTGCAGAAGCAACACCAGCAGCAATCAGCTGAGGGCTGGATACTTCCCCAGGTGGGCAACTCTGACCTTTCTGCCCAGAACTACATATTGTCTTGTCTGCCAGAAACCTTCACTGGGTGCAAAAGTCTGCCCTCTGGAGAAAGTCCTTAGCCCAGGCGGGTATTGCGTGCCAATTATAGCAAAGGGCAGACTCACTGTGGGTGCGTCTTGTAAAGAGACCCGTCGACACCAACCGTGGTCCGCAGCCTGGGCGTGCCCTTGTTATCTCGAAGACGATTCAGGATGGCGCCCAGCGTCGCTGCCACTAGGTTGGCAGAGCGGAACGAGACAATGGTGCACACGTGCTGGACCGAAATACAGTCGTCATCAGATGGCTCCACTCCCAGGCGGGTCAGGATTTCTCTGGCATTGTGGAGGCCTTCCTTATTCCTGTGAGGTCAGAGGCCAATACTTGCGAGTTAAGGACCACAGCAGGCAGTGCAAAGCACTGAGGTTTGAAGGTTCTGGAGAGGTGAACTCACCGTTCACCACGTGTGTACGACATGGGATGAAGGCAGTCAAATGCCTGAGGAGAGCCTGAGAAAGGGTCTCCTCCGTAAGAAGTCAGGAGGCAGCAAGAGGAAAAACTATACTAGGCTGGGTTATGACATGTCAGACAAACGGAGAGAAGTGAACAAGCCAGACCACATGGGCCCTGAACAGGTGAAGAAATAGATGCTTCCACCCCAGGGCTCAGTGCCCAGGAGGCCTGGGGGAAATCTCCTGCTCTTTGGGTCTGTGAGTTGCCCCTGCATTCTTACACATTCTTGCTTGATGTCTTCCAGTCAAATTTTAATTTGCTGCATACATACATGCTTTGTATATCTTTTGCTGGATTCACTCCAGGGTATAGTTTTATTACTATTGTAGATGTGGTCTTTAAAAAAAAAAAGAAGATATACATATTCTTTACACACACACACACACACACACACACACATATTTTAAATGTACCATATTAAGATAAAATGTTAACAGTGGGGAAAACTGGGTGAGGGATATGTACTATCTTTGCAATTTTTAAGTCTAAAAATATTCTAAAATAGAAGATTTTAAAATATATACATATTTTAATTACTGTCAATATATAGAAATATAATTAATTTTTGTATCTTATCTTCAGATATCTTCCTAACCTCTCCTGTTATTCTAATCACTTGTCTAGATATTTTTGGTGTTCCATACAAACAAATACCATCTGCAAATAATGACAGTTTTACTTCCTCTTTTTTTGATTCTTATGCCTTTAATTTCTTTTTCTTTCCTAAAAAACATTTGGCTAAGGCTCCAGGACAGTGCTGAATAGAAACAGGTGATACTGTCTTGCTCCTGATTTCAAAGAGAATGCTTCCAACATCTGCACTGGTAAGATGTTTTTAATAGGTTTTTTTGAGATAGACTTTATTACAATATAGATGACTTCTTGAGCTAGTTCAAGTGGGTTTTGTTTCTTGGTAACCTAAGAGCCAACACCAGAAACAGGCCCAGAGGAAGGCAGGCATTTCCTGACTTTGTCAATGATTCTGAAGACAAACCATGAGCCTCTTGCTCCCCCCCCCCCCAATAGTTGATCGGGTGACTTGAGAAGAGAGACGACTGGAAACTCAGTACTGTGCCTCCCTATTGACTGTAGCTCTGTACCAACTGCTCCTAAAGGAGAGATCCTAGGACAAATGCCAGGACTTGGATGGGAAATAAGAGTAAGTTCAGATAAACCCCTCTCCACTTACATTAGCATCTTCTCCCAGGAGCCAGAGCTATGAGGCCACTGGCTCTGAATTTCTAGGACCACAGCAGGGGCGGTGGGATGACCGCCTCGTGTGGAAATGAAAGGGCATTTCTGGCACCAAGCTAGCCCTATCCTTAAACAGGTGGCCTTGCACGGCTACGTGGGGTCTCCTGAACCAGGAACAGAACCTGGTGGCGCACGGAACTGGCCACAGGACAGGAGCCCTTCAGACGTGGAGCCGCCTGACTAAACCAAACTGCCTGGCATCAAGTTCACCCAAGGCCTGCAAATAATAGTCGAGGCAGGGAAGTCTGGGTTTCTTATGTTGAGGCCAAAAGGTAGCAGCCGGGTGGCTGGCTGGACTCTGTCCTTCTATGTCTATCTGTCCTGTCTCATCTGTTAACCAATGTTTCTCAAACTTGTGCCAGGGAACACCTGTGGCAGTGAACAAGTGAGAGAATGTAGGGGCCGAGCCAGAGTCGGGAGGGAGGAGGCAGAGGGTGTTTCAGGCACAAGGGAGTTTTGGGAAATGACCAGCTAACCGAGGTGAACTGGGGTTTCTTTAATATGCTAATGAATACTGTACTTCTCTAAGTATTTTCAAATCCTATTGGTCACAGAACCCTTTTTTCAGGGAACACCTAATGATCTTGAGGTCACTGGGTTTCCCTGGAACTTTGTCTGGAGAAGGTCCTGATATCCCAAGGGGGAATTAACCGGGTCCGGGCTCAGTCAGCTCCTGTTCACCACCAGGATTCTAATCAGGGGTGTGTGTGTGGGGGGGGTGGGTGGGGGTGGGTGTGTGTGGGTGTGTGTGTGGTGCGGAGTGAAGGAGAAGAGGCTACTTTCATAACTAAACCATCCACAAAGCATTTGCCACTAACTAGATGGCTCTTTAATGCCACCAGGTGCCCACAGGGAAAGCAGCCCAGGATGGGTGAGCTAAGAGAGAGGGGAGACTGGCCCAGAAAGCCCTGACACTCTTGAGAAGCCCAGCAAACCAGGACTTAAGTGGTAACAAGGGACCTGTCATTCTTCTCTGCCCCACACCCCCAGAAAGCCTTGAGGGGAGGCACCTACTTTTCAATGGCTGACACGTCACTGGTGTTAAACTTCCCTCTGGTGAGCAGCTCCGGGGTGATCCGCCCTTCAAATAAGAGGCCCTCCTTGGCCATCTTGACCAGGATCAATCGGACCAGCTCGCCCATGTACATGCCACTGACCATCTTCTCAAACCTGCAGGAGAAAAGCGCCCAGGCACTTGTCAGTCTTTCTTACGTACCCACCAGTGGGGCAGCTCTTAAAGGGTGCGAGAGACACAAAAGGAGAGGAAGGCATGGCCCAACCCCTCACAAACTCACATTCTCACTGGCAGGCAAGACCACACACTTGTGTGATCAAACAGCGAGCACACAGCGGGGGAACAGGGGTCATCCGGACCCCACACCCACCCCCAGGGTAGGAAACAGGAGGAGAGCACCAAGGGGCAGGGGCAGGCAGGGAAGGCTGCCTGGAGGCAGGGGAAACATAAGGATTTAGATTGGGGTTGACGAGAAGGCCCCCAGACAGAAATGAGCAGAATATGATCATCTCTTGCAAAACTTTATGCCTTACTTTTTATTTCATTTTATTTATTTTTATTTATTTATTTATTTATTTATTTATATTTTTTGGCCATTCCACACGGCTTGCAGGATCTTAGTTCCCCGGCCAGGGATCGAACCTGGGCCCCAGCAGTGTAAGCGCAGAGTCCTAACCACTGGACCACCAGGGAATTCCCAATGCTGTACTTTTTAAAGGGCTTTCATCTTCATCACCCTATCAGGGAGCTCGCCAATTCCTGTGGGAAGGTGGCCAGGAAGTATTCTCTCCATTTCCCAGCTCAGAAAGGGAAAATGTCTTCCCCGAGGAAAGATGACAGGGCTGAAATGCAGCCTTTCCCCATGGGACCTCTGTCACTGGTCACCTCCCTGGCATCCATGATCTTCTCCAGCCAAAAGGACCAGGAACGTGCTTTGGGGAACTCACTCCTTCCCCAGTGACCGGCCCCTACACTCCAGGAGAGGGCTCCAAGCAGCTTAAAACCAGTCGGCTCATCTTACTGCTCCGGCCACATTCAGCCACAGGCCAGTCACAGCGGATCCGCTCTCCTGCCTCCCCTGGGAGGTGTGGTGGGAGGTGTGGGCTCTGTGGCTGCAACAGCATTTTGAGCCCAACACTGCAGGGGAGAGGCCGCCAGGGACTGGGGCTCGACGACATATCTGAGCCAGATCCAGGTCCCGAATCCTGGCTGACCAAGGGCCAGGAGGAAGCCCTGAGCAGGACAGATCAGAGGCAGGTCCACATCCGGGCAGCCAGCCTCTCCTCTGAGGGAGCCCAGCTGGCACACCCAGAGCTGGCTGTGACACAGCAAAACGATCTGTGCTGTTCAGAGCCAGGCCCAGGAGCCAGGGGTGCTGCTGGGACCTGAGCACGCGGCCCTCCCTAGCCCCAAAACAAGGTGCCGAGAAACACTAGTTCTCATTGTTCTGCTGTGGACAGGACCAGACAGGACCTCCCCAGCCACAGCTGTGTTGAGGACCCCTGGCAGGAGAGCACCTTCCTGAGTCCTGGCCACCCTGCCCAGCTGCTGCCCCGAACACCTGTGGGAGCGGCCTCTGTGCAGCCTAATCTGCAGACTCAGAGCAGACAGGAGCCAGACTGCCTGGGCTTAACCCCAGCCCTGACACTCACTGTGCTACTTACCTCTCTGGGCCTCAGTTTCTTTACCTGTTTAATGGGTCTCGTGGCAGGGCCTACCCTTAAGGTTGTTGTATGGAGGACAGGGATTGATATAGGTAAAGTGCTACGGTGCCCGATTAATGAGTGCTGTGGCCCTGGCTATGTGTCTCATACTTAACTAAGCACCTTATATGTATTAACTTATTTCATCCTCATTACAACCCTATGAGATCGACATTGTCATTATCCCCATTCCACAGATAAGAAAACTGAGGCATAGTAGGATGAATTGGGAGATTGGGATTGACATATATATATTAATATGTATAAAATAGATAACTAATAAGAACCTGCTGTATAAAAAAATAAATTAAATAAAAATTTTTAAAAAAGTATTCATAACATGTTTACAGAAAATTTTTAAAAAAAGAAAACTGAGGCATAACTTGCCCATCGTCACAGGGCTGATAAGTGGCAAATCCACATTTTTAATCCAGTTAAATCCAGCCCCAGGTTCTATGCTCTAATCACTGTGCTGTTCTGCCTCTCTCATGGACCGTATCATTAAATGTTACCTGTATTACTGTCATGCTAGCAGCCACTAGCCCCACCCCTAACCCAGCCTGTGCTTGTTCACCTCCACCTCACTTCCTCTAGGTGGTCTGCCCCCCTGTTGGGCAAGTATGACAATAGGAAGGTTCTTCCCCCTTCAGATGAACAAAACTCAGCCGCCTGCCTGGCACCACTCTACCCACTGCTTTTTGCTCTGCCATCTGGAGACACTCAGAATGATCTGCTCCCCTTTCTACACGATGGTGTCTTAGACGCATAGATACTGCCATCCCCCTTTCCAGATAAAGGAAGCCCGAGGCCAGGAGCCTGTCCTTTCTCAGTCCCCAGAGTCCCTGTCAGAGCAGCAGAACGAGGAAACAGCACTTCTCATGAGCCTCCAGTGAAACCAAGCAAGTCGTGATCTGCTTCTCAGCAGTCGGATGCCTACAACCACAGGCCGGTGGGCAGCACTGCGGTGTTGCAACCTCACTGCCTGCTGGTGGGCACAGGCCTGGGGGAGACTGGGAAGGGTTGGGGGGGTACCATATTCAGACAGGAGAGCAAGGACTTGCACGCCGATCAGGAGTTCCCTTGGCAGCCAGGGTCTGCTCCGACAGGCAGCGCAGGGACAGAGAAGGAGGGTGAGGTCTGTGGCCACCTAATGAGGATTAGAGCTGCTGAGATTCCATGGAGCAGGCAGAGCCACAGTAAGTAAGCAGGTGTTTGGGGGATGACTTGAAAAGAAGTGGAGTTACTCCACCACCATTCAGGCCAAAGAATTTTCCAGACCAAACCTTCCTGCTGTTACGATCACTGCTACTGCTGTTTTGTGGGGCGGTGTCTCCTTTGTTTTGAAAGATGTGAGAAGGAATCACAGGGAAATGGGATTCAAAATTCCAGACAAAACAGAGAAAAAGAGCCAGAGGCCCAAGAAGACAGGAAGAGGAGACAGGGAATTTAAAATGAAAGAAGGTAGGGCTGACACCTACAGTAGGAGACAGGTATGAGACCAAAACAACAAAGGCCCAGGACGGAGGGCGACAGGGAGGAAGGCCATGTCTGATCCCTTTTAGAGAGAGACCTTCTAGCTTGGGGGCTAGGGTGGGGTTCCTGAATACTCAGGGCCGTTCCCCCGCGGTCCTGAAGCAGCAATCACCAGTGAAGGCAGGAGCCACTGTGCCACTACCCCTCCTGTCAGCCGTGTATGGTCAGTACTCAGTAAATGCAAACTTCAGTCAAAACAGATGAGGGGGTGCGTAGTGGGCTGGAGCTCACCTGGACACAGAGCCTTTACAAAGAGCTAACACACCTATGTTTTCAACCCTGGTTAAAAACTGGAATCACTTTTAGGCTCCTGAAGACAGGCCTCAGCCCAGGCCAAATGAATCAGAATTGGGAGGGAAGGTCGGTAGGGCGGGAGGATGCCTGGGCGACAGTATGCTTTTTAAAGGGCTCTATGTAATTCTTCTTTATTATTTTATTTTATTTTTATTTTTTGGCCGCACCATGTGGCTTGTGGGATCTTAGTTCCGCGACCAGGGATTGAACCTGGGCCCTCAGCAGTGAAAGCACAGAATCCTAACCACTGGACCACCAGGGAATTCCCCTTTTTTAAAAAAATTATTTTTTTTTTTAAGGTAATTCTAATGAAAAACATTGCTCTAGGGGACTTCCCTAGCAGTCCAGTGGTTAGGACACCATGCTTCCACTGCCGGGGGTGGGGGGGGCGGTGGCGGGCGCAGGTTCAATCCCTGGTCGGGGAACTAAGATCCTGCATGCCATGTGCCGCGGCCTAAAAAAAAAAAAAGAAAGAAAAGAAAAACATTTCTCTAAAAGGTTAATAGAATGAAAGCTCCATGAAAACGCGTTGTATGTGTGTTTTGGTTTTTGTTCCTTTCAGTCTATTTTGTCACTTCCATATCCACAGTGCCTAGAGCAGAACCTTGAGGATAGTATGCCCTTGGTAAATATTTTTTTAATTAATGTCAAAGGCAGAGAAACAGATGTTGATATAGATTATTTGTTTGGGGGTTACCTTCCTATTTGAGCAGTGGTGCCATTGATCAAGATGGCTCAGGATAAACTATTTATGTAACAATAACTTGGTAATAGTTTGTCAATGCTTACCAGATACCAGGTATTGCTAAATGCTTTACATTCCTTAGATTATATGATCCCCAAACATCCATATGATATAATTGTATTATTTCTATTCATTTTAAAGATAAATGAACTGAGGCTTAAAGGGGCTAATTAATACATCAGATGCCAAAATTAAATGTATGATAGAAACAGAATCTGAACTTACAGAGACTTACGTAGACTTTATTACATAGACCAGGACCTAAGATATACTTGGGTTACAAAATAAATAAAGAAAATTATCATAAGAAGTAGAAAGCCTAAATACATAAAGAAGCATGTACTATAAGTTTTTAAAATGTTAAAAAATTAAAATAAAAAAATCTATTCCTGAAAAAAAAAGAAAGAAAAACATTCCTCTAGACCATCCTTGATGATTTTTGTTCATAAATGATGAGATGCCTCTTAGACATTCTGGAAGTTCACTATGAAAAACATGTACTTTCCAACAGGACAGAAAACCCCAAACTTAACCCAGATTAAACCTCAACAAAGAGCCTTGGGCCAGCTTTGTCCTATCCCCGTATCCTAGTGCCTTAATTTCCCCATCAGTCAAATGAAGCAAACACCTTTCCCTTGTACAAGGAAAACAAAAGGGCTTTGAAGAACTTGGCATTGCACAGAAGACATAGGGAAGACGCCCCAAATCAGGCAGAAATCTAAGAGACCAGGTAAATTTACTTTGGCAAAAGACTCTCTGGCCAATAGCCTATTTCTAGGAATATATGATACAACTCAAGCATCTGTCATCTCTTTGGAACTGTTCCTACCAAGACCTGACCTATGGTAATCAGTAAGCAGGGAAGCATATTGGAGATGGACCTTACCCCACCCTTCTTACTCTTTTATCCTTTTACCTCTTTAGCCACCCACCCATTTCCCAGTCACTCAGCTACACCTCTCACCCACCATCCATCTTCCACTCCCCCATCCATCCATCCACCCATCCTTGCATCCATCCCCTATCCATCCACCATTCCAAGAATGTTTACTGCATTTAGCAATACCTCAGTTCACAGTTCAGCCTGAGGATATGGTTCAGCCCTTTAGAGAAATTCAGAATTACGTCTAAATGGAGCGCAGAGAATCCAGGTTTCCACCCAAGCCATGTAGGATCCCTACACTGAGGCTAAGGAAACAGACAAGGGCCTGGGCCATATCTGCTCAGTTATCACAGGTAACTGCCCTACCTGCTCTGCTGAGAAGGGTGACTTCTGATTAAGTGATCGATAGTAACTACAGGTACGTAATTTCTTATCTGAAACCCCTGGGGTCATATGTGCTTGGGAACGTGGACATCTGAGGATTTTAGAGATGTAATATGTTACACATGCCACATAGTACAGAATAACCCCAGAGGGGCCTGAGGCAGTAGTATAATCAAGCATGGATCTCCACTGACATGTATAAACAGGCACAGTAAATAGTTTCATGTCAGCTGGGGTCAGGTTTTAGAATTGGGGGGTAGGTCAATAGATTGAGGGGAAAAAATATTTGGCTATCAGAGCTGGGGCTCTTTATTACCAAGCTGGTTGGTGCTTCGGCATGCAAAGCAGATATTCGACGCTCGGCCTAAGAACTCAGAATTCTCTCCATGAGAGACCTCATTTATTCACTACCACAACTCCCAGTGGAGGGGGGCTGGCCATTTATGCAATTCCATTAACTCAGGTGGAAAGCCCAATCGCCAGCCTGGGTAATAGGTAAAATAGGTTTCCAAATGACGAATCAACTCCCTGACAGTGCCTCTCCGACACAGGATAAGGGCTGTTAAGCCAACAGGGTCAATGAACATCTCCCAGCGGGCTGACAGCATCCAACTCCAGGATAAGGCTGCTGGGAGGTCGATCAAAGAGAGCTGGCGGCACGCTAGCATCACAGAGAAATATGAGTGTGCACTTCGGGAAACAAGTAGCTCAAAGGAAGCAATGCCCACACCAGCCTGAATAATATCACTCATACTTCTGTAGCCAGAGTTCCCCAAGGCCAAAACCCACTTGCCCAAGAAGCCTGATGTGATGTTCTTTATCAGCTCTGACCCATCTGCCTATACATGACATGGAAGAAGGTCTCTCCAAGGTCTGCACGACTCACGTGGCTCTCACCCACTCCTCTGCATGACAGGTATTTGCATGTGTGACTTCCCTCCCCAACTAGACCTTAAGTCCTAGAAGGGAAGGTGCTGCTTTGTATCCCTGGAGCCTAGCACAGAGCTGGCACATCCTAAGTGTTCAAGAAATGTGTGCTGAATGAACGGATGGCCTCTCCCACCCTGAACAGCAACCCTAGTGAGGACGGCATATGGAAACGCTTTTAAACCTTAGCTTTGTGCTAATGACTCTGTGCTTTTCATTTTCAAACTGTTTTACAAGGACACAATCACAGTGCAATTAAACAAAGAGAAAATCATTTAAAATATGCTTTTTGATCCCTGGTCGGGGAATTAAGATCCCACAACCCACACCGTGTGGCCAAAAAAAATTAAAAAATAAAAATAAAATAAAATACGCTTTTAAAGCTGCAGACTTCACAGCTGTGTGTCTCTCCAAAGAAGTGAGAGATAACACACACTTGATGGGCTTTTCCTTTTCTGATCACCTGGCTTCCTGCCCCTCCCACCTCCCACCCCAAATCTTCCGTTAAGTGTCCCCTAAGTTCTCTATATGACTAGTTAGAAAGGGTGGGACTCACAGCTGCTTCCCGGGGTTGAGTGAGCCCCGGTCAATCTCCCGGTCGAACTCGGTGCGGATGTCCTCCAGGGCCCCGTCGTCCCCAAAGGCCCCCCACTCGGTGTTGATGCACATCCTCCCTTCGTCGCCTTCCACCAGGTCGATGTGCCTCAGTTCCTCCATGTAGCACGCGTTGGTGCCCGTGCCTTGGAGAGAGAGACGAGATCAGAAGCTGTGACCGCACGCAGTCATGAGAGAGGAGGCGGTGCCTTCTGGAAACACCGGCTTCAGGAAGGGACGAGGACACGGTGGGCGTTACCAATGATGAGGCCGACTTCACACTGCTGGTCGTCGTAGCCACAGGTCATCATGGTCCCCACAGTGTCGTTCACCACAGCCACAACGTTGGCGTCATAGTCCTTGGGGGAGAAAAGGGGGTGTCACCGTCCACTCACACATGGAGCAGAGATCACAAGCTTCAAGACAGCCTGGCGGGAGGGCTCTTATTTTCACAGCCGCCACTGCCCCTGTGGGCGGTGCTGCTTTCATTACTGCTGGCACTCAAATTCACTGGATTAGAGCGCAGTGATCACGCTGTGGAGACAGCAAGGTGCCCTCCATTATCTGGCTTAAGATTCTTTTCAGAATGGATTTTACTCACAGAGCCACAGCCCTGTGCAAACCACCCCACTGCATCCATGTGCCTTCTGCACTTGATGCAACGCCGGCCTGCTGCACTCGACCATGCCAGCTCCCTGCACAGCTGCCCTCCTGTTGGAAGGAGGCCATCCCCTGCCCAAGGGCTTGGCTCTTTGGGGCAGTACCTCGGACAGCTCTGCTTTGAACCAGCCCCGACCTTCTAGACCGTGAACTCTCACCACTCACCTGCCTGGGTCTTCAAGGACTGCCCTCCCCCCCACCATGTGATGGCTCAGGCCATGCACTACTGTCCTCTCAAAGAGCCTTGGTCACACAGCCTTCTCCCCACACTCCCCCACCTCCGGGTAGTCAAGGCAAGTGGCCAGTGAGAAGTTACCCCGCGCTTTTTGATGGCTTTCTCAAGCAGCTTCACCACATCCGTTCCCTCCACTCCACTCGCTTTAAATCTCTTTGTCCAGGTGATCAGGATGGCCTGCAAAGGAGAGTAGATGGGGTTGGAAGAGGGCTGGGAGGTCCCTGGGGGGTCTGCTCAAGGACAGTGACAGAAGCGGAGGCCCAGAGGGGACAATAGGTTCACTCCAGATCACACTGGGTAACAGAGCCAGACTCTGTCCTATCTCCTGTTTATCCGTCCACACAATGTATTTCTCTGGGGGCTGCCATGGGGAAAAACCCTGCAGCTCATGCTCAAATACAGCCAGTGGCTGGCCAGTGCCGTGGTGTCACATGGCACGCAAATCTAACTGATGTCAACTGCACAGCCAGACTTCATTTAAAAAGAGAACAAGATTGTCATACAGAGTGAAGTAAGTCAGAAAGAGAAAAACAAATACAGTATGCTAACACATATATATGGAATCTAAGGAAAAAAAAAAAAAAAAGGTCATGAAGAACCTAGTGGCAAGACGGGAATAAAGACACAGACCTACTAGAGAATGGACTTGAGGATATGGGGGGGGAGGGGTAAGATGTGACAGGGTGAGAGAGTGGCATGGACATAGATACACTACCAAATGTAAAATAGATAGCTAGTGGAAAGCAGCTGCATAGCACAGGGAGATCAGCTCGGTGCTTTGTGAACACCTAGAGGGGTGGGATAGGGAGGGTGGGAGGGAGGGAGACGCAAGAGGGAAGAGATATGGGAACATATGTATATGTATAACTGATTCACTTTGTTATAAAGCAGAAACTAACACACCATTGTAAAGCAATTATACTCCAATAAAGATGTTAAAAAAAAAAAAATGAAAAGGCAACCTACTGAATGGGAAAAGATATTTGTAAATGATATTTCCCATAAGGGGTTAATATCCAAAATATACAAAGAACTCATACAACTGAGTATAAAAAAATCCCTCAAAACAAAAAAACTGTCTGATTAAATAATGGGCATAGGACCTGAATAGACATTTTTCCAAGGAAGACATACAGATGGCCAACAGACACATGAAAATATGCTCAATATCACTAATTATCAGGGATATGAAAATCAAAACCAAAGTGAGATATCACCTCACACCTTTCAAAATGGCTATTATCCAAAAAACAACAAATAACAATTGTTTGAGACGTCATGGAGAAAAGGAAACCCTTGTACATGTTTGTGGGCATGCATATTGGTGCAGCCACTATGGAAAACAGTATGGAGGTTCCTCAAAAAACTGAAAATAGAACTACCATACAATCCAGCATTTCCATTTCTGTGTATTTACATGAAGACAATGAAAACACTAAATCAAAGAGATATATGTACACTTGGGTTCATTGCAGCACTATTTACAAAAGCCAAGATATAGAAGCCACCTGTGTCCATCAATCAATGTATAAAGAAGATGTTTTATAAATATTCAAAACCAAGCAGGACCCTATGGGGCCTTCCTAGGACAGACCTCCTAGGCCTTCCCTGAATTCCAAAGAATAAATTTAATCAGAGAAGTGGGAAAATGCAGAAACAAAGAAAAGCAGTCAAGCAAGACAAAATAATATCAGTTTAGCCATTAAACAAATTCAAGGACATTTAGTTCCTTTTCAAGGCCTATAGATAATATTCTGAGCCAAATTCTTTGATCCTTTTTGCAGATATTGAAACCACCACCAGGTGGAAGAAGTTAACTGTATGCTGCTCACAAGCACATTAGACCCAAGACTGGTTGGAACCAGAAGGTTGATGATGTTGACTCCCCATTATCTCACCACCAACCAATCAGCAGACCTTCCATGAGCTGGTCACTCACCCTGCAACCCTCTTCCTCACCCTATCTTTAAAAAACATTTCCCTGAAAGCCACTGGGGAGTGCTAGCTGCCTGGACTCCTTGCTTGGTACCCTGCAATAAATGCTGCACTTTCCTTCACCACAAAAAAAAAAAAAAAAAAAAAAAAGAGAACAAGAGAAATGCCGTTATTACCTGATCACCTTTCTGCACTTTCAAACCAGACCTTGGTTTCCACAGCCCCAATGAACTTTTGTCAGAGCCAAATTGGGAAGGGAAACAAAATGCTAAGATAATTTTTGGCTACTGAACTTCTAAGAGCCACGTCCTGAGATTAAAGGATAACACTGACTATATATGATTCATGCGTCTTCCCCAAGTTTGGAACTTAACCGCCATTTGTAAGCGGTGACACTGCAATTTATACAATATGATCCATCTCTGTGTGTATATTAATGGAGAAACATTAAGGACAGACATCCAATGGTTATTCACTTGGGAATGTAGAAGGGTAGGAATTTTTACTTTTTGCTTTACACCTTTATATTATTTCAATTGTTTTACATATTGCATCTGTATTTTTTTTTTAATCAAGGATACTAGAAAAGAAAAAAAATTGTTCTACTTGACTTTGCCTCCGAATGGAGGAAGTCACTATAAACGCAGCAGGGTTGGGAGGGGCTGCTGTTCAGGCCCTGTAGCCTCCGGGGTGACGCAGCGATGGGGAGCTTTTCCACACTGGGCTGCCCCGCGCTCTGAAAGCCACACAGCCTGCAGGATGCACCGGGAAGGGCAGGCAGCAGCCTGCAGCCGAGCCAGGCATTCCAAAAGCCCCTGGACACTCTGTTTTCTTCCCTTCAACCCTCAGGCCTCCAAAACCCTCGGAGAACATGGTATTGTGGAAAGAACGTGGGTTGGAAATCAGGAGATTGATCCTATTCCCACCACTTCTGCCCATTTCCTTGTGGGCAGTTTCCCCAACTCCTCTGAGGCCCACTTTGCTCATCTGTGGAAAAAGGCAGCTGGTCTAGATTTGGACAACCTTGAAGGTCCCGGGCAGCCTTGAGGAGTGGGCACAGACCTCCGGATGGGTAATTAGAGCCTGTGATCCACTGGCTTCCTGGCAGGAAGCATGCCCAGTTTAGGAAGCCCTCTCCGGATGGGAATCAAGGCTGGCAGGTGGGGGACACACTTTTGGCTCCTTCTCTGCCAGGCACATCTGCCCTGCCCTGCGGGGCTTTTGTGCCCCTGAGGACGTTCCCTCTCCACTTCTGCAATGCCTCCTTCCCTGAAAGACTGCACCTCCGGGGGGCAGGCCATGTCTGCGTGCAGCTCTTTCCCAGGGCCTAGCCCAGCCCACACAGGGATGGCACTCGGGCCACAGCCACTGATAAACAAGCATACAGCCAGCACTGTTGCTTCATTCCCAGGCCATCTCCCACCTCTCCTTGTGGGAGGAGGGGTGTCTCACCCTGTCTCTGCCCAGGGAGTGTGGCTATCGAGCCTCAGTTCTCAAAAGCAAGGGAAACTCGTACCAAAAACAGGCCTTGTGAAAGGTCACTAAACCTACTTTGTTTTCCTTCACTTGCTTGAGTTTAAGAAATGGTCCTCTCTACCTAATGGCCACAAATACCATGATTCGTCTCCAAAAATACATATATAATTAAAGCAATTAGAAAATAAACATGATTATCATGACCTTACATTAATTTCTACAAATATTTCTAAAAAATACAAGATACACAAGCCATCCTGTAAGCAAAAGGGAAAAGTAGTCAAGGGAAAGGGTTCATTAGCATTTCCCCTATGGGGCTTCTGTGGAGCACTATGATCCCAGAATGTCTTACCTCGTCTATTTTGGATTGCCGACAAGGGAAAGAAAACGTGAATCCGACAGGTAATTTCTTGTCCTTGATTTTTTTTTTCTCCATGAAGTCTCCCAGGCACTCAGCGACATGATCAAAAAGCTGGAGGAAGCACAAGAGAGCAGTCAGGAGGGAGGAAGGGGACTTAGCAATTCAGGAAAAATGTGAACAATTCTCTGCCCCACACAGAAAGGAGCACGGCTACCCCAGCTGCCCATACCCAAGGCACCCAGTGGCCCTGCATGAAAAGCCATGCTGGGGACTTCCACTGCAGGGGGCGCAGGTTCAATCCCTGGTGGGGGAACTAAGATCCTGCATGCCTCACGGCACGGCCAAAATAAAAAGAAAAGCCATGCTGTGTGTGACTGGCAAAGAAGAGTCCCTTGAAAAGAGCCTGCTTCATGGGCCACCACGGCTTAGGAAGCCTTTTAAAGGCTTCCCACAGAACTGGCCTCTCAGTGGTCACTAAGATGTATTATCTGGGTACTGAGGAAATGTAAAAATAAGAGAAAATCAGCTCATCCTCCATAACACACAGGCCATAGATCACCAGCAGCCACCCAGGTGGAGTGGCCATTTGGCCCCTTCTCTGTATCTCTATCTCCATCTCTATCTCCCTCGCTCTGTCAATTCCAGAAGCTCCGCGTAATACATATATATTCCTAGCCTCTAGCCCACTTGCGTGATTTCAGAATCTTCAGGTTAACAAATTTTTACTTTTTACTCAAGTATAATATGCATGCAAAAAAGTGCAGACATCCTAAGTATAGGGTTCACTGGATTCTCATAAGCTGCACCCACCTGTGTCACCAGCACCCAGATCGAGAAACAATGTTATCAGCACCCAGACACCCACCTCGTGCAGCCACTGCTTCTGCCACCCAACCCCACAAGGGCAATCGGCAGCCACTCTGACTTCCGCCACCCTCGATTAGTTTTGCCTGGTTGTCTACTACGTATAAATGGAACAACAGTGTGCACTCGTTGGTGTCTGCCTTCTTTTCCACTACACTATGTGTGTGTCATCCACGTTGTGTGTCTCTGTAGATTGCTGATTCTCACTGCCGCACGGTATTCTATGGTGTGACTATACCACAATTTATTTAGTGGATTGCAGTTTAAGTTTGCCAGCTCCACAACATGTGGCCGGGATATGTATACGTATCTTAGACTCCACTAGGAAGAACCCAGAACGCTGTTTCCCTAGCCTCTGGGTGAATACCGTCAATGATGGGACACTCACCACCTCTAAGGCAACCTTTTGGATCTCTCCAATACCTCCCCTCTTCTCTAAAATGTATCCAGAACTGAATATAATATTTTATATGTGTTCTGACCAAGAGGAAAGCTTAGTTGAACTAAGAACCTCCCCTTCCCTTGGCTCTATACCTCTATTAATGTAACCAAAGCATATATATGCTCTTTCGGCAACCATATGCCACAGACCAGGTAACCTCTCTGGCTTTTTTCACATGGCTGTCATCTAACACAGACCACTAGACCTCCCTTGTATATGGGATTGACACAGCTAATGGAGCTCCTCAAAGCCCAGAGAAGGCAGTGTTGGCAGAGCCAAACCACAGGGTCACAGGAAGCAACCCCAGCCCATGTTCCCAGACAAGGTCATCTGCCTGAAGGCTTTATTTGCAGGGTATCCTTTTTTTCCCCCCATATTAAACTTACAGTTTTATTCAGGCTCGATTTTAACAAAAGTGTCAGGGAGAGAGCCCACAGTAAAGAGTGAAGCCCATGGGGGTAGGTCCCTCCCAGATGCCTGAGGAGGGGGCAGGTCCCCTCCCCTCTCCCTCTCTTCCCTCCGCATCTAAAGGGATTTGGGGAGAAACACAGGGGAGGGGGCTGGTCCCCAGTCTGTGCGGGTATGTTTTGGATAAAGGGCTATGGAGGAATAAGGGACCAGCCCAGGGAGGAGCGGGGGAAGGGCACAAGGACCACCTGCCAGAATCCACAGCTTTCTGATTCCAGCCTGAATTCAAAAACAAAACAAAACTAGACCACAAGCAGCACCCACGCCCTCTCCCAGACCAGGGCTGTAGTTCGAGGGGAGAAGAGGAGGCCTCTTCACCGAGGTTGTGGTTCACTCACTCCTGGCCAATCTGCCGGGGCCCCCTGACAGACTGAGGGGGTAGAGGAAACCGAAACAAAACGTCAGATAAATTGTATAGGAGGAGTCCAGCCAAGGGCCAGGCCAGAGCGGGGCCAGGCTGGGGGACGGGGGCCTCTGCGGGCTGGGGGATCACTGCCGCCCTCACAGCCACTGTGCAGGGTCTCCTTGAGAGACCTAGCCCCATCTTTCCCCAGGTATCCTTGACCCAGCTCTACAGTCTGACTTTCCTGCCAAGGTAAATGAAAAATTGTCAGTTTTGACTTGGGAGTCTCTGTCCCTGAGTCACTATTACTCAGGTCATGGCTACAGCGGCAACTGACTAAGGAGACACATGACCACCTTCCCCGGAGAAGCCCAGCTAAACTTCCTGCGACCTACATTTCTGAGCAATATAAACCCATTACTAAGCCCATCAGCTCGCCCCACGTCATCTGCACTCAGAAGCTCCAGGCTCCCTGGCCCTCAAGAGAGCTGGCTGGGTGGAAGGAAGGAAGGCAGGCTGTGGGCAGGAAGAGGCAGGAAGAGCTCAGCCGCAGAAGTGGATTCACAGGGCTGGGGCGCTGGAAGCAGCCCCCCGCCCCCATTCAAGCCAAACACACCCACCCCTTAGTGCTCTGCTAAGAAGGAAATGTCCCCAACCCAGGGGCGTTCCCCTAGGCTAACCCACGTCTGTGACCAGCCAGAAAGGGAAGTTACCCAGCCTCTCGGCACGCAAAATTTTAGTGTCTAAAAAACATTTTTTTTTCTTTCCTGACAACATGTACATTTATATAATTTAAATAAATTTAAATTATTTATTTAGTATTCAAAATTCCAAAAACTAAATAAGTGATGTTTTAAGAAGGTTGCATTTATGCTTCTGAAATTATTAAAGCTTAAAATTGCACTGAAACTTTCGAGATAACTTGTGTGTCTGTGTGTGTGTGTGTGTGTCTGCGTCTGTGTGTGTGTGTGTGTGCTTATGTAGAGAAAGAGAGAAAGAAGGATAAAGCAAATAGTTAATTGGGAAATCTGGATAAAGGGTATAAAAAGCTCTTTGTGCTTATCTTAAAGCTTTTCTGTAAGTTTCAAATTATTTTGAATAAAAGGTTTAAAAATCTAGCAAAAATTCCTGTACATTACAGAAGATGAGATCACAACCCCAAGAATTCAGCACAATTCACAGTCTATAAGTATGAGTTGCTTCATGGGCAAAATGGGGCCCTTGGTTTACTAGAATATTCAATAGGTCGATAAGAGATCTCAGAAAAATGGACCACCAATACTTATTGCTAACCTCACACCAAACTTCTGGACAAGAGGTTACGGTTTCACCCCTATTTTTCTACTGCTTACCTTCTCCCTCAATCACTTGGACCTTCCTCCTTACCCACAGCCCTCACATTTCCACACCATCAAACATTTTTAATAAAAATATAAATTAATTTTTTAATTAATTTAAAACAAAGACAAAACCTAGCCTATGAGTGTCCCATGTTGCTAAAACTGTAACATCTGGAGCCAGACTGCCTGGGTTCAAATCCCAGCTCTATCGCTTATGTGCTGTGTGACCCAAGGGGCTGGTTACTTAACATCTAAGCCTCAATTTTCTCATCTGTGAAATGGGAATAATAATAATACCCACCTCATAGGGTTGTTGTGATGATTAAACGAGTTAATCCAAATAAAGTGCTTAGATCAGTGACATACATAACAAGCTCTATGTAAGTTTTTGCTATGACAATATAACATTATCGTTATCATCATCATCATCATCACCATCTTTTCTCTGCAGACTGCTTGAAAGGGACAGAGGAAGAAACAGCAGGAAACAAAGTGATCCCGGGGCTGGGAAGATGGGGACAGAGGCTGGGAGAGTCAAGGTCCCAGAGGCAGCAATAAGAAGAAAGTCATGGGACTTCCCTGGCGGTCCAGTGGTTAGGACTCCGTGCTTCCACTGCAGGGGGTGTGGGTTCGATCCCTGGTTGGGGAACTAAGATCCCACATGCCCCAACGCGGCCAAAAAAAAAGAAGAAAGTCACTGTGGAAGTGACGCAGGAAGTGTGCACCTGAGGTGGGAGGCATCCCTTAATTTATAAACCCTGCTCCTAAAAGGTCAGGCCAAAGCACACAGGAATGTCTGCAGCACAGGGTGTGAGTCCCAATGGAGAAGCAAGAGGCAGAGGTGGCTCGACCCAAAGACCATGGGGAACAGAGTCACAGGTCAGTACTTTTGGCAAATGGAGAGAACAGGATGCCAACCAGAGGATGCTGGCCACCTGCATAAAGGAACAACGCAGCAACCACCGGGCAGGACGAGGAGACCTACTTGCTGGCAGCCTCCATGCACACACTGGATGAATGAGCCAGTCTCTGAAGCCCAGTGATGGAGGGATAGGCAGGGGGACCTCCCGGCAGGGCCATCAGATGAGTGACGCACTCTTTCAGCAGCTGACTGAAAAGTGGCCCATCTGTCCTAGGGACAGTGTCCCCTTCAATGCTCACTGTGACATGGTCTGAAAAGCTCTGAACCCAACCCGCCGGCAGTAGGTTAAAGGCCGGGATTAGCCCTTTTCTCTCGTAGAAGGAAAAGGCAGAGAGCTTGCGTCAGGTCCCACCCACGTTAATTTAGGAACAAAGTGGAGCCAAGAGAAGGCTCTGGGTCTCATCTCAAAGTCCAGCCCAGAACCAATAAGTTTTCTGGAGAACTTAGTCATGAACCTTGCCGTGAACACACCCTCCCTAAAGCAAATATTTGGCAAGCTCTGAATAATACATATCCTGACAAAGGCCATGACTCAGGAGGCGAGCTTCAAATGGGAGTGGCCAGAACACCTACAGGAGAGGGTGAGGAGTAGAACAGGACCCGGAAATGACTGAAAACCTGACCGGGGGCTGCCCACACCCTGATCACAGGGTCCTCAGTGAGCCTTCGGCCCATCACCCACCACGACCAGATGGGGAAGCAGGGAGGGTGGACAGGCCCTTCTGAGCATGCCCACAGGCTCGACCAGCAAAGGAAGGCAGCCCTTCCGTTGGCAGGGGTTACGAGTGTGAGAGGAAGGGATGGTGACTTTCCAGGCAAGGCCTTGCCCTCGGTGCTTTCTGGGCCAAGGACTTGTAGAAGACTATTAAATCGGGTAGCCAGGAGCCCTTTATAATAGCCCTCGGGCTATGAGCTCAGATTCCTGCTGCCCCACAAGGTGACAGTCATAACCTATGAGGCCTGGGTCTTTGGTGAACTGGGTGAGGACGACAATGGCTTGGAAGAAGGGTTTTCACCCAAGGACTCTGCTACCCCTCTGCTGGGGAACCAATCCCAGGATCCTTAGGGAATGGATGCATTTACCTGCTGGGCCTCCTCTTCGCACCCCTTACCTGAGAGTCCCAGCAGCCCCCTCCCATCCACCAGTTTATGCACATGGTGGGGTCTCTTCAGGCAGTCACACTCTTCCACCCAAGAGTCCTCCACTCGTGCCTATGATGGACTCCCAGTGCTTTGGGGTCTGGTTCCTGGAGGTACCCTGGGGCCTGATGCTTGGGCCACAGGGGTTGATCGGAAGGGAGCAGGGACCCACCTGGCTTCCACTGCCGTGCATGATGTTCTCCGGGGTGTCGTAAACCTCGGACTCCATATGAACAGTCTGTTTTTGCTCATGATTCACTTGCACCCGCAGAATTCGAAAGGAAGACCCGCCAAGATCCAGGGCAATGAAATCTCCCTTTTCTGTTTAGGGAGACAACAGTATCACATCAGATTCAAGTGCTCCGGGAAAGTCTCATGCTCTGCCCGCTTCTTAACAGGGTCTGGCCCCACCGCGCTGTGCTTTCGGCCAGAAGCAGGAGTCATTCAGACCCCATCGGACCACTGCCCGCCTGGAAGAGTGGGCAAGAGAAGCCCACTTCTGTTGTTAGTGCTTTTGGTGTTATTTCTAAAAATCCATTGCCAAATCCAAGGTCACAAAGATTCACACCTATGTTTCCTTCTACGAGTTTTATAGTTTTAGGTCATACATTTAGGTATTTGATCCATTTTGAGTTAATTTTTGTATATGATATGAGGTAGAGGTCCAACTTCATTCTTTTGCATGTGGATGTCCACTGTCAAATTCTAGCACCATTTGTTGAAAAGACTACTCTTTCCCTCATTGGCACCCTTGTCAAAAATCAAGTGACTAGGGCTTCCCTGGTGGCAGTGGTTGAGAATCTGCCTGCCAATGCAGGGGACACGGGTTCGAGCCCTGGTCTGGGAAGATCCCACATGCCGCGGAGCAACTAGGCCCGTGAGCCACAATTGCTGAGCCTGCGCGTCTGGAGCCTGTTCTCCGCAACAAGAGAGGCCGCGATAGTGAGAGGCCCACGCACCGCGATGAAGAGTGGCCCCCACTTGCCGCAACTAGAGAAAGCCCTCGCACAGAAACGAAGACCCAACACAGCCATAAATAAATAAAATAAATTAATTAATTAAATTAAATTAAAAAAAAATACAAGGTGCTATAGAAGCACTTAAAAAAAAAAAAATCAAGTGACTATAAATGTATGGGCATTTCTGGACTCCCCATTCTTTTTTCTCCAGTTTTACTGAGATGTAATTGACATAGTGAACTCTCAGTTTTGATCCACTGATCTATATGTCTAACCTTATGCCCGTACCACACTGTCTTGACTACTACTGCTTTGAAATTTTGAAACTGGGAAGTGAAAGTCCTCCAACTTTGTTCCTCTTTTTCAAGATTGTTTTGGCTATCCTGGGTCCCTTGAGCTCTTTAATTTTTTCCTTAAGTAGTGGTTGGCTTTTTTAAAAAAACAGCTTTTCTTTTATAAAGCTGACGCCATCTTTGTATTTGATTCTACCAAGCTTTAAGCTCCGACACACTGCTCTATTTCTGGAACTTAGAATGGTTGTTTGGCATACAGTAAGAACACAACAAATACTTGAACTAATGAGGGTGGAAAGGAATCAGTGAATGAACCAAAGTCTTCTCACACTGAATTTCTGTTCTTACCCTCTCAAGCTCCTTGAGGGAAGAACCACAACTTAGGATTCTTTACATCTGCCCTTGGCACCCAGGACAGCTCAATAAATGCTTGGTAGCTGCTTGATCACAAGGGTTGGTGGCCCATTCATTCATTCAAGGCAGCCTTGCTTGTTGTTCATAAAACAGGAAGCAGTTATACCGCTGGTTGGTTGGTATTTTTTTTTTAATAATAGCTTTATTGAGAAATAATTCACCTATCACATTTTAAAGTGTACACTTTGGTGGGTTTTAGTATATTTACAGAGTTGCGCAACCATCACCAGTATCTAATTATAGAAATTTTCCGTCATCCCCAAAAGAAACTCCGTACCCATTTGCAGTCACTCCCCGTTTCTTCCCAAACCCCCTCATCCACCAACAACCACTAATCCATTGTCTGTCTCTAGAGATTTCCCTATTTTGGACATTTCATATCAGTGGACTACAATATGTGGTCCCCTGTGGTTGGCTTCTTTCACCTACCATGATGTTTTCAAGGCTCACCTATGTTGTAGCACGTATCAGTACCTCATTCCTTTTTATGACTGAGTTATATTCCACTGTATAGATATACCACATGATGCCACTGTTTTTGGGGGGGTTTTTTTGGCTGCACCATGTGGCATGCAGAACCTTAGTTCCCCGACCAGGGATCAAACCCGTGCCCCCTGCAGTGGAAATGTGGAGTCCTAACCACTGGACCGCCAGGGAATTCCCCATGATGACGTTGTTTTTAAATTGCTTCTATCGTGACTTCCCTGGTGGCGCAGTGGTTAAGAATCCGCCTGCCAATGCAGGGGACACGGGTTCGAGCCCTGGTCCAGGAAGATCCCACATGCCACGGAGCAACTAAGCCCATGCGCCACAACTACTGAGCCTGTGCTCTAGAGCCCGCGAGCCACAACAACTGAAGCCCGCGCGCCTAGAGCCTGTGTTCTGCAACAAGAGAAGCCACTGCAATGAGAAGCCCGCGCACCACAACAAAGAGTAGCCCCCGCTCGCTGCAACTAGAGAAAGCCGGCAAAGACCCAACGCAGCCAAAAATAAATAAATAAGTTAATTAAAACAAACAAAAAAACTGCTTCTATGGTCCAAAGGAAAGAGACCAAGGGAGAATGCTGGGAAGCAGGTGTCATAGCTTTGTGGGAAATTCTGACCCTGATGTTACAGGTTGCTCAAATAAGTTTAGGGTTTTCTTTGGGCTCCCATCAGAATCCCAACCCCTATGGTGCTTACACTACTACTCAGTTAAAAAAATGAATTTGGTATGAGGTGCTTCCTCTCAGGAGGAAGAATTACCAGAACACCAAAAGCACTTTATTTAACCATCATTCATTGAGCCTTTCTGTACTCCAGTCGCTAAGTACTTCATATGCCTCATTTTACTTTTAACCCTCTCCACCCTATGAAATAGGTACTATTATGATCCCCATTCTACAGACGAGCAAGTAAAGGCTGGGAGGGATTAGGTAACTTGCCAAAGCACCCGGCCAGTAAGTGGCAGAGCCAGAATTTGAATCCAAAGCCCAAATTCATAACCGTTGGATAAAACTGCCTCCTGGACAGACCTCGGGGACAAGGATCCCCAAGGACAGCATCAAAGTGAGACTTCAGCACATCAGGAACAGCTACATCTCTCTTTGGGGGTCTCGTCAACATCCATGATTCCTTGCAGCTTTTGACTCTGTTCTTTTGCTTTGATCTTTAATGAAGATAATGAAAACTCCTTCCGGTAAGCAACTATAAACCACTTGTGCATAGGGAAATAATAGGCACAAAAGCAAACACCGTGCTAGGATGAAAATATGGGTACTTTTTATTTTGTTAACAACATTTTAATTTAATTATTTACTGTTTTAATGGTTTTCAAAAAATAAAACCATTTATTTATTTCATGTTTTAGACTGGCTTTCATCATAACTTAAAAACAATAGCTTGGGAAATTTTTCAGTTGCCAGCCCAGTCAAAAGTCTCATTTTCAGTTGAATGAAAGGCTTAAGTAAAAGGTTCTTGTGCTCAAGTTCCAGGTGATGGTCGGGCATCTCCTGCTTATTGGTGTCAGTGTCAACACACATCGGGTAAGAGCTTTCAGCCCTTCATGCAGAAAGGGATCAGGTTTCAAGCAGCACCTTTGCAGGACCCAGGCCTGAAGTTTTCAAGCAAGATAAGTGAAGATGGTCTCAGCTGCCTCTAGGTCGGGAAGGAACCTGGCCTTAGGGTGCATGGGGCTGGCCCACACTTCTGCAGCTCTGCAAGACCCCTGTCCCACCCCAGCTCTCCACTGCTCCCTTTTTTTTTTTTTTTTTTTTTAACACAAACACAGGTCAGTAGGGTTCCAAGGAGTTAGGGTCAGAGAAGGAGACCAGAAAGGCGGCCTTAAGATGTCAGGACAACGTTAAATACTGCATACTCCACACACCTGCTAGTGGGAGTTGATGGGTTTGAGGGGGGCCTTTCCCTGAAGGCATTTTACAAGAGGTCACTGTTAAGCCCAGAGCAGTTCCTGATCTTTCCCTGAGCAGTGACCCTGATTCCAGGGTGTGCTTGTGATTGCTAAAAGAAGTGGCAGTTGGCATCTCTTCTGTAAATCACATTTGCACCTCAGGAAATGCGAGACAAATATTAACTTACCTTCTCGGTTTATGGATAAGGAAGCTCCAACCAAACCAGGTGAATGACTTGCTCATAGTCACGCCTGTGGCAAGGCCAGGGCCCTTCCCTTTCCTTAGTCACTCATGTACTTGCAAATACTGGGATGCTCCTAATTTTTTATGTATATATGGCCTATCTTCCTCAGTTGGATGATAAGCAATTTGAAGGCCAGGGCAATTTAACATGCTTACTTCCCTCCCCCAGTACTGAGTCCTGCAAATCAGTACGTGTTTGCTGCTAGTTTGATAAGAACTACCTGGGTTAAATGCATGGTCTGTTCAGTCCTATCCTCTGCCAGGCAAAGGACACCAAGGAACAACTTCTGGAAAGGGCAGCAAGATTTCCGGTAAGCTTTGTTTGCTGCCTAGCACCTCTTTAGATAACTACCCTTCCTGGTTTTCACCTGAGTTGGGGGTGGGGCTGACCACCCACTCCAGCTCCAGGGAACCAATGTGTGACCCAAGAGCACCCAGAGTCCCCCACTTTGGCCATCATGATTGGTTCAGGATGGGCAAGTGATCCACGTCAGCCAGTCATTACCCTCTCCAAGACCACCTCTGGGACCTCTAGTTCTTAGGTGAGGTGTCAGCTAGGGCTGCCAGGGCTGTCTCTGCCACCATAAGGGAGAGGTGGCCTACGAATGAAGCCGACACAAAGACTGAAAGAATAAGAGACAGATGAGTCCCTGTCAACAGAAGCCAACTTACAACTCCATTTCCCAGTTATGTGAACCTAGAATTCCCTTTCTTGCTTATACAACTTTGAGTTAGATTTCTTTCAGCTACAACCAGAGGCTTCTGGGTTCAGTATTCTTTATTAGGCAATGAGTCCCCCAAATACCAACTTGCCCTCCATAAAGGATCTATCCTCCCCTTTATGTCAGCTGGTTCCCCCATTCAGAGCTGTGGTGTCCAGTCACCCTGCTGCAGAGGCACCAGAGCTGCAGCCTATGGGCTTGTCCACATTATGTGGGGATATTGGGGTGGGGATGAGACAGCCTGCCTCTGCTTCCCCCTTTTTCCTGCCTCCTCCCCCTGTAACATCACAGGGATGCCAGTGAATTCTGAAAAGCTCTGACTCTTTCCTCCAGGGCTAGACCTACACATTTAGGTCTGATGGGTGGGGGTCCTTTGACTGGCTGCATCAGCTGGGAAGGGGCCTCCCAAAGAATTCTTACAAAGTTGGTTATTAAGTTACAATGATGATCAGGAGAACAATGACCCCCTGTAACTCTCAAGGTGGTTTGCAGTTTCCAAAGCACTGTCATCTGATCCTCTTGACAGCCTTGTAAGGCAGGCAGGGCAGGACCGTCACACCTATTTTACAGATGAGGAAATGGAGGCTTAGAGAGTTAAGTGACTTCTCCAAGGTCGCAGAGATAATAAGCAGCAGAGCCAGAGATGAATCCAGTGTTCTGGGTTTCTATTTTATTTTATTTTTTCCTTTAAATTCAAGTTCAGCTTCTTTTTGCAGCAGTTGGCTTCCCTCTAACTTCCTCTTCAAATCTTTGGCCTCAACCTTCCTGCCGGCCGCTGCTGAGACTTCATCCCACATTTCCCATTTCCACTGAAGCCAGAAGAACTGCTCTTCTAGAGAAGGCTCATTAAACAAAACATCTGAAGGGCCCCTGGCAACTCTCCACTTTCTAATGACAACCATTATTACCAGCAAATAATGGAAAACAAACACGGGGACAGATGTCTCTCTTGAGTCCAGACCTGCGCTGGAATACAGGGCAAACAAAAACTCTGCTTTCATGAAATGCCTACCTTTGCTCTGCTCCATGAATTAATTCTGTACATGAGACACAAAGCCTTCCCTCCTGTCTGCAATCCAGCTAGTTGATGAGAGTTTACACCTTCGTCAGAAACCCACCCAGAATGCTAGACATTCAGGAGATTTCATGGATGGAGAGAATTTCTGAGACAATCCAACCACCTTCCCAGATAAGGAAACAGGCAGAGAAAGGTAAGTGACCAGCCCAAATGCCATAGAAAAAGGAAATATTTTCCTTCCTTTGGCTGGAAAGTAGTATATTTTAAGCCCCCAGAATTTAACTGTGACCACACTGCAAATCAAACATTTTTAACTTAACCTTTGAGCCAAGAGCCTGCTAGGAACCATGACACAGAAACAAGGAAATGTTCAACTCAATTTACCCTTGAGAAGCTTACGATCTAATTGGTATTTATGGATACAATATCCTGAGTGATAAATGACAAGAGGAGAAAAGAGGGGAGGTTTCACAAGTGAGACAAAGTGTTGGCCAGGCCTTCTGAGGGAGGCTGGACGCAGCTAGGCACCTATCCCCGACTGGGCAGCTCTGAAGAGGGGTTTCTGTCTAGCCAAGTCATCGGAGTAAAAAGGCTTCAATATATTTCTTCTTTATATATTATTCATACCTTTCCCACTCCAGAAAGGATATGCAGCAGCTAAAAGCCACTTTAGGGTTTGTTTGGTTTTTTTTTAAACCTAGTGTGTAGATTACTGGAGAGCAATTAAAGAAAAACCACTGCCCATAAAAATCGTCAAAAGGGGAAAAAAATTAATAAAAATGGGCTGATAACATTTCCAAAAAATCAGTAGAGTTTCAAAACTCTGAGTCCAGTCATGAGGGTCAAGGTCAGCGGGAAAGGAAAAGTTTGTTTCTCCCTCTGACTTGGAAGTCACGTCACCACTTGACGGGCAGGGGCATCTGTCAACCCCGGTGAGTCCAAGTTATCCTTTGGTGGTTTGGGATTACCACTAATTCTGTCGCTGACTAATTATACAGTTGAAGCAGTAATTAACATTGTGAAAAGGGACTAGCACCACGGTTTACTATGAAGGAGACCTACATTCCAGCTACCCCAGGGGACCTCCTGGTTGGAGGCACTTCCATCACAAAGGGGCAGGGGCCGGACTGGGGTCAGGGATCCAAGGCCTTGGTATCAATGTCAATGTCTGTGTGGGGCTGTAGCGACCATTCCGAGGGGAGTGTGGGCCCCTGGGCACATGACCTGAGCCCACCCATGAATATTAGGAACAGTCATAGGGAGAAGTATAGGATGTATTACAGGTTGCACAGTGGCCCCCCCAAAAGATATGTGGAAGTCCTAACTCTGGGTACCTGTAAATGTGGCCTCATTAGGAAATAGGGTCTTTGCAGATGTAATCAAGTTAAGAGGAGGTCATGAGTGTGGGTCCTAATCTGACTGGTATCCTTCTAAGAGGAAAATGCCATGTGACAATAGAGACAGAGATTGGAGAGACGCTACTACATGCCAAGGAATGCCAAGGACTGACAGCCACCGCCAGAAGCTAGCAAAAGGCAAGGAAAGATTCAACCCAGTGTCTCAGAAGGAGCGTGGCCCTGCTGACACCTTGATTTTGGACTTCTAGCTTCCAGAACTGTGAGATAATTCACTCTGATTTAAAGCTACCCAGTTCGTGGTACTTTGTTACAACAGCGTGGGAAACTAACGCAGGGTAGAAGAAACAGTCACCAAGGAGCACAGAGGTGGGCAGGGTAGGGGAAGGCTGGGGGGCCCAGGGCCTCGTGCATAGGAGGGTGGGTCCTTGTGGTTCAGGGCTTTGGTTCCTCCTCCTGCTCCTCCCCCCCCTCCCCCTCCCCCTCCCCCTCCTCCTCTTTCTGTTCTCAGCACTGTTCTGGGCTCCCAAGAGGCCCTAAACATTTGGCCCCACCTACGCTGGAGATAAGAAAGGCTCAGAAGGAGGCATGGGGCCCAGGCTGCTGGCTCCAGTTTCACAAACCCCAGGACAGTGTTTCCCAACATGGGCAAATTACCACATATGTCATCACATTTAAGACACCACTGACTGCAGACACATCATTATTTTATGTAATACGAAAAGAGAAAAAAATACTGCCAATAATAACTTAAAGATGCAACTATTGTACAATGCATTGCTGATTTCAGAGCACTCAAACAAAAAGCTGTCTCAAAATAGATGAAATATAGTAATAGATGTTGGGGGGAAAGATCAAACAGGTTTGGGGAAAAGGCAGGTAGCCGGGTTAAACAGGTTTCTCTCCTGCAGGACTGCTCAGGGCCTTTAATAGGTTGGTGTCTGCTTTGAATCTCTAAGAGGGGGCTGCAGAATGTTGTCTTTCCCAAATGAGGATGAGTTTTGGGCCCTGTTTTAAAGAGTAACTAATGGGGACAAATGGCTAGATTACTAGCCATTTGTGTATGTGGATCACACTTTGAGCCCCTCAACCCTGGAAATGGTGTGTGAAAGAGTGAGGGAGGGCACCTCCTGCTGACACACGGTCCTGGGAAGGGGAGCTGGTTTGCAAGCCGCGTTCAGGATGAAAGAGAAGGCATCTCTCATGGGATGTGCCAGCCCTGGGCCAGTCACACAGGATCAGGTGCCCCCCAGGCATAAGGCATCCTTCTGAGCTCTCCAAGCAAAGCCAGAGCAGGGGCCCTGGGGGGCTGCCCACCCCACCTCGCCTCCCCTTCCTCTTTTCTCAGCTGACAGCAGGCACGGCCACACCTCTCCTACAGAACTCAACTAACCCTGTAAAGGCACAAATGCTCCTGGATGTGGATGCCATTCGGGGCTGGGAAAAAGCAGGAGCGAATTACAAAGCCAGAGGCATCAGAACAAAACCCAGGGAACACCACGGTCTGGTCACTCTGATGGCTAGAATCTCTTCAGCAGTCATAAAAAAAAAAACCTAAACTGCTGGTCACCAAGACCTCAAGGAAAACAAAAGGATAAAAGTGGAGTAGATTTTAAACAGTCAAGAAACATCAGAGATACAAGTACCAGTGTGCGTGCATGAAGTAAACCCCACCTGTGGCCACGGGGCAAAGAGAGCACACGCCCTTCCTAGGTGTCCCAATCTTGTTCAGGACTTTAAAGGCTGGCTGCAGGCACAGCAGGACCTTTCCACTGCAGCCAGTCCTCCAACAAGCCGTGCACTCGCCCACTCTTCATAAACATCAGCCGCAACAGCTGCAGTTTTCCTGATGTCCATTTTGTCGGCTCCATATCAGATGCCCCAAATCGCAGCTTTAAACTAGTCCCCAGAGTAGGGAAGAAACACAACAGCAGGAGTGTTGTAAGGGCCGTACTTTCAGGCTATGTACTCACAACCCTAAGAGAAACCTGACTTTCATGATCTCTCTCCCTCCCTCTCACAAAGCAGGCGAACCCCAGCGTAGAGCACAGAACACGGCTCAGAGCAGGATTCCTGTGCGTGCGCTAAGCTGGGGCAGGCACAGCACCCACCCCTGGGTCAGCCAGACAGAACGACCTCCACTGAGCAGGCCAAGGCCAGGCTGTGCCCTCCCAGCCTCCACTCTGCCAAGAGCAGGGGCTGAGGCCACTCCCTGGGGAGGGGGTACTGACAATCCTCAGGGAGCCCCCAGATCCCCACTGTGGGGCATGAGCCACACAATGCAGACCAACAGGATAATTTTTTTTTTCCAGTCCTACTCCTCTCACCATTTCTCTGCTTGAGGGGCTACCTTGGCTTAGCATCTATGAAATTTGTACAAATGGGGACCTGAGTCTCCCCCCCCCCGAGTCTGAGACCCACCTGGCCGCTAGGATCACTACTTAACTGGGGTACTAAAAGGAGGCCTTGGTGCCCTGATGGAGAGAGTCTCCTAACATGAACTCTTCATCTGTTCTGGAGCCATTCATGTTCTGAAGACATAAGAGTAACTCACACAGCATCTGTAAGATCCATAAACGCTACACTTTCTTACCATAAGTCACTAGACCGTCAGGCGGATGAAGGCAGGTCAGCATGGTCCAACCATGGTATCCCCTAGCACATGGTAGGATCTCAATGGACATACATTGGATTGATGGATGGATAGATGAATGGATGGATGGGAGAACAGATGGATGGAATGGTGAATGAATGAGTAAATGAATGAAAGATGAATGAACAAACAAATGAATGTAAGTTGGAAGGGTGGCTTCACAGAGCTTTCAGCCCTCAGAGCCCAATCTCTGGGTGAGAGACTCACCTGAACCATCAGGAATGGACCTTACAAACGTTGGCAACATCTTGACTGTGGCTGTCGGATTAAAATCCCGGGAGAGGCCATTCTTCATCTCCTTTTTGAAACGAGCCATGATATCTAACAGAGTTTCATCAGAGAGCCGCATGGCATAGAGATATTTGTCGATCTGGAAGAAGGATGAGAAGGAAAGAAAGTGAGGCCAAGGCTGAGGAAGGTCGTTTCAGCTCAGGTCTGGCTGGGGTAGGACAGGGCAGGCAGCGTGAGGTTCCCGCCTGCCTAAGACAATCCAGCTCCCGTGGGCACTGGGACACCCATGTTGGCCCATCATTCAACTGCGATCAACCATGTCACCCAGAGCACGCTTGCAAATGCTCTGAGCCCCGGTTCCCCCCCCTGTAAAATGAACCAGACACCTCCAAGGTCCCTTCCAATCCTTGAATATTACATGGAAGCTGCCCTTCAATCCCCAGGCACGTGCCAAAGGTACTTTAAGCCTCCACGTGACTCCTTCCCTCTGTGAGAGGTGGCTGGCTCATCCTCACACGGATGGCAGTGCCACAGAACAAGGGCTCCAGAGCCATCTACCTGGGGTTCAAATCCAAGCTGCATCACTTACCAGCTGTGTGAACTTCAGTTTCCTCAACTGAAAAACTGAGATGATAAATAGAACGTAACTCACAGAACGTTGTAAGATCAAAGGAGACAGAGAAGCACTTAGAACACAGAAAGTGCTCAGTAAACATTAGCTATTATTAGCATTGTGAGGCAGTGGTGCTGGTGGGTTTCCTTGGGCACGGCTTCTAGGTAGGTGGAAACGGTGGACGAAGGGCTGGAGCCCTTCAGGACATGGGGCTGCAGGCCCAGAGCACAGAGACCTTAACCTCACTACCCCCAGCAGGTATGGGACAGCCCAAGTTCCCACGCCCGTGTGCCAGGGCCCATGTGCCCACACTTCCTGATCAGACCGCTCCCGACCCAACAGGACTAAACCAACCCGCTCCTCTTCCTGGGCTCCCCACTCTCCTCAAGGATCCCGGGCTCCTAACCTCAGGCCCCGTTGTTGTCATTTGTTGTTCTTCCTTCATAGTATCTTCCCGCTGACTCTCTCTGTTTACTGGGCACCTACTACATGTCTGGCTCTCAGTTAGACACCTGTCCTCATGGCGCCTGACCCTGTGGAGTTCACTGAAGTCTCTCTGTCTCACCATTCATTCTTTCTGCCACTCCCTGCCTTAGGAAGCCCTGATAACCATGTGCCTGGATTCCTGACTCCTGATGCTCATTCAGTGTAATGGTTTTCAATCTTCAATTTCTCTCCCTTCCAACCCATCCTCTACACCACGGCCACATTTCACTTTTTTTTTTTCTTTTTTCTTTCTTTATAAATTTATTTATTTATTTATTTATTTATGGCTGCATTGGGTCTTTGTTGCTGAGCGCGGGCTTTCTCTAGTTGCGGCGAGCGGGGGCTACTCTTCGTTGTGGTGCACGGGCTTCTCATTGCGGTGGCTTCTCTTGTCACGTAGCACGGGCTCTAGGCGTGCAGGCTTTAGTAGTTGCGGCTCGCAGGCTCAGTAGTTGTGGCTCGCAGGCTCAACAGTTGTGGCTCACGGGCTCTAGAGTGCAGGCTCAGTAGTTGTGGCGCACGGGCTTAGTTGCTCCGCGGCATGTGGGATCTTCCCGGACCAGGGCTCGAACCCGTGTCCCCTGCACTAGCAGGCGGACTCTTAACCACTGCACCACCAGGGAAGCCCCACACATTTCACCTTCTTAAACTGGGACCCTGGTCACTTCACTCCCCTGCTCAAAACCTTGCAAAGCCTCCCACATTGGAGGCACCTACACTCTGCAGGTGTGGCTCCGGGCTCTCTAAACACCAGCCAAACCACCTCTACCATTCCTGGGAGGTGCCTGGCTCTCCTGTTGAAATGCCCTTCCTTCTCTTCCCAGCTACTCAAAGCTCACCTCCCCTTCAAGGTTCAAATTAAATGTCACCCCTCCTGCAGACGTCGAGACCCTCGGGGTGCAGATAACGCCTCCCTCAGCACTGATCTCTCTGCACGGTCCAGCCTGGATCATCACTTTCTACGCCTGTCACCTGGACAGTGTCTGCTCCACTCACCTTGACCTCCCGGTGTCTCACAAGCAGCCTCACACACGGCAAGTTTCTGGCAGAGGGACAGACAGATTTATGACCCAATGCGGATGAAAAGACCTTTGACGTGATTTGCTTCTGAGAATGGCATCTCATGCTTACTTTTCAGGGTGGCTGGAAACGTCCGACTCAAGGACACAGAGTCATTTCTGCATATTTTGGTCCTGGGCAGCCTTCTCGCTCTGGACTCCATGCCTCGTGCTCCCCCAGGCCCTGCCTGTCTCCTGTCTCAGGGACAATCAGGGTACTGGCAGAAGTCCCCCAGTGTCCTCTGTGGCCAGAGACAACCCTGCCCCCACCCGTATCTCTTCTACCGCAACTACCTTTTCCTTTCCCCTTCGGGAGAAAGCAATGCAGAGAAGGGCGATCAGAAACCGCCGAGAGCTGAAAGAGAAATGGCCAGAACACAGCCCTAGGAGAAGACATGCTCTGTTCTACCCCCAAGGCTGGCAGCGCTGATCAGCAGCCCTTGCTGTCACCACGCCCACGTGCTGGTCGGGAGAGGCAGTCACACGTGCACGAGCGGCCACAGAAGCACACGGGGGGCTACTAAGCACAAACTGGAGAAGGATACTGGGAGGGGTGATGTCAGAGAGTGCGTCCAGGCACAAACAAGAGCGTGTGTGAAGGCGAAAGGTGAGGGAGGGAGGGTGGTCTGCGGGATGATGGAGCACACACTGCAAGAAGTGAAGCAACTGGAAAGACTGCCAGGAGCTAAGTCTGCAGGGTCTTATCCACTGGGCGAACAAATTTAGACTCTAAACGTGACTCTACTGAGTGTTCAACAGTGAGACGTGTTTCAGGAAGCTCAAGCTGTGCGCTGGGGAGGGGACGGGCGAGCAGGAGCAGAGCAGTAACAGTCACGGCGCTGCTCTGGCATTTGGACATGTTTCCACTACCACGCTCCTCACCCTGCATCACGATTATCTGTCTATTGACCTGCCCATCTCCTCTGATAACATGTGAGTTCCCCAGGAAAGGAAAGACGGAAGAGACCTTTGCCTGGCACAAAAGAGGAATTCAATGAATGCCGGATGCTAGAATAATACTTCATAATTACATCAAGGTTTACCGTATATCAAGTGCTTTCACATCCAATATGTCATTTAACCTTCAAAACGACCGTGTCAGGGGGACATTCTTTTTTTTCTTTTTTAAATTTATTTATTTATTTTTGGCTGCGTTGGGTATTCATTGCTGCACGCAGGCTTTCTCTAGTTGCGGCGCACGGGCTTCTCATTGCAGTGACTTCTCTTGCTGCGGAGCATGGGCTCTAGGCACACGGGCTTCAGTACTTGTGGCTCGTGGGCTCTAGAGCACAGGCTCAGTAGGTGTGGCGCACGGGCTTAGCTGCTCCGCGGCATGTGGAATCTTCCCAGACCAGGGGTCGAACCCATGTCCTCTGCATTGGCAGGTGGATTCTTAACCACTGCACCACCAGGGAAGTCCCAGGGGGACATTCTTAATCCCCATTCTACAGTTGTAAAAACTGAGGCTCCAAGAAGCTAAGTGATTAGTTCGAAGCACACAGCCAGGGAGTCAGGTCTCATACCTGAGAGTCTAACACTCTCCCTACAACCGTCCCCATCCCTTGGAGAAGGCCATTCCCCCTACCGTGTGGAGATCAGGCCCAAGCAAAGCTGCTGAGATTTTCCAGCTGGACAGGGAGAAACTTCTAGAAGAAGCAGGGCTCCACAGCCAGCCTGCCTCCTAACTCAAGGCACAGCTCAGCACAGGGACAGTGATCCCGGAAGCCAGACGTTGTTAGGACAGCCAGTCACACGCGAATAGAGGCAAGAAGCTCAAACAAGAAAACAGGCTGGGGATATAGAAGACGAGCTGGCCCCCCAGCGTAGAAGGAAGGAGGGCTTTCCCCCTCTGGTTCAGGTTCATGAATCATCACGTGGTACAACTCCTCTCAGAAGAGGTGTGGAAATTGGGGCCAGAAGGAGGATACAGCTTAGGGCAGAGCTGGAACTGACTTTGAAGCCTCCTGGATCTCAGGTGCATGAGAATAAGCCAAGGGGCACCCCTCCTGACCCTCAGGAGCTCAGGAAGGGCCTTTGAACGGCATAGATCCTGGGGCTGGGCTGCAGGTACCCCCCAACGCTGCCCAGCCAGGCAGACACCTGGTGCAGGGCTCAGCAGATCCACACCATCTGGACTGTGGCCCTTCAAGCAGCCCAGAAAGCGCTGGAACAAGAGACATTTGCAGAATACTCCCAGGGGCCCAGAGTGCCCAGCACCTCACTGAACAAGGGGCCTCTTTCCTCTCATTCAGACTAGCCCTGCCTCGCAGCTGGCCGGGCTGCCCCTGTCCACCTGGGAAAGAAGCTGGGAAAGGGTGGTGGGCGGAAGGGGGTAGAAAGGAAGGGTGTCCTCCTGCCCATTTGCTCCAGAACTCTGCAAGAACCCCAGTATAAGAGCTGCTTTTCTTATAGAAGGTTGGCCCAGAAGCCCAGGAGGGGAGAGATGGGGGAGAGATGGAGGAGGGATGCAGGGCCGGAGAAGGACAACTTCGGGCTTTGGGAGGTTCGGCCAAAGTCTGTGGTCCTTTCGGCATTTCTATTTCCTTCCATCCCCTCTCAATAGCAACTCCAGATCTTTTCCTCTCCCCTCTCTCTCTCTCCCTCTCACATTTCCACAATCCTTGCTCTTCTCTTAGGACGCTGCCTCAAACTTTGCTGCTCTGGCCAAACACTGGTGCCCAAAGAATCCCACCTGTGCCTCCAACCCCCAGCCCTACATTTTGGTGACAGGAGGGCACAGCACCTCTTCTGGTGGGCTTCAAGCTGCAAGCCTTTGGAACATCTGTCATAGGATGTCTGTCACAGACAGAGACAGAGGCTTCCAGGAGTCTGTGATAGGAACCCCCTGGGCTCACTTTCACACATGGTGTCTGACACAAGCATTCAGGACTCGGTCAGACTGGGAAGGAAATGGGGGAGGTGCCAGGGTCCCAGACACCACATGGCGAGCTGGGTCCTGCAGACTCTCGGCTCAGACTGATGAGGCCCCTGTCCAGCCCCCAGGGCATCTTTCACCGCCACCACCCCTCCCCCCCGCCAGGGGAAGAGCCCTTCTCCCGAGGGTGGGAGCCAAGGTGGCTGCACAGGGCAGGCACTGGTGCCCTACTACTGTGCAAATACTGGTCCTGGGCTGTCCCTCCTGCGGACCAAGAGGGCCTGGAAGCTCTCATCGGCTCCAGAAGCAGGAACACAGCAGAGGCAGGAGGAGATGTCAGAAGAGAACGCAACCTCACCAAGCCCCGCTGGCCCAGAGCTGTCCGGCCAGTGGAAGAGCCCAGTGACCCCGCACTGGTCGAACCTCAAACATTTCTGTGCCCGACCCCAGCCCCACCTCCTGCTCCCAACAGACACGTATGAAAAAGACAATTCAAGACTGGACATGCCCAAGTAGACAGGCTGGTCATGGCAGGAGGCTCCGTAACCACTGGTGACCTGGGCACTCTGACCCGCTGTGGGAGGGGGAACAGCCATGGAAAATTTTCACTCCCTCTCTCGTCCATTCTTCCGTGAGGATCAAGAACGAGGCAGAGCAACAGGTGTGACTGAAGTTGATCAGCACAGGCCTATGAAGTGAACGTTCCAAGTGAGACATTTTACTTGCAAAGGAAATTGGGGAGCTGGCAGTGAAGCGTTAAGAAGGGCTCTTGCTTAAGGGCAGGGCAGAGATTTCAACATCAGATTCACTTCTCTTTCTTAAGGAGACTGACTCAGGAACGAACGGGTCCAGGGGGATTAATATTATTTTAATAAGAGCTCACGTGTGCAGAGGGCTCTGCTATTTATACACACAACTTTCACATACATTATCCCACCTGGACGGCATACAAAGAGAAGCAATGAGCTCATGGATGCCAGGGGCCTGGCATGAAGCGGTGCCTAATATGTTAGTTCCCCTTCTCCCGGCACAGAAACCCAGCAAAGTAGGCGGGAGAGATATCGTTATCTCCATCCTGTAGTCGAGGAAACTGAGACCCATGACTCACACAAAGTCACATGGTTTATAAGTGGCAGCTGGATCTACATTCCAGGTCTTCTAACCCCTCATTTTGGTCCTTTCTTACATGATGGGAAGAACACAGGGCTATGGATGAAGAGAACTGGGTTCAAATCTAGGACCTGCCATTCATTAGCTGTGTGATTTTGGACAAGTTACTTAACCTCTCTGAGTCCCGATTTCCTCACTTTTAAATGAGGATAATTATACTTTCTCCTCAGAGAGCTATTCGGAGAATTTTAATTATGTGCCAAGAACTCTTCCCACACGTCTATCGAAATGACGGAAAGGGAATCCATCTCCCTCACTCCCCTGTCTAACTCATAATCACATATCCCTAATTTCTTTTACCTAAATACCTAGAGAAATGCATTGATTACCAAATATTACTGACCCATTTTGTAGAAAAGAAAACTAAAGGTAGGTGGTCATTTGTCTGAAACCATAGCAAATAAAAGATTCTCACAAAAGTCCTCTGAAACATTTGGATTGTTTTATTACTTTAAAAAAAAATAACAGTACATTATAGTAACAATAAGTAATATACACTCATTATTAAAAAGATTCGAACAATACCTAAATGCACAAAAGTAAAAAGTCTGAGTTCTTCCCTCAATCTCCCCAGAGAAATCCCTGCTAAAAGAGCTTTATGTTCTAGGACAGTTTTCCTACCTAAACAAACATTCATACATACAGGGCTTGGGTTTTTTTGTATTTCATTTTACAAAAAATTGGATCATATTATAAACAGTTTCTCCCTTGAAACCTTAACTCCTCCTCTATTTCCTCAGGGAACTGCCTCTAAGACTCACACTAACAGCCATACTTAGATTTTCTCAGGACCCTGCCTGGCTCAGTGATGGGGCACGGACTGGGCAGTACAAACACCTGCGTCAGACTCCAGCTTTGCCATCCTGCAGGCACCTCAGTCTTTCCATCTGTAATGTCGGTGCGTTCACCTGACTTTGACCTATGAAGGCCTCTCTACTTTGCACAGCACTTTCACATGCTGGTCCTTAAACTATCCTGTCCAGAGAAGCAGGGCAGGTGCCATCACACTCAACGCGCTAAGGAAAAATTAGAGGCTAGAGAGGTTATTCGAATGGCCAAGGTCAAATGGCCAAGGTCGACTGACCGCTGGTCAGCAAGAAAACCGGAGTAGACACCAAGTTCCTGGTTCTGTGGTCCTTCCTCAGTACCTTTCTTGCTCAGGCCAGGGCGAACCCAGGCCCAGGGCTTCCGAGAGCAGCGAGACGTGGGAACATGGTGGCATTAATGCCACAGCTCCATCCACCGCGGGAGCAGCATGGCTCCCTTGCCCTGCAGAAAGCACGCTGCTCCAGCCTGATTACTGTGGAAGCCTCATTCAGCCTCCAGCAGCTACCAGGGATCTGAACTGCTCATTTCCCCTTTCACACAATCCTGGGAAGGAAGTTCAAAGGCCATAGCAAGCCCCAAGGTCCTGGCCCGATGGGACCCTCCGCCACGGTGGGTGCCATCCCAAGCCCTCCTCCTGCGGGTCCAACCCTCTTCCTGCCTGCCCAGCCCCACCTCACTGCCAAGGGTGTCGGTCCCAAAGAACGTACCTTTCTATCCTGCTTTTGGCAGCTGGTACCTGAGCAGAGAGGGCACTGGCCACAAGGAGAGACATTTTGGACCCTGTGGGTTCCCTACCAGGATCATCTGCTCCCGGCACCCTCCTGCCTTCTGCACCCCTGACGGTCCTTCCCCGCAGATCCACCTCTATTACTCGGCTGGCTAGGCCTGTAACTGCCTCTCTGCACTCCACTCCACACCCACCTCCTCCGAAGGGGGTACCATGATCCGCCCGCCCAGCACCAGCTGCCGCTCTCCTTGGCATCTGCTCGGCCCTCGAGCTACGTAGGAGCAATCTGCCCGCGCCACAGCAACATGTGCATGGTGCACGCCTCCAGCTAGACCGTGAGTGCCAGGGGTGCAGGGGCCATGCTTCCAGGTTCCTTGTGTCCCCACCCCCTCAGGTGGCTGCTCTTCTGGAGGGCAGGAAGGCCTCTGGAGACGCCTGGCCCGGGAGGTCTTCTCGGAAGGGTCTGCTGGCTCAGATAAGGCCGGAGCCTCCTGTCCCCTGAATGACCCAGCCCTTCTCCAGCACCAGCCCCTCACTTCAGCCTCCGGGCGACCTGCGTGGAGCCAACAGCCCCTCCCTGAGCGATGGAGAGTTCCAGGCGCTCTCAGACTCCTGCTTCGCCTCACAACATCTGCACTTCAAGGCCCAAGGGGACATATGAACGCTCTACAGATAATCAGGAGCCTCCACTCTTCAAGGCTCCCAGAGACTGTGGAATATCTGAAAGAGGAAATGTGTTTGGGAAAATAAATTCCACTTTAGAGGCGTCTCAGTGAAAGCTGTGTGTGCGAATATCCCCAAAGCATCAGGGGTCCCTTCAGCATGTTGAAACACTATAAGGGGAAGTTTCCTTTCCCCAGTCCCTTTTCAAAATTCAGACACAGCTCTCAGTACCTTATCTATCATTTAATTGATGCTTCTGAACTGTTAGTTCCATTCAGTGAGCATGGACGGAACACCTATTAAGCACCATGGACTGTTCATACAACACTTCTGTTTAATCGCAGCAAATCAGGAGGAAAACGGGATCCCCATTCTTGATGAGGAAACCAAGGTTTTGGGAGCTGAGGTGTAACAGTCAGCAAGGACGGGCCCCCTGCTGGGCACTTCCACCTGCCCTGATCCACGCGGCACACTGGCAGGGTGGGCGTTATCAGCCCTGTTTCACACAGAACCCGGGGCCGTGAAGCCAAGCGAAAGGCCCGAGCACCCAGCACCCAGGGTGGCTCTGGCTTCAGACCCCAACCCCAGTGCTCCTTCCCTGCTTCCCCAGACTCCTCTTGCCAGGAGGACCGCAGAAGGCCGTGAGGTCATGCCCAAGGTCCTCCTGGTGACCTTGGCTCCCGCTAAGAGGCACTTTCTGCTGGTGAGAGACCAAGCCCTTGCCCAGACGAGAACAAAGCTGTCACACTGAACTAGCTAAAAATAAAGGAGGTACCCAGTCCCTCAAGGGGAACAGAACAGCCCTGGAATGTGGCGGGGCAAGAACAACAGGCTTCATTCTGGGCCTTGTGGTCAATGGCTTGGGCAGGGCCAGGCACCAGACTCACAGTTCCCAATGTGCCAGGTCCAATAATATCCAAAATATTATTCCCACATGTAATTAATATTTTTTAAATGATCAATGAGCGATTTTATATATCTTTGTCTTACAGAGTCTTCAAAATCCTATATTTTATGTTCAACAGCACATCTCAAACCAGACTTGCCACGTTTCAAGTGCTCAAGAGCCACACGTGGCTCGTGGCTACTGTTGTGGACAGCAGGGCTCTAGCACTCCAATCACATCCCCATCATGGGAGCCTTGGGTGATGATTTCTGCTGGGAGCCCACTGCAATGCACTGCTTTGGAAGCCTTAAGCCCTGGACCGAAGTCCTGGATCTGCGTGCACAGTGAGAGCTGCCTACTAGTGTCAGACAGACCTGTGTCTTCTTCCCAGCTCTCTGTTCTCTGGCCACCAAAGATAACATCACTTCCACTTCCTGAAGCTTGCCCGCCCCACATGTAAGATGCAGGAAGAAACACCTACACCCAAGCTTGCCAGAAGGACTTCACTAAATCAAGCATGTAAAAGTATTTTGAAAGTGGAACAGAACTTTGCAAATGTGAGTTGGTATCTTTGTTACAAGGATGGCCTGCAGTCTCCAACTCGACTCACCCCACCCACCCACAGAGGGTCCCGGAAGGCACCAGGGGACATTAGAGAAATGAGATCAGACTGAATAACAAGGCTGAAGGCAAACCCCATGTGTCAACCAATCAAGGAAATCAGCTGCTTACAGTAGGGCCAGGCAGAGGCTGGGAGAGAAAGCTAGAATAATAATGCCTTATAGGGAGCATGGGGAGGTCTTGCAGGGTAAGCACTGGCCTCCCCAAGTGTCCTCTTTTAATTGCAAACAGGATGGAGGGAAGGGGACAAATGGAAAGGGTACAGAGAAAAATTTGAAAAACAGAGAAAACCCCTAACATTCACTGTAAAAGACTTTATTGGGTCAATTTCCTGCCCAAGTGGAGGGAGTTGGTCAACACTGAGCAGCTTGTGGGTGGAGGGATGGAGGGTTGGGGATGGCAGGCACAAACCAGTGTGCTGGTGCTGGGGAGGATGGAGAGGATGGGGAGGAAGGGGAGGATGGGGAGGATGGGGAGGAGGGGGAGGGTGAAGAGGATGGGGAGGATGGGGAGGAGGGGGAGGATGGGGAGGGAGGGGAATGGGAATTGGGGGACTTTGGAGGGTCTTGTGCCCAGCTCTGCCCTGGCCCTGGCTCTTTCCTTCTTTGAATCTGTTTCCCTCAACAACAAAATCAGAGTTGGATGTGTTATGGTGGAAAGAACATGGGTTTCTGAGTCAGAGGACCTGGTAGTGTTTCTGTCCCTATCACTCATGAGCTGTGTGGTCAGCAAGTCACTTCACTACGTGGGGGCCTCAGTTTCCTCATTTCTAAACGGAGATGATGCCTTCCCCAGGTGGACAGAAGCAGGGGCTCTCCCAGCAATTCCACTCCTACACACATACCCAAGAGAAATGAAAGCACATGTCCACACAGGGAAAACTGTTCACATCAGCATTACCATAACAGCCGCAAAGTGGAAACAACCCAAATGTCCCTCAACTAACAAATGCGTAAACAAAATATGGTATATAGACACAACTCAATATTATTCACTAATAAAAAGAACTGAAGTACTCATACATGTTATAGTATGAATGAACCTTGAAAACATGCTAAGTGGAAGAAACCAGACACAAAGGTCACACATTATATAATTACATTCATATGAAACGTCCAGAAGAAGCAAATCCATTAAAAAAAAGGAAGTAGATTAGTAGATACCAGGGTGGAGGGAGCAATGGGGAGTGACTGCTTAATGGGTATGGGGTTTCTTTTGGGGGTCATGAAAATTTTCTGGAAATAGATGGTGGTGATGGTTGTACAACCTTGTGAACGTACTAGACACCACAGACTTGCACTCTTTAAAATGGTAAGTTGGGCTTCCCTGGTGGCGCAGTGGTTAAGAATCTGCCTGCCAATGCAGGGGACATGGGTTCGAGCCCTGGTCCGGGAAGATCCCACATGCCACAGAGCAACTAAGCCCACGTACCACAGCTACTGAGCCTGCACTCTAGAACCCACGAGCCACAACTACTGAGCCCACGTGCCACAACTACTAAAGCCCACGCACCTAGAGCCCATGCTCCACAACAAGAGAAGCCACTGCAAGGAGAAGCCCATGCACCACAACGAAGAGTAGCCTCCACTCACCACAACTAGAGAAAGCCCGTGTGCAGCAACGAAGACCCAATGCAGCCAAAGATAAATGAATTTATTAAAAAAAATTTTTTTAAATGGTAAGTTTTATGGTATGTGACTTATATCTCAATTAAAAAAAAAAAAAAAAGCAGGGGCTCTGCCAGCAGACTTAATGCATCTGAATGCTGGCTCTTCTGTTTATATCTGAGCCTCAGGGTCCTCATCCAAAAGTGGCGATCATAAGAGTACCCACCTCACGGGGGACCTCTGAAGATGTAATGCCTTTGGTGCAGCAAATGTGAGAGGCATTATATATGTTGGCTTCGATTAGTATTGTTACTATTGATGATTAAATAAGACCCATTTTAGGAAAGAGAGGCCCCTAGTAGGCATTCAGTGCACCCTTCCCTCCAAAGCCCCCTCAAGGCCTCGGGGGTCTGCGAGCCTGTAACCAAGCCTGCGATCAGATGAACGTGATCTGACATTTTCTGCCTCCCCAGGGACTGCATTTGCAAAGGGCTGGGCTGCAGACTTCACACTGCAGTGTGCCGGGGGAGTGGGGGGGCCAGGTGGCGCACAGCCACCCTCTCCTTTTTTTTTTTTTAAGGAAATACTGTGTTTATTTAATTTATTTTTTTTTAATTTTATTTATTTATTTATTTATTTATTTATTTATTTATTTATTTATTTATTTATTTATGGCCGTGTTGGGTCTTCGTTTCTGTGCGAGGTCTTTCTCTAGTTGTGGCAAGCGGGGGCCACTCTTCATCGCGGTGCGCGGGCCTCTCACCATCGCGGCCTCTCTTGTGGAGCACAGGCTCCAGACGCGCAGGCTCAGTAATTGTGGCTCACGGGCCCTTTTGCTCTGCGGCATGTGGGATCTTCCCTGACCAGGGCTCGAACCTGTGTCCGCTGCAATGGCAGGCAGATTCTCAACCACTGTGCCACCAAGGAAGCCCCACCCTCTCCTTTTACGGAAGATAGTCTGAGAGAGGCTGCCGGCTTGAGCTTTCTGTAATAGAGAAACGTTTAGGGGACAGATAAGCCAGCCCTGCCCCAGTCAGATCCACCCAGGAAGAGAGTGTGTGCAGGCAAAAGCACACTTGTTTGTTTTAATTCCCAGAAAAGTTTAACGGATTCATGCTAGAGCACAAGGGGACACAGAGCGCCCTCACAAGCCTGTCTCTGTACGCCCTACCCCGCCACCTGGGCACTGTGCTAACAGCCAATGGGGTGGGCACTGCTCACAGTGAGCTGTCAACCTCACTCAGTAATACTCGGCAGCAAGGGCTCCCCTTCATAAGGTAAACTAGGAAATGGCTAATTTTAAGCCAAGCTCAAATGTTGTATGTGAATGGAAATGGCTGGGAAGAAACAGTTTCTTTCAAAATTACCTATTAAAAAATGTAAAGGTTTTATTGTAACCAAGCGTTGGCTGTGGAACCATATGAACCTGTACAAACTTCTGACTGGACTGGGACCTGACATGACCACGGAGGCAATTTGGCAAAATCTTAAAAGTGGGAAGATGCACTCACTCCTCCACCGAGCAATTTCAGCCCTAGAAACACAGCCTAGAGCAACTTACGTGTGTACAGAAGGATCATGGTGGCACTGTCTGTAATTTGAAAAATCAGAAACTCAAAGGCCTACCAAAAGAACAGATAAATTAGTTTGGTGTATTCACACAATGTAAGGGCATACGGCAGTTTAAATTGATGAAACAGAGGTATACAGATCAACATGGAAGAATGTCAAATATACAATGTTGAGCTTAAAAAAAGCAAGGATACAAACAGGATAACACCATTTACAAAAGGTTAAAGCCATATAAAGTAACACTACATACTGTTCATAGATATATGATATGTAATATAAATATTAAAACATGCAGGAAATGATAAACACCAAATTCAGGACAGAGGTCACCTCTGGGAGGAGAAATGAATGTGACTTGAAGACGGGCATAGAAGGGGTTTCAGTCATGTCTGTAATATAATTGTAATTGTGTCTGTTACCTCGCAAGCTGAGGAGTGGATACACAAGTGTTTGTTATGTTAACTTCAATATTTTTTACGCACCTCGAATATTTCATAATAAAAAATTAACTCATATGTATTGACTTGTGGGGGAGAGAATTAAGATACAGATTCCAAGTTAAATTATTCAAATCAACTAAGATGGGTTTTTCTCCTAAAGGAAAGAAGCAGGGGGAGCAAGAATGGCCCTCTGGATGCCATTCCAGATTTTCTGAGACCTTGAGAGTCACTCATCTCCTCTGGGCCTCCAGTCAGTCCCTGTTTCTAAATGGGGAATAAAATCTCTGCCTTCTGTCCACAGCACACAAGGCAGCAGGATGTCCAGGGGAGGAGCTGCGAGGGGGAGGGAGCTGCCCTGGGAGCTCAGGGATAATACTTCCTGTCGTGACATCATCACTCAGGTTTCTGAAAGATCAGATGAAAGCATACACATACACACATGCATGCTAGTGTGTCCATGTGTATTGTTAGGTATAGACAGACATATATACATATATGCGCACATATAGCTACACACACAATTGATATCTGACGTGGCACCCAGAAGGTGTCTTGGGATGCTCAGTGATAACAACCCATTAAAAAAAAAGAGAAAGCAAAGCTACATTTTGGTAACTATCTATTCGACTCTCCCTTACGAAGTTTCTAAGCATAATATTTCCATTTGTACATTTAGAGCCTGATGTTTTTTTCGGCCGTGCTGCACAGCTTGTGGGATCTTAGTTCCTCAACCAGGGATCGAACCCGGGCCCTTGGCAGTGAAGGTGCCAAGTCCTAACCACTGGACCACCAGAGAATTCCTTACAGCCTGGCTTTAAGCAACTCTTAGGCTAGTGATTTCCCACCCAAGATCTGACCACTGGCCCCTATAGCTCTCACAGCATTCTCTGTTTTGCACTTATCATAAGACAGCAAATAATTATTTATACTCCATAAGAATAGGGACTATTTCTACCAGGTTTATAGTCGTCACCCCATCCTAGCACAATACTCTGCACATAATAAAGGACTCAAACATTTTCTGAAGAAATGATTGAGTTCCCATGATCAGATTTGATTCTAAAGGGCCTCAAATCAATAAGCAGGTGCCTGCAGTCTAGCCACGACTGCTTCCTGGACACAGAGCTGTATGGATGTCTCTCTATCCAGCATCTCCTCCAGGGCCTCCTCAGGCCTGTTCAGAGCTGACTCCAGTGGCTAATTCTATCAGGCAGGAACCCCTGACTGCAGACACACATGGAGACAAATCAGTCCTTTTAGGAGAAAGCTGCCCATGCCTTCTCCAGAAAACAGGAGGAGTGTGGGAGGACAGCGCAGCATGGCCAGATGTGCAAGTCCTGAATACCCACCCACTTTCCCAGTTTATTCCCTCACTACAATCCCAAATTATCAAACCAAATGAAGTGCTGGGCATTTTCTTAGGGGGAGAACTCCAAGGAACATCCAAGGTAGAGGGGACAGGGATTATGAAATGAAGATTCCCCAGGGAGTGAGGCTCGTACTGGATGCTTGTATAACACCAGATCAAAAGGTGCATGAGATAGTTTTCATAATTTTCTAACTCTCATCTCTCTCACCCCTGAGCAATAAGGAAATGGGCATTTTTTAAATGCTTGCTTTTGCTGCTAGAATACATGGGCTCCAAGCAAAAAGAACTTGGTAGCCCTTTAACTGCTAAGCATACTCTCCTCTGCCTTCCTGAGCCAACCACTCAAGGACTCTGGGTTCAGCCATTGGACAAATCACACCTGTTGCTCACCTGCTTATGGGGATTCCTTAAGGTCATGGGGATCCCTCCCAGAGAAAATCCACTGGCATTTGCTCACCATCTGTCAACCCTGGAGAAAAGGACATCTAGTTTTTCTTTAGAGGCCAAGTTCTGACCTTGCTGGACCCATCTTCCTTTCCTAAAGGAACAGAGCACTACGTAATCCTTTACCCTCCTTCGAGCTCTTAATGGCTAACCCAAGTGGAGGAAGCAGGCAAGATGAGAGGCATGTTAAAAGTTACTTGGAGGTGAAAAGACCCAGGCTCTAGCTGTAGAATTAACAGATGTCTGGTATTCTGATGAACGGAATCTTTCACAAGCACACATGTGCATCCTTTTCCTCCTAAAAGCACTAGAAGAGTAAAAGGGAAATCTATGTTTTATACTTAACTTCAGTCTAATGCCACGACACCCTTTTCACCGCACCCCATCATCCAACACTATGCAGATGCAGTCTGGAAAATGGGACTCCAGGCTGGGAAGCCAGATGCTTGGCCCGTTTCAACCCAGGATATATTTATGAGGCTGAATTACTGATGTGTCTCATAGGCAATGGGGAGAGAAATGATACCCTCTCATGATCACTTTTGTATCCTGAGCAATCCCACAAACCTTTCCTGGCACCACCCCCATCTTCCCTCTTCCTACACCCAGGCCAGAGGGCAAGTAGATGGATGAGGACTAGTGCGGGATGCCAGCGCTGTCTCCAGAGCTCCAGAGGCCACCTAGGGCTGGAGGGCTGAATCACCGTGGCTGCCCACGCTGGCAGGTGCGGCGGGGTGGGGGCTGTCTTCACTGGGTCCTCATCAGGTTGCAGGCAGGGCCCAGTTCCCGCAGGAAGAACAGGGCTTGGAGTCCTGCAAGTGGAGGACTTACCTCGGAGTCCCAGGGTAAGTGGTAGGTAGGAAAAGCTGGTCTCTAAAAAGTCCTGAGTCCCAGGAGAGCAGATGGAGTCTCCCAGGATCTGCTCGAGTAGGGGCCGGGAAAACTGACTAGGCCATCAGAACAAGCGCCCACTATGTGCTCAGGAGGCCCAGGAAGCTTCCTGAGGACCACAGTCATGGATGGCAGAGTCACACAGCCCATCATGAAGGCCAAGGTGACCCCCTGGCAGGAATGCACATACTCTCCCCATAGAAAGCAGCCTGAGAACTCCTCCATGAGGTGCAAGAAAGCCAGCCTGTTTTTAAGACTCTCCTTGACCAATAATATCATCTGGTGGAAGCTTTGGCCTCAAGACCCACCTCCAGCAAGGTTCTGATGCCAGAGGAGGGCGGGGAGGGAATTTCAGAATGCCAATCTCAGAGGAGGGACTTGAGGATCAATTGATTCAGAAGTCACACAGTCAGACGCCTACAGGAGCCTGGTGGATAGAGTGTGAATCAGGCCACCAGGAGAGTGGAAGGCTCTGGGGCCACACTAGATACTGCGTGCCTGATAAAATAGGTCCCACTGAGGGCAGTCCAAACCTCAACCCAGCTTGGCCCCTGGCGGCCACACAGATGTGGTGGGTGCGGATGCTGGAGGCTTACAAGGTCATTCGGGTCCCCACCTCAGTGATCTGCTGTCTTGAGCTACAGAGGGCACCGTGTGCAGGGAGAGGGCAGTGAACTCATCTATGCCTTAAATCCCCCACTGTGAAATGGGAAGAACATCAAGGATACACAGCACCACTGAAGAAAACTGGTGAAATGCACATGTTGACATGCAGAGCTCCCCAAGCTCAGTGGTCAGAAGGAGGCTCCAGGGTGCTCCATGGGAGTGAGCATGAGTCCCACGGTTTGACAACTCCATAGTCACTGCCACTTGTAGCCATGAGGGACCGTGGCAGATTCCCAGGCCTGTCTCCTAACTACCCAACTCTGGTCCCCACTCAGCGCAGGACCCAGGATCCAAGCAGCATCCCCAATGCCTTTGTCTCAGCACCTCCCCCTCAGCTGACTTCCAGGAGGAGCCTCAGTGAAGTTCCCAGTGGAGGGAGGCAGAGACCTGGGTCCCGCCCTGGCTCTCCCTCTAACTCCTCGGGTGACCTTGATGAGGTCACTGCCCTTAGCAGGCCCGTTTCCTATTGTGCCAGAGGAGGGGGCTGTCTTGGGTGGTTAGGAAGAGCACTGAACATCCTGTGGCTGCAGGCCTGTGGCTCCTGCCTCTCACCTGTAGGTACAGCTCCTTTGTTTGAACTACAAAGTCAGGTTGACTTTGCTGTCCACCCCAGCTTATCCCAGCAATAATGTCACCCATTCTGGGTGTGGGTGGGTCAGGAGATCTGTCAGGCGTGGCAATGATAAAATGGGCGTCTTTCCCTACAGCTTAGGCTGTTTCTCAAAAACTTGATGCCAAAACTGGTATAAGGGAGAGATACACCTTTAACACCTGCCAGCAGACAGTATTTTATGTTAGACAGAAGTTAAAGGCAGCAATACCTCAGGGTAGGGAAATGTGTCCTTGTGCAAGTACACACATGCCACAAGCATACATATCAAGGCCTCCATCCGACTCAAAAGACCAGTCTCTTATTTGAGCTCCCTGGGCTGGCTGGAAATTACAGCTTAAGAGAGCAGAGCGGTCACGTAGAGGGATAAAAAAATTCCATTCAGACATGCCGCCCCAGACCTGAGGCCTATGAGCAAAGTTTCCGGTGGCCTCCACGCTTCTCCTTGTTCCAGGAAGCCGTGCCGGTCGCCCAAGTCTTCAGATTAAGGAGCAGGCGCAACAACTGGGAGAGCCGGGGTGACAGCTTTTCCGGGCACCCGACGCCCTCCACCGGGAACCCCAAATATGGGATACATGGCCTCCAGCCAGCACCCCCGCCTGCTGCGCGCTCACCTCCCCAGCATCTCTGTGATCACTCCTCCGCCCACGGCGCTCGGACCGTACCAAACAGGCCCTGTGGACCAACCCACCAGTCGCCACACGGTCACCCTCCCCGCATGGCCCGGGGGCCCATTTGACATCCGCAGCTCGTTTCAAGGACACTGCAGCAGGCAGCCCAGTCTCGGGGGTCTCCCCCCCCACCCCCCAACACACACACACACACACACACACACACACACACACACACACACACACGCATACGATCCCGGGAAGAATCAAAGGGCGAAGCCTTCCCCACCGCCCCGCGGTCCAACCAATGCTGGCCTGGGGGAGGCTGGGCGCGGGAGGATGGAGGCGGCTGCGGCGGCGAGCGGATACCGGAATGCAACGTTGCGGGCAGAGCGTCGGGCGGCGGCGCCGGCGGGGGCTCACCTTTTTGACTTGGTCATCCTTCAGTTCGGTGAAGTAATAAGCCAGGAGCTGCGCGGCGATCATGCTGGCGGTCGGGGGCTTGGGGCGGCAGGCTTGGGGCCGGCGTCTGTCCTCCGCAGCCTCGGTGAGCAGTGGTCCCAGGGCTGCAGCTCCGCGGCTCCTCCTCCTCCTCCTCCTCCTCCGGCCGCTCCTCCCCCACGACCCGGGGCGCGGCGGCGGCTCGCGCGCTCCCAGTCTCCGCGCTCCCGTCCCCGAGAGGGTGACAGCCTCCAGCCGGCCCACCTCCTCGGCGCCCATTGGCTGCCGCGCGCCTCTGCAGCGCCGGGCGGTCGCGGCCGGGCCAGGGCCGGGGGGGCTCGGTGGCTGCTCCTCCCCGCGCCGGAAAGGGGGCGGGCGACGCCGCGAAATCCCCCACAGCCTGGCATCTCCCAGCACGTCCCCCACGTAGGGAGCCGGCGCAGGGGCGGGAGGTTCTGTCGCGCGCGCACCGTCACGCGTGGCGGCGCCCTGCTCGGGGGTGGGGGGCGCAGGCGTGGAGGCTCGGGACGCGAGAGGAGGCACCGCCCGGCCCGGTTTGCTGCCGAACGGGGCAGCCTAGAGGGGGCGGTCCCCTTCCTTGGAAATTAGGGCTCGCCCCTGGGAGTTCCGTGGAAGGGGAGAGGCCCGGAGGGGAGCTCGAAGAAGTGGGCGTGGAAAGCGAGCGGGGACTGTGCCGGCGGAAGCGAGATCGCGGAGGCTTCGCGGTCCTCGCACCGGGTCACCACGCCAACCGGCTCTCGCTCGGCCAAGGGGCCGGGCGCCGAGCCCCACCTGGGCCCTCACCGACGGAGCTTCATCCCACTCCACCCCGCCCCACCCTGGCCCGCCCGTGCTGCGGTGCCTCCAGGCCTAATCCCCGGCTGGCGGATTTGTGTTGCTAAACCAAGAGCGACGCCCCAACAGCGTCCGCCCCTGAGTCACCGGTTCTTTCGGCCGGCCCTCCCGAAGGGCGCACGCCCGCTGGGCGGGACCTGAGCTGCAGGCCCCGGCCTGTCTCCATGCCCCCCGGCCCCCTGAGCACCCAGGCTCGCTGGACTGTGGGGGACGGTTTGGGCGCCCCTCCTAGATGCCACCTTTCTCACTTCCCGGAGGAAGTTAGCCGGGCTGGGAGGAATCCCTAGAAAACCATTCGGCTTTAAAGGGGGGAAGGAAGGTGAGGAATCAGAGGTGTTTATGCTGCTACTAGGACTGATGGCAACCACAGGATTCTTAGATTAATTGCTTCTGTGTGCCAAACACCACCAGGAGCTTTACTGCCTTACAAAAGGACATGTATTGAGCTCAAAATACAAAGAAGTGGTTACTATTCTGATTCAACGGGTAAGCAAGTGGAGGCTCACTGAGGCCATGTGTCTTGCTGTACAACCAGAAAGCTGTAGATCCAGGATTAGACTTTGGGTCTGTGTGTTTTCAAAACGAGTCGTATGTAGCCTCTGCCTAAATAGGCCATGATACTTGAACCAAGCCTGCGTCACATGGTGCCCTGAGGTGGCCAGTGTCCAACCCCATAACCTCTACCCCAGCCCTGGATCCTGCGGGCCCCTGGCCAGGCCTAAGAAAGGTACAGTGGAGTCAGGAGGGGGTGGTTTAGGTCCAGAACAGCCCTCAGGAACCTCAGGGACATGGCTTTGACATCACCAACTGAAGAGGGTCTCAGTTGTGGCCCTTGAGGCCAGAGCCCTCAGTCCAGAGCACAGCCCCTGACCCCTAGCTTTATGGCTGTGGCATCCAGGGTCACCTCTCTGAGCCTGCTTCCTCATCTATAACATGGAGATACTAATGCCCACCTACCTCCCTTGGTTGCTGTGAAATACTACAAATAAAATACCTGCTTACGATATACAATTAATAAATGGTAAGTATTATCATAAGATTGACTGGGAAGCTGATGAGGTTTACACTTCAGGGCTTCTTGCTTGCATTCCCCCAATTCTAGGCCCTCAGAGGGCCTATCAATTTTATATTTGTAATTTTGAATTATTTTCCAAAGAGGCTCCCCAAAATTATTTTCAGCTTTAAAGCTTCACAAAACCTGGATCTGCCCCCTGGATAGTACCATTATAAACCAGAAACAGAGAGGTTTCCTGGCATCCATCAAACACTTATACCACCTGTATGGCCATAAAGCAAAACTGGGTGAATGGGAACAATTTGGTTGTTCTCAAGTACCATTTGAGTCTTGCGAATGTGGTTCTGCCAGACTCAGCAGGATCAAGAACTGTGCTTTGTTAATTGCTCTGTCTCACACTCAGCCCACAGCCTGGCACTCGAAGGTGGAATGAGCCCAGTGCAGCGATCGGGAGCACACATACCCCTTAACACAGGCCCAGCCAGCACCATCACCAAGCCCCCATTACAACTGAGATGTCTTATCTGAACTGGAGCTAGGGAGAAGCTAACCCTTCCAATGGCCAGGCCCAGAGATGTTCTGTTTGCAGGCAGGGAGACTTCCAGTGCTTTCTCTTCCCTGCCTTCAAGAGAGAAACTGCTTCTTAAGGTGACTCACTCCTCCCCACCCCCTGAATGCATCCATGTCCCAAGGCCTATCAGTATTTCCTGAGAAATATCTCTAGGCCTGCCCCACCGTCTCCTCCCAACCCTCAGTCCTCATCAGCCCATGCCAGAAATATTGCAAGAGTCTTCTAGCTGCCCTTCCTGGTTCCTGGCTTCCCGCCATCCAAGTCATTCTGAGGTGCCAGCAACATTACTCCTGCTAAAAAGCAGCCTAATCACAGCATAACCCTGCCCGAAGCCCCTGGGTGGCTCCCTCTTTCCTGATGGAGTGGTTCAAATGTCTCTGCCTGGTGTCTGAGGCCCTCTGTAATCTGACTCCACTCTTCCCCACTTATCTCTTCCTCCACTGTTGGCCACAGCGAAGGCACTTCCCACTCCACGTCCATCCTGTTGGAGCCCCTGCTCATATTTCCTTGCTTGCTCGGCCTTCTCCACTCACCTCCACCTGACCAGTGTCCCTCTCGCTGAAGGCCCAGCTCTCCCACCCTCCCCATAAAGTCTTCCCTGACCACGGCTACTCACTGCAGTCTCCCAGGCCTCAGCACCTCCACAGGGCAAACTCGGACGGTGCTCAGAGTGCATCTAGATCTAGACCAAGACTCTTCTTTACAGACTAAGAATGTGAGAAGCAGCAGGTGGGCCATCCTGCCCAGCCAGTGCTCTGTCCATCCTTCCCCACCACCTCACTGCAGCCTGGTTCTCAGATAAGTAACACTGAGTCATAACAGTTTGCCTGATATTTTTGACTGTCTTCTGGGGGGGTGGCCTTATCTGCCCCAATCAGACAGCTTCCTGAGGCCAGAGTCCATTCTGCTCTGCTATGTCCCACACTGGGCTCAGAGCTGGGGCCGTCTCCCCTTTCTGTCATGCCAGCTATCATCCCTTGCACTTCTTTATTATTCTGACTCTTTTTTGCTGTCACATATCTCTTGGACCCCAGCCAAGTCCCTTTGCTGATGACTCCACAGACCCTGAGGAAAAGCAGCAAAGACCTGGACCATGGGAAACCTAGTTCCACAGGTCTCTCCTCACCCTCGAGATGGCCCTCCCCTCTCCCAGAAGTCCCCTGGGTTTCTCTGTTCATTTACTGGGCTTCCTCCTGTATGAGTTGGGATGGGGGGTGGAGGGTCAGACAATGCTGGGCTGCCAACCCACAAAACACCCCTGCTGGTAAGAGAATGAGGGCTGCAGCTAAGTCAGAATGAAACAATTTGCATCAGACCCATGGCACTAGGAACTTTACACCAGAAATTCTCTGCAGCGGATCAAAGCTGTACCCCAGCACCTGGCAGCACACTTGTAACAGCAATCCTTGCATAATGTTGACAGTTTACAGAGTAGTTCCTCATTTATTGCCTCATTTCTCCTGATAACAGGCTGGTGAGGTTAGAAGGGCAAATATCATTATCCCCACTTAATCAGTCGATGAGGGTTATGGAATTTAAAGAGCTTGTTTAAGGTCTCAAAGAGAAAGAGAAAGCAAGAAAAGAAAAGAGTAAGGCCAGTGCCCACACCAGGGCAGCATCTTGGACTCCTGACACAGTGGGGGGCCTGTTGTGCACAGCACGTTCTGAAAAGAAGCACCAGGAAGGGACCCTGACCCAGTGTTTATATTAGTTAGATCCATGGTGTTGGGAATTCCCTGGCGGTCCAGGGGTTAGGACTCAGTGCTTTCACTGCCGTGGGCCCGGGTTCGATCACTTAGGTCGGGGAACTAACACCTCTCAAGCCGTGTGGTGCGGCCAAAAAAAAAGAATGACCTGGAGAGCTTTTACAAATGCTGATACCCAGGCCCCAGCCCCAGAGATGATGGCTGAATTGACCTGGGGTGCAGTCCAAACATCCTTTTGAAAGTTCCCCAGGTGAGTCCTAGGGACTGCCAGGAATGATTTAGGCCCTCACTTCCTATGGGGACATCTGGAGGAAACGTCTGAAATGGATTGACTGGTAATATTTTCAGCAGTCTCTCTTGGATGCTGCCAACCAGTGGTTCCTCCAGGGTCCTAGTGGTCCTACAGATCTGGAGCACACTGGACGCAAGTTCATCGTGACTTTCTCATCAGCTTTGCACCGTTCTGCTTCCTGCGTGAGAAGGCTGGTGAGGAGTGTCTGGGGTTGGAAAATCACCTCAGCCTGCCTCCTTTCCTCTCGCATTCGCCCGAAGTGCTGCCCTTCAACAACATCACAACAGAGGTTAAAGATCGACAACCACCAGGTTAAAACATCTTATTTGGCCCACCGAGTGTTTTATGAGCCAACACTTGAAAATGACATGTCACTTTAAAATCCAGGTTTCTGGCATCTAAAGTCTAGCCACACAGAGCCCACGTTATCACTGGCAATAATCAGCTGGCACTGAGCACCACTGCCCCCTTCAGACAAGGCAGGTGTGCTGCAGCTTGCCCAGGCCCCACCCAGCCCACCTGTTCACTGGCACACACAGCTGACTGGCCCCTGTAGGCATTTCAACTTTCAACTGATAACTGGCATTTGTAGACCGAAGGCCTCAGGTATTAGGGCCGGGACTGAGAGGCCTTGCACCCTAAGCACCTCTCTTGCTTCACCCAAGTCCCAACCCTCTCAGGTTTCATTAAGGTCCCTGCCTGCCTGCCCCTTGCTCAACCCTGACCTATTTACCTGGCTCAGAAAGGGCCTGACCCTCTAGAGACACCTTGCTCAGCTTCTGTCCCAAAAAGTCTTCTGTTCCCCTTTAGGGGTGACAGTCCCTCAGGGAAGCCAAAGGAAAGCCCGGTCTGGTCCTGTCAATTCCTGGATATCCCATCCTCATTCCATTGCCTCTGAACCTGACGAGCCTCCTGTGCATAAAGAATAATGGCCTGCAGGAAGAAGGGTTAACCAGACCGCTGAGGCCTGCCTGGCTTCAGCCCTGCTCCTTATCTGAGGCCAGCTCCTGCCCCAAAGGATGCCCGTATCGTGTTGGAACAGAGCAATCCTAAATCACCCTGCTGGTTACCCTGAGTTTCCTGGGATAGTGCTCCCCAGTGCCCACACACAGCCACCCTCACACGTCCAATAGAAGGTCCTCCTCAATCCTACCCCTTAGAATTAGCTCCAAAATATGGAGGGAAATGCTCACATAGGAGAGTCCGTGTCAACACCTAGGCAGGGTTCCCAGGCTATGGGATTGCACAGGCCAGCAAATTAAACATACAGACAAAACCTAGGCACTGGGTTTTCATTTTACTAAGAAAGGATTTTTTTTCATTGTAATTTCCATCTCCCACTACCATAATTTCCTAAAGGAGGAACTATTTTAACCCAGAGAAGTAAACATACGGGCTGGTTTTCAAACAAAATACTTTGGTTTTATAATAATACTAGTGCTTAGGTAGGACTTACTACATACCAGGTATTGTTCTAAATTCTTTACTTACATTAACTTGCTTGACCCACAGAACAACCCAATGAGGTAAAAACTAATTTTATCCCCATTTTATACACAAGAACACGAGTCACAGGGAGATTAAGTGACTTCTCCAAGGTCACAGGGCTACTGATGAAAGAGCTGGGATCTGAGCCCAGGCAGTCTGACTCAAGACCACCCTGCTGCTCTAACAAGGTGAAATATTCATTTTACTATATTGTCCTTATTTCTTTTATTTAACCAGGGCCAGTGACGGCTCAGTCACAGATGGGTCCAAGCACCTGAGTTAGGAAGCTTCTCCCCTAGTGTACTGAGCCATTCTTGGTTAGATTTATAAAACATGGCACGTGGATCCTGGCTCTGCAGAACCCTAATGATAGGGACAGAGTAAAGGGACAAAGCAGGTAATTAAATAGTTAATCCCACTAGGAAATTGTAAGTAAAGAAAAAAATATGGGAGACCCCTGTAAGTTAATGATCACTCAAGAAAGCAAGTTTTCTTAACCACAAAGCCAAGCAGGCTTGCTTAGCAACAAAACCATGCAACAGAAGCATGAGACATGCCCCCAAACAATAAAACAATGGTGGCATGAGACCCACATCCTGCCCAGTGAGCTCAGTAAGTTAATGACCCTAGGACATGCTCTCTGCACACATAAAAAACAATAATTTATGGAAAGGTGACATTTCAAAGGGAAAGACCCTCATTGTACTGAGACCTGAAGTAATTTTTCCATAGTGCCATGACAGTCCCAGCTTGACCACGTAGGGACAAGAAAACTCCCCCACCCAACCTGGAGGAGGAGCTGATGATGGAAGCATGACGTCTACTAACGAATGAGGAAGAAGGTGATCTTCTCCCCATCTCCACTTTTCCTTTGATTATAAAACTGTAGCCCAGGGACTTCCCTGGTGGTGCAGTGGTTAAGAATCCGCCTGCCAATACAGGAGACACGGGTTCAAGCCCTGGTCCAGGAAGATCCCACATGCCGCGGAGCAACGAAGCCCATGCACCACAACTTCTAAGCCTGCGAGCCACAACTACTGAGCCCACATGCCACAACTACTGAAGCCCGTGCACCTAGAGCCTGTGCTCCACAACAAGAGAAGCAACCGCAATGAGAAGCCCGCGCACCGCAAGGAAGAGTAGCCCCCGCTCACCTCAACTAGAGAAAGCCCACACGCAGCAACGAAGACCCAAGGCAGCCAAAAATAAATAAATAAATAAATTAATTAATTAATTTTAAAAAAAAACCTGTAGCCCAGTAAGTTCTCAGGGTGTGGCACCCTCTCGTCCACCTGCTTGTAAGCCTCACAAGCATCCTATTCTGATAAATCACCTCTTATCTATCACTTTGCCTCTCACTGAATTCTTTCTATGCTGAGACGTAAAGGACTGGAGCTCCTTGGAGTGCCCAGAATCGCCTCCAAGCGGTTTCACTCTTACAAAGGGCATTCTCAAACCAAGTGGTGAGGCTGATCCCGTGACAGAGAGGCCTATAAGGGAGGTGTGGAAGCAGTTGCCCCTCCCAGTGCAGGGGTGGGGAAGGGGGGAACATCTAGTTTGGTGGCTTCAGCTGAGCTGAGTATTCCCTCCTCTCTCAGTCTTCTGCGGGTCCATCCCAACGTGCCCTACCCAAAGAATCACTTTTGTCAAGAGTTGCGGCCTCCACCTCTCTCCTGAGCTCCAGACCCATATTTCCAACTGCCTGTAAATATCAACTCCTAGATCCCATGGGCACCTGAAACTCAATTTGTCTCCCATCACAGTTATTTCTTCTTCTTAAATTTCCTTTCTTCTCGATTCCTCCCCTTGTCATTTATTCACTCAACAGATATTTCTGAAGCACTTAAGGTGCCCTGCACTTCCTAGTTCACTAGAAATGTGCAGGTGAGCAAAACAGAGTCTCTGCCCACATTCCGTGGACAGAGACAGACAGTAAACAAATCACAAATTAAATGTACCTTATGTCAGGCGCTAGGAGGAAAAATAAAGCAGAGTGTATGTGACACAGCTGCATCCTACAATTTCCATTTCCCCTGTGTCCTAACAAATGCTCTAATGTTTAGGTGCCCTGGCCCTGCGCCCCAGAATAAAGGCTAGCCACCCTGCAACTAGATGTGGCCAGGGGACCAAGTTCTGGCCAGAGAGTAAAGCCGAGTTCCCCTAAAACTGAGTTCCCCTGCCGAGTTTATGATTAACCTCTCTATCCAAAACTTTATTCCCTTTCTTGTCCTGCCCCTGTTCCCCTCAGGACTGAGGAATATCAAAGAAAAGCGGGGACTGAAACTGAGCAGGCCCCTGCAGGGTCTTCCCAGGTACAAGCCCCTCCATGCTCCCTCACCCCCTTCTTGTTTGGCCTTCCCTGATTTCCAAAGAGCAGTTAATAATTAGGACAATAGTCACAGGCCTCCTAGTTCCTCCTGAAGGGATACAGATAGCATCTGAAGCATATCTTTGAGTGGTTCTGCAGAAATTAAGACCCCCACTCAGTGGAGGGTGGTGACTTGCTGACCACAAGCACATAGACCCCAGACTGGTTGGAACCAGAAGGCTGATGAATAAGATTCCTGAAACATCCCTGTTACTTCACCACCAACCAATCAGAAGAATGTCTGCTAACTGATCACACACCCTGCAACCCTCACCCCTAATGCTCCCTTCAAAAAACCCTTGCCTGAAAGTCTTTCAAGCACAAGCTGCCCCTTGGTGCCCTGCAGTAAATGCTGTACATGCTGTACTTCATTCACTGCCACCCGGTGTCAGTAGACTGGCTTTGCTGTGCATCGGGAGGGAGGACGTAACAAGAGGAAAGTGAGGTCTCATGGGAGCTTCCAAGAGCCATTCCTAAGATTGTGCAGCTTTCCCTCTGCCATCCCTCCTTCTCTCTTGCTGGCTGAAGTACAGACAGACAGGCTGGAGATCCAGGAACCATCTTGGATTACGAGATAACCTTGGGAATGGCAGCCATACAAAACAAAGCAACAAAATAAAATAGAAAGAGCTTGTGTCCCTGTCACCAAGGTGCCCCATATCATCCCCACGCTGACTACCTCCAGACTTTTAGAACTTGAGAGAGAAAATTTAAATTACAATAGAGAACAACAGAGAATGTGAGTATCACTTTAGATAGGATGGATAAGGGAGGCTTCTCTGAGGATGTGACATTTGAGCAGAGACCAGAATAAAATGAGGGAGTACGCCATGCCTGTGCTTCCTCTTCTCTCTTGGGAAAAGAGTGTTCCAGGCAGAACCATCTCCCTGCCACCCAAGCTGGAAACCTGAATGCCATCGTGAGTTCTTTCCCCTCCCAAACCCCATCTAGTCTAATCTGATCTGTCACCAAACCCCATCAGGTCTACTTATACTTGTGTCTTGAGAACAAACACAACACAAATCAAACCTACGAACTCTCTTGAATCCATCTTCTCCTTCTGATTCGTTCTGCTACAACAGGACTGTAGTGGGTTGAAGGGTACCCCCCCCCAAAAGATATGTCCTAACCCTCACAACCTGTGAATGTGACCTTATTTGGAAAAAGAGTCTTTGCATGCGTAATTAAGTTAAGGATCTCAAGATCATCCTGGATTACTGGTGGGCCCTAAATCCAACGACTGTCCTGATTAAGAGGCAGAAGAGAAGACACAGGGAGGAAAAAAGAAATTGTCATGTGAAGGCAGAGGCAGATGCCATGTGAAGATAAGCCAAGGAACGCCTGGAGCCCCCAGATGTGGAAGAAGTGCCCTAGAGCCTGTGGTGGGAGTACAGCCCTGCGGACACCTTGATTTTGGTCTTCTGGCCTCCAGGACTGTGAGACAGTACATTTCTGTTATTTTAAGGCACCAAGTTTGTGGTAGTTTGTTCTTGTGGCCCTAGGAAACGAATATAATGCCTTTAGCACAATATCTACTCTCTCTTAGCCCCAGGCTACAGAACTTGTCTGTTCAGAAACCCCTGTAGTAAAAATGTTTTGATCATATATCTCGATATGTATATTAATTTACAACTATCAGTGCATACTACTGTACTAATTCGTTAGGTATGTTATAAAACATACCTAAATGTCTATGTTTGACAAGAAAATGGATGAGACAGATGGGAGTGTAAAATGGTACAACTACTTTGGAACTGTTTGGCTGTTTCTAATAAAGTACAATATACACCGACCCCATGACCCAGCAATTCCATTCCTGGGTATTTACCCAAGAAAAATTAAGGCATGTGTCCCTACAAAGATTCGTACACAAATATTCATAGCACTTTGTTAGTAACAGCCAAAACTAGAAGCAACCCAAATGTCCCTGAGCAAGCGAGTGGTTAAACAAATTGTAGTACATCCATACATCATACTTCTCAGCTATAAAAAAGGAATGCTTTTCTGGGGTAACAATTTTATTGAGTATAATTCACTACCATATAATTCACCCATTTAAAGTGTAAAATTCAATGATTTTTAATACAATTGCAGAGTTGTGAGATCCTTGCCACAATCAATTTTAGAATATTTTCATCATCCCCAAAAGAAACCCATATCCATTAGCTGTCACTTCCCACCCAAACTCCCACGCTCCCTAGCCCTGGGCAACCACTAATCTGCTTTCTGTCTCTACAGATTTGCTTATTCTGGACATTTCGTATAAATGACATCATACAGTCTTTGGTGACTGGCTTCTTTTATTTAACATAATGTTTTTAAGGTTCATTCATGCTGCAGTGCATATCTGAACTTCAGTCTTTTTTATGTCTGAATAATATTCTGTTGTGTGGATATATCACAGTTGGTTTATCCACTCATCAGTTAATAGACAGCTGGTTGTTTCCACTTGGGGGATTCTTTTGGTATTGTATAAGTTTGCTAGGGCTGCCATAACAAAATACCACAGACTGGATGGCTTAAGCAACAGAAATTTACTTTCTCACAATTCTGGAGGCTAGAAGTCCAAGATCAGGGTGTTGGCAGGTTTGGTTTCTTCTGAGGCCTCTCTCCTTGACTTGCAGATGACTGCCTTCCTGACATGTGCTTCTCTCTGTGTGCACGCATCCCTGATGTCTCGTGTATCCAAATTTCCTCTTCATAGAAATACCAGGCAGAGTGGATTAGAGTCTACCCTAAAGACCTCATTTTAGTTTAATTACCTCTTTGAAGACCCTATCTCCAAATATGATCACATTCTGAGGCTAAGACTTCAACATATGAATTTTGGGGGGATACAGTCCATAACAGGTGTTGTATTAAGAAAACACTGCCAAATCCAAGGTCACAAAGATTCATACCTATGTTTTCTTATAAGAGTTTTATAATTTTAGCTATTGCATTTAGGTCTTTGATCCATTTTGAATTAATTTTTGCATATGGTATGAAGTAGGGGTTCAACTTCATTCTTTTGCATGTGGACACCTGATTGTCCCAGCACCATTTGTTGAAGAGACTATTCTTACTCCATTGAACTGTTTTGATATCCCTGTCAAAAATCAAATGATTGTAAAGTTGTAAGGGTTTATTTCTGGACATTCAATTCTATTCCATTGATTTATATGTCTATCCTTATGCCAGTACCACACTGTCTTTATAAGCTTTGAAAATAGGAAATATGAGTTCTTCAACTTTCTTATTACAGATGTTTTGCCACAACTACTGAGCCCTCATGCTGCAACTACTGAAGCCCGTGAGCTAGAGCCTGTGCTCCGCAACAATAGAAGCCACCACAATGAGAAGCCTGAGCACCGCAACGAAGAGTAGCCCCTACTCACCGCAACTAGAAAAAGCCTGTGCGCAGCAACAAAGACCCAATGCAGCCAAAATAAATAAATAAATTCATTAATTTAAAAAAAACAAAGACTCCACCTGACCGCCTTTGCATGAAGCAACCCACCTCAGATATACTCTGTTGCAATTTTTTTTTTTTTTTTGGCCATGCCGGCATGGCTTGCAGGATCTCAGTTCCCTGACCAGGGATTGAACCCAGGCCACAGCACTGAAAGCCCAGAATCCTAACCACTAGGCCACCAGGAAACTCCCTGTTGAATTTTAAAGACACTGTAAAGTGCCAGCTTGAGGAATGGGAGGGAGGGTTGGAAAGGCCACCACAAATGGCACAGAAAATTCTATTTTGGAACCATAAGGGAAATGCCAGTAGGGAAAATCTGAAACGTGTCCATGCTCTGGTGCAGAAGGGATGGGCGCCAATTTCCTGGCATGCCTGATCCTGCACATTGGAACAGACAAGAGAGGGGAGAGACCTTTCCAGTCCCTCCCCCAGGGTCTCTCCCACAGTCGGTGTGCCACGCAGCTCCAAGGCTGGAGAGCCCTGTGTGTAGTTCTGATGCTTAGCATTTTGCTTCTAAGAAAGGGCGAAGAAGGGAGCCTAGTAACAAAGGTCCCTCAGAAAGCCCCTGTCCTGTGGCAGTGGGCTGGGCCCAGCGGGAGCAGCTAGAGGTAAGTGCTCTTCCTCACCCCAGAATCTATTGCAGGGCTGCTCACTAAAACCATGATCAGAATTCCCAAAGAGAAGTGCCGTACAATATGTTTCTCTTACAGAAAACGTTACAGAAGAAAATGGAAAGAAAATTTAGGTTTCTTACCTTACTTTGAGTGAGCGGGGGCTGAACTGGACTTTCAGTTGCTGTACCCTTCAAGACAGGACAAGATAAGGTGTTATAAAGGCATGCAATTTGCATTCACAGCATATTGGTGCTTATAATTAACAAACCACGCTCAGAAAGCAAAAGTAGTTACAATTAACATTGAAATGCCTAAGCAAATTCTACAATGATAAATGATTCTCTGGATGAAATGCAGCAGAGCTCAGAAATCTTCGATTCACAGATCTATTCACATCAGCGTTTATTAGTTAGGTACTTACAAATGTGCCAGGCACTGTGCTAGGAGGCAGAGATTCAAAGACGGAAAAACCACCGTGGCTCTGACCTCAGGGAACCCACAGTCCTCTGGAGAAGATGCATGTGCTCATCAATAATGAAAGCACAGCCGGCTGAACTGCTAGAGAGGCGTGTAGGGGAGCTATGGGAACACAGGGGTCTGTCTCTGCTGGACCTCTGGCCCCGCCCCACCGTGTCCCCAAACTTGCAGGGTGAGATGCTTCCCAGATGAACGTGGAGGGAATGTGGGCAACAAGCAGTGACCAGCTGGATGAGTTGCTTGATGCTTGATGAGCGTCCTTGGTGAGTTAGCACCCCACCCTTCCATAACCTTTTTACAACCTCCCCTGCCTCACAGATTTGGAGAGCTGCTGCCAATCAAGAGACAGGCCCATGAGGATTTCTTCATGATGGCAGCTGAAGGGATAAGGAGGATATAGTAAATTATTTGCAGAAAACACCCACAACAGTTCACCTCTCTGTATCTATGCTCTCATGTTGTCTCCTCCCACAGTGACTCTGGGATAGGCTGTGTGACTCGCTTTGGCCAGTAGCACAACAGCAACAGGATGAAAGCAGAGGCTTGAAAAATTCCTTGTGCTGGGGCTTGCCCTCTCTTGCTGTTCTTGGGACTCTTACAAAACCACTCTCAGTGGGTGAGAAGGAGTGGAAACCAGAGTGACAGAGCACAAGAGGAAATCCCACTTTACAAGGAAGGAGACTGAGGTTTCTAGAAGGTTGCATAGCAGCTCACGGACATGCAACCAGTCCCTGTGAAAACCAGCAGTAAACCACGCATCCTCCCTGAAGGGCAGCCCCTATCTTTTCAGCACTTCTTGTCCTGCCTTGCATAGAATAGGTGCTCAATAAATGTTTGCTGCTCATGAACTGAAAAGCCATGCCCTCTTCTAAGCGGGCCCCAAATCAAAGAAGCTCCATAGAAATCATGATCCTAGGGAAGCTAGGAAAGCAAGAAAAGGCATAAAATGACCAGGACAATCCAGGCAAATTTTCCATATGCCCAAGGCCCAAACAGTCTAGGCTTTATACTGATACCCCACGAGAGCAAACTTCCTGCTGAAAGGGCTCTCATGAAGCCTTGCAGATACTTACAGGCCTAGAATCAAGAGTAAGGAGACAGTGAAAAATACTGTCTGGGGCTTGGAATAGCCAGGGAGCCAAGGAGAAAGAAACTGAATGGACCATATAATTTCTAGCCCTTCCTTAGATTAAGAGTGGGAATTCAATATTCAAAGCACAACATTTCTAAGCTTGGAACAACTTGAAATATAACTGTCCTAAGGAAGTTATGGTCTGAGCGGCAGGCCTCACCCTGAGCCTTGAGTATGATGTGGAGATAGAAAGAGTACAGGCTTGGAGTCAGAGAGACCAGAGTTTATGTCCTGGATCTGCCACTGACCAGCTGTGCAAAATTAGGCAAGTAATTTAACCTCTCTAAGCCTCAGTTTCCCCATCTGTAAAATGGGAACGATACCTACTTTGTTGGGCCTTTGTGAAAATTAAAGGAGACCACGTAAAGTGAAGTGGCTGGCACGGGGTACTGCTCCTGAAATGGCAGCAGCTGCAGAAAAGATCATGGATTTATACGGAGGCACAGGGCAACAACGCCAACTTACACCAGCCTGCTTGAGGGGTCAAACCAAGCTCCAACTCATAGGTTTTCAGCTTGTGTCTGAGACCCCAGAGCCCGTGTTCCTCTCTCTGGACCCCCAAGTACCATGGAGGACCAGCCCTAGACCCACAGATTGACCCTGAACTCCAAGTGCCAGTGCCCGAGCCTGCTGACTGCCACGTGGCGCCTCTGACACTGGCTGCTTTGTGCCACCTCTCCAAGGCTGGCCTGGCCTGCTTTAAAGGCTCGGTGGCATTCTGCCTGGGGCTGGCAAAGCCAAGCAGGGGCACAGGAAGGGGACAGTGGGGACCAGGAGATGTGGCAATGACATCCCAGACGAACCTCCTGGTGTGGAAGTGCTCCTCCTTCCCCAGAGCAGGCAAAACTTGTCTCTCTCTGGTTGTGGAGTAAAGGAGAAGAGAAAGAAGAGACATCGGAGGCCCGGGACCCACAGAGAGTCTCCCCACTATAACAAACAGGTGCCTTGGATTCTTGAGACTGAGCTTCCACTTGGGGGTTAGAAATGGGATCGAGTCCAATTCTCTCAATGCCCTGCAAGGTAGGAAGGATGTGTCTGGGCTACACTTTGCAAAGCCCTTCTCAGAGATGATGAAGGGGGCATTTTAAACCAGTCCTGCAGGACTGAGGGAAAGTCCCCCCACCCCACCCCACCTGCTGTGTGCCCAAGCTTCTCACCTGGAGGCCAAAGCGGCTCCCTCCCAAGCTAGCACTTCCTCCCCACTTTCAGATGCTATTTGGGAACTAATTTGACATCCAAGCACTGACCTGGGGAAAGTCTTCACAAAGCAAACAGGCTGGGCCACAGCAGCGATTGAGAACCTACTGTGAGAGAGTTCTGTCCCCAGGGCGCTAGCCTTGCGTTTGTCCCTTGGGCTTAAACACCACTGTGCCTCTATTTCCCTAACTTAAAAAGGGAGCAATTGTAGTTTTTGCCCACAGGGGCATTCTGCAGCACAGGTTAATTTAAAATGAGCCAGCCACTCAGAACATAATTTGTCCTGTAAACGTTTTCCAGGGTGTGTTTCAACATCCAGAGGAGAAGCAAAGCTCTCTGTAAGAGGCAAGAATGGGCTTCAGCTTTTACATGGCAACGTAGAATCCAGCCAAGGAAGGTTTCTCTTAGAAAAATCCACACTCTTGTTTTCATCACACATTTGTGACTTTGCAGCATGACTGTCTAAGAAGCAATTAAGCGGAGGGGTTACATGAATGATCCTCTGGGCTCCCCTTGGTCAGGACCTTTCTGGCCCTGGTGAAAATTAAACTGCAAAGAGAATTAGAGGCAGGATCTGAGGGGCTCCTGACTTGTTCCATAACAGGTCCCTGCAGTGCTCTTGGTCTGGGGCTTCCCTCCTATAAAATGGACCCTAATGTAACACCTGCCAGAGGGAGTGGGCTGAGCGGGCAGGGGTGCCTGTGACCACGTGAAGTTAGAGAAAAGCTAGAGGAGATCTTACCCATCCTCGCTGGCAGGTCTGCCCCATGGTGGGGAGGACACCTGCTGTGCCTAGGTCCTTTCTTCTCTTCCGCTCTCAGCAGCAGGGGCTGTGATGCCTGGAGAAAAGCAAAGCCCAAAGGAGGCAGTGTCGGGGGTGCACCAGCCTCGCTCCTGTTCCCCAGCTGGGAGCTAAACACCAGATACCGAGGCCCAGGGGCAGAGTGCAGGCCCCTATTTCCAAAAGGGTCTGTAATCCCAAGTAAACTGTCATAAGGTTTCTGGCGGGATATCATCCCAGAAGAAATTCCCGGGAACCTAGTCTGCAGGTGGTGTCTCATCCCAACTACAGCCTCCTCTGCTTACACAGAGGTCTGGAATTGGGTGCTGCTCTGGGGAGGAGATCATGTAGGAATGGAAATTAGCCAAGACAACTTCCAAAGGCCAGCCTTTCAGAGGTGTGATCGTCATCACGGTGTCGCTCTTTTCCCCTGTCTAATTTAAACACGGTAGGGAGTATCTCTGGGTAAAAAAGTAATTTTCTGGGCTTCCCTGGTGGTGCAGTGGTTAAGAATCCACCTGCCAATGCAGGGGACAAGCGTTCGAGCCCTGGTCTGGGAAGATCCCACATGCCGCAGAGCAACTAAGCCCATGCGCCACAACTACTGAGCCTGCGCTCTAGAGCCCGTGAGCCACAACTACTGAAGCCCGCACGCCTAGAGCCCATGCTCCACAACAAGCGAAGCCACCACAATGAGAAGCCCGCACACCGCAACAAAGAGTAGCCCCAGCTCGTTGCAACTACAGAAAGCCTGCGCACAGCCACGAAGACCCAACACAGCCAAAAATAAAATAAATAAAATAAATAAATTAAAAAAAAAAAGCAATGCACACTCATCACAAAAAAGCCAGAAAATATAGGCAAGTAGTTTAAAATTTTAAATCACCTTTATTCCTGTAGAAACAAGCTCTATTAATATTTTGGTACATATCCCTTCCTTATATTTCCAGATGACTACATACCAATAACAACATGGTTCCAAAAATGGAACCATGCTATAATATACTTTTTTTCTTCTTTTATTTTGGAAACAATACATTCACTCTAATATTCAAAAGGTGCAAAAAGCCACATAGTGAAAAGTCCTCCTTGAACCTTTGTTCCCAAGCCGCCCAGTTGCCCTCGCTGGGCAATCAATGGTATAAGTTTGTGGTATATCTTTCCAGGCATATTTTGTGCCTATACAAGCAAATCTTAATATATACTGTCCCCCTCTTGTGTGTGATAGCATATTACACACACTGTCTACAATATACTTTTAAAAACTACTTTTTTCCAAGGAATAATATATTATGAAAATCTTTTCATGTCAAATTAATCAAGATCTCATCATTTTTTATAGTTACACTGGGTAGAGATTTTATAATTCATATACAGAAAGGCTAATTCAAGAATCCTTATTCAATAAATGTCAAATAGCCTAACTCAAAATTCGTAGCAATTTTATTGTCTCTACATATCATGAACAGCTTACAATATTGTGTGATTTGCCTAACAATTAGTGTGCTGCAGCAAATCCAAAAGCCTCCCTACTATTTGAGGCTTTTTCAGTTCTCAGAGGGTAAGCCAAGAGTCCACACTTCTAAACATTGGCGTAAGCTGGGCATCCAGCCACTGAATCCCAACGATTCAAAGTTTGTGAATTCTGCCAGAATTGGTCTTGGCAGGATACCTGGCACCATTGACACCCCAAAGCCTCCGTGGCCCAGCTCAGAGGCATAAACAAAATTTGTGAGGCTGCTTTGTTATTTGTTTACCTAAACAAAATTTGATTTAAAGTTCATACTTAATTCCTTCATCCCGAGAATTTCTGGATGAGAAAAGACACAGAACTTGGCTGTGGTATATCCTTCAGAGAACTTAGAAATATCAGTACTTGTCTGATATTTACTTGATAATTGCCACTGTCTACCATCAGAGGATAAGTTCCCAGGGTGCAGGGACTTTGTGGGTCCCCAGTTCTAGGCACATAGTAGGTGTTGAACACAGACTCGAGGTCATGCTGCTTGGTATGGAGCCCTACTCAGCCACATAATAGCCTTGACTCTGGAAAAGTTACTTAGCCTATCTGAACCTCAGTTTCCTCAACTGTAAAATGGGGATAATAACTGTAATAAAAGAGCCACATAGGAATGAGGTGTGTGTACATAAACAGAGCACTTAGAATAGTGCTTGGCATCTAGCACATATTCAAAATATGTTAGTTTACCATCATTCTTGTTGGTTGATTAGCAAATGTACTGAAATTCAAAACAGTTGTGAAAGCAAAAGGGCTTTTACTGAGAGCATAAGTGGCTTATAATTGGAAGCACAGCCTGTTCAGAGGTGGTTTAGAGCAGTGACTCCACAGTGAGAGCACAAGGCAATTTGTTGGGGTGAGGGAGGACACTATCAGAACTTTTATTTACAACTTTTTAAATCTCACTCTGTAACTTTTTTAGGCTATTCTTTATAGTGTGTATATTCTTTTAGTACATTACTAAATGTATATAATTTTTTAAAAATTGAGCTATAATTCACATACCAAAAGATTCACATTTCGAAGTATGTATATAATTCGGTGCTTTCAGTGTATTCATAAGGTTGTGCAAACATCACCACTATCTAATTCCAGGACATTTTCATTAACCCCAAAGGAAACCCTGTAGGGAATTCCCTGGCGGTCCAGTGGTTAGGACTCGTCTCTTCCACTGCAGGGGGCGAGGGTTCGATCCCTGGTCAGGGAACTAAGATCCCACAAGCTGAGTGGCATGGTCAAAAAAAAAAAAAAAAGAAAGAAATCCTGTACCCACCAGCAGTCCCTCCCCACTCACTCCTCACCCCCAGCCCCTGGCAACCATTAATCTACTTTCTTCTCTATATAGGGATTTGTCTATTCTGAACATTCCACATATATGGAATCATACATGTATATAATCTCAAAATAATTAAAACACATGCATTTGGGAATGTGTCTACAAAAATATTTTACTGATAGAGTGCATGACCAAAAAAGGTTTGGAGGGACCTGGCTGGGAGTGTAAAGCCTGCTTGGTTTTATCCCCAGCTCCTCTATTAGTTTGCTCCACCGACACTGACAGGAGGTAACAGGCTCCATCAACCCAATGCTAATGAAATTCCAGTCGCTGGCACAGTCCAAAGCAGAACATGATCTAAGCATAACAAAGATTTTGCTTTGTAAATTATGATTTAACTTTGTTTTTATAAAAAGATGTTCTCCTCCTAATTATGCTAGATAGGCTAACAGTTAAAATAGCAATGCAGCCTGGGACCTGGGCTCAATCCTTGCTCTGCCACTTAACTGAACTTCTCTAAGTTTCCTTGTCTGTAAAGCGGGGGTAATAATAGGTGAAAATTAATAACCCTTTTCTACTTTTTTTTCTTTTTGGCTGCACGGCACGGCTTGCAGGATCTCAGTTCTCTCACCAGGGACTGAATCCCGGCCACAGCAGTGAAAGCCCGGAATCCTAACCACTAGACCACCAGGGAACTCCCCCTTTTGCATTAGAATGTGGCCTTAGGTTAGTGCTTTAGCTCTGTTCCCCTGCTTACCTGGTAAGGGTAGTATGTCAAATATATTTCTGAGCAACATCTCCTAGGGTAAAGATGACCACTAGTTGGTAGATTGCTTCTGGGTTGGAAGAACTATAAATACTAGATGGAATGCCATAGCTTTGGGCTTCCTGAGAGAGGTGACTCTTGTCTTGTCCCCTGCAGGGACTCTGGAAGATGTCCCTATGGAGCTGCTACAAGAGAATTTGTTTCCTGTGGGGCAGGAGGCTTTTAAGCAGAGAGGAATCCTGCACCTGCCCAGTGAGATCTTGTCTCCTCCTGTCTGTGGACTGCTACACGGACTCCCTCAGGAAAGAAGTGCTCCGCCTTGCCCTGCCGGCAAGCTGTGGTTCCTGTCTTACAGCCTTGCACGCAGAATGGGGCCGAGTGTGGCCTGTGGCAATCATTAAATCTGGAGGTCTAGTAGAGTCTAGAACTCTCCTGACGGGCACTGCAGATTAAGTAATACAGAGAGCCTGGCATAACAGTAAGTACTTAATAAGCGACAACTATCAGTACTAAATAAATGGCCATTATTATTATTAATGTTTTGTTTTATCTGCACTTACCAACTCACTGTGGGCCAGAGATCATTCTAACCCCAAGAAGCCCGGGCGGGATATCAAGCTGCCAGATATAGCCCCATTATGAAGCATGAGAAAACACCTCTCTGTAATTCTCAAAAGAGAATTTATACAAATGTCCATTCACCAAGTATTTCTTTGTACTAGATATTAGGAGCACTGTAGTGGAAAAGAGGGACACGGTCCCTGCCCTTGCAGAGCTTATAACAATTAAAGAGCAATTATAGTGCATTGTGACAGGAGAAGAGTGGGGAACTATATTTTGAACGATATATATTTAGAAATCCAAGAAGACTTCTCAGAGTAAGAACACCAACCTCTGGCCCATGGCACAGAACCCTAGGTTGGATAAAGACTGGAGCCCTGGCACTCACCTTCTCCCCCCATCACTGTACACACTGTACACATGGTAGATTGTTGCAACCATGGATAGGTCTCTCTGTAGCCGGGCCCTTGGGTAGTTCCCGTCCACAAAGACCGGGGCTTGGCAAATGACTTGCTTTGGCCGACTGGCCAATAGCAACTGTGCCACAGGAAAAAACTTGAAAAGTGCCTACACATGAGGGACTTACTCTCTCTTGTTGCTCTTGGGAGCCCTGCCACTGCTGTCTTGGGAAGAAGTCCCTACTGGCCTACTGGATGATGAGAGGCTACAATGGGGGCAGAAACAGTCATCCCAGGTGGGTATCTGAGGCCAGCCCCCAGCCAACCAGGGAGTTGACTGACATACAGGAGCGAGCCCGACCAAGACCAGTCACATCTGCCTCAGATCTGCAGAACCACTGTGATACTGTGATTTACAATAAGAAATATATATTTGGTCTTCAACCCTGTTCCTGGCACATAGCTCCTAAAGCCCTTGTAATTTCCTAAGTGATAAAAAATTATGGGAGAATCTTTGGTTATAATATTTGGTCTTTTGTCCTCAAACAGCTCCAATTCCTGAAACAGCTCAAGCGATAAAGGGGAGTGTCTTGTTATTCATAACAAGCCTCTTTCAACCGCACCTGAGTTTATGTTAATGAGGATGGGGCTGGTTGCCAAGGGAACCAATCCTGCGATTTGAGGGTTGGAATTTCAGCCCCCTCTCCGCCCCACCCTCAGCCCACCTATGGGGAAAGGACAGGGGCTAGAGGACAAATTAATCGGCAGCGGCCAGGGATTTAATCAATCATGCCTATGTATTGAAGCCTCCTTGAACACCCGAAAGGATGGGGTTCAGAAGCTTCCAGGTTGATGAATATATGGAGGTGCTGGGAGGGAGGTGCACCCAGAGAGGGCATGGAAACTCCATGCCCCTTCCCACATACCTTGCCCTATGAATCTTTCCCGTTTGGCTGTTCCTGAGTTATATCCTTTTATAATAAACTGGTAGTCTAGTAAGTAAACTGTTTCCCTGAGTTCTGTGAGCTGCTCTAGCAAATTAATCAAACTTGAGGAGGGGGTTGTGGGAAACTCTGATCTACAGTCAACTGGTCAGAAGCACAGGTGACAACCTGGATTTGTGACTGGCATTGAAGTGGAGGTGGGGAGACAGTCTTGTGGGACTGAGCCTTTAACCTGTGGGGTCGGTAGATGGTGTCAGAATTGTGTTAAATTAGAGGACATTCTATAATTCTGGTGTCACAGAATTGCTTGGTTTGGGAAAGAAACCCCATCCATTTGGTGACCAGAAGTGTTCAGTGTGAGTAGGGAGAAGGAGAGACACAGGTGAAACGTCTTCCTTTACAACCACCCAGCTGAGCCCAGCTCAAATTGCTGTAGCACAGAATCATGAGCTTATTGTTTTAAGCCACAAAGTATGGGGGTGGTTTTTTAACGCAGCAATAGGTGACTGAGCCCTCCAGGAGCAGGCTGTCATAGAAGAGTCCTAAGTTAAGAGTCAGAGAGCCGGCTCGCTCTAGTCCTGGGTCCACCACCTGTTACCTAAATGGTCTCAGGGAAAATGCTTCACCCCTCCAAGCCTCAGAGTGTCACCTGGTAGCAACTGCTCTCCTGTCTACCTCAGTGGGTCATTGTGAAGATCACATACAGCTACTTGGATCCCTCAAGGGAGCTATTAGCACGACCTGAATGGCAGCTGGCCATAAAGAAACTTTGTTGCACAATAATCACTGATAATGCCATAAGAAGAAAGAGTTGCTTTTGCACTTATACATTTTCTCACTTGATCCTGGTAACACCATTACAAGGGGGATAATATGATCCTAAGTTATAAATGAAGATGCTGACATTCAGAGGGGTGCTGTAACTTGCTCAAGGTCACACAGCAGGACATGGGGAAACAAGCATGGGTGCAGCTCTCACAGACTCCAGAGCCCTCTTCCCACTCCACGAGCTGCCTCTCCTCCAGAGTCTGTCATGTCATCCACCCCTCCTCGCGCCTCAACATCCTGAATGCTGGGGTGGGGTGAATCACACACTCCCCAGCTCCAGGCCCTCTACAAGGAGAGCCTGCAGGAGCTGAGCTGCCCACTAGCATTCAAAGCTGCTCATCAACAAATTCCACATGCACACTTTCTGATACCAGGGCAGCTTCCCAAGTCTAGTTCAAACACTGCCCTGGATCACCAAAGCAACCTAACAGAGAATAAACTTACATCTTTCCCATTGGTATTTCTTTCTTAAAGACCCCATGGGTCTGTCGTATGACAGAGAAGATTATGCTCTCATCCTCTTCTTCGCTGGCTTCCTATCTGCTGTTACCCAGGAGACAGGAGTGAGGGGGAAAAGAAACCCTAGGGACTGGTCCAGGGCACTCAGTTTGAAGGTCATTCAAAGTAGCGTTGCTTTTTGTCAAAAGACGCCTTGGCCCAGAGTTCATGTAGAAATTGGTGTCATTTCCACTGGCCCACCGCCGTGGTTCCTTCTGCATGCACACCCTCCTTCCTGCTGGAAGCCAGCATTTTTCTATCACTCAATTCCCCAGGGAGCCCATCGATCCTCTCTCTGGGACTCACACAGATCTCCCTACAACTCCCTCCTCAGAATTTAAAGCATCTGTGTAAACTGAATATTGCCCTTCCCAAAAAAGCTGGCAAAGGTACCATCACAACACAATTTCAAAACAGATGCTTCACAACATTATAAATCAACTATACTTCAATTAAAAAAAAAAGCTTCATTTCTTGTGTCATTTAACTGAATGTAGGGATTCTGATAGCCCAGCGTTTTAATAACAGAAAAATCCACTATTCACCTGCATCTACCAATGGCTGTTGGTTTCCAGCTATGCTTTCTTTGAATCGTTTTCAGCTCTTTATCAGAGAGCAAGAACCCCCTAATCAACTGACTTCCCATCTTTCCCTTAAGCAACTCACTTGGAGGTAATTGTAACTAGCATTTATTGAGGGCGTATTATTTGTCAGGCACTGCTACAAATGAGTCAAGACATTAATTCACTAGAACACATCATAAGTAATATTGTCCCATTTTACAGATGAGGAAACTGAGGCTCAAAGAGGTAAAGTAACTTCCCAATTTCACACAGCAGGTAAGTAGCAGAGCTGAGATTGGAGATCCAGCTGGCTCCAGCTCCTGCACTCTCCACCCCTGTACTACACTCTTCTTCAACAGCAGAGCATCAGCTCAGACACTGAGGTTAATAAGAAGGGCAAATGGTACTCAGGGGGGAGAGGCCTTTTACAGTCTATTAAGCTATGGTGAATACCACTACAGCATTTACCTTTAAAAAAAAATCACACTGTAGATAACATTAGCCCAGTTATTTCAAACAGAAAGATCTAACTGAAGTGGGTTTGGGTCCAGCTAAAAATCACTGCATAACCTGGCAAAGTGTTTGTCCCTCTCTGGGCCTCTTCAGTCAAGTAAGTGGGTTTAAACTTCAGGATCTACCCTTTGAGATCATGAGACTTGAGTATCTCTTTATTCATCCTGTTTTACAGAGAAAGACAGGAAGCTGCCTAAGGCAAAGGTCAGGGAGGGTGTGGCTTGGGGAGGAGTGAGACCATCAGGGTTTGGCCGCCCACTCACTTGCCTTGGGATGACTTGAGACACCTCTACTGGCTCTTCACTTGGTCTCACTTTCATTTTTCCAAAAGGACAACATATGCTGCCTTGCAACCCGAGTGTAGATTCTTGGCACAAAGCAGGTATGTGTGGGTGTTTGGCTCTTTTCTTCCTTGGGAACAATGCTCTTGGGTAACAGTTCTTTGGTTGGTTAGTTGGAGTCCTGAGAACAGAAAGGGACAAAAGATGCATTTGTCACAGTATCAAGGGTCACCAAAGGACTGGAAGGGGTGAAGCCTGCTCCAGCATCCTGTGGAAGCAAGGGTGCGGGCCTTGTTTCCAATGAAGGGGATGTTACTGCAGCCTCGTGGTCAGGGGCTGGGGCCCTTGGTGTCCTTGACATTCAGAGGCTGCTTTATGGTTATAAAGTTCTTTGTCCCACTGGGCCCTCACAGAAGCTTTGGGTGGGAAGGACAAGAATGGTGACAATGGTGAAGAGGGTGGTGAAGATGGTGATGACAACGGCAACCTGTGTGCACTGAGCCCTCACGTGTGCCAGGCACTGTGCTAAACACTTCCTGTGTATTGACTCCAGAAGCTTCCCAACAACGTCAGGAAGTAGAAGACTACTTCCTTATGCCCAGGGAAGCTGAAGCTTAGAGGGGTTGAGTCAGGTACTCATGGAAACGCAGCAGAAGCAAAGCCGGGTTTTGAACTCGGATCTCTCCCACCTTGGGGCTTTACTTTTTCATTTTACGGGTGCAGTAGCTGAGGCTTAGAGCCGGCAAGTAGCTCAGAATTAGTAAAACCAACTCAGATTTTTATTTTTATTTATTTATTTATTTAAGTAAAGCATTTATAGTCTAAAGTATGTAGAAGGAAAACACCCTGTAAATAACAGAATTAAGCATGAGAAACACATATGTGAATATGTTTAACCCAAATTCAATACAGTATTCGTTAAACAAGTTCACAAAAATTGAACTGTAAGTTTTGAAACTTGTATAAGGTTCATTCCATTTCTTTCATTTTTTTTAATGTTTTTTTTTTGTGGTAAAAGTTACATAATATAAGACATACTATTTTAATCCTATTTAACTGTACAGTTCAGTGGCACTTAGTACATTCGCACTGTTGTGCAACGCTCACCATCATCCATCTCTCGAATTTTTCACCTTCCTAAACTGAAACTCTGTCCCCTTTAAACACTAACTCCCCATTCCCCCTCCCCACCCCACACCCCCCGGCCCCTAGCATCTACCAATGTACTTTCTGACTCTATGAATTTGACTATTCTAGGTACCTGGTATAAGTGGAATCAAACACCAACTCAGGTTTTTAAATCTGGGGAGATATGAAGTGCCCAGATTGGTGGAAAAAATAGAGAAGGTAAACCTTGTGTGTTGGTGCCAGACTGAGCTGGGGTAGACCTGAGCCAAAAGTCCTAGTGACTGTCCCATGTCACCTCCTTCCATCCTCCTCGCATCACTAGGAGCTTCTTTCAGGACAAATACCCCTGTTCTTCCACCCTCTTCCACAGTCCTGGGGGTGATCTACCACTGTCCCTCCACCTCTTTCCTACTGTTCTTAAATCCTGCCCTCATGGAGCTTACAGTCTCTGGAGGAGAGGGAGCTTAATTAAGAAGTCACAAGAGGGGGACTTCCCTGGCGGCACAGTGGTTAAGAATCCGCCTGCCAATGCAGGGGACATGGGTTCAAGCCCTGGTCAGGGAACTAAGATCTCGCAAGCTGCACTGTGTGGCCAGAAAAAAAAAAAAAAAAAAAAAAAAGATTTAAAATGGCTTCCTCTGAGTGGAGTATAGCCTTTAAAAATTGTGAATCACTACTGTGTACACTTTGTACACCTGTAACTTATATAATACTGTACATCAACTATACTTTAATAGTATAGTTGTAAATAATAAATAATAAAAAAAAGAAGTCGGGACTTCCCTGGCAGTCCAGCGGTTAGGACTTGGTGCTTTCACTGCTGAGGGCCCAGGTTCAATCCCCTGGTCGGGGAACTAAGATCCCACAAGCTGTGAAGTGCAGCCAAAACATAAATAAATAAAATAAAATTAAAAGAAGTCACATGAATTATAGTTACAAACTGTGAACCGGGCGTGGTCACATCCGGAGGAAGTAAGGGGAGGCACAACACCTGATCCCGGAAGTGCATGGACAGCTTCCCAAGGGAAGTGACTTCGGGTCTGGGATGCATCAGCCTCTGTCAGAGTTTCCTTTGAGGCCCCTGAGCCAGGGAGAAGTGAGCCTTGATAAAAGGACAGGAGAGAAAAACGAAGGAGGAGGATGTGCCCTAACACTTACTAATCCATCCCTCCAGATTTGGGCCTTACTGAGAGTAGGCTGGCTTGGGTCTCTAGGGCAGTGGTTCTCAAAGTCTGCTCCCTGGACCAGTGGTAGGGGCATTACCTGGGAACTTGTTAAAAATGCACATTCTCAGGCCCTGCTGCAGAACTACTGAATTGAAAACTTTGGGGATGGAGCCAACCATCGGTGTTTAACAAGCCCTCCTGGCCATTCTGCAACCTGCTGAAGTGCAGAGCCATGTTCCAGATGCCTACAGTCAAGTGGATTCACCCACTAAAAGTATGATAGGTCCTCATAGAGGAATTCATAGATGCTGTTCTGAGAGTAGGCCTGATAGGGGTCTGCAGCTGTAGAGAGAAATGGGACAAGTGGCTTGAAGGGGCTGAGGATGGGGGATAAAATACCAACATTTTAGCAATTCAGAGATTCACTGCCCCAGGTCTGAGACTCCAGGAGGTAAAAGCATAATCTTGGAGAACTGGAAAGAACCTGGCACCTCACATCCTATTCCTATCTCCATTCAAGACAAGACCTGGGTAGGTGATACCTCACCCTTTAAAGTAGCCTTTTCCGTTGTTGGCTGGTCACGTCTGAGATGCAATCTGCCTCCTGACTTTTTCATCAGCCTTAGTTCTGTGGATTCTTGCAAAAAAATCTTCTTTCCCATGACCTCCCAAGGATGATAATCATGCTTATCCAAGGTTCTTAGTGAAGACACAATCACTGACTGACCGAAATATAAGAGAAGACCCCAGACTTATGAATGCTTTTATTAAAGCAAGAGTGAACGTGATAGAAACAACTTCAAGTACACGTGCCCTTCAGCTGGGCTGGTTGACAGGAGGGTGGCTTTGCGGACTGGCCCACATTCTGGAGAATGTTCAACAAAGGTTTACAGGGTCTGATTCCTAACTCTGGCCCAAGGCTCCCATGCTCCCTAACTCATTGACACCTCTAGCATGTGGTTTATTTCAAGTCGTGCATTCATGACTTGGCTGGTTAGGAAGAAGTTCTTGGACTATACATTTAAACTATCAATGCTTATGTAACTACTTTACAGCCAGGATCTACTCCGTTTCTGGAAGAAACAGGCCTCAGAGTATGTTTCTTGTGTCATTCTGAGGTTCCTCATCACATCCAACCAATTGTATGTTCATTCACCCATTCATTTAACCACTCTGCACGTCCAATCCCAGCCCACCCTCCTCAGTCTACTTGCAGTTGGGCACTACACAATTTCTTCTCAAAATTGAGAAACCTAAGAAAACCCTAGGCAAGTTCTACTCCAAAGACTATGCTGACAAAAGACCCAGAGAAAACAAATTGTGGCAGAGTGTGAAAGAGCAGCTTAAATTCTCTTTTGAACTTGCACTCTCATGCTCTCCCAACGTCCTTTGCAACACAAGGAAGAGGGCAGAGAGATGATTAGCCCAGGGAGAGCCAGACTGAAGCCCAGGAAGAAATACAACACCTGACCTGCCACTCAGCCTGGTCATCCCACCACCACTCATCACCTCCCAGGCCTGGGAAGGCTCTCTGGACACCACCATCTGGAGATGATGTCAGTCCTTGAGTGATGATAAGAAATTTATCTTCAACCAAAATAAAACATCAAAAGAAACTTACTATGAAATGGGGCTCTGACACTTCTTGTATAAAGATGGTCTTTGGAGAATCACATCAGAGAGAAAAGCTCCCTCTTCTGAGGCTGGAATCACAGATTCTCTATGCTCTTGATGATGTCGGACAAAAATGTGACCACATGCTCTTAAACTGGCTTTCCACTGAACGCCAGAGAGACAGCTCATTTGCCCACCACCTTGTAAAAACTGGAGGCAAATCTCTGTCTCATTTTTACCGAAAAAAAAGACTCCATCCTACCACAACAGTCCATTGAATTCAAGCCTCTACACAGAGGAAGCAAAAGACTTCCTAATCTCAAGCAAAAAAATGCCAGCTATGTGCTCCCACAGGGTTCCAGTGCCCTGGAGGCGCAGGGCACCAGGGCTATCACAAGAACCTCCCAGCTGATCCACATTCAATTCTCTTTTGTGCAAAACTCCAGACACTGTCTGACCATTCAGATCCAAGCTTCAATCCCAGGACAGTCCAGCCTGTGTTCCCCCCAGAAGCATTCGCTGGCCTCACCAGCTGACTCAGAAATCTAGATAGACTAGAATCTGGGGCTCAGAGACTGACCAAGTAGCTCTAGCCCTCTTTGAGAGGAGAGACGGATTTTCAATTTCCCAGTAAGTGCTGCCTTCTATGTACCAGGCACAAGAGGCAAAGGGCATGGGTGAGTGGTGGGGAGTGGGAGGGCAGAGTAGAACTATGAAACCCTCAAAGAACTGATAGAACACAGATTAAGCATACACATACCTAAGAAAAATGAGCCAAGCAGCCACCATGTGGTCAGTAACTGCTTTATGCCGAGTGCTTTAGGTGTCAGAGGAAATGCCAGGTGGTTCCAAGAAGATGGATTTGACCTGGGACATTGGCTAACCTGTCAGTTTCTCTGGGAAATGTCAATCTCCTTTCTTCTGCCCCCTCAGATTTATTTTTGTGCCCAGCCCTGTCCCCTGTTCCTCCACAGTTCACTATAAAACATACTGCGTTTTTATCAGCACTGGGGTACCTGGTGATTATTATTTTATTTAGGCTTATAAAGAGCTATAAAAAGAAGACATAAATTGTAATTGTTATCCACGATGTATTGTTAAGCCAAAAAAGCTAGTTACAGAGTAATGTGTAGAGTAGAATCCCATTTTTATTACCACTGCTACAAACAAAACAACCATATCCATGTGTATCAACTGTACCATGTGAAATGTCTATTTTTATAGGTGAAAAATAGTGAAGATTAGAGAAGAGTTATTTAAAATTTGCTCCTGCCTCTCCCTGCATATAACCTAAGACAATTGCTTCCTGCTCCTTCACTACGGGCAGGAATATCTCAGATTCCAGTACAGGGGTCCATGGAGTAAGACCAGCATATAAACCCTGCTTGGGTAAAGAGCTGGGAAAGCAGGTGAGGCTTAACTAGCCTCAGGCATTTCCACTTCTAATACATTGCCCTTTCGAGAGTTAAAACAAAAATTGTTAGACCGGGCTTCCCTAGTGGCGCAGTGGTTGAGAATCTGCCTGCTAATACAGGGGACACGGGTTCGAGCCCTGGTCTGGGAAGATCCCACATGCCGCGGAGCAACTGGGCCCATGAGCCACAATTACTGAGCCTGCGCGTCTGGAGCCTGTGCTCCGCAACAAGAGAGGCCGTGACAGTGAGAGGCCCGCGCACCGCGATGAAGAGTGGCCCCCGCTTGCCACAACTAGAGAAAGCCCTCGCACAGAAAAAACGAAGACCCAACACAGCCAAAAATAAAATAAATTAATTAATTAATTAATTAAAGTTAATGGGTTAATAAAAAAAATAAAATAAAGTCTTTAAAAAAAAAAAATTGTTAGACCTGCCGGAAGAATCTGACAAATCTACATTTTAAGAGGAAATTTAAATATATTTCTCTTTGTTGTTAGGTCAAGCAAACAAAAAAAATCAGCAAATATATAGAAGATTTGAACAACATAATTAACAAGTTTAATAAATATATATAACTCTTGGGCTTCCCTGGTGGCGCAGTGGTTGAGAATCCGCCTGCCAGTGCAGGCAACATGAGTTCGAGCCCTGGGCGGGGAGGATCCCACGTGCCACGGAGCAACTGAGCCCGTGCGTCACAAGTACTGAGCCCGCGATCTAGAGCCCGCGCTCTGCAGCGGGCGGGGCCACCGCAATGAGAAGCCTGCATGCAGCAACGAAGACCCAACGCAACCAAAAATAAAAAATAAATAAATCAAATAAATTTATTAAAAAAAATATATATATATATATAAATCTTTATCAGAGAATATATAGTCTTTTTAAGCACACATAAAATATATACAAAGCAATCCTTAATAGATTTCTGAATATAACATAAACCAGGGGTTAGCAAACTATGGCCTGCAGGCCAAATCCAGCCTGCCACCTGGTTTTGTAAATAAAGTTTTATTAGAACACAGCCACACCCATTCATTCACATATTGTCCATGGCTACTTTTGTGCTACAATGGCACAGACTATATGGCCCACAAAGCCTAAAATATTTATTATCTGGCCCTTTACAGAAAAAGTTTGCCAACCCCTGATACAGGCCATATTCTATGATCAACACACAATTAAGTTAGAAGTTAATAACAAAATGATAAATTTTTTTTTTTTTTTAATATTTAATTTTATTTATTTATTTATTTATGGCTGTGTTGGGTCTTTGTTTCTGTGCGAGGGCTTTCTCCAGTTGCAGCAAGCGGGGACCACTCTTCATCGCGGTGCGCGGGCCTCTCACTATCGTGGCCTCTCCAGTTGCGGAGCACAGGCTCCAGACGCGCAGGCTCAGCAATTGTGGCTCACGGGCCCAGCTGCTCCGCGGCATGCGGGATCCTCCCAGACCAGGGCTCGAACCCGTGTCCCCCGCACTGGCAGGCAGACCCTCAACCACTGCACCACCAGGGAAGCCCCCAAAATGATAAATTTTAAAACTTCATAGTTTTGGAAATTATGAAAGTACAAACTTAAAATCTCTTTTAAATAACTAATAAGTGAAATAAGAAATCATAACGGGAATTTAAAATATTTAGAATCAGTGGTTAGGATGTAGAAGGTAACAGAAGACCATTGTATTCACTGTAACAATTATTAAAAAAATGGATAAACTAACAAAATCATATCTCTTTTTAGAGACACTGAAAAGCTATGGATAGAAAGAAGTCTAATGGAACTAAATTCCAGAGCAGAAAGAACTCTTCCAAGGTGAGTAGAGATGAGTGACTGCTTTTGTCTCTGAGGGCATTTGCTGAGTCTGGGCACGGGCTGATAGAGATGCGACTTGTCAGAGCAGAGGCCAACCTGCTCTGACAGGTGTACAGACATGTGCACCTGTCACAAAACATGCACAGCTGGTTTTCTCCACCTGCCAGTGTTCCTTCACAGAATATTTACTATGTGCTGGGCAGTAGAGGACACTGTGGGCTAGAGTGGAAATTCAGAGAAAGATTTTTCTGAAATGTTGTAAGTTTGGAAAAGAGAAGTCTGCCTGGAGGAGACTTGCAGGTGCCATCTTTGCACTCTCCTTCTGCCTAGTCCCAGATTTCTTTATTTCTTTCCTTCCTTCCTTCCTTTTATCTTTTGTCCGCGCCGTGCTGCGTGTGGGATCTTAGTTCCCCAACCAGGGATCAAACCCACACCCCTTCATTGGAAGCGCAGAGTCTTAACCACTGGACCGCCAGGAAAGTCCCTAGCCCCAGGTTTCTGGTGTCTCCTTGAAAGGAGTTTGTGTGCACGTCTGGTATCCTGGCTTTTGTGGCTGTGGCCCAGAGGAGACATTCCTTGACAGCTTGGCTCTGGTGGCCAGCAGCGCTTGTGTTCACAGGTCAACGGAACAACAGCAAACAAAGGAGCAGTTTTTAACTAGCTATCCCCCCTACCCCAGGGCTCAGCACAGAGAGAGCACAAAGAAATGCCCACCTCCCAGTCTTCCCCTGAAAGAGGTAGAGTTGCATTCTTTAAAAACTGCTGCCTGGGGGTCTGGCTTCCAATCAACCTACATCTAGATGCTGACTGAGATCCTCCCCTTTGAGTCACTGACAGGTCATAGCACAACCTCAACTGCTGGGGGCCACTAAGAACAAAGAAGGCTGCCTGGACAATCACAAAGGCTTGAGAGACAACCAAGAACTAAGGCAGGGTTGAAGGATAAAGTTCATCTCCTACAGGAAGCCACTCTTTCAAGATTGGGTGAGGTGGCTGTTTTATCTAATGCATAGAAACCAACACAGAAAGTCAAAGAAAATGAAGAAACAGAGGAATATGTTCCAAATGAAAGAACAAGATAAAAACCCCAGAAAAAGATCTTAATGAAATGGAGATAAGTTATTTACCTGATAAAGATTTCTAATAATGGTCATAATGATGCTCATCAAGGTCAGGAGAACAATGCATGAACAAAGTGAGAATTTCAACAAGGAGATAGAAAATATAAGAAAGTACCAAACAGAAATCACAGAGCTGAATACAATAACTGAACTGAAAAATCCAATAGCACGGTTCTACATCAGACTAGATGAAGCAAAGAAAGGATTAGCAAACTCAAAGACAGGGGAGTGGAATTCACCCAATCAGAGGAAGAAAAAGAAAAAAGAAAGAAAAAGAATGATTTAATAGACATATACAGAATATTCCATCCAAAAGCAGCAGTATACATTACAACAAAGGAGCCAAGAGTATACAGTGGGGAAAGGACAGTCTCTTGAACAAATGCTGCTGGGAAAACTAGACAGCCACGTGCCAAAGAATGAAACTGGACCACTATCTTACACTATACACAAAAAATTCAAAATGGATTAAAGACTTGAATGTAAGTTCTGAAAGTATAAAACTCCTAAAAGAAACCAGGGTATAATTTCCTTGACATTGGTCTTGGCAATGATTTTTTGGATTTGACATCAAAAGCAAAGGCAACAAAAAGCAAAGATAAACAAGTGGGACTACATCAAACTAAAAAGCTCTGTATAGTAAAGGAAAAACCATCAACAAAATGAAAAAGCAACCTATAGGATGGAGAAAGTATTTGTAAATCATATATCTGATAAGGGGTTAATATCCAAATATATAAAGAACACATACTATTCAATAGAAAAACAAATCTTTTTAAATGGGCAGAGGATCTGAATAGACCTTTTTCCGAAGAAGACATACAAATCAACAACAGATACATGAAAAGGTGTTCAACATCACTAATCAGGGAAATGCAAATTGAAACTACAAAACCATCTCACACCCATTAGAACGGTTATTATTAAAAAACAAAACAAAACAAAAAACCAAGAAATAACAAGTGTTGGAAGGGATATGGAGAAAAGGGAACCTTTGTGCATTGTTGATGGGAATGTAAATCGGTTCAGCTACTAGGGAAAACAGTATGGAGATCCCTCAAAAAATTAAAAATAGAAATGCCACATGATCCAGCAATTCCACTCCTGGGTAGTTACCTGAAGGGTAACTACCATTTCACTATCTTGAAAAGATAATCTGCACTTTCATGTTCATTGCAGCATTATTTACACAGTCAAGACATAGAAATTATCTAAGTACCCATCAGTGGATAAATGGATAAAGAAAATGTGGTATCTATGTGTAATGAAATATTATTCAGCCATAAAAAGAAGGAAACCCTGCCATTTGTGACAACATGAATGGACCTTGAGGGCATTATGCTAAGCTAAATAAATCAGACAGAGAAAGACAAATACCATATGATCTCAATTATGTGTAGAATCTTAAAAATTCATAGATACAGAGAAAAGATTGGTGGTTACCAAAGGTGGGGCATAAAGGGATGGGCAAAATGGGTGAAGGTGGTCAAAAGGTACAAACTTCCAGTTATAAGATAAATAACTCCTGGGGATGTAATGTACACCATGAAGACTATAGTTAACAATATCATATTGTATATTTGAAAGTTACTAAGAGTAAATTTTTAAAGTTCTTATCACAAGAAAAAAAATTGTTACCTAAACTTATTGTGGTAATCATTTTGCAATATATACATCTATCAAGTCATGTTGTACACCTGAAACTAATACAGTACAATACTATATGTCAATTATATCTCAATAACAATTTTTAAAATACCAATTTGTTTTATGTTGTCATACAATATAAGACATTCTCTTTTATCACTACCCAGTAAAACTAGAACTCAATATAAAAAATAGCAAAAAAAATTTTCTCTTAATCTATGCTAGTGATAATTTATTGTGCTCTCCCACTAGTCATGTCTTGTGATATTTTCATATAGTATTTTGTGAGAGAGAAAGAGAGAAAGAAAGGAAAGAAAGAAAGAAGGAAAGAAGAAGGAAAGAAAGAAAGAAAGAAAGAAAGAAAGAAAGAAAGAAAGAAAGAAAGAAAGAAAGAAAGGAAGGAAGAAAAGAAAGAAAGAAAGAAAGAAAGAAAGAAAGAAAGAAAAAGAAAGAAAGAAAGAAAGAAAGAAAGAAAGAAAGGAAGGAAGGAAGAAAGAAAGGAAGAAACGGGAGGAAAGAAAGAAAAACAAATTAATTGGGTAGGCTTAAGGCAAATTAGGTAAAACTCATAGAAGAAAACATAAGGGTAAATCTTCTTGGCCTTGAGTTAGGCAGTGGTTTTCTAGATATAACACCAAAAGCACAAACAGAAGAAATAATAAATCAGACTTTGTGAAAATTATAACTTATATGCTTCAAAGGACACTATCAAGGAAATGAAACGACAACCCACCAAAATGGGAGAAATTATTTGTAAACCATACATCTGAAAGTGGTCTAGAATTCAGAATATATAAAGAACACTTAAAACTCAAAAATAAAAACAGGAATAACCAATTTTTTTAAATGTGCTAAGGATTTTAGTAGACATGTCTCCAAAGAAGATACACAAATAGCCAGCGAGCACATAATAAGATGCTCAATATCATTAGTCACTAGAGAAATGAAAATTTAAACCATAGTGAGATATTACTTCATACCAACTAGGATGGCTATAATCAAAAAGACTGATACTAACAAGCGTTGGTGAGGATGTGGTGGTGTGATGCCACACCACACACACACACACACACACACACACACACACACACAGCTATGGTGGGAATGTAAAATGATACAGCCATTTTGGGAAACAATTTGAAAGTTCCTCAAAAAGTTAAAACTTAGAATTACCATTTGGCCTAGTAATTGCATCCCTAGATATACATCCAAGAGAATCAAAATCATATGTTCGCACAAGAACTTATTAAAAAAATTCATAGCAGCATTATTCATAATAGCCAAATGTAGAAGCAAGCATATGTCCATCGACTTATGAATGGATAAACAAAATGTTGTATATACATACAATGGAATTATTTGGCATTTAACAGGAATGAGTTCTGATACATGCTACGACATGAATGAATACCTTGAAAACATTATGCTAAGTGAGAGAAGTCAGACCCAAGAGGGCACATGTTGTGTGATTCCATGACATGAAAATTTCAAAATAGGCAAATCCATAGAGTCAGAAAGTTGATTAGTTGTTGCCAGGGGCTGGGGGTTAGAAGAAATGGGAGTCACCTGCTAATGGGTATGGAGTTTTTAGGATGATGAAGATGTTCTGGGATTATATACTGGTGATGGTTGCATAACTTGTTAACGCTCTAAAAACCACTGAATTTTATACTTTAAAATGGTGCATGTTATGTTCCATGAATTATATATAAATCTAAAAAATTTATGCAAATATATTTTAAAAAGAAGACAAAATGGATAAATTCTGGGAAAAATACAATCTACCAACTTGATTAAGAAAAAATGGAAAGCCTGGATAATCTGATTATTCAAAAAAATTGAATCAGTAATTAAAAATCTTACCCCAAAGAAAATAAAAGGCCCAAATGGTTTTATAGGTGAGTTCCACAAAACTTTCAATGAATTCTTCCAGAGAATAAAAACTCATTCTATGAGGCTAGTATAACCCTACAAAAACAAGACAATGACAGTACAAAAAAGAAAGTTTATAAGCTCATTCCACTTATAAAGATGCAGAAGTTCTAAATAAAATATTAGCAAATCAAATCTAACAGTTATAAAAACAGTAATGAACCACGACCAAGATGGGTCTATCTCAGGGCTGCAGGGATGGTTTAATATTATTAAACTAATAGATAGTACTCATTATTGTAAGCAATTGAGAAAAAATTAAGATATATCAATAGAGATAGTAAAATAATTTGATAAATTTCAATACCTGATCATGGGAAAAGAAAGTCTTCATAAACTATGATCGAAAGAGAACTTATTTACGCTGATAAAAGTTACTCCTAAGAAAATACACAAAAATTATTCTAAATGAGGAAATGTTTGGGTATACCCTATAAAAATCAGGCATAAGACAAAGATGCTCACTACCATCACTTCACTTCGACATTGCACTGTATGATTTAGATGGCGTAAATAAGACAAGAAGAAAATTAAAAGTGAAAAGAGTAGAAAGGAAGAAATAAAACTGATATTATTTGTGGATTATATGATTGTCAATACATAAAATTCAAAATAATCTAAATAATTAGAAATAATAAGATATTCCTAAATTTAATAACTGCACTGTGCTTTTGTAAGAGATTGTCATTGTTCCCAATAAATACATGATGACTTTTTTAGGGGTAAAGGGTCATGATCTTTGCAATTTACTCTTAAAGTCAATTGCATTTCTTTGCATCAGCAACCAAACAATTAGGAACTAAAAAATTTTTTAAAGGACTTAATTTATAATCACAACAAAACTACAAACTACCTAAAAATAAACCTAAGATAAAAAAAGAGTGCAAGACCTATATAGGAAATTACAAAGCTTTTTGGAAAACATCAGGGAAGATATAATCAAAAAAGAGACATCCCATGTTAATGACTAGGAAGAATTAACAGTTTAAAGAGATCATTCTCCCCAAATTGATCTACAGATGCAATACAACATCAATACAATTACCAGAACAGCTCTTTCTTAACATCAGTTCTAAGAGACTGACAACCTACTAAGGTACTTTTAAGAAATCAACATTCTAAGCCAGACAATGACAAATACTGTATGATTTCATTTATGAGTGGAGCTTAAAAAAACAAAATGGTTCAACTACTTTGGAAAATAATCTGACTTTTGCCTAAAAATTTAACCAAATGACCTAGCTTTTCCATTCTGAGGTATTTACCCAAGAGAAATGAAAGTATATATCCATATAAAGACTTGTATGTATACAATGTTCATAGCTGTTTTATTTTTAATAGCCAAAAACTGGAAACAACCCAAATACCCATGAAAAGGTGAATGGATAAACAAACTGTGGTATATTAACACAATGGAATACTCAGCAATAAAAGGAATGGACACTTCGTACTTGCAACAGCATGAGTGATTTTCAAAATAAGTACGCTGAGGGGAAGAAGCTAGATCAAAAAAGTGTACCAATGTATGCTTCCATTTATATAAAATTCTAAAAAATGCAAAAGAAATTATATTAAAAACAAAGCAAATCAGTAGTTACCCAAGTATGAAGGAGGAAGAAAGGGGCAGGAAGGAGGGATTACAAAGGGTCACAAGGAAACTTTTGGTGGTTAATATTCATTATCTTGATTGTGGTAATGATGTCATCAAATTGTATCAAATTATATACTTTAAATATATGCAATTTACTATATGTCAAGGAAAAATGCTTGTTGTAGCTTGACTCTAAGAGAACAGAATAATTCCTTTTAGAGAGAAAATCCTTTTTCTCTCAAAAGTGTTCATACAAACACCTCAACAGGCCTTTTTGTTTGGGAAAGGTGTGGTCCCTTGGGCTGCCCTAGGAGTGGATTGAGACCATAGGAGAATCACTTACTCTGTAAAATAAAGCTATAGGAAGTTTTCATTTTATGGAGGAGTCCAGAATTCACAGAAGAAGAGAAAGAAGTCTCCAGAGAAAGTGGGAAGAATCCATAAAACATGCAGCCAGCAGAGCCTATGGAGAAAGATGGCCAGTGAGAAGTTCTCTGGGGCAGGGATGGTCATAGAACTTTTTTTTTTTTTTTTGGTCATAAAACTTTGATATCTAGTATTTCATATTTAAGTTTTTTCCTGGGAATTCCCTGGTGGTCCAATGGTTAGGACTTGGCGCTCTCACTGCCGGGGCCCGGGTTCAATCCCCGATCGGGGAACTAAGATCCCCGTAAGCCGCGAGACATGGCCAAAAAAAAATTAAAAAGTAAAAAAGTAAAATAGTTTCCTGCTGTGTGACGTAGTCCCCCTCCACAATCCCCAAACCTTTAGCTAAGTCTGTTCCTGCCACTGGCCTTGAGTTAACGGTGTTTTGGGGAATCAAAAAGAGACAGTTCCACGTAGCCGGCAAAACAGAGAGAGAGGAAGTAGCTGCAGGAATCGTGGGATCCATTGAGATGGGGGGAAGCAAACTGGAGACAGGAATTAGAGGAGTAACGGGAAGATATAAGCATTCCCTCCAGGAATTGCTGAAATACTAGGGTGGGAGACAGACCTCTCTGTAGTATGTGGGATGGAGAAATAAGCCATCTTATTTAAGTATTAAAGGAAAGGGTGACTGACTCCAGGAACTGGTGAACTTGGGAACATCCAGTTGAACTTTGAACATACTTTGTGAAAGGCCACTTTAGACCATGCTAGCTACCACAGAGGTGACTTGTTAGGAACTGGGCCACAGACAGACCATGATGTGAATGGCAGACGCTGGAATCGTCCTTTGTGCTGTTAGTCCAACCCTGTTCTTTAGGTCAATCCCTCAAGCCATTCTGATTCCAAGTTGTCAATAACCTACCTTTGTCCCAATCTCTTTCCTTCTCATTAGGAAAAACAAAAACAAAACAAAAAAAACCTGGAAGATTTTTTAGTATTTTCACTTTCTCCCCAGCTTCATTCTTTCCCTGGCTGGACCGGAAAAGAATCCAACTCTTCTACTCTAATCGCCTCTCCTATTTCACCCCAGATATGAGCTACCAGATTCCCCTGTTATTACCCAACCTCTCCCAAGTCCCCTCCTTTCTCTAATAAAATATGGTTCACCAGGAATTTTTACTGTGAAATGGCAAGAGAGGGAATATCAAGATGTCAGAGGTGGAAGGAAGGGGTTGTGAGAAATGCATCTCCCCCAGTTGCCAGTCATTAGCCAGCCATATGTTCGGACCATAGGCTTGGAGGGACCTGAATGTTGATCATACCCATGATAAGACGGGCCCCCAACAACGGTTACCGACCTTAACACACCACCTCACACGTGTACAAACGGCTCATAGCTTATCCACATGTCCACAGTTTAGATTGTGTTGTTCACATAATCATGTTAGGCTGTTATAAAGTCTCCTTTTGCACATGAGGAAATTGAAGCTCAGGAAGGTTAAATAGCACACCTAGTTCTTCTGAATCCAAGCATACTGCCTCTCTGCCATCTAAGATGCTATCCCTAAATGTGCCAGTTCTATTAGGACATTTTGATCAGAGATGATTAACCTGGGCCCCATGGTTGGGCGGGGGGACTCTCAAAGCGAGGAGTTCATAAACTTCTCTGGGAAAGAGTTTCAACTTTATTTCCATCACCTCTAACTGAAATTTAGCCTCTCCTTCCATTATGAATGTGGGCAGCAAACCACAGTAGTTTTAGCAGCACCTGTAACTTTGTCTCCAGTGGGAACCATGGAAGTTTTCATATATGTGCTGTTATTACAAATGTCTCAAAATACTGTTTACACTCATCAGGAAAATTATGCTTGTTATTAGGTTCCTGCTGGAACTTGTCATAGAATGCATTAACAAATAAGCACATCTATTACCATACTACCACTTTAATATTCTAATAACTGTAATTCACTACCACTGACTTCCTTTGTAATCCTAGGTATTTAATGCATTTATAAACATTCTGAGAAAGGATCCATAGGTTTCATATGATTGCCAAAGGGGTTTATGGTGCACATGCACACACACACAAAGACTGAGAGTTCCCGACCTAAAGGATGCAGGACATGGTCACGAATTGTGTGTTCATCTTGTTCCTGTTTACCATATTGTACTGCATGTATTTATGTGTCTTTCCTTCCCTGTTAGCCTGTGAGTTCTCACAAAGCAGGAATGGTACCTTACATTTCATTGGGTCCTCAGTGCCTAGAACAGGGCTTAGCATTTGTTGAACTATCATTTATAGAGTGTCTACTGTGTATAAGGCTCAAGTGCCACTGGGTGAGATAGAAGAATGGAGTGATTCAAAGGAGAGCAATAATTCTTTCACGTGCTTGTTTTAGCATTTATTCATTCATTCATTTAGAGAATTGTCCAGTGGCTACTCAATGCCAGCCACTGTGGTAGGCTCTGGGGACAACAGGAAAAATGAGCCCCAAGTCCTTATTCTCATGGAGTGCCCATTCCAGCTAAAGGAAGGAAGAGGAAACAAGATTTCTGAAGACAGACAAGTGGGAATGAGGTCATTTGTTCTGAAGAGTCAGAATCATGGGGAAAATCTAGTTCTTAAATCTATATTCATCAGCTCTTTCTAGCCAAAAGGTTACTGGCAGAGAGTCACCACAGGGGTAGAAAATGTAGATGATCACGAAGCCCTTCCTAAGAGGATGTCTGTGGGACTTGCACGAGGACAGTTTACCTGGTTGCATGGTTGCTGGTCTTGCCTAGTAAACTCTGAGGAGAAGTTAGCCCTCCATTGCCCCAGGTGTTTCAGGGGCTGGCCTGTCCAAACACAGCAAAATGGATGTCTGCCCTCTCTGCAGTTCCGTTCTGGTTCAAGGATTCTATGATGCTATCAATTAGTCAGAATGTACAAGATTGCCTAGATACCTTGGGGCTTCTCTTTCTTGTAAGAGACCAAAACTGAAAAACAAGTAGGCCAGGTGATCTTGAACCTACCAAACATGTGCTGAAAGACCAGGTTGTAGGAGAATGTGGTGGAGCAACTCCCTGAATCTCTGGGCCAGATCATCCATCCAGGTAGGATGGCAAAGGGAGAGACCCCCCAGCAGAACCAGGAGAGAGAGGGACTTGGAGCTGGGGGTGTCTTACCGAGGAATAGGAGAACTGGGGAAAGGTAACAAGGACAACAAGGTTTGGGGTTGACTAAGACAAAATCTGTTAAGGTGAAACATTTCCCCAAGGAAGCATAACCTCAAAATACAAAAAGATAATTTTAACAAATCCACACAACATCTCTGCAGAGAGGTATAACTCTAAAATACAAAATAGTTCATTTTGGTAAATCTAGAACCTGTCCACAACAGTATCTCCATACCTGTTTCATAAATGCATGAAAAAATATTTCCTAGGGAACCTCAGCCCCCTCATCTGTCCCCAGCCTCAGTTGGCCTCTCTTACCCTCCTCCAGCCTCCTCCATTCTGTCTGTCTGAACATCCTGCTTCAGCAAGTGGTGACAATTAGCACTAGGAATAAGTAAATAAATCAGAATAAATCAACCTGGATGATCTAGAATATTATTCTTTTCAGTTTGTTTCTCATGATAATGGTCTCCACTTTTTCTAAGAAAAATTTCTTGGAACACTTTATTTCAATCATGCCTCCATCCAGTAAGTATTTAATAAGAATGGCACAGCACTGAGTTCACTGGGGCAAAACAAAAACGTTATCTAACAAAGAGCTTATAATCTACTAGGCCAGATAAGAAATGCATACAGATAACTCTGTGACAAGGTAGAAAGTTATGGGTGGTTCAGATAAAGGGCGGAGAGGTGTGGGGTAGGTGATGAAATGAAGAGAAAGAGAGAGAGGATGTCCACTGGGAAAATGGTCAGGAACAGGCCAATTCCTCTTAGTTCTGGAGGGTAGAATGGAGACTGATGGGGCATGTGGGAGGGGCCGAGTTCCAGAGAGGCAGAGGTTAGTTTGGAGGGTGAAAGGACTTCTGGTCAACTCCAGCTGTTCAAAAGCAAGAGCTGTAGGATCATGTGGTAAATGCCCAGTCACAGGAAGTATTCATTTAAATGAAATTCGGATAATCTGTCAAAGATATTATAGAAGATATTCCATATATTTTACCCCTGTTGGTAAGAAGTTTGAACTAGAGAGATGCTGTCAGCAACTTCTGACTCTGTGGGTCCCTCATTCCACCAACAGAGCATGAAGTTACCAAGCGAGCCTCCCAGATAAAGTATTAAAACCTCATGCAAAGATTCTTGGGAAATCAAATATTTTTATTCATTTACTGGATTTCATATACCTAACAGTCCTTAAAACAACTATCATCAGCAGTGACAAAAACCACATGTAAAATGATAACAGGTGCCCCAAACAGCACCCTCCCCATCACACATGTTTACTGAGAAACAAAATCCTACAGGGTGCTGATATAACTCACTTTAAGCATGAAACGTTTCCTACAGGGCTCCCTGGCAATCAACGCTTCTTCATCCTGGGGCTGAACACTCCAAAGTTTTTGTACTCTCTTCATGCTTGAAGTCAACGTGACAAGTTAATGACAAGTTAGATTAGATCTCCAGTTGATTAAGCCCCTATCCCTCTCAAATGTGCATCCACAAGTAGATGGCTCAATCTATTACAAGCAATGGCTGAAGCATCCCACTGGGGAATTCAGCCAGCCAGGCCACATGGGCAGATCGTGTATTTGTTTCCAAGCCCAGTAGCCACAGAACCCAAAGCCGTAGAGAACAGCTCAGGTCTCAACTGAAAGACTTGCTGAAAGGGGATATCTTGGGCCCAATGCTTTGATTTTATAAGTTGGCCCATCTTTGGTTCAAACATGCCAAATAGAGATGTCATTTAATGCCCTTGAAAACCAGTAACAAAATGCTAAGAGTACCCAAGAACCTGGGGTTCTCTTCTGGCTATCCAGACGGTGAAGTCAGCCAGAAGCTTGCCTGTTGGTCTCTGACCAACTCATCTGCCAGAGGAAAGGCTGGTCAGTATCCAAGGCACATGCGGCCCAACCCCAAGGGGTTCCTAGTTCTCCCTCCGTGCCTGCTGTAACCTCTTGGCCACAGCAGTGATCAGAGCTGCTCCCTTTCCACTGCCATCTTCTGACAACATGAATGTCACATCACATCGAGGAGCTAGTTCTTTCACAGTTTCCTGCAATATCCGAGAAAAGCTATAAAAAAGAAAAAGAGAAACATCATCAGCACTTAGTTGTAGCATGTATCAGTACTTCCTTCCTTTTTATGAGTAATATTCCATTGCATAGATGGAAAGTAGATTGCTTATCCATTCATCAGTTGATGGTGAGAATGTAAATTGGTGCAGCCATTATGGAAAACAGCATGGAGGTTTCTCAAAAAATTAAAAATAGAACTACCATATGATCCACTAATTCCACTCCTGGGTATTCATCCAAAGAAAACATATATGCATTCCTATGTTCACGGCAGCATTACTTACAATAGCCAAGATATGGAAGCAACCCAAGTGCCCATCAATACATGAATGGATAAAGAAGATATGGTATATATATATATATACAATGGAATATGACTCAGCCATAAAAAGAATGAAATCTTGCCATTTGCAAAAACATGGATGGACCTAGAGGGTATTATGCTAAGTGAAATAAGTCAGACAGAGAAAGGCAAATACTACATGATTTCATTTATATGTGAAATCTAAAAAACAAAACAAATGAACAAACAAAACAGAAACAGAGTTACAGAGAACAAACTACTGGTGATTGTCACAGGGAGGAGACTAGAGGGTTGGGCAAAATAGATGAAGGGTATTAAGAGGCACAAACTTCCAGTTATAAAATAAGTAAGTCAGGGGATATAATGTACTGCATAGAGAACATAGTCAATAATATTGCTATAACTTTATACAGTGACAGATGGTTACTAGACTTATTGTGGTGATCAATTTGTAATGTATATAAATGTCAAATAACTATGTTGTATACCTAAAACTAATATAATGTTGCATGTCAACTATACATCAATTAGAAAAAAAAAGATTTGGGAAGTTGCTCTCTTTACAATGTTAAGTTTTCCAGTCCACTAGCATGGGATATTTTCCCATTTATTTAGGTTTTCTTTATTTCAACAATGTTTTGTAGTTTTCAATGTACAAGCCTTACACTTCTTTTATTAAATTTATTACTAAGTATTTTATTCTTTTTGATGCTATTTTCTTAATCTCATTTTCAGATTATTCATTGTTAATGCATAGAAATGCAAATGATTTTTGTATACTGATCTTGCATCCTGAAACCTTGCTGAATTTGTTTCTCAGTTCCTTCCAATAGTTTTTTGTGGATTCCTTAGGATTTCTATATACAAAATCATGTAATCTGCGAAGATAGTTTTAGTTTTGCCTTTCCAATATAGATGCCTTTTATTTCTTTTTCTTGCCTAACTGCCTTGTGTAGACTCACCCTTGATTTTCTGCTTGAGGTCACATATTTTTGGTCTGGTTCCTATAAGCCTCTCCCTTGAATCAAAACTTGACTGAGAGACAAAACCACACAACCATCTGGAGGCAGTGCTAGAAGCAGTACAATGTTGAACAGCAGTGGCAAGAGTGGACATCCCTGTCTTGTTCCTAATTTTAAGGGAAAAGCATCCAGTGTCTCGCCAGTAAGTATGATGTCAGCTGTGGGTTTTTCATAGATGCTTTTATCAGATTAAAGAAGCTCCCTTATTCCTAGTTTGTTGAGTGCTCTTATCATGAAAGGTGCTAGATTTTATCAACTGCTTTGTCTGCACCTATTGAAATGATCATGTGGTTTCTGTCCCTTGGTCAGGTCTTGGTTCAAAGGAAGAGGCTTGTAGGAACCACACCAAAAATATGTGACCCCCAAGGGAAAACCAAGAAAAGATATCAGTCAGTTATTCTGGATAATTAGTCAGCATCATAGGAAGGGCTAAGGATCAAGGATTGCAGTAATAATATGTTTATGTATACATTTCAGCATGATTGGAAATTTTTATAAGCTTGCTAATACCTTTCTTCATCACCAAAACAAAATGTAAAACATTAAATAAAAATAAAAGCTTTCAAAAAAAATAAAAATAAAAATAAAAAATAAAAGCTTTCATTGCCATCTTTTTGATGTGCCATGTAGTCTACAGACACTATTTGACTTAATTCTCCTGACAACCTATGGGGTAGGTATGATTTTTGTCACCATTTTAGAGATAAAGAATTAGGGTCAAAGGGGGTAAGAAACTGGCCCTGGGCCCCCCAGCTTCTAAGTAGTGGAGCCAGGATTCAAACTCACTCTTAATCCTTCTGCCTCCTGACTCTGAGCTCATCCTTGTCACATACTCTATACTGTGCAAAACAGTCAGTTCTCATCGCTTCCTGTGAGGTCAGGTGAGACTGTGTTGATAATAATCACTTGTATTTACTGAGCACTGCGTAAAGCACTGTTCATGTAGGAACTCACTCAACCCTGATGCAGGCCTAGGAGGTAGAGATTATTACTGCCTGCCTGTTACAGATGAGGAGCCTGGGCTTCAGAGAGGGTGGTGAACACCCCACATCATAGCACTAGGAAGCAGAGCCCCCAGGGCCTGCACTTTGTCTGTCAGATTCACCAGGGTCCACACTCAGCCTCAGCATCCCCACCCCTGCCTCTCTGGAGCACTCACTGCGGGTGCAGCTTGTACAGCGTGCCATCCACACCCACGGTGATCTTCAGGTGCTCAAACCCCTGGTCTTCCCTCCTTTTCTCCACGACGGCGGCCAGGCCGGCACCGTAGAGCTCGGCCGCCCGCCGGGACACAGCTCCGCACACCTCCTTCACCACGATGCTGTCCTCACACGTGCTGTCCAGGCCAAGCTGCTGCAGGATCCTCCTGACCTGGAGGAGGGCCAGCCGATCGCTGCAGGCAAGCAGAGCAGGATGTCAGGACCTATTCCTGGGGTCCTAGAACCTGCTCCGCAGGGCTCACGGGCCCCCATCCCTAGATGCTCAAGCGGGAGGGAGAAGAAAATGATCCAAGCCATGGTAAGATTGGAGCAGGATGCCTTAGAAGCTGAGATTCAAGAAGGTCTGCCACCCCCAGGAAGTCCCATCATCTTTAAAGAATAAAGTGTGAGCACATCATCTTTTCAGGATCAAAAGAGGATCATTTTTTAGCCTAAGCTAACTCCTGTGTAACCATTTAGGAACCTCGGGGCCCAGACAGGCTGCTGGACCCTCAGCTGGGTGCTGTGGTCCTGATACAGCTGGAGAGAGGGAGCAACCCCAGGAGGCAACCCTCTGCCCAGCCAGGCCGTTACTCTTTTTATTTTTAAATTTCAAATCTGCTGGAACCTGGTGTGACAGCAGCACATCCAACATAGGGTCTTTCACATCGAGCAGGTGAAATTGATCACGAGTTACCTTTCAATTTGAGACAAGAACTTGGTTTCAAAGATGCCCCTGGTCCGGAGACGCTCTGAAATCTGCCCTCGGAAGAGGAGACCCTGCTTGGTCAAGTCAATCAGGATCTGCCGCACGATCTCCCCCAGGTACATCCCACTGGTCATTTTCTCGTATCTGTTTAGAGAAGAGGGATAAGGTTGGCGAGAGCAGGAAAATCAGTGCTGGTGAGTGGTTCGCGAAAGGATCACAAGTCAGAGTGTGGAAGGCATGCCACTGGCATCCACCAGCTGCCTGGGTTGCAGTGGGTCAGAGTGGGCAGCAGGCCCAGAGAAGTGCATGCAGGAGACAGTATGATGTGGGAAGGCCAGGCTTTGGAGCCATATTGAGCAAGAACTAGGTCCCAGCTCTGCCACACATTAGCTGCATGACCTGAGCAAGCACTTTAAACCATCATCTATAAAACAGGGAGCAAAATCCTGACCCCACAAGACTGTTGGGAGGCAACCGTCTGGTGCACAGTAGACACTAAGCTAAAGCGAGTCCCTTTCCTGGCCCCAAAGCTAGCTCTCCTTGGCTTTGTATTTGAAGAAATCTGTTCCACTAGAGCTCCTGCTCCATGAGATAACACATTTAAACTGTATGCACACACCAAGGGTGGTCCAAAACGTTAGCTCCCTTCCCCCTTCCTATCAGGCTGTGAGCTCCAAGGCGGAAGGTGCAAGAGAAAAAGGAGCTTTGCAACCGACAGGCACTGATCAGGCACGCTACCCAGGTAGGTGTGACAGTATTAATAACAATGATGCAGAGCTGGACTGCCCCTGCCTGCAGGGTCAAATGGAAATCTGAGTGTGCCTGAGACTTACGTGCTGGACTTGTATTCTCTTAACTGCTCAGGACCTCATTAGTCTAAAGAACTGACACTTAGACAAATAATGGTGACAGCAGGTGAATTCAAGTATGTTGCCCCCTTAAACTCTCACTCCAAAAACGTGAGTTTCCAGTGGATTCAGACACAAAACTTGGATGCCCCAACTTGGGATTTAGAGATAAGGCCCTTTGTTAAGGTCCCTTGTGTTTTGGTCCCTGGTTCAGCTGGGCTTACCACAATTCACCTGCCTCCCACCTACAAAGACTAGTGCCAAAGGAAGATGAGGGACCACCAGGGCTGGTCTTGGTCTTGTCAAGCCTCTTCCTATTGAGTTTTCTCAGTTTAACAGTCAGCGAGGCATCTGTGGCCCAGGCATCCCATTACATTTCCTATCTGCTCAACTTTTCCACTTGGATGTCGTCCATCAGGATAAATCTACACTTTCATCTTATTTTATATAGTAAGACACTGGGTTTAGTTGTGACAAAGACCACGTGGCCTGACAGTAAAACATTTACTATCTGGTCCTTTACAGAAAAAGTTTGCCAACCCCTGTCGTAATGGATGGGCTCAGGCTAATGATCAATCCACCACAGGCTAGCTCTATCCCTGTCTACCCCTTTCTCTCCTATTCAAGAAAGTATATAAGAATGCAAGTGAAAATGTACTCTGTTTTGTGTTTTTTTTAAACCATCATTATTTTCAGTATTTTGAGTATGGTTATCAATTGGAATACACCTCACAAAGTGATTGTGACCCATGCTGGAACACAACGTCATGGCTGAGAACCAGGACTGCCAACCGTCACCTGAAGCCACTTCCCCACCCCCGGAACAACAGAGATCACCAACCTGGCAGCCTGCTCTTGAAAGACTAAGGATGTTGACCTCTAAACTGGACCTACTAGACGCCCATCTTGAGAGGGCCCACTAAGTCACCGTGTCCCAGCTCTGTGACACCCAGTCCACAGTGAATGGACTTTTTGATGACCTCTGCCTCACTTCCAAAGCCACCACTAGACCTTATGGTACATTGTGGTAATTAGAAAAAGGCTCACCTTCTTTCTCTCTGTTGGAAACTTGTCATAGCTTTATGCTTTTGTTCAAATAAGACATTTCACTAACATCTGATGGAGAGTTGTCATAAATATACAAACTATGGTGTCTGTAACATGAAAATGGTGCCCCCTTAGATCCGCTGAAGTCGTACACTGCACAACCTGCATGAATGCACACATCTGCCCTCCTCACCTCTGTTTGCCAGGATTCAAGGACCCCTCGTCCACCTCCTTGTCGTACTGGGTCCGGATGTCATCTAGGCAGCCATTATCTCCAAATCCTCCCCACTCTGTGTTTATGCACATCTTCCCTTCATCCCCTTCCACCAGTTCAATGTTCCTCATCTCCTCCATGTAGCACATGTTGCTGCCTGTTCCTAAAAGGTCAAGATGGGACTTTAGTCTTCAAAAGACACCACCACGTCTTAAAGAGCCAGCAGGGTACAGTAGATAGGAATTTAGGTTTGGAGTCAGATACCAATGGGTGTGGACTTTAGCTTTACACTCATAGCTGGGTGACCCTAGACAAGTATCTCATCTTTCAGAGATCCATTTACTTCATCTGTAAAAAGGAGATAATACCTGCTTTATAGATTTGTTATAAAGAAAAAAAAAAAAATGAGACGATGTTCGTAAGTTTCCTCCACATAGAATTGGTACCTGTGATATCATTATCCTTCTCCTCCTTCTCCTCATGATTATTGATAAGCCACAGGCACACAAAGTAAGCTCCAAGTAGTCACAGAATTAGCAGTCAGAGCTGGAAGGGACCATGAGGAATCATCTAGTCTTGGATAAGTAGACACTTGGCATCTGAAAGCCACCCTCTTCTCCTTTGTCCATGACCTGGTCTCAGAACTATTCTCAACACAACAGTCCAGGCAACTATTATCATCAATCAAACAAATCTTACCTCTTTGTCCTCCTAGATCTAGCCCAGCCCTTCCCACAGATGAGGAAACTCAAGTCCAGACAAAATAAGCAACCTGCCCAAGGTCACAAAGTAGGTAAGTGTTGGAGTGAGATGAAACCTCTTAGTTGGCATTGAAGACATCTCAATATATCCCCATCTCCTGTTCTATGTACTACTTAAACTCAGGAAGCCCAGACAACCAGCTGGAACAACTTTCCCAGATTCTGTGATTACTTAACCTGTGCCTGTCACTTAGAATGCCCATCACCCTTGTCTCCACCTGTTCAAATACCACCTGTCCCCTCACCTCTTAGAGTATCCCCTGGAATCCACCCTTGCCCTTAATCACTGCCAGACTTTTCCAAAAGACCCTTAAAAGGCCTATATCATACCTCAGACTACTCCCTTCTTCTCTCCTAGGTTTCTTTCCAACTCTTCCCCATCCCGTGCATCCTGACAGCCAGAAGAGGTCAGAGAACAGAGGAGATGCATGTTGGAGCCAGCATGAAAATCTAGCTCCCTCAGCCCCGTGCCAACCTGATCCAACTGTGGTCTCCTTCCTCCCAGGATAATCTGCCCCAAGGCCCTAATTTGAAAGTCCCCTCTTTCTATGTTATTCTCCTTCCTCAACAGAAAGGAAAACCTTGGCTTAGGACCCTTAGGGAAAAAGATGTTAAGTAAAGACTTGGGAATTAGGAGACCTGGAATCCCAATCTTAACTTTGTCTCTACTTTGGACAAAGCTGGCTTCAGAACCTCTATGTAATGGAACAATGGCCCCCGCCCTTCACTATGTTAAAAGGGAACCTCAAAAAGATCAGATGGGAGTAGGCCAATGGGACATGCCTGATCACTTACCTGCAATCAGGCCAACCTCACAATTACGATCTTCATAGCCACAGGTCATCATGGTCCCCACTGTGTCATTCACAACTGCGACTATGTCCAGGTCAAACTCCTGCAAAGGAAGCAGCTCTACTACAAGTAGGATGTGCAAGCCAAACAGGCTCAGGAGGGGCACATCAGCCTGATGTGGGCAGAGGCCAGAGTCACAGGGCTGGGCATAGGATGGCAGAGCAGAGGCGTCTCGGGGAAGGGGCAAGGTCAGGCATGAGCCTCAACACCATAACGTACATTTCTCCTCTTGATGGCTTCCCTGAGCATGTCCACCACATCTTCCCCTTCACAGTCAGTAGCCTTGAAGCCTTTGGTCCACTCAATGAGTGTTCCCTGAAAGAAAGGAGGGCAAATTCATTTGAGCAATAGTTTGCTGGGACCACTGCACAATCTCAGCATCAAATAGATGCAAGGCGCTATAGCTGACTGGTAGTCAAATGCTGTTGACTGTGCTTCCATCTGTAGCCCTAACACTGGCCCCAGAGGTGCCACAGAGCGTGATGCTCAGACAAGGTCTACTGCTGAGGAATAACTGCAGCAATTCATATTTATCAAGGGTCAACTCACGTTCCCTGGCCATGACTGCACAGAACAAAGGCCACTTCTAATTTACCCAATCAATCACATCTTTGTGATTAAAGATAAAGCTGTAAAATGTTCATCAAAGCATTGTTTCACAGGAAAAACTAGAGGCATCCTGTCATTCCAACAATATGGATCTATCATCTTGTACATCAATATAGGAAATGCTCTACACCCATAAAAACATAATGCTTTAAGAGACGTTAGATGTTAGAGAAAGATGTTCACCATACACTGTTAAGTGAACTCACATTAAACAAATACAGATGGTGAATTATTCTATTATTATTTTAAAACTCACACACACTCAAATCTGGAAAAAGGCCTGGAACAAGGCATACACCAGGTGGTTGACAGTGGTTCCCTCTGGGTACAAGATTATTGGTACCTTTTAGTCTCTCCTTTTTGTTTGCCTATATTTTCTAATTTTCCTAAAATTCGCATGTACAATTTTTATAATACCGAGAAAAAGTATTTCTAAATTTTTTTTGAATTTTATTTTTTTAATACAGCAGGTTCTTATTAGTTACCTATTTTATACATATTAGTGTATATATGTCAATCCCAATGTCCCAATTCATCCCCCTTCACCACTTCGCCCCCCTCCTTGGTGTCCATACGTTTGTTCTCTACATCTGTATCTCTATTTCTGCCTTGCAAACCAGTTCATTCTAGATTCCACATATATGCGTTAATGTACGATATTTGTTTTTCTCTTTCTACTTACTTCACTCTGTATGACAGTCTCCAGGTCTACCCACATCTCTGCAAATGACCCAATTTCATTCTTTTTTATGGCTGAGTAATATTCCATTGTATATATGTACCACACCTATGTCTCTCTTTTTGGAACTAGTGGTTACCAGAAGGGCGAAGGGTGAGGAGAGGGGCAAAATAGGTGAAAGGGATTAAGAGGTATAAACTACTAGGTATAAAATAAATTAGTTACAAGGATGTAATGAGAATACATTACAGCACAGAGAATATAGTCAATATTTTATAATAACCTTGTATGGAGTATAAGCTATAAAAATAGCTTATAGTATATGTTGTATACCTGAAACTAATATAATATTGTAAATCAACTATACTTCAATTTTTAAGTCTCTCTTTTTTCTCCCCAGTCATCAGTGGCTTTGCTCCCAGCTGTCCATTGGTCTCCCCTCCTTCTTAGCTGTGTCTTCATGAACCTGTCAGAACTGCTGGGAGAGAGGCCTGAAGGCCCAGTGTCCTGGGTCAGGAGGTGCAGCTGTGCCCTGGATCATTCAGAACCATGGACAGCTGCACACGGCTCCCCCTTCCCATGTGTATTAATTTTTTTTTCAATATCTTTATTGGAGTATAATTGCTCTACAAGGGTGCATTAGCTTCTGCTGTATAACAAAGTGAATCAGCTATATGTATACATATATCCCCATATCCCCTCCCTCTTGCATCTCCCTCCCACCCTCCCTATCCCACCCCTCTAGGTGGTCACAAAGCACCGAGCTCCCTGTGCTATGCAGCTTCCTCCCACCAGCCATCCATTCTATATCTGGTAGTGTATATATATCCATGCCACTTTCTCACCTCGTCCCAGGCCACCCCTCCCTCTCCCCATGTCCTCAAGTTCACTCTCCACATCTGCGTTTTTATTCCTGTTCTGCCCCTAGGTTCTTCAGAACCTTTTTCTTTTTTAAGACTCATATATATGTGTTAGCATACGGTATTAGTTTTTCTCTGTCTGACTTACTTCACTCTGTATGACAGACTCTAGGTCCATCCACCTCACTACAAATAACTCAATTCTGTTTCTTTTTATGGCTGAGTAATATTCCGTTGTATGTATGTGCCACATCTTCTTTATCCATTCATCTGTCGATGGACACTTAGGTTGCTTCCATGTCCTGGCTATTGTAAATAGTGCTGCAGTGAACATCATGGTACATGACTCTTTCTGAATTATGGTTTCCTCAGGGTATATGCCCAGTAGTGGGATTGCTGGGTCACATGGTAGTTCTATTTTCAGTTGTTTTTTTTTTTTTTAATTTTTATTCGGGCATAATTGCTTTACAATGGTGTGTTAGTTTCTGCTTTATAACAAAGTGAATCAGCTATACATATACATCTATCCCCATATCTCCTCCCTCTTGCATCTCCCTCTCATCCTCCCTATTCCACTCCTCTAGGTGGTCACAAACCACCCAGCTGATCTCCCTGTGCTATGCAGTTGCTTCCCACTAGCTATCTATTTTACATTTGGTAGTGCATATATGTCCATGCCACTCTCTCACTTAGTCCCAGCTTACCCTTCCCCCTCCCCGTGTCCTCAAGTCCATTCTCTATGTCTGCGTCTTTATTCCTGTCCTGCCCCTAGGTTCTTCAGAACCATTTTTTTTTTTTTTTTAGATTCCATATATATGCGCTAGCACACGGTATTTGTTTTTCTCTGTCTGACTTACTTCACTCTGTATAACAGTCTCTAGGTCCATCCACCTCACTACAAATAACTCAATTTCGTTTCTTTTTATGGTTGAGTAATATTCCATTGTATATATGTGCCACATCTTCTTTATCCATTCATCTGTTGATGGACACTTAGGTTGTTTCCATGTCCTGGCTATTGTAAATAGTGCTGCAATGAACATCGTGGTACATGACTCTTTCTGAATTATGGTTTTCTCAGGGTATATGCCCAGTAGTGGGATTGCTGGGTCGTATGGTAGTTCTGTTTTTACTTTTTTAAGGAACCTCCATACTGTTCTCCACAGTGGCTGTATCAATTTACATTCCCACCAACAGTGCAAGAGGGTTCCCTTTTCTCCACACCCTCTCCGGCATTTATTATTTGTAGATTTTTTGATGATGGCCATTCTGACTGGTGTGAGGTGATACCTCATTGTAGTTTTGATTTGCATTTCTCTAATGATTACTGATGTTGAGCATCCTTTCATGTGTTTGTTGGCAATCTGTATATCTTCTTTGGAGAAATGTCTATTTAGGTCTTCTGCCCATTTTTGGATTGGGTTGTTTGTTTTTTAATATTGAGCTGCTTATAAATTTTGGAGATTAATCCTTTGTCAGTTGCTTCATTTGCAAATATTTTCTCTCATTCTGAGGGTTGTCTTTTAGTCTTGTTTATGGTTTCCTTTGCTGTCTAAAAGCTTTTAAGTTTCATTAGGTCCCATTTGTTTATTTTTATTTCCCTTTCTCTAGGAGATGGGTCAAAAAGGATCTTGCTGTGATTTATGTCATAGAGTGTTCTGTCTATGTTTTCCTCTAAGAGTTTGATAGTGTCTGGCCTTACATTTAGGTCTTTAATCCATTTTGAGTTTATTTTTGTGTATGGTGTTAGGAAGTGTTCTAATTTCATTCTTTTACATATAGCTGTCCAGTTTTCCCAGCACCACTTATTGAAGAGGCTGTCTTTTCTCCACTGTATATGCTTGCCTCCTTTATCAAAGATAAGGTGACCATATGTGCGTGGGTTTATCTCTGGGCTTTCTATCCTGTTCCATTGATCTATGTTTCTGTTTTTGTGCCAGTATCATACTGTTTTGATTACTGTAGCTCTGTAGTATAGTCTGAAGTCAGGGAGCCTGATTCCTCCAGCTCTGTTTTTCTTTCTCAAGATTGCTTTGGCTATTCGGGGACTTTTGTGTTTCCATACAAATTGTGAAATTTTTTGTTCTAGTTCTGTGAAAAATGCCATTGGTAGTTTGACAGGGAATGCACTGAATCTGTAGATTGCTTTGGGTAGTATAGTCATTTTCACAATGTTGATTCTTCCAATCCAAGAGCATGGTATATCTCTCCATCTATTTGGATCATCTTTAATTTCTTTCATCAGTGTCTTATAGTTTTCTGCATACAGGTCTTTTGTCTCCCTAGGTAGGTTTATTCCTAGGTATTTTATTCTTTTTGTTGCAGTGGTAAGTGGGAGTGTTTCCTTAATTTCTCTTTCAGATTTTTCATCATTAGTGTAGAGGAATACTAGAGATTTCTGTGCGTTAATCTTGTATCCTGCTACTTTACCACATTCATTGATTAGCTCTAGCAGTTTTCTGGTAGCATCTTTAGGATTCTCTATGTATAGTATCATGTCATCTGCAAACAGTGACAGTTTTACTTCTTCTTTTCCGATTTTGATTCTTTTTATTTCTTTTTCTTCTCTGATTGCTGCGGCTAAAACTTCCAAAACTATGTTGAATAATAGTGGTGACAGTGGGCAACCTTGTATTGTTCCTGATCTTAGTGGAAATGGTTTCAGTTTTTCACCACTGAGAACAATGTTGGCTGTGGGTTTGTCATATATGGCCTTTATTATGTTGAGGTAAGATCCCTCTATGCCTACTTTCTGGAGGGTTTTTATCATAAATGGGTGTTGAATTTTGTCAAAAGTTTTTTTCTGCCTCTATTGAGATGATCATGTGGCTTTTATCCTTCAATTTGTTAATATGGTGTATCACATTGATTGATTTGCATATATTGAAGAATCCTTGCATTCCTGGGATAAACCCCACTTGATCATGGTGTATGATCCTTTTAATGTGCTGTTGGATTCTGTTTGCTAGTATTTTGTTGAAGATTTTTGCATCTATGTTCATCAGTGATATTGGCCTATAGTTTTCTTTTTCTGTGACATCTTTGTCTGGCTTTGGTATCAGGGTGATGGTGGCCTCGTAGAATGAGTTTGGGAGTGTTCCTCCCTCTGCTATATTTTGGAAGAGTTTGAGAAGGATAGGTGTTAGCTCTTCTTTAAATGTTTGATAGAATCCGACTGTGAAGCCTGGGCTTTTGTTTGTTGGAAGATTTTTAATCACAGTTTCAATTTCAGTGCTTGTGATTGGTCTGTTTATATTTTCTATTTCTTCCTGGTTCAGTCTCAGAACGTTGTGCTTTTCTAAGAATTTGTCCATTTCTTCCAGGTTGTCCATTTTATTGGCATATAGTTGCTTGTAGTAATCTCTCATGATCCTTTGTATTTTTGCAGTGTCAGTTGTTACTTCTCCTTTTTCATTCCTAATTCTATTGATTTGAGTCTTCTCCCTTTTTTTCTTGATGAGTCTGGCTAATGGTTTATCAATTTTGTTTATCTTCTCAAAGAACCAGCTTTTAGTTTTATTGATCTTTGCTATTGTTTCCTTCATTTCTTTTTCATTTATTTCTGATCTGATCTTTATGATTTCTTTCCTTCTGCTAACTTTGGGGTTTTTTTGTTCTTCTTTCCCTAATTGCTTTAGGTGTAAGCTTAGGTTGTTTATTTGAGATGTTTCTTGTTTTTTGAGCTAGAATTGTATTGCTATAAACTTCCCTCTTAGAACTGCTTTTGCTGCATCCCATAGGTTTTGGGTTGTCATGTTTTCATTGTCATTTGTTTCTAGGTATTTTCTGATTTCCTCTTTGATTTCTTCAGTGATCTCTTGGTTATTTAGTAGTGTATTGTTTAGCCTCCATTTGTTTGTATTTTCTACATTTTTCCTGTAATTGATATCTAGTCTCATAGCGTTGTGGTCAGAAAAGATACTTGATTCGATTTCAATTTTTGTAAATTTACCAAGGCTTGATTTGTTACCCAAGATGTGATCTATCCTGGGGAATGTTCCATGTGCACTTGAGAAGAAAGTGTATTCTGTTGTTTTTGGATGGAATGTCTTATAAATATCAATTAAGTCCATCTTGTTTAATGTGTCATTTAAAGCTTGTGTTTCCTTATTTCTTTTCATTTTGGATGATGTGTCCATTGGTGAAAGTGGGGTATTAAAGTCCCCTACTATGATTGTGTTACTGTCGATTTCCCCTTTTATGGCTGTTAGCATTTGCCTTATGTATTGAAGTGCTCCTATGTTGGGTGCATAAATATTTACAATTGTTATGTCTTCTTCTTGAATTGATCCCTTGATCATTATGTACTGTCCTTCTTTGTCTTCTGTAATAGTCTTTATTTTCAAGTCTATTTTTTCTGATATGAGTATTGCTACTCCAGCTTTCTTTTGATTTCCATTTGCATGGAATATCTTTTTCCATCCCCTCACTAGCAGTCTGTATGTGTCCCTAGATCTGAAGTGGCTCTCTTGTAGACAGCATATATATGGGTCTTGTTTTTGTATCCATTCAGCAAGCCTGTGTCTTTTGGTTGGAGCATTTAATCCATTTACATTTAAGGTAATTATCGATATGTATGTTCCTATTCCCATTTTCTTAATTGTTTTAGGTTTGTTATTGTAGGTCTTTTCCTTCTCTTGTGTTTCCTGCCTAGAGAAGTTCCTTTAGCATTTGTTGTAAAGCTGGTTTCATAGTGCTGAATTCTCTTAGCTTTTGCTTGTCTGTAAAGGTTTTAATTTCTCCGTCGAATCTGAATGAGATCCTTGCTGGGTAGAGTAATCTTGGTTGTAGGTTTTTCCCTTTCATCACTTTAAATATGTCCTGCCATACCCTTCTTGGCTTGCAGAGCTTCTGCTGAAAGATCAGCTATTAACCTTATGGGGATTCCTGTATTAATTTTTAATAGCAGCAGTAATACAGGAATGCATGACCTTTGTAAAACATTAAAGTGTTATTGATAAGGACAAAGTCCACTTTAATTCCCCATCCCCCCAAACTTGAGAGGTAACCTCTGTTATCAGTTTGATATTAATCCTTTCAGACCTTTTTCTCTTTGCTTACATGTATTTTCAAATACATTCATACTGTGTGTGGACTACTGCAGTTTGTTTCTCTCACTCAATAATATATCTTTTAGACCATTCCAGGTCAGTTAATATCGAAAATATTCCTCAAATATAATTGCACAGAAAATTTTAAATTAAAAAAAAAACTGTAAAACAAGTACTATTTTAATCGCCATTTTTCAAATGAGGAAGCCAAAGGTGCAGAGGTTAAATAATTTGCCCAAAGTCACAAAGCCAGTAAGTGGAGAAGCCAAGATTCGACCTGAGGCAATGTGGTTCCAGACCCATGCTCTTAACTACCGTACGCTCTTGCCTCCTGACTAGGTAGGTAATATCTGTGAAGCATTTAGAACAGGGTCTGGCACTGAGCAAACACCATGTATGTGTTTGTTAAATAAAAATCTAGTAATTCTGTATGATTGATATACCATAGTTTATTTAGTCATTCTCCATTGCCAGACATTTGGGTTATTTCTAATTTTTCATTATTAAAAAGTGATGCTGTAGTGAACATCCTTGTTCATTCCTCCTTAGGTACATTTTAAGAAATGGAATCTTGAGAAATGGATCTTATGGCTCTTAGCATTCTGGCATTTTTAATTTTGAGAGATCTAGCCATATTACCAGATAATTTTGCCTTTTGAACCCCTCTCTCCCTGTTCTCTGAATGACTGGGGGGCAGTGGGGGTAGACCTGGTGAAGAGTGTTTTCATAGCATTCTCTGAGCCCTGCAGAGCTCTGTTTCAGTTCTGATTTTGCAGCTACTGATTGGATAAGACTGCATGCCTCAATTTCCTCATATGAAAAGTGAAATAGGGAATTCCCTGGTGGTGGTCCAGTGGTTAGGACTCAGCGCTCTCACTGCTGGGGCCCCCAACTTCGATCCCTCATCAGAGCACTAAGATCCCACAAGCCGTGTGGCACAGCCAAAAATAAATACATAAATAGGATAGAAAATAGAGTATAATGCACAAAATGAGGGTAGGTACTATTTCTTGATTTTTTTGTTTTGATTATATATATGTAAGTGTACTGTGCATTATAGCCAAAATGGTCCAAAAACACTGGGCTCCAGGTCCTGATCCTGAGGGTAGAGTGCAAGAACCTGGGCTCTCAGGCCAGTGTCCTGGAATAACCCCTCTACCACTGTTTATAGATGTGGTAACCTGGACAACTTAACCTCTTTGTGCCTCCGTTTTTCGTAACTACAAAATGGTGATTAAAAATAGTGTGTATATATACAACAAAATATCACTCAGCTTTAAAAAGGAAGGAAATTCTACATGGATGACCCTTGAGAACATTATGCTAAGTGAAATAAGCCAGTCACAAAATAACAAATACTGTTATGATTCTACTTACACGAGGTACCTAGAATAGTCAAATTTATAGAGACAGAGAGTAAAGTAAACGTTACCAGGGGCTGGGAGAGGGGCAAATGAGGAGTTATTGTTTAATGGGTATAGAGTTTCAGTTTGGGAAGATGAAAGAGTTCGGAAGATGGATAGTGGTGATAGTTTCATAACAATGTGAGTGTACTTAATGCCACAGTACACTTGTACTTTTTAAGTGTACCAGTGTACACTTAAAAACAGTCAAAGTGGTAAATGTTATATCTATTTTACCACAATAAAAAATGGTAAAATAAACAAAGCAAAAATAGTGTGTACATCATGAGGACATTGACTGGATTAGACAAAATCTTAACAAGTCTTTGGTGTCATTCTTATTATTGTCATGAGCTCTCTGGCTGACTTGCTGTGCTGACCAGAGTTCTCTCTATAAACTGAGGAGTGGTGTTCTGCTTTTATGCCAGTCCTGTAAGCTTAGTTGACATAAGCCTATCAGAGAGCAAGAGAGAGTGCTCTGTTCTCCATAAGCTGGTGAATGGTGTTTTTATCCAAGAATTCCAAGAAAAATCTTGTGACGTACATTTCAAAATTATTATGAATAATTTATTAAAATCATTATCCATGATGTTCTTCAATGTCAACTAGGTAAGTGTCGATGTGATAAACTCCTGAAATTCTAATATCAGGAAAGAAATGCATTTCTTCTGATGCACTGGTATGCTTTTGTTCATCAGACAATAAAAACCCTACGACCTATTGCATTTCCCTGTTTACACAGGAAGACCCAGGTAATATTGTGGACTAAGAGTTATAACTGGCCTTAACTGGTCATTACCTCTTCTTATCTCTCGATAATATGATTTGACCTCTTTTTTAACAGTAGCCTTATCCATGTGTCCCTTTATTGTATACTACACTAAATTATTTTGTAAACTTCAATCAAAGAAACAATAATAATGAAAAGGGAACACAGTAAATAGAAAAAAATTAAATGGTCCAAATTCTCGATCATGTCTCCCCAGCTGCCCTGAACCTGAGACCCCGAAATAAAATGAACAGTGACTCAGAGCTGTCTCGAGATTCCCCAGGTGTAGGAGGGAATGGGCCCACCAGGCTGGGCCGTCTTACCTTGTCAATGCTCGCCTGCCTACAGGGAAATGAGAATGTGAAGCCCAAAGGCAGCTGGGCTCCCTTGAGGCCCATGTAGTCCAGGAAGTCAGCGATGCACTGCACGATGTGGTCAAACAGCTGCAGGGAGAGAGCGGTAGTCATGCCAGGCCTGCACTGTACGGGGTGGCAGCCTGGCACCTCGGAGTGCGGAACCCCCTGCCCGGCATTTACCTCCTCGCCGGTGCCCTGCATGATCTCCAGGGGGATGGCGAAGATCTTGTTGTACATTCGCACCGACCTCCGTCCGCTTCTGATCTTCACCAGGAGGACCCGGAAGTTGGTTCCCCCCAGATCCAGGGCGAGGAACTTGCCTTTCTCTGTGGTGGAGAAAGTGGGGGCTGCATTCCACCGGCACGCACCAAGCAGGGTCTTGTGTGCAGGCATTGGGAGGAAGAGGTGATGCTGAAAGTGAGCAGATCCAGAGCCTGCCCGCCTGGGGCTCATGGGCCAAAGGGGCGTGGCGGTCACCAAGCACAGTGTCAGAGCACTGGGCAGGCACCCTGAGCCCATCTGAGGCCAGCCTGCTTTTCTTGCTGTCTGGTAAAGGCCACACATGATACGCTCAGGGAGCCTCTGTGGGTGAATCCAGGCCAGGCTACCTGACTACAATGGACTCGGGAAGGTGCTTCCATCCTGTCTATATGGCCTAGAGGAACTGTTCATCCTGAGCATGAAATGATTCTTCTGTCCTGCTCTCCCCTTCCCTGGATTCTCACACCCCCACCTGACTAATAAGAAACTATATCGAGTCTGACGCCCATCACCGTCCAGGGCCCCCCAGTGCAGTGCCTCTCGGTTCTCTGACATTGCAGAGCATGTCAGTCTGTTCTGTGTGATTCCTCACCTCTCTCCCTGCCTCATTCACTCTGTTCTAGCCACACCGGTCATTTTGCTGTTCCCTGAATTTGCCAAAGACCTCACTCTCAGCCAGTTCTCTTACCCCTGATGGTGGTCTATTTTTCTTCATAGCCCTGTCATTACACGGCATCACCTGGCGTTTATTTGTTTACTGTCTGCCAGCCCAACAGAACTTAGGCTCCATAAGGGTAGGGACTGTGTTTTCTTCACTGCTCTGTTACCGTGCCTACAACAGAGCCTGACAAGTAGCATGTGCTTAATGAAACTTTGAGGAATAAAGGCAAAAGGATAAAAGTGATGAAAGAATGAATAGTTGAATAGTGTCTTTTACTGCTGTTATTCTTTTCCCCCCAAGTAGACTCGAACAATACTGGCTCTGGAAAAGATCTTTGTTGTTGAGAGATTCCAAGTACAACTGTGTGACCTTGAGTATGTCACCTAACCTCTCTGAGTCTCAGTTTTGGCATCCATAAAATGGGAATCATTCTCTTTATATAACATACAGAGTAGTTGTGAGCACAAAATGAAATTAAACGTTCAAAAGCAAATTAAAGATATGAAGCATTTTACAAAGGTCATTAATATCTGGGTGAGACTCATGAGATTCAAAGAGGTGGAGTAACTTGTCTAAAGAACTGACCTCACTGTTTTGTGGCTCCCGTCAGACGAGCACAGAGGACCAGGAGAAGGATCAAGTATCGGAAAAGTCAGGGGCAGAAAGTGAAGAGAGGGGAGAGGAAGAGAGCCAAGCCCCAGGAGAGAAGAGAGCCAGAGAAGAGGGAGGAAGACAAGCCAGACACTCCAAGTGTCCAGACGGTAGCCCCTGGGAACAGCATCTGGGTCTTCACACACATGGAACCTAACTTAGGTATTCTTCACTGCCAGTGCCGTGGATCAACCAAAGCAAATAGATTCAGCAGAGTACTAACCTTCTACCCCAACCCTCCTCCCTCCATTCTAGACATGAACCCAAGGCTCTTGAAACAAAAGACCTAACTGGATTTAAGGAGTTTTGATACGAGCTCTGGGTGGCCCATCAGAGAAGGGAGCTGTGCACGGCCCACCTGTGCCATCTGGCATCCCGCAGACGTAGGTGGGCAGCATCTTGACCGTGGCCAGCGGGTGGGTGTCCCTCTTCAGCCCGTACTCGAGCTCAACCCGCATCTTGTCCCGAACGCCCACAAGTTGCTCTCGGGTCAGCCGGAACAAAGCCAGCACCTTGTCAATCTGCTTCCGCTGGGCCTGCACGCGGGAGGCCACTGCGGTCACCATGGCGGCCCCCTTGGTGCTGCCACTCTCCGACAGGAGGAAGCGGACGTCACAGTTCGGGACCAGTTTCCTCACCACCTTGTGCAGGCGTTTTGGGTATCTGGAGGCGGAGGGGGGGATGGCAAAATATGTAAACATCATAAAGGCCCGGGCCCAGCCAATAGGAACAGACGCAGGTGTAGCAGAGGAACGGGTTCCTGGGGAGCCCTGCTGGGCCAAGGCTCACCCCTTCAGTTGCTGGATGGAGGGGGAAGATGGGGGTGACTGGGGGTAGGGACCAGGGCAGCTGGGACAGTGGAAGGGACACTTGAAAGGCTCAAAGAAGTGGTTATTTTATCACTAATATTATAAGCAGTAGGGCATGGCCACACATAATGTATTAGCTGAACATCATCTCTGCCCAAAGGGGAAGGGTTCTTTCCCCAGCTCTTCCCAGGTGTATGCACCTGACTTCCAATAACACCTCTGTCAGAGGGACTTTCGTGCTCCCTCCTTCTGGGAAATTCTCATTTCCCTGTGTCTTCCTACTGGTATCTTTCATGTGGACTTAGCAACCCCTGCCATCCTGAGTTTTCCCCATTTATAACTGGGTGTATCTTACTTTCCAATCTTACCACATAGCAAGTATTCAATAATAATGGATAGATAGATGAATAGATGGATAGACAGATGGATAAACACACGGCTTTGCTAGTCAGGCAATTGGTTTTAGCAGAATATTCCTTTAAGAATGATCCCCTAAAGCAACCCAGCCAGCTAGATGAATGTAATCTGTGAATTCACCCCTTCCCCTGTAATCTCAGAACCAGAGAAGACAGTTGGGTCCAGCAACCCAGAGAAGCAGCGTAGTTTAGAGACAAAACTGGACTCGGTTCCAAGCAGACAGACTGGACTCATTTGCAGGGGGTGTGGGCCGGCGGCCAGCACTCACTGGGGGTGGATCTTGTAGAGCGTGCCATCCATGCCCACCGTGGTCCGGAGCCGCACCAGCTTCTTGTTCTCCCGCAGGCGTGTTAGGATGGCTGCCAGGGCCGCTGCACAGAGATTGGCTGAGCGGAAGGAAACGATGGTGCAGACGTGCTGGACGGCGACGCAGTCGGCCTCTGAAGGCTCCAGGCCCAGATCCGTCAGGATCTCTCTTGTATTAGCCAGGCCTTCTTTATACCTGGCCAGGGGACAGGAATGAGAGGACCACACTTCTCCATCCCGTGGGAGTCCCCCTCAGAGAGCCAGCATTCCCACCTCTCAGGACTGTGAAAATAAATAGGCTGGCACATAGTCATATGATAATAGTGACGATTTCAACAATGATCATGGCAGCCACCATTTATTGCACATTATGTGCCAGGTGCTTGTCTAAGGACTTGACATGTGTTAACTCAGCCCTCACAACAATCCTGGGGGGAGTACTGTCATTATCCTATTGTACAGAAGAGGGATCTGAGGCACAGACAGGGTAGATAACCTGTCCACAGGCACACAGCTGGTAAGTGCAAGGGGCAGGATTTGAACTCAGGCAGTTCGATTACAGAGCCCACCCTTTTAAGCATCCTGTGCTATACTGCCTTTTACAGAAACTCAGTCTCTGCCAAGCTCTGCATAAACACAGACTCTGGGAGTCAGATGTCACCCTGTTGAACTCAGAATCCAAGCTGATCGCAAAGCTCAGGGCAACGCCAGGGTTTCTAAGCCTGAGGAACAGGATCCTGGGTCGACGGGGGCCAGCCACCATCACCAGTCAGCTCCCCACTGCACACCTTTGTGTGAGCCCCCTAATCACCAAAGCCAAAGCCAAAGCCAGTCCCTGACAGCACCAGGTAGAGAAGGTTATTGCTTTAGCAGGAATTCTTAACTTGGATTCCATGCTTGGGTTTTAACGGGTCCAAGGATGCCCTGATATTATAAGCAAAATGGTGTGCAAATGCGCATTTTGGGGGTAAAGGGTCCAGAACTTAAATCAGATTCTCAAAGGGGTCTGTGACCCTAAAAATGTTATGTCACCACTTCAGTGAGGAAAAAGGTAACAAAACATGAGGAGGGTGCAGACCTCCGACAGCAGAATCCCTGGCTGCTGAAACCAACAAGAAGCCACATGTGAGGCGTGGCAAGCATTGCTAATACACCTGAAGCTGCGCCCAGGTATGAAATCGTCCTGTGAAGAGGGAAGATCTGGTTCCTTCTGTGCACCACCACCATGAGCACACCACTCCTTGGTTGCCCACCCTAACCCTCTGCAGAGTCAAGGTGAAAGGGACCCTGCCAGCAGCTTACTTCTCCATGGCAGCCACGTGCCGTGTTTCAATCTTGCCCTTAATGTGGAGAGCGGAGGATTTCTCGCCGCCAAACAGGAGGCCTGCCTTGGCCATCTTCAGCAAGATGAGCCTGACGAGTTCACCTAGGTACAGGCCGCTGATCATCTTCTCAAACCTACAATTTGGTGAACAGATCAGTGGCAGCAATGCCTTTGGTTATGCAGCATCCTTTCCCAAAGCCCATGAGCCACAGCCCATGGTTCGGAGCATGAGTAGTGGAAGGGCCTCTTTACAGGTCAGGAGGCCTCAGTCCCTGTCCCAGCTTGGGGTGCCCCTGGGAACCCACTCATCCTCTCTGAGCTACATTCTCCTCACCTATAAAAGGGGAGGACTAAACTAGAGGAAACCTAAGATTCTTTCCTGATGACAAAGTGCTTGATTCCAAAAATCTTTATCTCAAATCACCCTTGGCCATGGGGGGTGCCATTCTCATATTAGGCATAAGGAATCTCAACTTCAGAGACTTCAGGTACTTTCCCAGCATCACCAACCATAGCATGACAAATCCCAATTTCAAATGTTTCCAACTCCTACACATGTTTCTGCCCAAGAGAGAAACATGCTGTGTCTGTGAGATGGGCTTGGATAGCTCCAGAGAGGTTCTACAATAATATGGATGAAATATCCCACCAGGCTACCTACACCTGGACTCTCAGTCTGCATACAACAAGCAATTACTTACTGTTTCCCAAGTAAACTATTAAATATAATTTTTATTCTGCAAACATAAGATACAAAATCAAGGACAACCTGTTTCCTAATCAACTTTATCTATTTCATATAAAGTCTTAGAACGTTGCAGAAACAAGACAATCAAAAGAAATCCAGGTTGGGTTTGGGGGAGTGGAATTTACTTTAAGTGAAATGGATAGGACGAGGATGATAAAGTTCCCAAAATGGCACCACTTCCTTGGGCTGTGGCTGCTCTGTGTCACCAGTGAAATGGGTGTGTGCTGGGGGCCAGGTGCATCCAAAGCAGAAATTTGCTCCCCAGGTATGCACTTCTAGTGTTGAGTGGTTTCTAGGAGGTACTTAAAATATTTATTCACCAGGGCTTCTTGGGAAAATGGTTGATTCCAGGGCTGGGGCTGGGAAAGTGCATGGTGAGCCTAGAGCACCTTACTGTGCCAGAAAATAAGGAAGTACTTAAAGAGTGATGGAATCATGTCAAAAGGACACAGGGACTAGCTGGAAGGAGCTTCCACTGGCTAAATCTGAAAAGAATTTGAATATCAAAAGAAATATAATAGGAAGGAATTATAACCCATTAAATTAAAAAAGAATCCATATTAGTATAAGTAGATAAATGGAGGAGATAGGAAAGCTCTTACTTATAGTAGAATAACAACTAATAACCTAGAGGGAATGATGGATCTAGAAATTCATCAATGGATGCTAAAACTAGAGAGTGAAAGTTTAATGAGAAACAGGGTATTTATATAGTCTCAAAGTATCTCTTCACCAGATACTTATTCATTATAGAGGGAATAATAATGACCTTACGGTGCAGAAACCTCTCTCATATCCCCTTAACCAAGTGATCTGAGTTAGCATCCCCAGTAACGGAACAAACAACATGTGCTTCCAGATCCGATGCCCACGGGAGGACACACACCACTTGTGTGATAGTCCTGCCAAAAATACATCGCCTGAATCTAATCATGAGGGAACGTCAGACAAATCCAAGTTGAGGGACATTCTGTGAAATAAATGGCTTGCATGCTGGAAGATCATGAAAACCAAACAGATATTACAGAAGATTAAAGGAGGCTAAAGAGACACGGCAGCCAACATGTAATGTGTGATCCTGGACCTGGACCAGGACAATTTTTTTTTTTTCTTATAAAGGACATTAGTGGGGCAGCAGGTGAGTTTTGAATAAGATCTGTAAATTAGAGATTAGAACTGATTAAGTGTTAATTTCCTAATTTTGATAATTATACTTTAATTATATAAGAGAATGTAATTCTTTTCAGATAATACACTCTGAAGTATTTAGGGGTGAAGGAATATTATGTTTGCGATTTTAGTCTCAAATGTTCAGAAAAATAATTTTATATAGACATGTGTATTTTATGTATATGTGTATTTTATGTGTCTGTGTATATACATATACACGGAGAGAGAATGTTACTATTAGGGAATTTGAGTGAAGGGGAATTTTATACTATTTTCACTACATTTTTGTAAGTCTGAAATTATTTTTTAAAATTGTAAGCGTTTCTTCATTCAACACTTTTTTTTTTAACAAACACTTAATGAGCTGCAATAATATGTAAGACCCTATGTGTAGAAAGGAAAGGAAAATCACAGGTTTAGCCGCTTTCAGGGAGCTCAGCATACAGGCGCAGAGCTGAGGCAGACCCTGAACACTTATACTACAGGTGAGTGTGGGATGAGAGCAGAGAAAGGCTCGGCAAGACCTGAGACTGAGAGGGTCACACCAGGTGCTGCATGATTAGGCCTCGGAGCAGGAGGGGGCAGGGCGGAAGGGGAACACAAATGAGGAGGGTGTGCTTCCTCAGGCTGCACTGGTTTGCTCTGTGGCCACTCATCCAAATGCGCCAAGAAGCCAGGACACCTAGTTCACAGCCGTATCCCCCCTACCTCCGGACTGAATTCGAATCAGGGATATGACCTACGGGAAATCACTCAATTTCCTTGGCTTTCACTTTCCTCATCTGTCCGGTGAAACTGAAATACAAGCCTTGACTCATAAACCCCCTGTGATGGATAACGAGTCACAGCTAAGAAGCCTCCCAGGTGTAAAGCGTACCTGAGTAAGTGGACATCTCCCGGTGCTGATGCCCAGATTACAGCGCAGGGTACTCACAGCTGCTTCCCGGGGTTGAGAGAGCCGAGGTCCAGCTCCCGGTCGAACTCGGTGCGGATGTCCTCCAGGGCCCCGTCGTCCCCGAAGGCCCCCCACTCGGTGTTGATGCACATCCTCCCCTCGTCACCTTCCACCAGCTCGATGTTGCTCATGTCCTCCATGTAGCACGCGTTGGTGCCGGTGCCTGGACGAGGGATCAGGGAGAAAACAGAGACGTGAGGGCTCCCAGCTGGACAAAGACAGAGGGGACTCTCAACTGCCCAAGAGTCCTCTGAACGCATCACAAAGTGCTTTTGATCCACTCCGGGGGCTGGTTCTCGCTGAGGGAAGCAGCTTTTGGCGAGCCGGGGAGTTCATGAGGAATAAAGCTGACATGTCAAGTCTACACTTGTCAGGGTGTTAATGGTTTGCTGTTATCAATGGAGTCAATTGTGAAGAAGTCCCTGATGAATATGTATGAAAGTTGACAGTATATTTACTAAGAGGAGGATGAGTTAACCAAACTTTGTAAATATGTTTTAAAAAAAAATCACCGACCCAGAGTAATACTTTTAATCCTTTCCCTATGCTACTTAGCTTCTTCTCTATTTGATACTAAAAATATTCCTTACTCATAGCCTGCCACAAATTGTTCCTAGCATAAGCTACATCCTTATCTTTGACAGTGATTAGCTATCACATAAGAAAGCAACATGCCATTATTCAAACACAAACTCACTCCAAGGAAATACCTCAAACACTTGAGTAGTGGGGAGTGGCTGCAGATAGGCACAATCTGCAGCCAATAGGTTTGGGACCTATTGGGATAATGGAAGTGTGCTAATTGGATTGTGGTGATGGTTACAAAACTCTATAAATTCACTAAAAATCATTGAATTATACAACTAAATGAGAGGATTTTATGCCTCAGTAAAGCTGTTTTTGTTTTTGTTTTTGGCCACATCGCGTGGCTTATGGGATCTTAGTTCCCCGACCAGGATCGAACCCAGGTCCCCAGCAGTGGAAACAGGGAGTCTTAACCACTGGACTGCCAGGGAATTCCCCAATAAAGCTGTTTAAAAAATTATTTTTTTTAAAGTATCTTCCCCTGGCTGATACTCTGGTGTCAGAATTTTAAAGCCAACATGAGAAATAAAAGATGTAGAGAATCAGAGTGTAACAGAATATTTGGAAAAAGCTTTTCTCAGAAAAGCACAGACACTGTTTAGGCATGGCACCCAATTGGCAGGTTACCAGACACAGTCGCTAAGACAGACACAGTGGGCAGTAGCAGATGCCATGACCGACAAGCGCCAGGCCCATCCAGAGGTGTGGGGTTCCAGAAACAGGAAGGCAGATCAAGCCCCTCCGCTGTAAAGACCCTGCCCTTTGGGAAAGTCGGGCTGAGGAGAGTGAGTTGGAAATTAAGAAAAAGCAATTCAGAAAACTTCCCCCAATAGTGGTAAAGGAACAGGGAAGCTGCAGGGATGTTTGAGAACAGCCTATAAACCCGGTCCATTTGGCCTTACTGTCCCCTGCACAGCCTTCTCACGGACCCCTCCAGGAGAGTCCCTCCCAGCTCAGGTGTTGAGACCACCCACCAGACCCCCCCCCCCACCCGCTGCGCTGCGGCCTCCCTGGTCCAGGCCCACACACAGCAACGAAGGCCCAACGCAGCCAAAAAATAAATAAATTTATAATCAAAAAAAAAAAAAAATGCACACCCCACTTATCCGCCACCCAAAGTCCTCCCGTGCCCTGCCTCCCCTGGGGCAGAAGCCAAAGACCTTCCAGTGACTGTGCTCCGTGTCCTAGGCCACCTGTCCAGTCCTGTCCACTCTCTCACGTGAAAGGCCTTCTACCCTCAGCCTCACTCGCTTTGATTCAGCCTTTTAGGGTTTCTCGAGCACCCCAGACTCAGTCCCATCTCAGAGGCCACAGGGACTCTCTTCTTCACCAGCTCTGCTTTGCTCCCTCCTCCTCATCACTGAGGTCCCTGCTCAAATGTCACCTCTCAGCAAGGCCCGGCCTGACCACCCCACCACACTCACTCTCAGTCACATCACCCTGCTTTATATTCCTTATCATACTAACCACCACCTGAATTTATATTACTTGTTTAGGCCTTTTCGGTCTCTCACCCACCTCCGCACTGAAAGCTTCATGAGTACAGGAACCTTTGGGACTCTCACCACTGAGAAACTGATGCAGAGCACAAGGCCTGGCACACAATGGGCACTCAGTAAACACTTGTTGAATGAATGCATATATTAATTTTCCATCTCCCTATGTTGCTTCTTCTAAGTAGAAAGTGCCAATAACCTTCCCACAGAATTTACTCAGAGTTCCCCGAAACTAAGCCCCAAACCAACCCCTTTCGCCCTCCTCCAAAAAGCAAGTCAAATTGAGTTACCAATGATGACACCAACTTCACAGTAGGGATCATCATAGGCGCACGTCATCATGGTCCCCACGGTGTCATTGACCAAAGCCAGGATGTCCACATCTAAATCCTGCTGGAACACAAGTCCCAGAGGGCATCAGTGGGTGGGAGAGAGGTATTATCCCTTTATGTTTCCCCACAGAGGAAGCAAAAGCAGTGAAGGTGCCTGGTTGAGACAATCTCTAGATCCTGCCTTCTGGGCCTGCGTGTAAGGAATAAGGCCCTTGTCAAGGTTCAGGGGAGAGAAAGAGCAGTTGGGAGCTGAAGAGTGAAACTCACGCTCCTGCTCGGTGGGTGAAAGCCTCTGAGCAATGAAAATACGAGGGACCGATCACCAGGACTCCAGCCCATGTTTGAGGGACCCTGAGAAAAGCATGTTTATCCTAGGAGCAATAGCGTTTCCAGGAGAAAACACCAAAGTCCTTGCCCATGGGGACATCTTAACCAGCCTCAGCCAAGTCCTCTCTGTGGGCACCACCGTGGGTTTCCCGTTCTACCAAGTCAACGTGGGTTATTACACCATGGTTCCACAAGGTTTGGGGGAGCATTTTAAAGTGAAATGAAAACAATAAGAGAAAAACAAAGGATACAAAAGAACATGAGAGCAACTTTAAAGAGAAAAAAGACTGGAAGGGTATACATCAATATATTCCTCATGCTGTCAGGGTAGCAAGTCATTTGGGTTTATTTGTGTACTTCTCAGCTCTGCAAGGAGCATGTCTTGCTTCTATAGTTCTTTAAATTATCATAAAATGTATTCAACAAACAGAGATACTCAATGAGTAGAGAGTGGAGAGTGGGATCGAGAGCCAGACAGGAAAGAAAGTGACCTTTTAAGCCTCAGAGAGGAAAGGTGGCAGCTGGAGCATCACACACAGCATCAGGTCTAACCAAGACCCCCAGGGGCTGTGGCAGCTGGGGAGGCCCCAGGGAAGTGCGGGTCACCCTTCAACAGTGATCGGAACACTCTCCACATGCCAAGGCCCACAGGTGGGTTTATCCAAATCGGCAGCATCTGTGCTACAGTGAGACCTTCCCTAAGATCAAATCCGTCTCTGATTCTCCTTCGAGGGCAGGCATGTAGCAGACAACCCTCCCCCACATCCTCCCCTTACCCCCGCAAGAGAAAGGGGCTAGAACTGGGAGACCTCCCCACGCGGAGGTGGATTCCTTACCTTGTGTTTTCTCATAGCATTGGTCAGAGAGCTCACTACGTCTGTGCCCTGAACTCCCCGCGCCTTAAACTTCTTTGTCCATGAAAGCAGGACACCCTGGGGGAAGATTTCAGATCCAGACAAAATGAGGAAGGCACTCAGTTCTGAAAATGAGCTGCAGAAATTTCATGCTTAAAGTGTATCCGCCTGTGGCCTTCTCTTCTTTAAGCTGAATCACACCAATCCTTTCAACATTTCTCCAGAGGCCTTTTCTAATAATTTCGACATGTTTATTACTCTCATCTGAGCAGTTTAAAACATAATACATAGGGGCAGAAAGAACAATGGCTGCAGAGTCAGAACACTTAGATTCATAAGACATTGTCAAAGTCATTTAACCTCTCTGAGCCTCAGTTTACTCATCTGTAAAATGGAAACATCACTTCCCTGCCTCTGTCACAGGACTGCTCTGATAGAAGTACCGGCACACGGTAGATGCATGATGTGTGCAGAATGCCTGGTTTGCCAGGTCCACAAAGCAGAACTGACATGTTACCTTCTAAGACTCCCTCAGGGACTTCATTTCAACTTAGAAAAATAGTTCTCAATTTGCATTATCAATTATCTGCTTACAAGTGGTGTTTCTCAAGAGTTTCATGTCTAACATAGCAAATAATCACAGAATTTTTCAAACTGGAAGAGAACTTGGAGATTAAGAGACTTGCCCAAGGTCACATAGTCAAGAGGAGCTGAGCCCAAACTTACTAACTCCCTGACCATCCCCACCCCCTCAGTTTACGGATAAAGCAGCCAAGCTTTAGAGAGGAAGGAAGCTGTTCCAGGTGTCACAGTGAGTGAAGGACAGAGCCCAACTGGAACACAGGTCTCTGACGCCCCCCTTCAGTGACCAGGTTTTTCCCTGCACCACAGCGCTGCCTAGTGGTAGCTCTAAATTCTGCCCTCATGGGCTATGGTAACGTCCCTGCCCCACCAGACAGAGGAGTGAGAGATTGTAGGGTGGTGTCCCCCCAAAAAGGATGCTAGGGACAATGTGGGACCTGTTGGGGGGAGTATATATGGGGCAGTGGGGAATAAATGCATGTGACATACTGTTAAGTGAAAAAAAAGCTGTACATACAGCTACATATTTTTAAATTACACATACAGTATAACACCAGTATTTAATATAGATATGACTGGAAGGAAAACCCAACAATTCTAGTAGGGCGTATCTCTGAAGGTTGGCATTAGAGGAGATTTCTATTTTCTTCTTTAAACTTTTCAATTCCTACCCTCTTTCCTCTCTCTTCTTTTTCCTACCTTGAAAAAGTATTACCATTTTATCATCAAAAACACACACACACACACACACACACACACACACACACAAAGAAATTTCTCTTTGGCTAAGACTTTTCCGTTCCCTCACTTAAACAAACAAAACAACAGCAACAACAGAGTGACATCCTCCTTTAATTCCAATGCCCTGATCTTCTTTAATCATTTTTTAGTTTTACAAAGAATCCCCCTTAGCCATACCTCCTCCTAAGAAGTCTTCCCCTCCCCACCTCCTTCTGCACTTACATGGTTCATCAGACTCCACCTTCTCCAAAGCCCTTATTTTCATGTCACAAATCTACATCTGCAGCAGAATCACGGTTAAACAGCTATGCCCACTCTCGGTTATTATTACTAACGCATTTCCTTGTGGCTGAAGCTTTTCTACTTTAGACTTCACTGAAAGGCAGCTTGGGAGGAAATTTTATAAAATGCAGGTAATTCAACTAGACTTTGAAGAGAAAAAGGTTTTCCCTTCCTCGATATAATCAAGCCACCCTTGCCTCGTTTAAATGTCGTCTGAAAACCCTCATTGGGATACAACACAAAATGGGTTAAAATGCTTTCAGGCACCTGCTGGCATTTTAAACAACATTCTAGACCTGTGTCTTTTTGGAAAGTCAGTGTGGTCAGGGAGTTTGTGAGCTTGGGCTGAGCCATTCTTGGCTGTGTGGCCTTGGGTAAGTCTCTTAACCTCTCTGAACTGCATTTTCTCAAATATAAAGTGGAAATAACTACATCTCCCTCATATGATTGCTTTGGGATTTAAATGAGGTTATACACATAAAGAGTTCATCATAGTGCAAGACACAGTGTCAAAATCTGAGATACAGTCTATCATCATCACCATCATCATCATCATCATCATCTTCCTTCTTCTTGAGGTCTCTGTTCCTAAGCTCAAATAAGAGGTCTTTAACTATTTGGTGAATTGAGGCCTGATTCCTGACTCCTCCCACTTCCCCTACTGACTCGGGGGAACTCTGCTCTTCCAGACTGCAAACACAAGCGAAGCTCCACCTGGCCTCTTCTAACATTCCCTGAAACCTTCTTCACACTATTTTTTTCAAATTCTTTCTCAAGAAAATAATTAAAAAGTAAACCTCAGCCCATCTCCCATATAGATAGATGATGGCAAATTCCCATTCAACAGAATCCAATAAATGATTGATTGCACCTTTCAACTGTCAGATAGTTATCAAATAGCTATTAAATATAAGACATTGTGCTAGAGACCCTGGGGATGGAGAGGAAGAACAATATAAAATAGTGCCTGCCCTCCAGAAACATCTGTGGAATTGGGGGACACGTACAAAAGAATGAAGAGACAAGGTGTATAGGGACAACTGTCAAAACCTTGCAGCTACCATTGATCCACCAGGCACAGTGCTCAGCGCATTACAGATGCTTCGTCTAAGCTTCACCTCAGCCCAGCAAGTAGATATTATCCTTTTTTTACAGATATGAAAACAAGGGACCCAAGAAGTTAAGTAACTTGCCCAGGGGACACAACTTGTTCTGAACCAGGATTCAAAGCCAGGTCTGTGGAATGTGAAAACCCATTCCCTTTCCACTATCCCATTATCAATAAGCGGCTCAAGCCAACAATATCAAACACATCCCAAGTCAAGGTGGTCCATGAATTGACTGTGAGCTGGGTGTCATGACCAGTCTGTGCAGCAGGAGCTCACAGACCACCACCCCAGGCAGGAGTGGCCTGGGGAGACCTGACTTGTGACAATAACCCCCTGGCCCCAGAAAGCTCATTGCCCTTTTATATGGCCCCTTGTTTATTGTCACAGATTCACGCAAGATCAGCTTTGCCTTCTGCCTGTTTACAAATTGAAAATCTGAGGAAATCTGAGGCACACAGAGATGGATTACCGGAGACTCCAGCTGGCTAGTGGCACAGCTTAGACTATACATCCCAGGCGCTGGGTCTGCTCAGTAACACTGTCACTCCAATGACCCCACTTCAGTCCTCCTCCTAAGCGCTCACTGTAGAGGGAGACTCCCCAAGTCTTCCCCCTCTTATTCTAGTTAGCTGTGTCAATGCTTCTGAGAGTGGTCGCCAGACCAGCAGCATTCGTATCACCCGGTAACCTATTAGAAATACAAATCTAAGGCCCCACTGATTAAGAAACTCCTGCATGGGGGCCAGCAATCTGTGTTTAACAAACCCTCCAGGGATTCCGACGCAACCAAGGTCTGAGAACCACTGAGCTTGGTGGTGAAAACCATGTCGTTCCCTGTGCTGTGCCCCTAGGACACAGTGTAAAATCAAGGCGGCCATGTTAACATATTCCCTGCCTCACAATTCCACCTCACTGTTTAAAAAAAAAGAAAAAACAAACAAGAAAACTCCTGCTGATCTCTCCTGTTCCCAGCCTGACCCCTGCACGTGCCATTCTCCAGCCCCAAACCCAAATCCTATCCAGCTCCTTCCCTCCCTTGCGCCAGCCTTACCTCTTCTAATTTAGTCTGTTTGCAGGGAAAAGAAAAGGTTAGGCCAAGAGGTAATTTCTTCTGCATCAGCTCTTTGGTTTTCATGAAATCTGCCAGACAGTCAGCTACGTATTCAAACAGCTGCAGAGAAGAGAAAGCACAGGACACGGGGCTAAGGCACGGTCACCCAGGAACTTGATGCCAAGGCCTTCCCCCACCTTCACAGAGCCCCTGCCCTGCTACCTCTGTGCCATTCCCTCGGATAATTTCATTGGGTGTTGGGTAGAACTGACTCTCCATCTGGACATTTCGTTTCCCCTCTTCGGAGACTTGCACCTTCAAGACTCGAAACTTAGATCCTCCAAGATCCAGGGAAAGAAACTCCCCGTTTTCTATTAAAAAACAAAGCCAAAAAAGTTATCATTTATTGAGGGTCTGCTAAATAGCAAGCTCTGCATTCGAAGTTGGAACTGTAATAAATGTCATGAAGTCTCATAACCACCCCACAAGCCAGGTATCATTATGCCCACATGCCAAGACTCCAGAAGTGTGCCCATTGATTTGTGCCCTCCAAGGGGCAAAGCTGGGGTGTGACCCAAGTCTGCCTGCCTCTGCAGCCTCAGCCCTGCCCACTGGGCCATCCCGTAGGGAATAAACGTGTTCATCTGGAGAGGGCAAGTGTGAACTCCCTTCACACAGGTGGTGTTAGAAATGGGCCTTGACAGTGGAGCTTATTCTAGCCCGCCACAACCCCGGCAACTGGGAGGAGAGAGCTGATACTCCGGGAAACGGGCAAACGGCAGAAAAGGCAGGGGGAGTGCAGGGAGGAGAAAGCAGCCCCATACGAGCCTCCGTCTTATGAGCAGAGAGGAGACACTCCAGGAGGGAAAGGAGACGAGAACCAAATGCTGGTCCTTAAGGAGCCAAGGATGCTTAATATTTTGGGCCAGAGCCACTCCAAAAGGAGAAAATGTAACCTGACCGAGTCCAGTATAAGACAGATGCTATTAATAAAAAGGTGGAAATGACACACATGTTGGGGTGAGGCAGCCCACCCTGATGACTTCAACTCGGATTCCAGCCAGAGCTCCTGCCTAGGACCCTGCCAGTATCTTCAGCATCAGCCACGGATATGGGATGGGAACTCATGTGTGCAAACCCTTGAACCAACAAGTCTTTGTATAGAATTATCTGTGCTGGAAAAGTGGCTGCATGTACCAGGCATGCTTCATGACATATGGCCAAGGCACGTGTAAGTGAAACTCCGTGACCACAAATATGGTCACCCAAGTGGCCTTTCTTTGGTACCATGTGACCCTAAACACAGCTGCATGAATCTAAGGAACCAGCTGGCCATTCAGATTCACTCCTTGTGAAATGTGAAAAACATAGAGGAAAATTGCTAGTAGGTGGTAAAAACTGAAGTGGAAGCATCCCAAACATCAGAGGTCAGCTGGGTAGCCAAGGTGGCCACATGTATGTAGGCTGAAACCGTGGAGGAAAATTCCTAAGTTCCAGTTCCCCTGAAGCCTGAGTGTACCACGGTTCCTGCCCTCTGATTCCCACAAGGTCCTGTGTGTCTCCCTTTTGGGTTTATGTGTCCTTGTACTACAAGCCTCCTTTCCTGACCTGCCTTGACTGGGTTTCTCTGTTCCTAGCAATCAAGGAACTAGTGGCAAGCCCTCCCAATGGCGTGGAGCACCGCTCTTCAAAGTTTAATGTGCATGTGAATCGCCCAAGAGTTTTGTTAACATGCAGACGATGATTCAGTGGAGGTGGGGCCTGAGATTTTACATTTCTAAACAAGCTGCTGCTGCAGGTCGGTGGAACAAGGTTTAGAGTCCTCATTTATAGACCCAGCCAGCTGGATATTTTGCTTTTGTGGAGATTTCTGGAAAGCAAGATTCTTATCTCCCTAGATCAGCCCTGCAAGGAACGTGATGGAGCCATTTATTCAGGGAGGGACTCCAAGGACCTAATCCTGTGCAACTTTATTAGCACTCATCATGTACCAAGCAAGAGATGCTTTCACAGGTGTTATCACAGGTGCTGCACAGGAAAGAGGGTAGATCACACCATCCATGTACGTACGAACATTTACTGAGCACTGACTTTGTGGCAAGTGACATGCCAGGTGCTAGGGATGCAAAGATGAAAGACTGTGGGCCCCCTGGGAAGCCCATCAGAAATACAGGCAAGTAAATAAACCATTTCCACACAGTAGGGCACGTGCTCTGATTGTGGGAAGCACAGGGAGCAGTGTCTAAATCAGAGCAGGAGTCAACACCCCAGAGGAAGTGATACAGAGCTGAGTGATGAAGAGAGCGAGTCAGCCAGCCAGACAGAGGCGAGCAGGGGTCCAGGGAGAGGAGGCCATGAGCAAAGGAATGAGATTGCCTGGGGCGGGAAAGGTCTGCACTTTTGAGCAGGAGGGATGTGTGACAGAAATGAGACTGGCAGGCAGTCTCAGGTTAAATTAGGAAGGATTTGGAAAAGCCACCCCACCTCCAAGAAATTTGGGATTTATCCAGAAGGTGAGGGGGAGCCACAGAAAGATTTTAAGAAAGATTTTAACCAAGACCTGATTGAGATGTTGGGAAAACGCCTCTGACACCAACCAGGATAGATTGGAGGATTTTAATAAAAACCGCACGGTGTGATCCCTTCTGTGACTCTGACACAGAGAAAGGACTCATTGGACCCCAGGGAAAGGAGGACCTGCCTAGAAGAAGAGGGCAACAGCGGCAGGGGGGCCATCAGGATCTTTACGGTGATTATTAAGATCATTATGACCTCTCATCATGGGGCTGTAATGTACAGCTTGGTGACCATAGTTAATAATACTGTATTGCATATTGGAAAGTTGCTAAGAGAGATCTTAAAAGTTCTCATCACAAGAAAAAAAAATTTGTAACCGTGTGTGTTGATGGATGTAACTCGACTTTCTGTTGCAATCTTTTCGTAATATATACAAATATTGATCAGTATGTTGTACACCTGAAACTAATGTTATATGTCAATTGTCACAGTTTTAAAAAATAAAAAGAATACTAATTTTTAAAAAGAGAAATGATCTTTCAAGGAGGTGAGGTGTCCTTGAGAATCCACCAGCTGTAGACGATCCTCCAGTGACCTTTCAGGGGCTCCAGGCAGCCGTGGACGCCAGGGGTTTCCTTCTCCTAAGCCATTGCCAGGGCTTGTGCTCCGGCTCCTTCCCCACTCCCTAGTGCAGCATCTCCCAAAGGCGCGGGAGGACTGAACGTGTATATTCCTGGAGATTCACCATCTCCAGGGGGAGAGGCCTGAGAAGCCATATGTTTAGGAATCGTCCCAGGTGAGTCTTATGCTCAGGCAAGTGCGGGACCCCTGTCCTAATGCAGACCCCTGAGCCCATCAGCTGACAATATTGGGGCTCCTGGGCTCAACCTGCAAGGCTCACCCTCCGGGAGGCCTAGGGGGCTGCCTGGAGACAGAGGCCAAGAAGAGAGGCAGCTGGGATGGGGCCTAAAGAACCACTGTCACCTTCTAATCACAAGATGGGCACTTCCTGTCCCCCTTCCCTGGTGACTGGCAGAAGAGAAGGCACAAACGATAACCATGCTTTTAAGGCACTTGTAAGAACAGTCAACTGCTGCTCCCTGACTGACAGGCTGGGAGGTAACTAAGGCTCAATCAGGTTACCCCCTCTCTCAGGGAGGTTCAGATGAAAGGAGGGGAAACTAGAGAGTAGGCAAACTCAAAAGGATTTCTCTGGAAATTGAATACATTTCTGAAATGGAGGCCCCAAGAGACGAGGATATAATTATGAAATCATACCACCAGCTCCCAGGAACTCTGTAGGACTTGGGACATTTTGAATAGTTGAGAGCATTCCTTCCACATGACCTTATCTGATCCTAACGACCCTACAAGTTGGTGGGACAAACTGGCCATGTCCCTTTTAGTAATGAGGACAGGAGTACAGTGGTTCTGGGACTTAACAAGGTCACCTGGCTCCACAGGGACTCTGGGCCCAGGGACCTCACTGCAGCAGGATCACTGGTGAGATTTATTGTGTGATGAGAGGCTCTAAGGAGACAGTGAAGAAAGGAGGTGGTGTCTCCTGGCCTGAGGAGGACGCAATTTCTAAAACTTGGTCGGTTTCACTTCCAAACCTTCCTGAAGCAGCCGGGGTCGGGAAGGCACACCTGGCCAGCAGCCTCACACCATCAAAGTCCACTTTCCCTTGCTTCTGGGGACACACCTCTACAAGAGGAACCAAAGCACCAAAAGCCAGGAGGACTCTGACCTGGGGTTCCCTCCCTCACACACCTCATGATTCAGGTGCTTCCTCAGAATGCCCCAGATGATCTATCAAGGACACAGTCCCCACAGCATTCTCAAAGAGCAGTGTCAGAACTCAGCAGAGATTTCAAAGCAGGACTGTCTCTCTCCACAGCCTGTGTTCCTCCATGGTGGTACACCGCCCACTACACAACCGCCACCAGCAAGGGAACGGGTCTTTCCCATCACAGTTCCCAGTTCTCACACGGCAGAGCCAAGCTACTTGGGCCCAGGCATTGTCCCAGAGGGGCCCAAAGCCCACTAATCCGATCAAAGGTCCCTGCTCCTTCAAGAGCCCCAAAGCCCCTGCTGGAGCTTGGCTGCAGAACTGGGGCCCTGACATTGAGGAAGCCCCTTGGTCCTCACTGTGCTCATCTGACCTGAGGATAAGAGTCACACCATGGGGTTCTTATGGGGATTGTATGAGACAGTGAGTCCCTAGCACCGCATGACCATAATAGGTGCCTGGTAGATACCAGTTCCTTTCCCTCCTATGGCGTTACCCAGAGGCTGAGAGTGAAGGAGTTTGATGGAACCTCATAGATTCCCTCCAGAGGTCTCTAGGCTGTGGTAAGCAAAATAATGGCTCTCCCAAGATGTTTACATTGTAATCCCCAGATCCCTATGGATATGTTAGGTTATGTAACAAAGGGGAATTAAGGTTGCAGATAGAATCAGAATTGTTCATGAGTTGACCTTGAGGTTGGGAGATTATGCTGGATTATCTGAGTGGGCCTATGTAATCACAGGGCTTTTAAATGTGGAAGAGGGAGGCAGAAGGGTCAGAGTCAGAGATTTGAAAATGCTATACTGGGGCTTGAAGATGGAAAGGGGCATGAGCCAAGGAATGCAGGTGGCCTCTAGAAGCTGGAAAAGGCAAGGAAACAGGTTCTTCCCCAGAGCCTCCAGAAGGAATGCAGCTCTGCCAACACCTTGATTATAGCCCAGGGAGACCCACTGCAAACTTCTGACCTCCAGAGTTGTAAGAAAATTAATTTGTGTTGTTTAAAGCTGCTAAGTTTGTGCTAACTTATTACAGCAGCAGTAGAAAGCACATTTTACAGATAGAAAAATTAAGGCTAAACATTTTGCCAAAGGTCACTGAGATATGACAGAGGTGGGCCTAGAACCTAGGTTTCTTCAATTATTATTTAATATTTTTGCCACTATGTCACACTATCTTCCACTACTTCCTATCTATAGCCTAGAATCTAGATACCTAGGAGTGAAATGCCATTTACTATCCATTCTACAAATATTTCAGGCCTAGTATGCATCAAGCACTATGCAGCGCTCAGAGCGCTGTGGTGAAGAAGACACAGACCCTGCCCTCAGGGAGTGTTGGTCCAGTGGGGAGACATTCATACACAGCAGGGTGACAGGCGCTCTGATAAGAACCTAATCCAGCATGGGGATGCTTCCAGATGGAGGCAGTAACCTCTACACTGAGATGGAAAAGCCAAGCTGGTGTTCATAAGGGGAAGAGTGTTGGGATTCTCCAACAGGAGAGGGAACAGAGTGTGTAGGGCTAAGGCAGGCAGGGAAGAAACAAGGTGCATTTGAACTTTGGCTCAAAACTTTTGGTACCGAGCATGACTGAAGCATAGAGAGTCGGGGGGTGGGGGGGATGTGGAGAGAGGGCTAGAGAGGTAAGCTAGGGAACAGGAGCAAACTTCAGTTACCCATCAGCCAGGAGGGAACCAGGGGGATCAGGGTCCCTGGCGGCCCCCAGCCCCACTCACCTGAGCCATCTGGAATGGCCCTGACAAAGGTGGGCAGCATCTTCACCGACGCTGTGGGGTTGGTGTCCTTCCCCAGGCCCTTCTGCATCTCAGCCTGGAACCGAGACATGATGTCCAAAAGGGTCTCATCGGAGAGCCGCATGTGATACAGGAACCTGTCCACCTGGAACAGATAGCAGAGTGATCAGGGTTGGCTGCCGGGGACACCTGCCCTCTATTCAAGGCTGTAAATTCCCACTCCAGGCATGAAGCTGCATTCCTGACTCGGGACAGCTTCTTGATGTGGATTCCCAAAGGTCCCTTGCCTGACCACTCAACAAGCTGGGGAGTTAGAACAGAAGGGAATGGAAAGCCAGGGAGGTGGGGACTTATTCCTCTGAAAAACAAGCTCTGAGGAAAAAATGATTTCCCCATTTTTCTGATGGGACAATGGAGGGGCAAAAACGAAGAAGGATTCAATTTCTAATTCCCGGTTCAAGGCCCTCACCGTTGTCCTATTGCCTCTCCTCTGGAAAAGACTAGCTATAGCTTGAACCTCAAATTCCTAAACATGGAAGCTTTCTTTTGTGCAATGATAACAATATATATTCACACGTTTCCCCTTGTTTATGGGCCGCTAGGAAGATCAGAGCTAAATTCAGTTTCCAAGTGCAACCTCTAAAGTCCAGTGCTTTTAAATTTCCATTTTGTTTTTAACTGAGGTTGTTTTGACTAAGATGAAGTTTAATTTTTAAAGCCAGATCAAATTGCTATTGGAAATGAGTGCATGTCACTCAAGTAACCAGAAAATTGGGACAAAGGGCCGCTACCCCAGTGGAGGGAAGATGTAAAAATTACTATTGCTGGGCACAGTCCATTTGAAGGTAGTAAGTCACATCATATTACCTTCCTCCCCATGCTAACGCTAATCACTTGGTGGTGGCAGCCTAGATTCCCAGGGCTCGCTGGGATGGAGTATCAGGAGGAGGGACAGTGGCATAGGTGCCCTGTATTGCCACCCTGCTTTATCTACTGAACAGCCTCTCTACTCATCCAGGTCACAAGGAGGCTTCATCTTGGCACATTCCTGCAGGAATTGCTCTCCCACACTTTTATCTAAGGCTAAGAACATTTGTTGCAGTATACAAAGTGCTTTCATGTATGTCACCTCATCTAACCTCCAAGACATCCATCTGAGGCAGTCAGGTAAGGCCAAATTATTGCTCCTAATTGAGAGATGGGGACTCCAAGGCTCAGAGCCATTAAGCAGCATTAGGAGGAGAGCCATCGGTAAGTGGCAGCCCTGGGACTATAATGCAGTCTCCATATTCCTCGCTCCATGGCCTGGTTTTGCTTCACAGCTTTGTGCAGGACCCACAAGCCCAACAGACAAGTTATACCAAAGTCCAGGGGTCACATGACCTTTATCATAAGACAGGTACCCAGTCATCAGCCAGGCCTAGAGGCCAGGCATCCCAGTTCAGTCCAGGGCCAGTATGGAGTCCTAAGCCAGTGAAGTGGTCCATGGCTCCAGGGGCTTGGGGGCCAGCGAGAGGCCAGAAAACCATCAGAGAGCCATTAACAAAAGAGGACAATTGGGCTTTCAGCATATTTGAGAAGATAGGATGGAACCAGGTCATGCTTCATTAAGGGCCTTCTGTTCACCCCGAGTCTGTTTATGACTAATTGGTTGGCACAGCAACACACAAGGAGAAAACCGACAGAAGGGACGTGACCCAAGTAATTGGGGCTTGGGGAAGGGTGAGATGTACTACACGGAACCTGAACTTGCTTCTTTGTCACCCCAAGGTCCTTCAGACAGTGCCCCTGAACGTACTGCTCATTTCTGCTCAGCCCCAGAGTATAAAGACCTCCTCCAGGTAACCCCGTAGCATCATCCTTTGTATGTAAGTAGTGGTTTTGAGGCCCTTTGGGGGTAGTTTGCCAGCTGAAGTTTAACAGTCATTCAGGACTTTGGGTCACTACTCCTGCTCTTTCAGTAAGTTAAAGTTATGACAGACAAATGTCAACTTAGCGTCAGTTTCTTGTTTATTCTTTGTATCTTCCACAGCACCTGGTACAGTAGTTAGAAGGGAAGAATGAAACATACGTTGGGACAAAAAGGCTGTATTTTAAATCTAAACAGGTGATTTGAGGCCCGTATAAGCAGGCCCACAAGTCGCAGGCACCAAGGAAGGGTACTTGAGTTCAGAAAACCAAGCCCACTCTAGGAGTGACTCACAAACCATGTGACACGGGATATCTTCTAAACAAAAGAGCCAACAAGCATCACATTTAACGTATGAAGAGCAAATTCAAAAATGCAAGCTCAGAGCTGCTGAATTACAGGATGTGGGAGCCGGAAGGGACTTTACAGATCACTTAGTCCAAAGATCCTGTATTATGAATCGAGAGTCATAAAATGGTTCAACTCTTGAACCCAGTGATGTCACTTCTGGGAATCTATCCTTAGGAAACAATCCTAAATATGGAGAACATTAAATACACACCAATGTTTATCATAGCAATATTTTATTTGTTAAAAAAATGTTTATGAAAGTGGCTGAATGTCCAACAAGAGGGAAAAGGTTAAATTATGGCATATCCAACTTGACTGAACATTAGGAAGATAATTATGGAGAAATGTACTGAAGTGGTTACGTTATAACAGTAAGTGAACTATACAGATCCACAGTGGTATGCTCAATATAACTGTAAAAACATCCACTGTGAAAAAAGACAACCAGGGCTTCCACGTGGCAAACATGACAGTGTTTGTGAGAAGGGTGGGATTAAAGGTAACATTTCCACTTTTCGTAATGTTGACTTACTAAACTGTAAAAAGTACACAGGGAAAAACCTAACCAGTTCTTCTCTTATGAATGAACAATCTGCAGGTCAGTGACCAGACCCGGTCCAATGTTATCAATAGGTCAAATAATGTCACTACATCGAATTGGAAAAGATCTCCTCTCCTCTCCCCTCCCCTCCCCCCTTCCCTTCCCCTCCCCCTCCCCTCTCCTCCCCTCTTCCTTTCTTCCTTTCTTTTTCTTTCTCTTCCTTCCTTCCTTTCTCTTTCTCTACCTTCTTTCCTTCCTTGTTTCTTCCCCTTCCTTCCTGTTTTGTTTTGGTTTAGTTTTAATGTTGGTATAAGGAAATTTTAAAAAATTGTTCCAGGGTCTGAATAGTAACCCTCGTAGGCAAGTAGCACCCAGGATCTTGACAACTCTAGAAGCAGGAAGCACAGAAACTATGGAGGGGACTGGCTACCTGACTGGGACGCAGAAAGAGCCCGTGCCTTTTGACCAGGTGTGTTGTCACCACGAGGAGGAGTGAATGAGTTGGTGTTCTCAGACCCTGTGACTCAACGCAGCAACTCATAAACCAGCCACCCTTGCTACCCCAGACACCTGCTGGCTCACTCATCAAGGTGGCTGGAAAGTGCTCCTGGCTATCCCTGCTCAGCTCACTCTTAGCTATCTTGCCTTCCCCTGGGAGAGAGAGAGGGGTCAACCCCAGGCCTTGACAAATGCTGACCCTCCTCCCAGAAGGACCTGGAACAGATCAGTGGAGGCTGCAATCCCGCCTCCTGGGCCTGCACCCGGGCTGGCGGACAAACATGTCTAGCCTGATTCTTGGGTGTAACTAAAGGTTAACCACCACAAAGGGGCCCAAGGAAACGCAACTAATTTGCTAGAACCAGAGGTATAAAGGTCCAAAGACTCCCCTTGAGGGCTGGAGAGACACCATGCAGGTTACATCTTTACTAAGAGGTCGTAACAGAAAATGAATTCTTAAGCAGTGCTGTACAGGACTTTCCCACCTCCTTAAGAAGCTAGTAGAGAGCTCCATGAATCTAATCAATAAATGAAAATTAAGATAACTCTGATTGATTTACAGTATTTTAAGATTTGCTATAACCTGCAACCGGACTCCCTAATGAACAGAATGTAGTGGGAGATTATCCCACCCAGCACAGGAAGGCTGCCAGGTGCCATGCTTTCTTTCTTTCAGTTTGAAAAGCCAGGAGGCATCATGACACAATGGAAAGAATGCTGAAGGAGGATTCAGAGGTTTGGTTTAATCCTCACTCCACCTTAAATACCTGGGTAATCTTGGCTAAATCCACCTGCTGGGAGGACTTCTGTTATCTATAAATTGAGAGATGCTTGTGCCCAGAGCCCTGCCACTGGCAGCTGGTGTGGCTAGAGGGGCAGGCTGGGCTCATTCTAGGCTGCCAGGAGAGAACGCTGGTGGCTGGCTCCCATTTGAGCCTTGGCAACTTTTCACCAGCCGACCTTGGAATCAATTTTGTAGACAGGTTTCTTGGGCAAAGTGGCAAAATAATGCACATCATTAATAGCACACCACTGGCCAACAGCACGTGCCAACAATACATATTTTGATTACTGTATGCAGAAAACTCACACCCCTCTTGGTATCCGTATTTATATCCTTTCAAGCATGTGAAGAATCATGTGAATTACTTTGAGTTCTCAAATTTTCTTTAAATATGACTCTCCTTTGTAGCCTTTCCCCCAAACATTCCTCACATCAAACACAATTGTCTTCAAGCTTTCTAAAGACTTTCTCCTCATCCCCTTCCCGTCTGGCATCTGCCAGGAAGTCCAAGTGAAATTGAAGGCTCAGGACAGTATGCAATGTGCAGCCCATAGGAGATTTACTTCCTCTTCCCCTTCCGTGAGTTTTTACTGCCTCTGTGCACCGTGTACCTTTTCTAATAAGCTCTCTTAAATCTCTTCACATGTAGGCACGGGATCGATTAACTCTGTCAGGGAAGACTGAACCAGGTATCTCTCAGCTCTGTGAGTCCTTACCTTCTTGATCTGATCCTCCTTCAGCTTGGTGAAGTAAAATGCCATCAAGTGTACCGCAAACATTTTCCCCAAGTTTGGCTTCTCCTGAGGTGAGCAGATACTTCCGTGTGGCGTTCACTCCCACGTCTCTGGAGCGCTGCCCACTTCCAGTCCAGACTGGATCCCTCCGGGGAACTAGGTGCTACAGATTAAATACTTCCAGTCTGCTTAGTTCAATGATTAAACTTTGCCCCCTGTCTCTGGTCCCTCCCTCCAGCACACACTTGATTGTCTAATAGGAGGCTCAGGATGGTAGCTGAGGGTTGGTGGAGGGCAGGCAGGGGATGGGTTGCTTGACTCTTTGAGAATCGGGTCCCACAAAATCTCGTTGCTAAGCAACATTCTCAAGCTAATGTCCCACCAAGCCCACTCAGCCGAGGAAAATCTTCTGAGAAGCTGGGCGTTAAACAAAGCCAACTCTCAACCAGCTGAGCTGCTCTGCAAATGTCTAGTCTCAGGCTTTTCTCTTTAGTCCTTTTCTTCTCAGCACAGGAATATAACTCCTAACTCTCTGCTCCTCAAGAGCGCTATCTTAATTAAGACTAAGTATTGCCCTGGTCAGAGAGGTTTCAAGAATGTTGGGGCAAATTCCTTCATTTGTGACCAATCAAATCTCTTAGCTTACAGCCCTTGGTAATGGAAAAAAATCAATAACGGTTTATCTATTCACAATGGTAAGCCAGAAAACCTTGATATCCCAGCTAATGAACCAGAAAAAAATTATCCATGAGAAAGAATGAAGTCACCCGTACTCACTGGGAAGCTGCTGCTGGAGAGAAAAACTGAAGTCACAGACGGGAAATGTCTCAGACCACCAGGATATCTGGTTCACTCACTTATCTCCCTCCATCATACTTGATGTGAGAAGGACCCAGAAAGGGGTCAATGTATGGGTACAACAGACCTTGCACTCTTCCCGCAGTCATTGGTCAGCTGATGAAATCAACAACAACAATGCTGTTAACAGCAGCAGCTAACATGGATGGAGCACTTACTATTTCCATTTTATAAATGAGAAAATTGAGGCCCAGAAAGGTTAATTTGCTCAAAATCACAAAGCCTGTAAATAGTACAGTGAGGAATGAAACCCAGGAGTTTCATTTCAGTGCCCACCTCTTAAACAATACATAATATTGCCTTTCTTCCTTTTCCATGCAATAGATACTCAGTTAATAGCTACTACTAGCAGCAGCATTCTGTCGGGTTATTGTCAAGAATTCCAACCACAGTTAACCCTTGAACGACACAGGTTTGAACTGCATGGGTCCACTTACATAAGGATTCTTTTCAATAGTAAATAAATATACAGTACTACATGATCCAGGGTTGGTTGAATCCGCCTGTAGATGTGGAATCACAGATACGGGGGGACCACTTGTACAGAGGGCTGGCTATTAATTATAAGTAAATTTTTGACTGTGTGGAAGGTCCAGCGTCCCTAACCTCTGAGTTGTTCAAGGGTCAATAGTACTTGGAAAACTAAACACAGAGATATCACTTCAACACGATCTTCCCAGTGGGGGAAAATGGCAAATGAAGAAATTCCTGACCATAACATCCCAAATACTAATCAAATGTTTACTAAAATTAGCAACTGATCTGATGTTAATGAAGGTCAGCTGGGCACCCCAGTGTTTCTCTGCTCCTATAGGCACCTGCTCTACAATACAAAGGGAAAAAAATGAGTTTTCCTGGTCAACTTAGCAGCCTCAGCTTTGTTTGCTTTGCAACTGCATAATCTCATTAATCAAGACAATTGCCAGACAATTGCCTGTCGAGAAGCTTCAACAGCCGCCTCTTCAGAAGCCACTGATTCTCCAATCAGTGCTCTTTATCCATCCATCATGTGGATAAGCCATTGGAAGTCTAGCCTAAGCCCAGGGTGTTTGATTAAAATTACTCAGATGCTTTTCTCAGACTGATAGAAAACCGTCTCCCAGAATGAGAAACACTATCCTTTCCAGTGTGTTTACCCCTCAGACTATGAACTCTTCTAGCTCCTTTACTTTGTCGTTTCTACAAACAAGCAAAGGCTAATCTTTAGTTGTTGACACTATTCAATTCCCCATGTGGAACTGGTATTCTGAAACAGATGTGCTGTCCCTGAGTCTGCACTGGATGAGGATAACATCCTGGGCAGGTCACCTGCCTACAGGTGATAACAGTATTGTCTTAATTCCCTCATTTAAAAAGTAACCTCTGAGGTGCAGTACGGCACCAAGGTCATTGACTTATTCCACATAGGGATAAGGGGTTACAATGGCTCATGGACAAAAGGACACAAAGCTATAACCAAAGATCTCTGCAATCTAGTGGTTGCTTTTATGTGCCAGATAGGCAGCTTTTGGGATTTTAATTAGGCAAATGACACCAGAGGATTTTCAGCTATTACATCATTCCATTTTTTAATCTAAGCACATTAGCATCTACATTCCAGGTCTGAGCTAGCTGATTAAACCAAGAAGCTTAATGATTATAAAGATCACATGTATTTGAAGTCATCTAGCTCAGCCCCCTCACTTTAGAAAAACAAAATAATTAATTATTTTACCATTCCTCATCTGATTATTTCAGTTCAACCATTGTAATTTTTCACCCTTATTAAAGCTCTACGTAGCTATTCAGCGATATACAAGTCTTATAAGCACTTAGATTTTGCTTAAGAACACCATTTGAGGGTTAGCGCTAAGTGACATTTTAGTTAAAACATATTACCTGTCTGGCCCAAATCTTCCATGTAAGAAGGAACTCTCTCACATCTATACATATTTCTGTTTCCACAGAGCTGGGCCCTTATGGGAAGACCTAAAGACAATATCTGCTTTCCTTTAAGTACTGAGCACAGTAGGAGGACAAGAAGTGCAACACAATTTACCTATTATTTAGTAAACACTTGTATTGATATAATGTTTACTAGGTGTTTTACAATATTAATTCCCACCACAACTATCATTCTCTCCATTTTACAGATAGAGAAACTGAGGCAAAGATCCCAAGTGGTACATGGTAGAATAGATATTTGAATGCAGGCAGCGTGGCTTCAGAGTCCATGCTTACCCACTGTGCTACACTGGCTCTCATTCACCTGGAAGCAAAGCACGGGGGAAATACAGGACCTAAGCTAGGGAAACTGGCCCAGTGGAAAGTGCACAGGCCCTGACTTCCCACTTTGGCTCTGCCCTGACTGAAGACAAAGGCTCCAAGTTCGTATCTGTAAAGGGTTCATAGCTCCCTTGTGGTCATTTGCAGAATAAAAGTAAATGAGATCACATAAGAGAAGCCATGCATCCCATAGTGGGCACACTAAAAGCATCTCTTTAATCTAAGCCTTCACCTAACTCAGTACCCCTTCTGAAAACTGCTAGTTCATCTCATCCCATTTAATCCCTTAGGATAAAAAAAATGCATGCAGCCCTTTCAGTACATTCAGTAAAACATAAAACATATATTACTTATATATGGAATCTGAAAAATAAATTAGTGAATATAACAAAAAAGAAACAGACTCGCAGATATAGAGAATAAACTAGTGGTTACCAGTGGGGAGAGGGAAGGGAGGAGGGGCAAGACTGGGGTGGGGGAGTAAAAGGTACAGACTACTATGTATGAAATAAATGAGCTACAAGGATATACTGTACAACACAGGGAATGTAGCCAATATTTTATAAAAACTACAAGTGGAATATAACCTTTAAAAATTGTGAATCACTAGGTTGTACACCTGAAATTTATATAATATTGTGCATCAACTATACCTCAATAATAAGCAAATAAATAAACTTGAATAAACTTTAAAAAAACCCATAACTGTAAACCATTAGAAGGTACCAGTTCCATTTATTGGAATTATAGAAACAATTAGGAATTTTATAAATATTTTATTCCTGTTACTAAAGAAAACAGATCTTGAATTCTGTCCCCTATTTTTTTATTGATATGTCCAAAGTTAAGTTGTCCATAATATAAAACAGTCTGCCCTGCTGGTATTCCACATGCTGCAAAAGAATAAGAAAGAGAGTGTGTGAAAGAGCAAACTGCCATAAAAGAAAGTCAAAGTAGAAACTTTCAAACCCTGCCAGCAGTTACAGTTACTATGGTGTTGCCATGGGAGCAACCACAAATGAAGCAGAAATGTTAACTTCAGCAAGTTTCAAAAGAATACTACTGATAGTTTTTTATAGGTTTATTCCTGACCCAAGAGCAGTCAGGGAATGCTCATGAAGAAATGAGCATGTATGTTAACTACAGTTCAATAAAAATCAATTAATTAATTAATCTTTAATAATTTAAAAGATGTGTGCATATTATTATGTATGTAAATAATACCTAAATAAATTTGATTTTTAAAAAAGGGGGGGAAAAAAGAAAGAAATCAACCGCACACAATTATTTTTTATCACAACTGTACATTAAGAGCTGTATTTGCAAAATACGTAAGTGCGGCATAAACCCACAAGGACAAGAGAGCTTAACATAATTTTGGAAGACAGAAAGCTGACAGAGAAGTAACAGCTTAGCAGAGGAAACACTGACACCTCAGTGCCTGCAGAGAGTGACTGCACCAAGAAACGAGCAATGACATCTGTAACTCTAGAAATGCTCAGGAATCAAAGGCCTTGATACTTCAGAAAAGCAAGAGGCTGAAAAAAAAAGAGATTGGCTAAAAGTGTATATAAAAAAGCAATTAGGCCCCAGGTGTGCCCTCTGCCTAGAGCAATGAGTGACCACTCCACCCCCACCCCTAGAGGAGAACAGGTGTTTATTCTTTGGAGAGAGTGAACCCAACAGCCCCTGGACTTGGGACCATCAGGCACCCAAGTGGTAGTGAGGCACAAGACAGAAAACAGGGCCATCAAATGAAACCCTCAAATTCAACAGTGAGACCCCAAACCACTTTTTTCTGTCCAATTTTCACCAGCAAACATCTATCTGTATACACCCCTTTCTTCCCTCATTGGGAGGAGTTGGGGGATCCAGTTTTTCCTCTGGTAAAACTATATGGCCTCAGATAAGGAAAAGGCAAAACAATAGGGACAGTAAACAGATCAGTGGTTGCCAGGGGTTTGGAAAGGAGGGCTGAGTAAGTGAAGCACCGAGAAGTTTTTAGGGCAGTGAAACTATTCTGTATGATGCTGTAACAGTGAATATATGACAATACATTTGTCAAAACCCATACAACTTTATAGCACAAAGAATGAATTTAATGTATGTGAATTTAAGAAAATATTCAGGATATCATGGATGCAATGGGAATGACAATATAACAGTATTACAAATGTAAGAAAGAGCCTCACTGAAGGGGATGGGAAGAAAAGATGCTGACCTGAGTATCTTTGGAAATGAGTGAGTACTCTGGGTGGTAAAGCTGTTTTTCCCAAGAGCATGGCTTAATAATTCTGAAATCACTGTAAGTGTACTGTCATCTCTCAGTATCTGTGGGGGATTGGTTCCTGGAACCCCTGCAGATACCCAAATCCGCATATGCTCAAGTCCCTTATGTAAAAAAGTGTAGTACAATGAATATAGTTGGCCCTGTGTATGCGCAGCTTTCAAGTCTGCAGATACAGAGGGCCGAATGTATACTGGAATTAGACAACCAAGTAAATGGAGGGTGGATGGCGGGAGGTAGTTTTCTCACTGCTAGAGTGGGAGACCACAGACAAGCGAGTAGAGAAGGCTAGAATGACCCAGGTTCTGGATTAGAGTTGAGGCCATCAGTATAAACCTACGATTAGCTTAATGTAAATACAGATGGATAGATATATTGTATATATACACACACATACGATATATATATATACATAAATACTTGTAGATATGTATATGTACATAAGTTGGTATACTCATATATATTTCCTTGCTCTGTGAGCTGAGAGACCCTGGAAGCAATGATACCCAGCAGCAACAAGAATACCTAGCACTCAGATCTTGGTTTCTAGTATCATTCACCACACCCACCCACCCCCCCCCCCCGAAAAAAAAAAAAGAACCAGGGCTCCTTGGAGAAATGTCTGATTCTAGAACTAGGCAGAGTATATACAAGATGAGTCTTGGGCATCTTGTAGTGCCAAAAAAAATAAGAATGCTAAAAAAACAAAACACAGTAACAACAACAAAAACAAATGATGAGGATATATCAAAGGGACACAAGACCAACTGAAAGAGCTTGCAATAACCAAAGCTAGAACAATTTGAGCAACAAGATGAAGTATTATTGGATTATAACCCAAAGTATAAAATAAATACCCATCAAGCCATACTAATATAAATAAATTGAATGAATAAATAAATATGGGAGAAAAGACAAATTTCCCACGCAGAATAACTCCAAATAATTTATGTAGCTACCTCCCCCCACCTCCAAGGAGGTGGAGCACACACCCCTCACTCCTGAAGTGTGGGCTGTGCACAGTGACTTCTTTCCAAAGCATACGGCATGGAAAGGCGGTGGGGAGGGGCCGGGGAGAGTACTTTACAGTGGAGAAACCTGATAACACTACCTCAGTCAGATGATCAAGGTTAACATCAACAGGGAGGTCATGTTGATAGTATGTACCTTTGACATGGTGTGATAAGAATAGCACTTTACCTCTGTGGTCTTCCTCTCAAAAACCCGTAACTCCAGTCTAATCCTAAGAAAAACATCAGACAAATCCCAATTGAGGGACATTCTGTAGAATACATAACTAGTCCTCCTCAAAGCTGTCAAAGCCATCAAAAACAAGGAAAGCCTGAGAAACTGTCACAGTCAAAAAGAGTCCAAGGAGATGTGACAACTAAATGTAATGAAGTATCCTGGATAGGACTCTGGAACAGAAAAAGGACATTAGGTTAAAAACTAAGGAAGTCTAAATGATCTGCGGACTTTAGTTAATAATAATGTATCAGTCTTGGTTCATTAATTATAACAAATGTACCACACTAATGTAAGATGTTAACAATAGGGGGAACTGGGCGTGGGGTATATGAGAACTCTTTTGTATTATCTTTGCAAACATAAAACTACTCTAAAATTTTTTTAAGTTTATTTTCAAAAAACCCTACAGATGCTGATATTTGGGGCATACACTAAAAAAGTCAGCTTATACCCCATTTAGCCAAAGCAATCATAAGAAAGAAAAACAAAGCTGGAGGCATTAGAATACCTGCTTTCAAGCAGTATTACAAAGCTAGCAATCACAACAGTATGGTAGGGGCTTCCCTGGTGGCGCAGTGGTTAAGAATCTGCCTGCCAATGCAAGGGACATGGGTTCGAGCCCTGGTCCAGGATGATCCCACATGCTGCAGAGCGACTAAGCCCATGTGCCACAACTACTGAGCCTGTGCTCTAGAGACCGCAAGCCACAACTACTGAGCCCGCGTGCCACAACTACTGAAGCCCACGTGCCTAGAGCCCATGCTCCGCGACAAGAGAAGCCACCGCAACGAGAAGTCCACGCACCACAACGAAGAGTAGCCCCCACTCGCCACAACTAGAGAAAGCCCACGCACGGCAACGAAGACCCATTGCAGCCAAAAATAAATAAATAAAATAAATTTATTTAAAAAAAAACACAACAGTATGGTACTGGCATAAAAACAGGCACATAGCAGTGGAACAGAATAGAGAGTCCAAACATAAACCCCCATATATATAGTCAGCTAATTTTTGACAAGGGTGCCAAGAATACACAATGGGGAAAGGACAGTTTCTTCAATAAATGGTGCTAGCAAAACTAGATATCCACATGCAAAAGAATGAAACTTACCCTACACCATTCACAAAAATTAACTCAAAATCAATCAAAGATTCAAATGTAAGACCTGAAGCCATAAAACTCCCAGAAGAAAACATAGGGGAAAAGATCCTTGACATTGGTCCAGGCAGTGATTTCCTAGATAAGTCACCAAAACACAGGAAACAAAAACTAAAATAAACAAGTGGGACTACATTAAACTAAAGAGCTTCTGCATAGCAAAGGAAACCATCAATAAATTGAATAGACAATCTACAGAATGGGAGAATTCCCAAACCATATATCTGATAAAGGTCTAATATCTAAAATATATAAAGAACTCATACAACTCAACAGCAAAAAAAGAAAATAATCCAATTAAAAATGGGCAAAGGACCTGAATAGACATTTTTCCGAAGAAGACATATAAATGGCCAACAAATATATGAAAAGATGGTCAACATCACTAATCATCAGGGATATGCAAATCAAAACCACAGTGAGATTTCACTTCACACCTGTTAGGATGGCTTTTATCAAGAAGACAAGAGATAACAACATGGGTGAGGATATGGAGAAAAGGAGACCCTTGTGCACAGTTGGTGGGATTGTAAATTGAGATGACCATTACGGAAAACAATATGGCAGTTCCTCAAAAAATTAAAAATTGAAGTACCATATGATCCAACAATCCCACTCCTGGGTATACATCGGAAGGAATTGAAATCAGTATCTCAAAGCAATATCTGCATACCCATGTTCACTGCATCTTTATTCACAATAGCCAAGATATGGAAACAACGTAAGTGTCTGTCAACAGCTGAATGGATAAAGAAGATGTGGTGTATATATATATACAATGGAATATTATTTAGCCATGAGAAAGAAGGAAATCCTGCCATTTGGAACAACATAGATGGACTTTAAAGGCATTATGCTAAGTGAGGTAAGTCAGAGAAGGACAAATACTGTATGATCTCACTTATATGTGGAATCTAAGAAAACTGAACTTGTAAAAACAGAGAGTAGAATGCGGTTACCAAGGGCTAGGGATGGGGGAATTGGGGCGATACTAAAGGTGCAAACTTGTAACTAGTAAATAAATAAGTTCTGGAGATCTAAGGTACAATATAGTGATTATAGTCAATAATACTGTATTATAAACTTTAAAGTTACTAAGAGACTAAATCTTACCGACTGTTAACATAAAAAGAAATGATAAATATGTGACATGATAAAGGTATTAGCTAATGCTCCTGAAGTAATCATATTACAATATATAAACACACTGCATACCTTAAAATTACACTGTTATATGTCAATTATTTCTCAATTAAGAAAAAAGCCAGCTTATGATCCAATCAACCTACATCAAAACCCAAAAGCCTTACCCATGTAAACAGAGCTTCCTATTAGCTTAATTCCTCACTTTTTTTTTTTTTTTTGACCACACTGCAAGGCATGTGGGATCTTAGTTCACCAACCAGGGATTGAACCCGTGCCCCCTGCAGTGGAAGCATGGAGTCTTAACCACTGGACCACCAAGGAAGTCCCATAATTCCTCACTTTTAAATATGAACATAGCCTAAGACTACTAGACACTAAAGAAAAGTTTCCAATGGTAAAAGCAAAAACCAAACAAGAAAAAAAAAAATGTAGGAAACAGAAAAAAACTTAAAACAAAAACTATAATATCTTTAGGGAAATAAGATATTGATTGTATCCATGAAACAAGAACAAGAGGATAACTAAAAACAAGGGTGGGAGCAGGGGGGAGGGAGAGGAACTATATGACACTTAAAAAAAAATTCAGTACTTTTTTCCTAGCAAGAGTTTTAAGTTCAAAAAGAGAAATTTAACTTTGAGCCATAACTGATAAAAAACTTATATGAATCTACAGGGAACGTCCTAATAAAACTTCTGGGAATAATTTAAAGATGTATTCTCTAACACATTTTCCAATATTTTTTGATTGTATTAAACATTCATATTCTCTGGTTACATTTTACAGCACTCTTAATTAGCTTTGAGTGGTTTAAATCCCACTAATAAGATAATGGCCTCTGAGAAATACATACAGTTGTACTAGGATTGTCTGTAAATGAATAAGGATAATACACACATGCACACATTGTAAACTTTGCTGTAACAATACAATATGATGTATTAAGTTGGTAAGGGAAGAAGAGCATTAGCTGAGGAAAATAAGAGAAATTAAAAAGTTTTAAGATCAAGGCAAGATTTATAGTTAAAAGAATATGTGAAAATATATGAGTTCTAATATTACTAAAAATTAAATTATCAGAATTGATAATTCAGCTGGAAATCATTTATGTGAATTTGCACATATAATTGAGTAAAAAGTCACAGTACATGGACCAGGTAGTGACAAAATTAAATCACTGTGCACAACTTAGGAGACTAAATCATGGGAGGTTTTTCTTCTATCATCTCAAGGTAGACTCTTCTAGTGGCTGAAAGCCTCCAAGAAAAGGCCAGCGCTGAAAGCATCTACTTTCTGAGAACTCAGGACTGCCAGCTGTTAGAATGTCAATATTCTCAAAGGAACCCTCCTACACTGTTGGTATGAATGTAAATTGGTACAGCCACTATGGAGAACAGTATGGAGGTTCCTTAAAAAACTATAAACAGAATTACCATATGATCCAGGGATCCCACTCCGGGGCATATATCTGGAGAAGACTATAATTTGAAAAGATACATGCACCCCAATGTTCATTGCAGCACTGTTTACAATAGTCAAGACATGGAAGCAACCTAAGTGTCCACTGACAGATGAATGGATGAAGAAGATGTGGTAAATACATACAATGGAATATTACTCAACCATAAAAAAGAATGAAATAATGCTATGTGCAGCAACATGGATGGACCTAGAGATTATCATACTAAGTGAAGTAAGCCAGAGAAAGACAAATCATATGATATCGCTTATATGTAGAATCTAAAAAAAAATGTTACAAATGCACTTAAGTACGAAACAGAAATAGACCCATAGACATAGAAAACAAACTTATGGTTACCAAAGGGGAAAGGAGGGGGGGAGGGATAAATTAGGAGTTTGGGATTAACATATACACACTACTATAAACAAAATAGATAACCAACAAGGACCTACTGTATAGCATAAGGAACTATACTCGATATTTTAGAATAACCTATAAGGGAAATGAATCTGAAAAAGAATATACACAGGCACACACACATATATAGACATAACTGAATCACTTTGCTGTACACCTGAAACTAACACAACATTGTAAATCAACTATACTTCAATTAAAAAAAAAAATGAAAGAATGCCAACATTCTCATAATAAGCAACAAAAGTCTTACCTTCTTTCTCCCACATTGCCATACTCCCCTTTATTCTTCTGAATTCTGTAACTCTCTTTTCAAATGTGTATCTGAATCTCTTCTCAGATGCAGACATTACACTGTTTGTTACTCCTCTTATTTTCAAAATGAAAAAAGGAACTATCAAATAATGAGCTCTAAGAAATGAAAACTAACATAGAGAAAATTAAATTTTCAATAGGTTAGAAGATAAAGTTGGAGAAATTGCCTAGAAAGTAGCAGAAAAGTCATGAATATAATTTTAAAATACTGATTTAACAACTACAAAAAGGAATAATAGCTATATCAAAAGAGCAGTGGAGAAAAGGAATGATTTATGAAAGGAGTGATTTTTTTTTTTTATGAAAGGAGTGATTTAAGAAAGCTAAATCCTCACCTACTATAAAAGGAAATCAGTAGCTAATGCTTTAAAATGATGACTCAAGAGACAGTAGGAGATGTATGTTATGCAGAGTCAATGAGGTAAATATTAGAAGAAATAGATAATAGAGTTGAAAATGCTTATTTCTGGTTTTTAAAGCTATGTATATATTCCTTTGACAAAAATTAATTTTTAAAACATGGCTTACACTTACTTGGCTTATGTATATAGAGTTAGAGGTAAGTTAATGTGCAGAAGTGTGGCTTAGGGGAAAGTTCTTATTTCCAAGTGAGCTTTGTTTCAAATTTATGTTATATACTACTTTTAAATACATGTGATCAACATTTATTTATCAGTTTTTAAAGAATAACAATGAATGATAAACATGCTAAGAAAATGAAAATGCAGCTGTTAAGAGCAAAGAATAAGTCAATTTGTGAACATTACAAATTACTTAAGGAACTTTAAAAAATATATATGATCTCAACCTAATTACAAGCACTTGAAAAAAAACTATCTCCTATCTCCCAGCAGGGAATTATCAATTTCACTGTACTTTACAGGTGTGTCAAATAGCAGTTCAAAGTAGTCACTGACGGGAATAGAGACACCGACCTACCAGAGAATGGACTTGAGGACACAGGGAGGGGGAAGGGTAAGCTGGGACGAAGTGAGAGAGTGGCATGTACATATATACACTACCAAATGTAAAATAGCTAGCTAGTGGGAAGCAGCCGCATAGCACAGGGAGATCAGCTCGGTGCTTTGTGACCACCTAGGGGGGTGGGATAGGGAGGGGGGGTGGGAAGGAGGGAGATGCAAGAGGGAAGAGATATGGGGATATTTGTATATGTATAAGTGATTCACTTTGTTATAAAGCAGAAACTAACACACCATTGTAAAGCAATTATATTCCAATAAAGATGTTAAAACAACAACAACAACAACAAAGTAGTCACTGAGGTTACAAGCCTTTCCCAAGCCTCTATAAGCACCAAGGGCTTTTCAAAGGCCTGGACTGGTTAAGGAGCACATGATATTGAATCTCTGGGCAGATTCTAAGAGCATAGCTTTAAAGGACTTCAAAAACGCCTCCTCAACCCAAATTTGCCAAAAGTAGCTTCTTAAATTCAGTCTTCAAAACCCAATTCTATTTCAAAAGCTTTTTTCCCCTTCTCCGGCATCTTTCTGCCCATTAAGACAACTACTGTTTATCATCTCTGTTGGAATTGTCCTACTATGTTGAGTGACAGACTTTTAGATAATAGTGCTCAGAAGCATGTTTATAAACATTGTTATCTCTGTTCAAGTTTATGTATTTTACAACCTTTGAAAATAGAGGAGGGAAACAGCCTAATTCGTTTATCCATTTGCTTCTCTTATCAAACCACAAATTTTCATTATATCCTCATAGGTTTGTTTTCAATTGGACACACAAAGAATGACCGCATCATAATTACAGACTCCCAGGTCTGAGGTGTAAGAATTTTTGGTGATTTGTGATGAGTTTTGTTTGTGATTCACAATAAGTCATTTTTCAAAAGACCCAATTCCATTTTGTATACTCACACTCATCCATAAACAATGTACAAAGCATTACAAGTCATTGGTTATTATTGTTAACCACTTATGTACTAACCACATTTTACTAAATTACCCAGATCTGTACTGATGGAACTGAGGTCGGCATCTAAGCCTCAGTCCATACCCAATGCTGATTTTCAGCTGAATCCACAATAGTCCAAGGAGGGTTTTCAGGCAAGTATTTCAAAACCTGTTAGAAAACTGCAAGAAAAAAAAGAAGTTTTGGAAAGATTGAAAACATGACCTTAGTGAAATGTATACCTTGAACTTAGCTTGCCCCATAAGCCCACAAAGAAAGATAAGTGACACGTCAAACTTGTAGCAGAGAAGGAAGACCTGATTTCACAGTGACAATTTTAAACACACTGCAGAGAGTTATTCAGGGCCACTCCAATTATATTTTTCCTTTTTTGTTTCACCTGATTTTATCTTTCTTTTAATCTCTTCTTCTGCCTAACCACAGAGCTCTCCCTCCCCCACAAAGACAGGAAAGGTGAAAAGTAAACTATCACTAGTATTTATAAACACTCTGTAGCTCAATGTTCAAGCAGCCCTTCTCTGACAGCACCCTACCCCCACTCCTCTTATCTGAGACTTCACTAACATTTAACTTGCAAGTGTCTTGCCTAAGTGTCTTCTCTGACTTACCAATTCTAGCTTCCAAACTGGAGAAAGTGAGAGAATTAATAACCCTCTAAGGGCTTCCCCTGGTGGCACAGTGGTTAAGAATCCGCCTGCCAACGCAGGGGACATGGGTTCAAGCCCTGGTCCAGGAAGGTCCCACATGCCGCGGAGCAACTAAGCCCGTGTGCCACAACTACTGAAGCCCGTGCTCCGCAACAAAAGAAGCCACTGCAGTGAAAAGCCCGCGCACCGCAACAAAGAGCAGCCCCCGCTCGCCGCCAACTAGAGAAAGCCTGCAAGCAGCAATGAAGACCCAACGCAGCCAAAAATAAAATAAATTTATGAAAAAAAAAATAACCCTTGTAAGTGACGTATCTCATCACATAAATACGAGACCAAACCCATTATCCAGTTCAGTTCATGGGTATTTCTTGAGACCATCTGGGCAAGAATAGACTATGTCTGCCATGACGTAAGTCACAGCGGAAAGCAAGTCCTAGAAGTTAAAGTTGCTCAAACGCAAAATATCAAAAGAAATATGCCCTTCCAGGCATTTCACTAGTGATTATCCACAAGTAAGGGAGATATACAGTCAGTGCTGCCTGTTCAGCCTTTATTTTTATGAAGGCAAAGGTTAGAAGAATAAAGACTGCTATCAATTAAATATCATCTGAACTCTGAACTACTGAAGAAAAAGTCAGAGAGATGACTAACTGTAAACTTGGCTATTCCTTGACCCAACTGCAACCAAATCAGTTTAATCCCTAGTCTGAAGTCAGCCTCGATTTAGCAGTTGCTCAAGAAATTAGTTTAGTTCTTCGAATGACCTAAGAGCTCAATTCACAGCCCAGAATGAACCCAAACCTTCAGGTTCATTTATAAAACACTTCCTGTATACCAGGTCCTGTGCTATATGGCATCTCATCACATTTAACCTCCCAAACAACTCTAAGTAGGTGTTATTGTCCATCTTTTTCAGATGTGGAGACCAAGCCATAGAGAGGGTAGGATTACTGAACTAACTGGTAGTGATGAGAGAAGCTAAACCAAGATCTATCCAACTCCAAAGACTATGTCCTTAAGCTCCTTTCAGCTATATCTCTAACCAAGGCTTAAAACTTTATTGGACAAGTAAAGGCCACTATGCATCCAACTGGCCTTTGGACACGGGAAGACCACTCACTCTATGTAAAATAGCCCACCAACCACTACCACTCTCTTCCCTCATTCTACTTCTTTCTAGCATTTATCTCTGAAATCACATCTATTAATTTCACATTCATTTGCACTTCTACTATATTCCAGGCACCATAGATATGGCAGTGAATTACAGAGACAACAATACTTGCCCTCACAGAGCTGACATTATTTATTTAACTTATTCCTGTCTGTCACCATACCAAAATATAATCTCCACAAGGGCAGGAACACTATCTGTCTCATTTACTGCGTATTTCCAGCACCTAGAACAGCCTCGGGTACATGGGTACAACAGACAGCAATCTCTGTCAAAGAATTCTACCTGTGACATCCTCAGCAAAGGTATAGGAAACTGGTCAAAACAATTCACCAAACTGATTTTATTCCCATGCAGAGTTCCTTATAGTGCATTGTCTTAGTGCTATACTACCAATGGCCATTAAATAAATCTTTAAATAAATCCTCTAAGACACAAAACAAACAGCAGTTTAGTTATCCTTAACAGTTAATTTTTCTTAGCAAAAAAAAAAAAAACAAAAAAAAGACCAGTAAAAGACAGCCACAGTACCATACCAGGCAGTAAATGCATATGAAGAAAAAAAGGATTTTAAAATAGATTTTTATTTGCAAAAATAAAAATAAAACTAATCTGAATCGGGTTCCTTCTTCTTTCTTCTTGTCCCTTTTGAGGAAGTCCCAGATTCTGTTCTTCCTTTGCCATGCTCAGTTTGTTGTGTCATCCACTCTTTTTCTAGCTGTTTCAGCATGTCTGCAGTGAGGAGGCCTTGCTGCACCAATCTGGAAGCAAGGGATTTCTCTCCTGCACCAGGGCCAAGTGGTCCAGCAGCTTTACTCCCTAAAGCTTTGGTGCCGTGATTCCTTCTAGTTTGGCTCTTTACTGTTCCTGACAAACGGGACTGGCTTTCTGCTGATGAGTTCTGCAAATTCAGCAGTTTATGTGCCTCTGAAATTTTAATCAGTTTGGTGATGTTATGTACACCATCTTGGATAATGCCATCTAATTGTTTCTGGAGATCTCGAACAAGGCTGGCATCTGGAAACATATCTATAAACCGGTAGCTGGAAAAAAAGACATATTACATTATAGGAACAGCTCTTACCGCAGTCGCTGGACTAATCTCAATGAAGTAACTACATCTTGACACTGACTCATTCCAAATATTCTGTTTTTGCAAAACTGTGTCCAGTGCCTTTGCTCAACCTTTATTTCGGCCAACACACTTAAGGAAGATGTTGTTATGAGAGTCGGTCATTGCTCATATCTTAAATGATTCCAATATGCTCCCCTAGTGGGACATGCCCCTCCTTTGAGAACCACTGATCTACAGCAGTACCTCTCAAATCACGATGTATACATGAGTCACCTCAGGATCCTGTTACAATGCAGAATTTGATTAAGCCTTGGGTGGGTCTGCTATTCTCTATTTTTAACAAGCTCCCAGTTGATAACAAGGCTTTTGGTCCAGGGATCACCATTTGCGTAACAAGGATCTAGGGGACTTTCTCACCTACCTATCGTAACTAGAATCGTAAGAACTCCTTAAGTCATTTTTGGCATAGGTATAAACCAGGCTCAACTGCCTTAATGGGCAATAAACATAAAATAGAGCACGCTGCAAATATGTCCCTAATTTGAAAGTGCAGAAGACCATCATAAAACCTTTGATTCGCCCTATCACTTAAAAAATGAGAGCACATACAGGAAAAAAACTGGTACCTTAGCCACAGGTAAAGATCCAAGACATCATGGACAGCTTCAAGATCCATGAGGTCTTTAATATTCTTAGGTGGAAGTAACGGCCATTTAATATATCGTCGTAACCATGAGAAGGTCAGGGGCTCATTCCTGCTATACTGCCTGGCAAACTGAGAGAAACAGAAGAAACGAATTTGGTAAAACAATCAGAATTCACTTCAGTCTGTGACCAGAAAAAAAAAACAAAAAAAACAGCACAACAAAATGTTAACTGTGGCTATATCTCAATAGGCAGGCTGATTTCTCTCCTTCTTTATACTTTTCTGTATTTTAGAGAACATTTAATGTCTTATAAAGGTATTTTTTTTTTAAAAAGGGATGATTTCCTTCTTTCTTCCAAAACCAGGGCAACAATATGTACATGAACTAGCTTTCCAGGGACTGTCTATTAACTTTTATGAACAATTAATGTTCTAAGTTTCAGGCAGACAGTACCTGAAGACTCTCATTCCTTCATGCAATAGTCCTATAGCTTCAAATATGAGCTTGTATTTTTTAATATCCTCCCTTATTATAAAGAAACTCTTTGAGGTGGCTTTGTGCAAGGTTGGTCATGAGTCAATCAAACTAGTAAAGAGACTGCCTCTTTACTAGTTATATAGTTTTGGCCAAGTCACCACTGTGCTTCAGCTTCCTCATTACCATAACACCACCATACCTCCTTCTTGAACCACAAGACACTCTTGGAGGATATGCCGCCTCCCAGACAATGCTAGGCATTATTATGCATCACAATATACTATAGGAGACAGAAATAAAACTATGCAAGAACTATCAAGCAGAAGTTTAAAATCTTTAGCTTCAAGGATAAGGTGATTTCAAATGGTTCATTTCCTAATTAGGGAAAATTATCTCTAAATACTTACCCTAAGCAAGGTCAATACTTTAGAGAGGCAGGGCAGTTTTCAAATAATTGTGGTTAAATAATGTTACAATTTTATTAATTTCAGTCTGGTGCATTCTGCTAGGTTTAATGAATGCCAAGTAGGACAGCCATGAAGAATGTAAATGTGACCACGCTAACTTACTAATAAGCAGGACATGCCAAAAAGTTCTCTTATAAAGGCAGTGGCTTTAATATTTTTGGCCACAAACAACTAATGGAAGCCCAATATGTAAAAGAGCTAAGCATGGAGCTGCTCAGAGACGGGGAGGGAGAGAGGCCCATGCAGGAGCCATGGAACACAGTTTCAAAACAACTTCCTAAGGGCCATCAGAGACCATCAGTGGGATTGAGCTCCTTTATACTTCAGTAATAATGGAGATCAAGAAAAAAGAAATATCTCTAGATTTCACATTTTAATCTGTAAACACAACACGTAACAACTATTGACCTGTACTGTTCCAGACTCCTTACTCCTTAGTAATATGCTTCCGCTTTATTAGGGTAGCTGCTTGAAGAATGGTGTAAATGGGGTCAGGGCCATGGGCTCCAGCTCCATCCAGGCCAGTTTTTTAAGTTTAAGGCTTTGTTCCATAAACTTCAACCTTATGCTAGTTAGCTCTCTCACAAATGCCAGCTCTAAGAAACATAGAGCTGGTGATAGCTGGACACAGTAAATAGCTGGACACGGAACACCTCTGAGACACATTAAGGAAAAAAGAAAAAGGCAAGCTACAGACTAATTCATTGTAACATTTATGGGAAAGCACACTAACCCAACAAAAACTAGAATTTCTACTCATACAGGTATGTAGGCAAACGTAACGGAAAAGGTCTGCAAGGATACACAAAGCTGATAATAGTAGTTATGCCAGAGGACTGAGACTGAAGGTGGTAGCCCAATTTAACCTTCTCTAATGTTTTAATTTTGCTCACACAAAAAAAGTACTTATGTATTATTTATGTAACTTTAAAGTAATTTAAAACATAAGCTTATAAATAGATTTGATAAGAAGAGAGCTAGTATGCAGAAAGCTAACAGCTATTAAGAAGATGGCAGTGAAACTACAACAATGAATCAGGAAAAGATTCGAAGAGGAAACCTTTGGGTTTAGTGGGGAGGGCGCTCCAAGCAGAAGCAAGAGGGAGAGCAAGGGCCCAGAGATGTGAGAGGACACGGCAGGAGACTGGAAGTTCAGCTTCTACTGCCTTTGCCTAGTCCCCCTGTTTGGGTGAATCTTGTGCTCAGAAGTTAGAGATTTGTATCCCTACCCAAATGAGTTAAAAGAAAAGAGGCTGGAACCTTGGCACCAAATTCACACAAGACAGCCATCCCTGGCCCAATGCCTGATAGTTAAGAAAACTGAATACTACTGCCACTACTGACCCCAAAGCCACCTCCCTTCCAAAACATATTACCCAACACCAACAAGGAAAAAGTATATCATCAGGCAAAGACCCCTTTCCTCGAAAAAACTGTTTAATTATTTGTTTTATCTTCTTCAAAAAGGCTACCATATAAGCCCAAATACAAAGCAAGACTTCTCCTTCCCCCAAAATATTATCTGTAAGGAAAAAGAGCCATTTTTATTTAAGTTCGTACACAGTATCTCATATTAAAGGGTACTCTCTTATTTCTTTATTTTGAATAACAAACTATTGTTTGGGGAAAATGCATCAACCTGAAACAACTCAAAATATCACAAAGATAAAGGCTTACCTGTAACAATGAAGAACAGACAAAAGGCTGCTTCTTGTTGATAGGGGCTGTGCAGAAAACATACCTCACTCGTAGACTTAATGGAATATGCTGGATCAACTCTGCAGAAAATTTAAAATCATCCATATTGCAGACAAAATACTGCCCATCAACTTGTGAAAAGTCTACAAAAATATCCTGGGGGAAAAAATATATTAAATTACTGGACTACCTAGCTGGGCATGAATAAAGTACTCAAGTCTATAAATGACAATCGCTTTAATCCATTAACAGACTTCCAGAAAGGCCTGCTTAATTCACTGCCTCCTCAAGCTAACAGACTTCCCCCATAGCCTTCCCGACCTGAAATACTCAGAAAATTCCTCAGGACAAAAGTCCCAAAAGATTTGGAGAGAAAGTTTCCGCTTTCAAGATAAACTTCATAAACAGCAACTTCACAAAAACAGACTATCCATTCATGTCCACAAGGTTAACCAGTAACTGTCTGACATACTGACCTTTTTAGAAAAGCGATGTAAGAGTTTCTACTTACAATGAGGTTAGAAAGCGTTGTATCAGGGAGATGGTAGGCAAACATTTCAATCTGTTCAGCAGTTGGATGAAGACCAGCTGCCTTTAGTAAAGAAAAAACAACCATAAGCTTATTTTTTTTTTTTTTAAGGATAAGTTTTCTTAAGTTATTTCAAGATAAGTCCTATATTCAGGTTAAGCTATTACCAAATGAGTTAAGGGACAAGAATTTGAGTAAAACAGAGAAAAGCATCATACTTTGCCATTTATTACCAACTGGGAAAGCTGACGAGATGATTTAGTAAAACTAACCAAGTATACCCATTGAGTAATTAATCTTTTGCTTATATTTTAGTTATATTTCTAAAATCTATGATGACCTGACAGAGTACCACAAATAGTTTCCGGGGTCCCAATTCTCTCCACTGAACAAAAACGAAAAAGGAAAACCCAATCACTTTAACCAGGGCAATAAAACTGACATACATACATAAAAGAGAAAATGTCTAAATTGGAGGTCAGCTATCTCTTTACCTGTATATTTACAATGTTAAGAACTGCCCACAATAAGTATAAGCAAGAAAATAAGAGAGAAAAGGAATGGGAAAAAGAAAGAGGAAAGGAGGAGAGAGAGATGAGTCATGGGAGGGAGGAAGACGATGAACACAAGAAAGGAGCTACACAGGAGGGAGATGGGGGAGATTCATTATCAGCTGCACTCTTTTTTTTTTTAATTAATTAATTAATTTATTTATGGCTGTGTTGGGTCTTTGTTGCTGTGCACAGGCTTTCTCTAGTTGTGGCGAGCGGGGGCTACTCTTCGTTGCGGTGCGCAGGCTTCTACTCATTGCAGTGGCTTCTCTTGTTGTGGAGCACAGGCTCTAGGCGTGCAGGCTTCAGTAGTTGTGGCTCGTGGGCTCAGTAGTTGTGGCTCGCAGGCTCTAGAGGGCAGGCTCAGTAGTTGTGGTGCACGGGCTTAGTTGCTCCGTGGCATGTGGGATCTTCCCGGACCAGGGCTTGAACCCGTGTCCCCTGCATTGGCAGGCGGATTCTTAACCACTGCGCCACCAGGGAAGCCCTCAGCTGCACTCTTTTTTTTTTTAAATAATTGTTTTAGCTGCTCAAATGAGTTGCATCATTTTTTGTTTTTTTGTTTTTTTGTTTTAAATTTATTTATTTATTTATTTTTGGCTGTGTTGGGTCTTCGTTTCTGTGCGAGGGCTTTCTCTAGTTGTGGCAAGAGGGGGCCACTCTTCATTGTGGTGCGCAGGCCTCTCACCATCGTGGCCTCTTTTGTTGTGGAGCACAGGCTCCAGACACGCAGGCTCAGCAATCGTGGCTCACGGGCCCAGTTGCTCCGCGGCATGTGGGATCTTCCCAGACCAGGGCCCGAACCCGTGTGCCCTGCATTGGCAGGCAGATTCTCAACCACTGCGCCACCAGGGAAGCCCTCAGCTGCACTCTTAACAAAAGCTACAGAAATGACTTCAACCACAGCTTTCCTCCAGGAACTTTTCCTTGCATTCTCTCATTTATATACCCTTTTACGTGGGGTCACTAAAATCAGATGAGCCTTAATTAGTGAATTTTCCAGGCAAACTTTAATTTGTTAACAGTTTGTTTAAAACATGTACACTTCTGCCTCATTAACTACACTAAGCAAAATTTAACCCTGTCCTTACTGGTTCGAAGTTGTATAGCTTAATGCTATTTTTGCCCCACACACATAGGTTTCTTCTACTTCCAAGCTTCTCACAATTTTCAGTCCGCTGACATAGCTGTGTGCCCACCTGAAGCAACCGTGCCCCTATCCCCACCCACTGCTAGATTATAGGAAGAACTAAAGGAAAGTCAGGTTTACTAAACTTGTTATATTATGGCTACATTTGTAAAATCTGAATCTTTCACTTGCATACCATTCTCTAACCAAGGGGTCTCTATTAGGCCTCTCAAAAGCAATAAAGCAGGGTTTTCTCTTCTTTATTTTTTTATTTATTTACTTTTTTTATTTTTGGCTGCGTTGGTTCCTTGTTGCTGTGCACGAGCTTTCTGCAGTTGCAGCGAGCGGGGGCTACTCTTTGCTGTGGTGCGCGGGCTTCTCATTGTGGTGGCTTCTCTTGCTGCGGAGCATGGGCTCTAGGCGCGTAGGCTTTGGTAGTTGCGGCACGCAGGCTCAATAGTTGTGGCTCGCGGGCTCTAGAGCGCAGGTTCAGTAGTTGTGGTGCACGGGCTTAGTTGCTCCGCGGCATGTGGGATCTTCCCGGACCAAGGCTCGAACCCGTGTCCCCTGCATTGGCAGGCGGATTCTTAACCACTGCACCACCAGGGAAGCCCAAAGCAGGGTTTTCTTGACATGATTTTCATGGCACAAAATTTCCTTTTGCTTATTTGTTTTCAGGTGTCTGAGGCAAAAGTCTGGAAAGTAAGTGAAGGAAGGAATGACTGTCCTCCACAGAGAAGTAGCAATTACTATGTTACACCTTACCTTTATAGGCTCCACAGGCCTATTCAAAATTTCCTTTAATAAACTGAGGTCTTCTCGATTCATTGTTGTAACCTCTCCTTCTTTAAATTTTGAACTGAATCTACCAGCTCTGCCAGCAATCTGCAAGGCTTGAGAGGTGGTGATTGGTTCTATTTCTTTCTCTCCCTTTTCATTGATACTGGGCTTCATAAGGGAGTAAAAAATAATTCTTCTTATGCTCCTGAAACGGAAATACAAATGATCTCACGGACTGCTGCCTGAAAAACCGTCCATCATTTGATTCGTTACAGAAATGCTCACTCTAATTCTAGTTTAGGCCTACTTGCAATATTGCCCACTGTTTACAAAGTAAAGTAAAAGGGTTTGTTGGTAATTCTTTTTCTTCCCTTTAGATAGCATTTTTTAACAACTGTGTACACTTACTAAAAATCATCATCAAATTATACATTTAAAATGGGTGAACCGTATAATATGTAAATTATACCTCAGTAAGGCTCTAGAAAATAACTTTTTTACAAATAAACCACATAAAGCCTTCTTAGGCTACTTTTAAACATTGACTGCTGTTAACGGCTTTGAATAGTTCTTTCATGCATAAAGGTACAGTTGCATTCATTCCCCGGAGAGGCATACTCAGGCTCAATATTGCTAACCCCTAAAAATAGTGGCTGGCCCTGCACGCCCAACAGGCACACACCCTTGTTGACTGAGACACTGAAAATAAAGTGAGGTAATGCAATAGGTTAGCAGTGGTAGGAAGCAGCACCCAAAAGTCCAAGTGTTATGTGATGTTTTCATTTTATTCCCTCAACAGGTGTGAGCGAGATAAATCTCAGATCTATACTATAATATCCATTCTCCTCAACCAAAGTGTCTGGTCATTCTAATGCCAATTGTAAGTTTTTTCATTTCCATCTAACCCACTGAATATCCATGACTATTAAAAACAGATTACTTACAAATTAAGTCCCATGCCGACTGCATCTGTAGCAACCAGGATTTTGCATGGGTCATCAGGGTCATTAAACTTTCTTGCTTGAGCAAGTTTGGTCCCTAAAACAGGAACAGTTTATGTTAAATCAGTATTCTCAATCTTCTACTACATCCCACTAAATATATCTCGGAAACCCTTACCTCCTACTCTCCATTTTTATGGATAAAACTCTTATTGTTTCAAACTTATTTCTTTACATTCTCAAGGAGCCACTTATCCTTTATTTCCATTCCACTAAGTATACCCACAAAGAGCAACACAATCCTCTTATCATTTCTGAGGACACTTATCAATAGATTTCTGGTAATCTTTTAAGAATATTACCAAGTTCATATTTTAAGGACATTTCTGTAAGAAAATCATCAGCTCAACATTTAAAAATACAGTCTATTCATAGCAAGTAACAAGAGCTATAATTAAAATACTTCTATCACCACAAAGGTGACTAGAGAAATATTTATTTTATATGACCTATAACAAATTACACACCAAGCAACTTAATTCATATCTTTTACTGTGTTTTCTAGACATATCGCAACATAAATGGCAAAAACAAGAGATTTCATATCTTGTCATGATGAAAGCCAATAATTACCAGGTGGGAGACTGCCATATATAACAGCTGATTCCAATCCCCGAATTTCAATCTGTCGACTCACAGAATAAATATCATTCTTGCTAAAACAGACAATGCAGTCCCCAGGCCGAAGGTTGTCTAAAGATTCTAATGCGTGATCCAGCACAAAAATGGGGGTAAGCCTCTTATAGGTTCGAACCTACAATAAACGATATGATATTGTAAAATAACATACCTAACTCAGCTTCTTCTAATATTGTGAAAAACAATCAAGAGTAGCTAGAAACTGGTAAGTTCCAACTTTTTCAAGAGAAAATACAGAAAAACATTTATTTTGATATTATAAATGTTACCATCCATTCTCACTGGTATTACTAAATTAACAAAATGTTACAGAGGATTTCATAAATTTTCAAAGCACTTCCATATATATTTGATTTTTATGGCAACGTGGTAATTTCAGAAGGGTTATTAACTATTATTTCCCTTTTATGAAAGAATAAAATAGAGTCTAATAAAAGATCACGTCTGATGAGGATTTTTCCAGTTCTAGCCTTCTGTGATTTGCCTAAAAACACAAAGTGAATAACAGCAAAGCCAAGACTAGAACCCAGAATTTCTTCCACTATATTCCACTATCTCTCCCTGAAAGCTGAGCACAAAACTAAAGTAATGGACCAATTTAAAAATATTTCTTCATTTTATTACAGAAGTCTGGTAAAGAAAACAAAAAGTAGGATTAAATGGAAATGAGTTGCTTCCTACTCTAGGAATTTGAAAAACGGTATAAACTATCTCTACCAATCAGATATATATCAAAGTCCCCAATATCTGACATCTGAGACTTTGAAAATCACAAACTTTTGCTGGAGACTCCAACTTCCAACATTCCTGATTTATTTAATTCTAAAGAGTTCTGTTTAAACTCCAAAAGGTTTTGTCAAGAAAAGATAAGGAATCTCCTTATACTTTTGGAGACTTAGGGTGTGACAGCCACGCAGTCAGAACTTTAGTTCATGAGGGTCAACCAACTATGTATGATCTAGTCAACTATGAGGAAATGAAGCTAATCTTTCAAGTTCTGATTTTGCCACCATCTGGGGCCTATGAAGCCACTGCCTGGGTACTCTGGGCTATTTGCTATGCCACCTTGAGAACAAAGTGTATAATCTAGTACCTCCACATCTTCCCCAGTTGTGTACATAAGCTCGGTAACCAGGTCAATAGCAGCAGATTCTCCACACAAATGGATTTCTTCAGCACAGAGTCCTGTTAAATGCAAAATTGGCATTTTTTAAAATTTTAAAGATACAAAATTAAATATGCAATACTTTACATACCAAAAATACTTTAAGTTTGCTTACCTATTGCTTTACAACTTTACCAAGTGTTTTCATATTATCTCTATGATTCTAACCTCAAAACAAAACCTTCTAGTAGGCAAAAATTATCACCACTTTTATAAATCTTGGGGTTTTTAAATTGCTTTGGCCAAGGTTTTGAGTCTACTAGAGGATGAAGCCAGCCTGAACTAGAACCTGCATTTTGATGGTTAATACTGAACATTAGTCCTATACTTTTCTTTTTCAAATTAGGCTCCATGGAATCACTGAGGTGCCTCAGAGGCTGGGGGGCTGGTGGGTAGAAGAAACTCCAAGCTCCTTACCCCTGAGCATATCCACTTTCATCTATTTTATATTACAGGCTTTAGTGTATAGTCTTTGTTTACACAAAGAGTTCCTATGCTTTAAAATTTGAAAACACTTGCCCTACAACATGCTGATCAAAAATTCACTCCAATATCAAGCAGGAGAAATGTTCATTCATGTCTATGGACCTCACTTGCAGGAGCCTATCCTAAAGAAGTAATAAAATGAATAAAAAGTTACGCCTACAAAGATTTTTACTGCATCATTAATCATAGGGAAAAATGTTCGACTCTTTGGGACAAATTACAACTGGTATCCCACATCCACAGGTTTCGCATCTGCAGATTCAACCAACCGCGGATTGAACGTATTCAATCCGCGTCTGGTTGAATTCATGGATGCAGAAGCCATCCAACTGTAAGGGATTTGAGCATCTGCAGATTTTGGTATCTGTGGGGGTCCAGGAACCAACATCCCACAAATACCAAAGGACGACTGTGTAGTACAGTTCTTCAATGGAGAACATGCAACATTAATATGTGGTATGAAAAAAAAGTCTATGAAACAACAGAACTGAAAAAAAAAGCAAGATAAAAATTATATATTCACAAAACACCATACACATGAGAAAAAAGACTGTCATGAAACACCAAAATGTTAATAGTGGTTGTGTAAATATGGCAAGATTTGAACACTTTAATTAAGTGATTATGCTAATTTTATCATAGAAAAAATGGACTTCCCATTATTAGAACAATATTTAGAAAATTAAAGCTCACACTTAGCTGACGTTTTTGTTTGATTTGTGTCAAAAGAGAATCTAGCTGCTCTATTTGGCAATGTCAAGCAGATAAATGCAGATAAATCCCAGTGCAGATGTCACAAAGCACAGGTTTTATAGCAATAAGACCACCAACCTAGTAGTGCTCTGGTCCAGGCCCATCCTCTGGCTGGATCTTTAATCATTTGAATTTCATCAATCACGGCCACTTCATCTTGAAATAAAAAGTTATCATGAGCAAGACAATCTACTTCAATAGTATTATAAACAAATCACAATACCAAAATTCAAGCTTTCAATACCACCATAATCATCATCATTACTTATTAGGTGCTTCGTTTCTGGCAGGCTTGTTCTAAGTGCTTTACAACTCATTTAATCCTCACAACAAATCCATTAGGTAAGTATCATTATTACTTACATTTCCTTTTTTAAAATTTTTAATCTCATCTTTTTTTTTTTTTTAATTTAAAAAAAAATTGTCTTTGGCCACGCCGTGCAGCTTGCGGGATCCTAGTTCCCCAACCAGGGATTGAACCCATGCCGTCATCGGCAGTGAAAGCGAGGACTCCTAACCACTGGACCACCAGGAAATTCCCCTACATTTACATTTTACAGAAGAATAAACTGAGACCCAGAGAAGTTAAGTCACTGGCCCTAGTGTAAGATTTAAAACTGTGAAATTCAAACCCAGACCATCTCTACTGCACTGCCTCCCAAACTGAACAGGTTCAATTGTCCTATTTTCTGCAATCTCAGAGGCAGCCTGGAGAATCTGCCTAATAAGAACACATCCACACAGCAGTTGAAGTAGCTCCTGGGACCAAGGAGTAGATAACCCTGCAGTAAAATGAAGCGCCTCAGGAATCCAGACGGGTGTCAGGAGGAGAACCGGAGAAGAACGTGTAATTCCCTGAGCTCCAGCTCTGCTCCTTCTTAGGGGTTTTAAAGCTTATTATTATGGTAAAAAAAATAGTGGCTCATTTTATTTTCTAATGCCAAAATGCTTCCAACCATATTATTTTATTCTTTTTAAGTCATATAAATTATATTTTAGTTTGCTTCCCAAAATACCAAGGATTTGCAAGGAGCATATTTTAAAAAAAGGAAAAATTTAATATGCCCACAATGACACTTAACAAACAAAAGAAAGCTAATTTTATACTGAAAAACCATCAGATTAAAAATTACTAGCATATCTGAGCGTATACAAACAAGATTAGAAAAGAGGGGGCAGAAGAAGGAATTTTGATTTATATGTGCTATTTTAATTTTTACAATGTATTACTTTTAGAATAAATGGATTTTTTTGAAAACTATCCATTTACTCAGAAAGTTAAGATTATTAAAATGAAAAAAGCTACCAAATAGTACATAATATATAATCCCTATTTTATTTAATATACACACCCATGATGCACACGTAAGTATATGCATACACAATACAAACACAATCTAGAAAATATACACCACAGGGTTAACACTTGTTGATTCTGGATGGGTGGAATTGGGAAATATTTTTTTTCCTTCTCTTTGCATTTATTTTTATGTTTTCTATAATGAAGAAATGATTGCCTACATAATAAGGAAAAAAGTTAATTTTCATTTAAAATACTTTCAAAACTACAGTACTTAAATAGAAGTTCTCTGTGGTACTATATGTAATAGTGAAAAACTTTAAACAACCTAAATATTCTTTAATAGAGGAATGAATAATTTTAGTCATAATATGGAATACTACATAACAATTTAAATGAATAAATGTGATATATATTCATGATACATATATATGTAAACAAGACTAGATCTAAAAACGTGTAAAATAAAAAGCAAGTTGTGGAATAATAATGCAATATGATAATCATGTAAATGTTTTAAAACACACAATCCACAGTATTGATAGGCAATACATAACAGTGATACCAAAAAAAAAAAAAAAAAGGGAAAGGTATATACCAAATATTTGATAGCAATTGGATCAAAAGAGGGGAGAGGAATTGAACTGGGGAGTGATACAAAGGAAAATTCATACTTATTGACATTTCAGTTCTTTTAAGAGAAAAAGGGAAAGAAATTCAAAAGCAAACGTAAGAGAATGTTTGGCATTTTTAAGTAGTGGTAAGTCCTGGGTATTTGCTGTACTATTCTTTTCTTTGTCTCAATTTAAAATTTTTTTCACAATAAAAAACACATTCCACATGTTCATCTGAATTTTAAAATAAAAAAATACTAAACCATACAGTTTTTAAAATGGTATATACATACAAGGAGTTGTAACACTGCACATCTCAACAGTACAAGCAACATGGGCAGCCTGTTTCCCATCTGGCTCTACTGTCACACGTTCTTCACCTGTTACCAAGTCACATGGCACACCCTAAGATGACAAAAAGAAAACTGGAATTATTTCCACCTTGAAAACAATAGCAAAAAGAAGTTTTGGATGTTTAATAGAGTATTCTCTCCATTACGTCAAATTTATTTGTCTAATAGTTGAAACAAAATATTCCCAATCCTGTAAAAAAAATTTTAATAAGAAAATAAAAGCCACTCTCTTATATAACCTAAGTAAACTTGGAAACATCTCAAATCAGCTAATTCTCAGGTAACGAAAGCATGAGAAATTGCAGCAGTTTCACTTTTTACCTTTGTACTATTTCAATAGTTTCTGTACCATTTTAGTTTATTAAAATGAAATTGTTTCTATGTTCAAGAAGAATATTATAAATAAAATTTAAGAATATAAAGACCTCCTAATATATTTCTTTGAGAAGGACCAACATCAATGCTATGGTGTATTTGAGTTACCAACCACCCCGGTCCACTCAGGACTGAGGGGTTCCCCAGGATGAAGAACATTTGGTGCTAAATCAGGGAGAGTCCAGGCAAACTGGAACAGCTGGTCTCCACAGTGGCCTGAAACTGATGAGGAAACATCAGACATATCCAAACTGAGGGACAATTTACAACACAACTGACCTGTAGTCTTTCAAAATGTAAAGGTTATGAAAGACAAAGAAAGACTGAGGAATTGTCCCAGATTAATGGAAACTAGAGACATGACAATAAAACACAGGGGGAGACCCTGAACAGAATGCTGGGATCAGGGCGAGGGTGGGGGGGTGCGGACGGGGAAATGGAGTGGTGGCAGTGTTATAGTACAATTGGCAAAATTTGAATATGGACTGTGGATTAAATAATGGTATTCTATCGATATTAAATGTCCTACTTTAAATGAATATCCTGAGGCTATGTAGAAGAAAGTCTTTGTTCTGTGGAAATACTTTAAGTATTTATGAATAAGGAGGCATTATGTATGCAAATTACACAAATTATTCAGAACATAATAAAAGAGAATGCAAATCACCTACCAAAACGGGTTGATCTTTCATTATAAAGTCATAATAAAATAATGAACTAAAATGTGGCCCCTTTACTGAAATGATGCCTCAGACCACAGGGCATTCAGTCCTTTTCTCAGTCTTTATCGTTAGTTCTAGTTCACAGCATCAAAGGTCTAATCTTAAAAAAAGGTAAATGGAATACAACAGAGTAGGTGGGTAACTCTGAGGAGACAAAGAAGGGGTTCAGAGGGCATTTCCTCTATATCAATATTTTCTTTTTCTTTTTTTTGGCTGTGCCACATGGCTTACAGGATCTTAGTTCCCTGACCAGGGATTGAACCCGGGCCCTCTGCAGTGAAAGCACCGAGTCCTAACCACTGGACCGCCAGGGAATTCCCCAATAATATTTTATTTCTTAAAAAAAGTTTAAAAAAAAAAAAGTATGGCAAAATATTAGAATCTGATGGGAGCTGGGTAGTGGACTCAGGTTATCTAAATGTTATTCCCTGCATTTCTCTGTATATGTGAAATATTCTGTAATATTGTATTTCACTCATTCTAATACACACGTTTTTTTCACATTTTAGTATCTCTGAAACCAGGATACCTCTTAACAATGGATGGCATGTCAGAATTCAGTCGGCAGCATCATCTTCTTTCTCAGTTTTACATAAAATAACAGTACATCTTACACTTGATGGCTTGTTAGATGCAATGCAATATGGCACTTTTTGTTAACAGTAAATTACTACATCCCCCTCTACCCCCTTCACTCTACTCTCCCCCAAATTAACAAGAAAAAGAGAGAATATTTGGTAATATACTAACAGCAGCATTACTCTTTTCGAAGATCTCATGTGCCAGTAATTTTAAAGGGCCACAATATACTCCAGATTTTGCTGACAAGTATTTCTGGATTGCATGATAAGTCTTTCCACTGTTTGTGGGACCTGAATGGAATATTATCTTCCGCTGTAAGGCTCTGGCTTCTGGGTACCTAAAACATGAGTAGGTAAACAGCTTAATTCCATTAACCTCAAAATCCTGGCAAAGGTATTAAATGAAAAAAATTCCAAGGAAACATCCTCTTAACATTCATAAAATAGCATCTTTGAAAAATTAAATGATGAGTTTCATATCCACACTAAAATGACTGCTTTCCAAGAATAGCATTTACTAACTAGGGGACAAAAAAATCCAAATGCAAATTAATTTACTGGATATTCTTGCCACTGTACAAATCCCCTTCCCCAAGAGTTACCTAAAATAAGTTTAAACTGCTAACAGCTCCAGAGATTTGTCCACGTTATTTCCACAGCTCTACATATGCCCTATAAATAAATATTCCTAGGCTTCTGAATTTCAGCATATACAATAAAATGACTGAGTCTTCTGCTTCTGGCCATGAGCACTTGCCCTCTCACCATAAACAAGTACAAAACTGGACAAAATATATACAGCAGCTGCCTGGGGACACGGACAGGAGGCAGTGCAGGACTACAAGCCCCAAAAGAAAGGAACACCTGAGATGAGCCCTGCTGTGCCCCGGTAGGGCACAAGGAGGTGGAACCCAAGCAAGGTAAAATAGTCCCACTGAGCTGAGCAGTAGAGATCAAGTTCAAAGCTGCTGAAGCAGCTGGAATTTGAAGGCCAGAGTGTGAAAGAGAAAAAAGGGCGCAATAGAGGGGGTGCCTTGAAGCCTGTGTGGGAGTTCCTTGGGTCCTTGGCCAAGGGCTGGGCTGAGCATGTGCAGGGCCTAACAGAGGACAGCTTGCTAAGAGTCTGAGTGGAAAGTCTCAAAGAGGTGGCAAAGTGCTAGGAGATGCTGGAGTTCCAGCCACAGTGGTGGTGGGGAGAGCTCATTAATAGCGTATTCAGCTGAGACATCAGAAAGGCCACACCAGAATTGTAAGGATGACACCCTAAAGGGCTACTCTAGATCTGCCCTAATAAAACCTTAAACCAAACCTGATTAGGATTCAAGGGGAGATACCAGTTAACTGCCTGCCAAAACTGCCCACTTTTCTAGAGAAAACAAAACAATCTAGACAACTTATGATTTATCATCCAGCATACAATAAAAATCTATAATGATCACTAATTTCCCAAGATTAGAAACTGAACATTTCAAATCCACAAATAAAGAAACTAACCAGTTAGGCGGTATTCTTAGGTCACTGATTTTACGTAGATCATCCTTACATTCCAACACAGGAAATATCTGTTTTGCATGTCTCAAGAAAAATGGAAATAAATCATCCACGTGAGCTGGAAAATAAAACATTGCATTAATATGTGCAATCTAAGTGTTACCCATAACTGAACTGAATGAGAACTTTACTCTTAGTGAGCTAAATTAAGGGGACATCGCCAGAATAAACAGAAAAACCCTAAAACAAGGAACTCCATCCTTTCCTGAGATCCTGCTTTGTCTTACATTTTCCTCCTTACTTCACTTATATTTTCCAGGAAAACAGAAAATTGGCTTTCAACAACCATGTTCCACTTCTTCTATGCAAACAGGTAAAGATCAGCATTGATGAAAGTTCAGTTAAAAACAAAGAACCTGGGGGAATTCCCTGGCAGTCCAGTGGTTAGGACTCGGCACCTCATTGCGAGGGGGCCCGGGTTCGATCCCTGGTTGGGGAACTAGGATCCGCAAGTGGCATGGTACGGCCAAAACAAACAAACAACAAAAAACAAAGGACCTGGGAATATACATTAGAGAGAAGGCCTGTGGTTACTGAAGAGAAATACAGGTGCAAGTATTTTTTAAACTACAGAGACCACTAAGAGACAAAACATGAAAGTGAATTGACTCCTCAGCAAGAAGTCTCCACACCTTAGTGGCTCTGATGAGGGTGGGGCTGTGTCCAATTCTGCTTTGTGTCCAGGTTCTACCTCAGTGCCTGGCCCAGGGCAAAAGTCTAATAGTCAAATACATAAAAATATAACCAAAGCCAAACTGCCTATGGGAACAAAATAATGATGTTCCTACATTTTTTTCTTTTATAGCAAGAGCTTTGTCCTAATATGAGGGAGAAACAAGCCAGTGGCAGAAACAGATGGAATCTGTTATGTATTAATTCTGTCCTGTGTAAGAGTTTATTTCACTGTAGCCTATATTACTACATAGTGAATAGCAGATAATGACAGATCAAGACCCCAGTCTTCCTCCAGCCTAAGACATACGGGTGATTTAATAACCAGTTCAGGGACCCACTATAAAAGCAAAAGGACCTAGAAGGCCTCCTATGAAAGCACTGAATTATTTACAGAGGATATTAACAGGGCTTATTCTAAAGCAAATAAGCCCTAACTAGAGAAATAAACATAGGAAGAAACAGAAAGTATGCTCAACAGGATTTTAAAAAGTCTCTAAACACTTGCCTGCACTGAAGCAAATATCATTCAAAATAATGTGAATGTCCACATCCAGGGAATGAGACTGCATGATATAATTTCTAAAGCTTATGAAAGCTTGGTGGAAGAGACGAGCTGTGGGAAACACAAAATCAAAATAGGTAGGATTTAGTTTTCATTTAATTTCTCATTTTAAAAAATACATATACACATCACACCTAACTCCTCAAAGTGTCTTTTTCTTTTCTTGTAGTACAGCTGGCTTGTTATGATCTGGGCTAAAACTGATATTCTAGTAGAGCATGAAGGAAAGCTGAACACACAGCTCCCCTGCCGTGTGTCTGGCTCCCCAGGTGCATCCTGCCAAGCTCCTGCCTGGAGAGAAGCAAAAGTCAGGGACATTCTCTAGATGACAACTATGTATTAATACGTATGTCCAGGCCACACTAGGTCCCACACAATAATGACAAAGCTGTAATCTAAGCAGTAATGTCTCTAATGGAAATCTTATTAGCCTTACCATCGAGTCCATAATCAGCACTCAGTTTCTGAATTTCTTTTCTCTTGTAAAACTTATCTAAGATCTTCTTTACTTCATCTGGAAGAAAGATATAAAAATTTAACATATGTTTAACATTTGTTTTCCAGATAGAGAAATGCCCAAAGAGCAAAAGAAACCTGAAGTCATAACACTCAAAGTAGCAGTCTACTGAGTGTTGCAAGAACTTGAAGGTTTTAGTTGATCACAAACTCTTTGTAGTTTAATAGTGTCTAGAAAAAGTATAAAGTCAAACAATGCAATATTCCTGTAATACTGCAGAAGACTAAGCAAGGTGCTACAGGATTAGCATCACCCCTAGCCTCCATCAGACCACTTTTAGATAACCATGTTCTGTTTTGTTTACTTACAACCATTCTGAACATCAAATAGTGAGCAGCTAAAGGTATCTAGAAAGATAACCAATACTGTGAGGGCCAGATCATTATGCTTTCATGTGAATGACTAAAGGAGCCAGGGATGATCTTTAGCTTGAAGATGATTTTAGGGAGAACAGATTATACATATTTTGTTCTAGATGGCATAACTAAAGTCAGTGGGAAGTGAAGGAAACAGATTTCAGTGTAATTTATACAAGAACTTCCTAATAATTAGAACAGGGAAAAGGGGTTGCCTCACAAAAGTGCCAGCTCCTTGTCACTGAAAGTACTCAAGCAAGGCTTAGATGACTGTATTTCAAGGGTGACAGCAGAGAAATTACTGTGCTATAGTGGAGGTTGAATTAGATACCTGCTGAAATAACATGCCACTATGAGTCCCTAATTTTACAGGTGAAAATACTTTAATCAAGCTGAGATTGTATTAACAGTGCACACGTTAAAACACTACTGCATTATTCTGTAGAGATAAACATTTTACTAATCCAGCCATACACTCTACATTTCTGGGAAGGCAGGCTAAAACTGATACAGTCTTTGCTCATGAAACACAGAAAGGCCAGGTGGCCTGCATTTTCATCCAACCACAACACACACACAACACTCACTGAAGAAATTAAGCCTGAATAAAGCATCTCACTATCAAAACTTTGTTTTACAGAATGAGGGAATTTCAAAGTCGCTGGTTTAGCCATTAGGTTTTCCCACAACTAAATGTAAGATGCATACAAATACATCTACTATCACAGGCAGCTATCCTGGTATTTCTGGGTCTCTGTTACTTTGTACCCAGTAGTTGCAACAGTTTCTCTACAATAGTGGAAAAATCAGTGACAAAAAAGGCACATGCAATTGCTTGGGGAAATTCTGCTGACCTATAAACTCAATACAAACTGAAGACATCACATTTATTAGAATTAATCCATTTTCTGTAACTAATACTCCAGTGTTATGCAAGAATTATGATACTTCACTCAATTTAAAATGCTTCAGTAATATGAACTTTCTCATGCTAAGTGAAAGAAACTAGTCAGGAAGGCCCACGTACTGTATACTATTTATATGAAAGGTCCAAACAGAAAGAGAATGTGGATTAGTGGTTGCCACTGGCTGGGCAGAGGGGACTGGGGGCTAGGGGAATGGGGAGTCACTGTTTCTGGGTATGGGATTTCTTTTGGGGGTGATGAAAATGTTCTAAAATTAGATTATGGTGATAGTTTCACAACCCTGCAAATACACCATTTAATTACACTTTAAATGGATAAACTTTATGATATGTAAATCATATTGTACAGCTGTTTTAAAAAATGAATACTACCCACATACTAAAAGTGAAGTTTCTCTGTATCAATACTTTCTTTTATCTAAAATTTAAAAGATAACTGCAAAAACATTAACACAATGGAAATAGCACTGAAGAAAACTTAATCTACTACAGAAGTATATGGAAACATAGTTTTGTTTTTCATAAAAATTAAGCCTTAACTGTCTCATTGTTCTTTTTAAAAATTATTTATTTATTTATTTATGGCTGCATTGGGTCTTCATTGCTGCACACGGGCTTTCTCTAGTTGTGGCTAGCGGGGGCTACTCTTCGTTGCGGTGCGCAGGCTTCTCACTGTGGTGGCTTCTCTTGTTGCAGAGCATGGGCTCTAGGTGCGCAGGCTTCAGGAGTTGTGGCACACGGGCTCAGCAGTTGTAGCTCGCGGGCTCTAGAGCACAGGCTCAGTAGTCATGGCACACGGGCTTAGCTGCTCCGCAGCATGTGGGATCTTTCCAGACCAGGGCTCGAACCCGTGTCCCCTGCATTGGCAGGCAGGTTCTTAACCACTGCACCACCAGGAAAGTCCCTGTCTCATTGTTCTTAACAGAATGACCTGATTTGGGGATCACAGTTATTTCTCATTGAAATTAACGGTGATTAAAGGAGACTCTCTAGATTTCAGCCACAGTAGAAATGACTCAGTACTACAACTTTTAACCAGTTAATAGCTTTCTTCCAGCTTCCTACAATGGGAGTTTGGGATTTAATAACAGGTTCTCTTCTAAAATGTAAATGTACCTCACATGAGTCTTTACACAGAAATGATCCACTTTACTCACTCCACGTACATCTCGATGAAGAACAAAGTAGCTACTACTAATGGTTGGGACTGCTTAAACCTTATGATTTACCCATTTTGTTAAAACGTTTTAATTCGCTTGTTCCACTGTACTTATCAGTAATTAACTAGAAGCCCATTTCTTAATACATCAAAGTTCTATGATCACTCGAGGGTTGGAGAAGCAGGTGGAAAGGTACAAAACTCAACCTCTTCAAAACAGAATTGGAAATGCCAAAGTCACAGTGGAAACACAGGTGGAGAGAAGTGATCAGAATATATCAGAACATCTCTAGGATCCAAAAAGGAAAGGGAGAATCAATCCTGAAGAGACTGTACCAAAGACCACCTAGTAGTGGCATTTAGTTTCCACCCCTTTAATATTACAACTAGTATTACCACTCTTGTTGAATATGAAGAAGTACTGAAATACTGTTCTAGTAGTGGCTGAACTCATGATGAACCTTTTGTATCATCACAAAGGGAATTATAAAAACTAGTACTAGATTTACTGAAACTGCCCCTATTGCAGCAGACAGCTGCATTAGGCCAAATGCCTCCGACCCTTCTGCATCTCTCTCAGGTGATGGCTGTGAGAGAGGACTATTCCCTACACCCTCAAATATATCTGTACCTGATACACCTACATCAAATTACAATGACTTCGTTAGGCTTCTGTTCTTTCTTAAGGTTCCCCTTGTAATCAACAGCATGATTCTCATCCAGGAAGCAAGCTAGCTGTGCTCTGGTCAGAAAAGTGTCGCCTAATACCCTATGCAGAAACTGTCTCCATAATCTTGACCCCCTTAGCATTACACCGTAATTCTGTACTTCATGAATGATTTGCCAGAACATACCAATCCAGGTGTTTTGACAAGCAAGCTTCCCCCAAAACTCTGACTCCAGTTCACTTCACTAATATGGAGCTGAGTGGCTTCAACCCTACGAATCCAAGTTCCAATCTGCATCTACCCATCTACCACTACTAGCATCTATGAGGAAACTACCACAACCTGTCTCAATTAATCTGATACCTTCCCTAGGAGTCACAACTGCTAATAAAATTCACCATGAATATTATTTGTTGTTGTCACATCCTGTAAACATACCAGTGATCAATCAAAAATTAGAAAGAGATCATGTGAGGTGCATCAATCACCCATGGTCAGCCAGGGCTCACCTAGCTTACCTCAGTGCCTGGGTGCTACCTTCCTCCTTCACTGTTCCATTTGAGATCACCCAAAACTTCCAGCTTAGTCAGCTGTCCAAGAAAGGGGAGGGCCACTCTGCCATCAAAGGTAGCTGCACTTCATTGTTAGAACTTCCAAACACTTAAAAATTTGTAACAGTGCCCAAAAGATTTCAAAACACTAATCTGGTGGGACCAGCTGATCATGAGTAAAAATACATCCAAGGAATTTTACACCAGCTATTTTACACCCTAAAGAAAGAGAGGCTTAGAACCTTTATTTATACGATAACCCCAAAATACGTATTTTGTTAAATCCTCACATCAACCTATGCTATATAGTTGGGATAGATTATTTGGGCTCCTAGGGGAATAGTTTTCCCAGTTTCCACACATCACAGATTCTACTGCAGGGTAACTCCATTTTTCAAATAGCAAATGTTTACAAGTGATACTAGTTTACATTTGTTCACCCCTTTACACTTTTCAAAGTGCTTTGCCCAACACGTTATCATGACTTTCACAATCCAGAGATGTAAGCAAAGAAAATATTATTCTCATTTTACCATTTGGGAAATGGAGAAAAGGTAAGTAAACTGTAAATCGGGCCAGTCACTTAAGTGCTGTAATAACTATCACAAATATGCACCATCTTTCTACTTGTAGTCAATCGTGTTCACATGGCTAAATGTGTTACAATCAACCAGAAAAAAATACATATATACATATAATATATATACATATACTTATATACGTATATGTATGTGTTACAATCAACCAGAAAAAATATATATATTACATATATGTTTACATAATATATAAATATTATGTATGTGCTACTGTGTGACTAGATAAATATCTGTCAGTGGTAAAGACTGTCTACTTCATAAGAGTTACTGTAAAGATTAAATGGGTCACTTGCTTAAAACAGTACCTATCTCTAGCAAACACTGAGTATTAGCCATTGTTATTCTTAGAAAAAGAAGAAGAAAATGGAATTACAGAGGTATTCTAGGCAGAGGGAGTATCATGTGTAAAAGCCCTGGAGCACAGTGCACATTTCATCAGTTTGACTGAAACAAAGAGAGTGGCGCGCAACAGTGCTTCTCCAACAGGTACCCACGCCAGATCAGGCAGGGATTGAAGACCCTTTTAAACTGGGAACAATGGAAAAACATTAAACAATGTTTCGCAGGGGAGCAATAGGATTAGATCTTGCCACTTGCTGATGCTAAGCTATTCCTTTCCCTCTGGAGCCCCGGATGACCAGGGAACCTACCACCTTTGGTGCGCACACCCTGATCATGTTCTACCTTGTAGTACAGTTGGTCATCCATAGGTCCTTCCTCCCCACGAGACTGTAAGTTTCTGGAGCAGAAGAGATCTGGATGTGAGTCTGGTTCCTCTTGGCAACCACCATACAGCCTAACACAGTGTCTGGTTTGCGTAGGTACCCAGTCAATGACAAAAACTCCTGAAAGAAATCTTCCTCTGGCTTTTCAATGCCTCACTCCCTTGTCCCTTCTCGGAGCAATAGTTCTGGGTAGCGGGGGAGGAGAAAGAGTACGCTGGAAATCAGTCGTCCACCTAACGACTCAAAAAAGGTGAATCGTCCCATCACAAGAGGGCTTAAACCATTCACAGGACAACAGTGAAAGGGAGAAGGCCATTTCTGGGGCAGCACATCAAAGGATCAATCAGACACAGTCCCAAGCCGTGAGGGGCTCACACGCCAATAAGGGAGGCAGACACTGACAGGCACGATGACAACGCTCGAGGGGACCTCGGGTCTCCAGGGGAAGGGCGGGGGGGGGGGGTGCTGGGGGTAAGCTTCTTCGCGGGCCCTGCAACACCACCCGCGCCGCCCTCGCCAGCTCCTGCACTCACTCTTGTCCAGAGGGCGGGTTAGCTCGGCCCCGACATCGCCGTCCGCGCTGCGGCCCTGCGGTTTCACAGTCAGCGGCACGAACAAGGACGTGTTCGGAGCTTTGGAGCCTCCTGAGGCAGAAGAAGAGGCGCAGGCAACGGCAGGAACGCGCCCCAGAGTCCCAGGAAAGGGCCCAGTGTGGGCGCGAAGGGCAGAGCAGACGGCTGCCCGGGGGCCAGGCTGGCGCCCCGGGGGAAGCCGAGCCCACAGCAGGGCACACCGGGGGAAGGACATTGAGACCGCAGGCTCGAGAAGAGGCTGGCTGGAGCAGCCTGCGGACACGGCGGCGGACAGTGACGCACAGCGCCAGTGCCTACAGCCCGCAAAGACCCAGAACAGCGGAGCTGCCCAGGAAGACGCCCGATCAATAAGGAAAAAGGAGTGCCGGAAGATTGCTCGTAAAGGAGAGGAAAAGCTTAGAAGCGAAAATCACAAAAGATAAGTGCTTGTAAATCCTTGTCCTCTCTCTCTCTTTTATTGGAGATCGGAGCCAGCTTTCTTTAAAAAAATAATCTGGCACCTTTGGGGATGTCACAGATGAGATGCGGGGCCTGCGAGGTGTGTCACATGACGCAAGCTGGCCCTGCGGGTAAGTGTTCGGAAGCACGTGGGCAGTGCGGCCAAGCCGGGTGGGTGCGACTGGTGGAGGCGCAACTCTCTAGGTTGTGGCGCCAGCGTGGCTTGCGGACTCGAAGCTTTGAAGAGCATTTCCCAAAAGTTCCTTAGACTATTAACTTTCGTTTCCTGATAGAAGGCGTTAGAGAACATAACTTGATCTGCCCTTCAGGACCGTTGTTAAGGAATTTTGTTCTACAAGTTCTTAGGTAAACTCCTTGTATGACGTGTGTAGGTACTTATACTTTAATATGAGCAGTTTGTATACATCATCCTAGCAGCTGATATGTCACAGCCGCGTAGCAAAAATATGTTCCCTGTACTCGGGGCAAAGTTTAATTTCTTTTGCATTAGTTGGATACTGTTTCATTTGAGGTTGCAACATCTTAAATTCAAGATATGCCGTTGGTTTTTCCATATCTCTTATTATACTTAAAACATTAAGGTCTTGCAACTTGAAGGAGCACGGCATATGATCTGTAATATTGTATGTCAAATAAGATTTCAGTAACAATTTGCTATTGTGCCTTTGATTCACCGAATACTTTTTAAACATCAGGGATTCAAGTAGACGGCCGTTTGCCCTCAAGAGTTTTTGATCTGGTTTTGGTCATACGAACGGTTAACGTTAAGTAATGAAAATGTTTATTATTCTTAGGCTAATGAGAGTTCAAAGAACTATTCATGCCAGAACTACAGGCCAGTTGTTATGTCATCGTTTCTCACCTACATACCTCTGAATACATTGGGTGCCTAGTACAACTGCTATCAAAGCACTAAAACTGTATCATAATTGTGTTTCTAGAGTAGTAGTACTCAAACTTCAGGGTGCATCAGAATCATCTGGAAAGTTTGTTAAAGTTGTTGGGGCCCTACTCCTGGAGTTTCTGATTCATAGGGTCAAGCGTGGGGCCCAAGAGTACGAATTTATAACATGTTTCCAGGTGATGTTGACCCTGCTGGTCTGCGGAACCACACTTTGAGAACCACTGCTCTGGGTTATAGTTCCTTCAGGGTAGGGCAATAAAATAGCACTAAGGAAATACTCAGGAAAATGCTGAATGAATGCATAAATAGAGAAATAAATGGGAGACAGGGAAAGGAAGTGGGAGAAGTAAAGATATCCTTGGCAGTAGGGAATAAACTAAGTTCTCTCTTCTTTGCCTTTGCTATTAACAAAACCTGGTTTATAAGTTTTCTCAAAAGCACATTCTAGTAGATTTCTCCCCCTCACATCTTGCCTACAAATTCTGTAATTTGACATTTCTAGAGTATTTTTCTAATGTAAGCTTATCATGATCTGGATAACAAATTGTTTATCCCTTAGAATCATGGAGTAATAGAGCAGGAAAGGGGTCTTAGAGATTATCTGGTCCAGTTTCCCCAGACCTAGGGAGGGAGCAACTATCAAATGCATTTGTAGAACTTGTAGATAGTGTCCACATGGTCCTGCTTTGCTGTCTTGCTTTCTCTCCCCAGCCTGATAAGACTCCTAGAGAGCCTAGTCTATTTTCTTTATTCTAATAGTAAGTTGCATAACAGTTCTTATCCGTAATTTTATTACATTTAGACACATTTTTTTTTCTAAAGGAGGACACCTTTAATTTTATAAGCACTAGGAAAATAAGCTTCATCCATTTATTCAGATATTGAATGTATTATGTGATAAGCACAAAGTATACCAAAACAAAACAGGCTGAGCCCTCAAGAGGCTTATTAAGTCCATACAATTAAAAAGTCTTCTAGAAGTGTGGTAAACAGTCCTGGAGGTGTGCACAGCATGCCTTGGCAGCACAACAAAGGGACATCTCTTTGACTTAGAGAAGGAGATGGTGTCAGACAAGAGTGGCCTGGAGAGTCTTACAAGAATTTAAGTGAAGCGCCGGCACAAGGGCAAGCATTCTCCAAGGAGTCTGGCATAACTGGAGCTGAAGGTGTTTTGTAATAGGGAATTTAAGCTTTCCCTGGAATCGAGTCACTGAAAGATTTTAAATAGGGGAGAGACATAAGAACTATGCTCATAGAAGATCCCAAGCCTAAAAAGGGATCTGTCATATTTAAGAGTGCACATTTTCCTCACTATTATCTTTGATTTGAAACTGTAAAATGTGTTACATTTCAATCCAGGCTAGTATAAACCCCCTGGAGAGTGCCTGTATGTGTGTTCAACAGATTTAGCTGAATATAAAAGGAACAATTTAAGACTTTACTGACTCACATGGTAATTAGAATTGAGTATTCCAACTACTTGATCCACATTGAAGGGGTCCAGAACATGCCACTGGGGCATAAAATTTTTAGTAGAAGGCATTGGAGTTCCTGAAATCCTCTGTCTGCCTAATAGCAGAGCCTCCCAAAAGAACTCCATTGCCATAAATCCCCTCACAGGGAGCAACCAGGGAAGATAAACTCATCACCAGAGACAGCGAGAAATCGACACCTAAACAGACTTTCGTTACAGAACTATCATATATCTACCATCTATTTTCCTAAGGATCGTTTTATCTTTCATTTGCTTTCCCATTAGTGCTCTTTCTCCCCACAACTTCCTCTAAGTCATTTATAAGCGTACTTAACCCCCTTTCCCCTAGCAAGATGATATATAAGCCCCAAATTCTAACCACCCCGTTAAGTCACACTTTTGTGAACTTCCTCTAACTCGATTAGAACTGTCTTTTCTTTTGCTAATCTGTCAGTTTAATTAGTAGGCTCTCAAACACAAAAGTGGGTAAAGTTTTTCCTCCCTAACAATTCAAAACAATGAAATAGTTATTTCTCTCTTCACCAGCGAGAGAAATAACTAATTAAATGGTTTGAACAGTGGTTCTCAATCCTGGGTAGTTTTTATTTTTTAAATAAATTTATTTTTGGCTGCTTTGGATCTTCGTTGCTGTGCACAGGCCTTCTCTAGTTGCAGAGAGCGGGGGCCACTCCTTGTTGCGGTACGGGGCTTCTCATTTCTCATTTCAGTGGCTTCTCTTGTTGCGGAGCACAGGCTCTAGGCACTCGGTTTTCAGTAGTTGTGGCACGTGGGCTCAGTAATTGTGGCACGTGGGCTTAGTTGCTCTGCAGCACGTGGGATCTTCCCAGACCAGGGCTCGAACCTGTGTCCCCTGCATTGGCAGGCGGATTCTTAACTATTGCGCCACCAGGGAAGCGCCAATCTGGGGTAGTTTTTAAATGCTGATGTCCGGGCCCCTGAAATTCTGATTTTATTGGCCTGGATAGGACCTGGCATGATTATTTTTAAAAACTCCTAAAGTGATTTGAATGTGCAGCCAGGGTTGAGAACCACTGGATTAGATATTGTACTCTTTATTAAAGACACAAATTTCTTTTTCAGTTCATTTCTAATTAACTGGCCAACTTTTTACAGTTCACCAAATACTGAGTTCAAATTTTTATTTTTTAAATCGGTTATGCAACAAACTTTCAAGCAAAGTGAGTAAGCATCCTATTTATGACAGTGTTTTAAGCCACCTAATTAAAAGCATTATATATTTAAAATTGAAATTGAATATTTATAAAAACTTCTAATCATCACAATTATAGCTTCCTAAACTACTGAGCAATCCTGTCCCCAAAGATAAATATGACAATGAGAAGTGATTTGAGAATATAAATATTTTAATGATTCAAATAGCAAGCTCAGTATCTGTTTCAAATTCTTTATTATACATCATGGTTGCACAATTTGAGGCTGGTTAAATACAATTGTTTTTCAATTTTTCTTTGAATATTTTCCAGATTACTACATGCAAGTGACCATGAAAATATTTGGCATTTTAAAATTTTGAAACTCTGAACAGGCACTTACATGAAGGAAAACATTACCATTCACAGATATCCACATTTAAAATAGATGCTCCAGCACATGGTACCTGGAACCTTTTGCCAGTTAAGAAGTTGGTTACTGACCATTTTTCAAAGTGCCATAGTAGTAAAACAGGCTTAAAGAAATGTAATTTGGGTTACTTAGCTTACCCATAAAGTAAGGTTAACTGACAAGACTTGCACTGAAGTGTATAAAAAAATATTGGTACAAAAACCAATGAACCATAAGTGAAAGTAGTTTCACACAACAGGCTTCACTTTAGTTCCTACACCCCACATTTAGTGTATTTGCGATCAGACCCCATGCATAGCATAAAAACAGATGACTGCAACCTTCTTTTTTAGAGGCTTTGAATAATACTTGAATTTAATATTAAACAAATTTAAACAGAGTGGATGAATTAGTTTAAATTTGAGTTTGAACTAGTCAAGTTTCCAATTTAACAAACATGAAATTGTCCAGATCTGGGTAACTACATACTTCACCAGTTCTCCTGAGTCCCCCATCCTCAAATTTTCCCCTGAAAAGGGAAGAGAATATTTGCAAGAAAATTATATTTGCATATATGTGCTAAAAAGATTCCTTAAATCAAAAAAAATTTTTTTCAAAATATTTATGGAAAAATTATATAGTTTTAACAAACTAAAATGCCAACATAGAGTCAACTCCACATTGCAGAAAACATACCGTGGTACCTATCTGACAGTAGTAGCAAAATGGTTACTTAATATGGTACCCTCCCAAAAAAAAAGCTGCAATGACATGCCACATAATCTCTTATGGAAAAAAATTTAATATTCACACCACAGAAGACTTCAAAGAGAACAAAATTCAGGAAGCCATGAAATGGTGGACTCAGAGGCACCTACAGCGAAACACTCGTATGCATTTCTCAAACACGTATGGAAAAACAAAAATGTAGTTTTCAAAAATATTGAGATGCCACGTTTTAAATCTTTGCAGGATTAAGGGCCACTCAGGTTTTTCTAATTTTATTTGAACACAAAATGTTTAATTTTTTGCATGTAGAGAATAAGAGGTAATCATTAGCATGAAAAAGGAGAATAAAAGAATTTGTAATCAACATTATGCAGAAAGAAAGCAAAATTACAAATACCAACCTACTCACATGAAAATCTTTAATGTTTATGCTGATGTACAGCTGAGTGCTTATCATTAAATGAAAGTGTGTGGTTAAAAAAAAACAACACGGCAGTTTAAGAAAGTTCCAGTGTTTCAAAGAAAGCATTTTTTTAAATGTATATACATGAAGAACATTTAGTTATGTCATAAAATAAACTCAGCACTCTAAGATAAAGGAAGACTATCATAAATGGAGTTTTGGCCTTTTCCCCGCCCTACACGCTGCAACCATCTTTAACCTGCCGAACTTAAATCTCAACAGATATAGGAGTTTTTTTCTTTTTTTTCTCCTATTCAGTTCACATTTCAGGCTGCTCAGCAGATGCCTGTGATTCTGGCGATTCAAATCGCTGGTGAAAGTTTGTTCTCTGTTTCCTCAGTTTTTCAGGAGCTTTTCTCCACAAAATTATCTCCTAGAAGACAAATGCAAGACAACAAATTAATGTCCTCATATTATTCCTTATATTTTCACCATGGAAATAATGCCACTTCTATTTTAACCATAACAAAACTAACTTCTTCCCTACAAAAGCCCTCCTCTTTCCTTATTGACTCACTTTCTTCCAATTCTAATCTTGGGCCTCCCCTTCTGCCAACTCTGCTCCCCCCCACCAACACCCATGCATGCCACCACCATGAATCCAATCTGGCACAAAGTTCTAGCTATTACTGCTTTAAAGAATTCCTAAAATCTATCTTTTGTTTGTTGTTCCACTGCCCTTATCCAAATTCAAGCCCTTGTCACTTCAACCTTAGATACTAAAATAGCTTCCTGGTAGATGGCTCTCCCTCCCTTGCCTGATACCCCTTTCTAAGCTATCCTTCCTATCACTTCCAGATTAGTCTAAAACATTGCTTGGATGACTCTTCAATAGTTCTCAGTTCCTCCAGGATAAATCTCCAACCCGGCATTCAAGCCCTCCATAACCTTTATCCAATTTATCAACATCACTCTCTTCCCCACCTAGACCCCAGTACCCCACCAGCCAAACTGGGTTACTCTCTGCCTCTAACGCACTTCAAATTAAACTTTCCCTCCATCTTCCCCTTTATATTCTTCAAATCCCTATTCCTCTGCCTATCTAAGTCTTACCCTAACCAATACATCCTGAGATCTCTTCTCTTCTAAATTCTTAAAATTACTTGCTTCATAAAGTCATGGCAGGCTTTTTAACCAACATAGCAGAATTTAAACGTCCAAATGAATGCCCATGGGAAGCATATACTTACTCAATAGGGCCACAATATGTAACTGATTTGGAAATTGTAAATTTCATATAATCTAATTTGAAATTATAAATCACCTATGTTTAATTATATAGCATTATGGCAGTATTAGCAGAGTAACTTTTCTCTCTTCCAAATTACTGTCAAACTATTACTTAAGTTTTCTGTTAATTATACAATCTCTCTCTTTCCACATATCGGCAATGTGAGGACCTTGAGGACAAACCATGTTTAAAAAGGTAGCTTTTGTATTCGTCACAGTACTCAACACAGAATAATTTCTTATTTTTTTTCCAGAATAATTTCTAATTTAGTTTTGAACACTCAACTGACATTCAAATATTTATTAATCTAATTCAGAATACAGAAGACCATTCTAATCACAATCTTTTATTCAAAATTCACCAAAGGTTTTAATTGATTTTCAAATGAGAACAAGTTTTATGATAAACATCTTATATTTAAAAAGTATTAGGGACTTCCCTGGTGGCACAGTAGTTAAGAATACGCCTGCCAATGCAGGGGACATGGGTTTGAGCCCTGGTCCGGGAAGATCCCACATGCCACGGAGCAACTAAGCCCGTGCGCCACAACTACTGAGCCTGTGCTCTAGAGCCCGCGAGCCACAACTACTGGAGCCAACGCGCCTAGAGCCCGTGCACCGCAACAAGAGAAGCCACTGCAATGAGAAGCCCGCGCACCGCAATGAAGAGTAGCCCCCGCTCGCCACAACTAGAGGAAGCCCACACGCAGCAACGAAGACCCAACGCAGCCATAAATTTTTAAAAGAAGTATTAGATTTGGGTCATCTCAAAGACATTTATAAGAGAATTGTTTAATTATGGAAAAATGGAAACCCCCAAATCCATCAAGTTGATGCAGTCATTAAAAGTGATAAAGGAAATCTTTATTTGTTGCTAAAGGAAAGCTGTTCAAGACACTATTGACTGAAAAAAACAAAGAACAATATGCGGGCTTCCCTGGTGGCGCAGTGGTTGAGAATCTGCCTGCCAATGCAGGGGACACGGGTTCGAGCCCTGGTCTGGGAAGATCCCACATGCCGCGGAGCACCTGGGTCCGTAAGCCACAATTACTGAGCCTGCGCGTCTGGAGCCTGTAGGCCACGATAGTGAGAGGCCCGCGCACCGCGATGAAGAGTGGCCCCCGCTTGCCACAACTAGAGAAAGCCCTCGCACAGAAACGAAGACCCAACACAGCCATAAATAAATAAATAAATTAATTAAAAAAAAAAAGAACAATATGCATAATAATGATCTAAAAGCACATATAAAAATTTGTCTAGAAAACTAATCACAATGGTGGCAGAATTTTTGTTTACCTTTTACTTCATTCTGTTTTTTATTGCCTGATTTTTTTTTTTAAACAAACAGCAGGTATTGTTTTTATAAAAAACAAAGGTTTCAAGAGAAAAATAAAAGCCCTGCCAGGGACGTCCCTGGCAGTCCAGTGGTTAAGACTCCTCACTTCCACTGCAGGGGCCGCAGGTTCGATCCTTGGCAGGGGAACTAAGATGCCGCATGCCGCAAAATTAAATTAAATTAAAAAAAAAAAACCCTGCCAAATTATAGCCCATTCTGGAGTCCTGCAGAATGACCGGGAAGAGATGGATTACGACATAGTTCCATTCATGCTTACTTCTATATCATACTGTCAGCGTTTTCACTTACTTAGAAACCCCCACTTGCTCAGTACAATAAAGCTTAGAAAAGTGACTGCTTTCCAGGTGTTTTTAGAATTGACAAAGAACAAAATAACATCTGGGTGGCACCATACCTGCTGCTTGAAGTACCTCCTGTCTTCCTCATCAACAAGGACTAGATTCAAAAAGTACCTTACTGAAAATTTTTTGTTCACATCTCTCATTGTTGGAGTTGGGTCATAGCCTGCTAAAAACAGTCTTATTGGAATTGATTCACCTGAAAGAAAAGCAATTTCCATTTAATTCTAAAGGATGATTAAATATATCAATAGTTACATAACACCTAAAACTAAGCATCATAGAGAAGACATTAATGCTTCAGTTCCTCACAAGGCAACAGCATGACAAAAGCTTTCGACAAGGGTTTCTCAGCCTTGACACTATTGACATTTTAGGCCCAATAATTCTTTGCCGTGGATAAGGTCCTATGCACTGTATGAAGTTCAGCAGCATTCCTGGCCTCTACCCACAAGATGCCAGTAGCAGTCCCCAAATATGATAACCAAAAATGTCTCCAGGCATTGCCAAATGTCCCCAGGGAGGGGGGACCAAAATTGCCCCTAGATGAGAACCACTGCTCTAGAGCCAAAATGCCTGGATTTGAATCCCAACTCCAGCCAAGTCACTTAACCATCTGTTTCATCTGTACCATAATTTCTAATCATGTGTATAAATTATTGAATACTTATTACTAATTCACCCAAAGCAACAAACATGTTCAGAATGATGACATTCCTTCATTACCAAAAAGATTGCTATTCAGATTCTCATGGCTTCTCTAAGAATGATTATTTGCATATTCTGCTTTGAATCCTTTTTATGTAATACTTTTCTTATGTATATCTATTTCCGTAAAGATGTACAACCCATCACTTTACATAAAAATTTGTGGCTGCCGGAATTTTACAAAGTTATGTTGCGTAACATAAGAGTACACACACAAGAGTCCTGGAGTCGGAAACCCCTGGACTCAAACTCCAACTGTGCAATGATTAGCTATCGAAGGAAACCAGAATATGTCACCGAAAAATATTCCCCTTTGACATACAGATTATTTTGAGCTGAAGGCAATTAAGCAGCAGCAAAAGCAGAAAAGAATCCCCTGTTCTGCCTAAAGGCAGGATATAAATTCTGCTTTTACTGGAGACAGCCGCTTTTCAGCCCAGGGATGGCACCAGAGGAATCTGCAAACAAGCCTACTCCATTGGTTTTCTCCCACATATTTACCTGCCCGTAGTTTGCCGCCCTGGGAAGCCTAAACTGCTCTCCTTTGCCCAGTCATTTCTCTCCAAATTTATTGTTCTTTTCAAGATGCTATATAAGCTAAAATTCTAAGTCACACCTTTGAGTTACTTTTTTGTTGAGGCTTCTCCTGGGTGATGTGTACTGCATGCATTTATCAACTGTTTTTCTCTTATTAATCTTTTTGTTAAAGAATTCCAGCTGAAAATCTAAGATGGGTAGAGGGAAAGTTCTGCCTCCCCTACAGTATATCACCTTTAACAAGTTTTTAACCTCTACATCTCAGTTTCATGTATAAAATAAGGGCTACCACTACCTAACTCAAAGCGTGGTAGGGAACTTGACAGCGCCTGAGAATACAATGCCTCATCTATAGTTGGTACTCAGTAAATGGTAACTACTCTTTGAAGTAATTACTAACAGAGTAAGAAAAAGCCAAAGACATAAATTTAAAATGATAAATACTGGCTTCATTATCTTCGACGCTGAAAATTATCTAGTAAGAGAACTGCTTATTTTCTTGAGGGCTATATAAGAACTCCAAAATCCCACAGAAATGAATACTCAATTATACTGCACCTTATGTTCAGCATGAGTAAAAAAGATTTACAGAGAGAAACTACTGTAACAAAAGATAATTAAAATATTATAAATTCAGAACTAGGGAAGAGATATCCATAAATGTCTCTTCTAAATTCTAAATTTAAACTGAGTAAAAAATTAAACCTTATTTCAAACTAGAAAGTACTACTATAGTCTTCTCAGCATTTATACAAAGATGATCTTAAAAATCATTTTAAGAATCATTTTAAGAATTCACAGATATATTCACACTGAATAAATACTTTCAAACTAATCTGCCATGAACACGGCTATCTGCACTACCTGTAACTTAAAAGTAAATGAAAAGTGTATTACCTTTTACTGGTGCACCATCCATTATTTCATATTTAGCGATTGTTTCTGTTTCTGTTGTGGTGCTGGGTCCTAGTGCAATAATGTAAATGATATTAATTTAAATACTGCTAGAATATGATTTCCAGACTTATACCTTCTTCCTATTTTCTGACTACATTATTTTAGTACTAATTTACTTTCCCCTTTTGTGAAAATGTTGATCATTCTTTTCTATTTCTTGATCTACACTTACTTACCACTCAACTGAAGGTCTCACTCCCTTCCTCCCAAAGGTAATTCAGTAGACTCTTGAAAAACTGCAGGGGCTGGGGCGCTTGACCGTACACACAGGAAAACCTGTGTATAATTTATAGTCTGTTCTCTGTATCCTCCACTCCTCCCTATCCACGGTTCCTCCCTATCTGTGGATTCAACCAACTGCAGATGATGTAGTAGTGTAATATTTACTACTGAAAAAAATCCGCTATAAGTGGACCCATGCAGTTCAAACCTCATGTTATTCAAGGGTCAACTGTATGTATACAGTTCAGAAGTAATCTTCACAGACTGCCTTCTATCATTTCTAGTATCTGCTAAAATAGAAACTAGCAATGCATAGCAGTGCACTGACATGCTAGTTTTCTCTGCAACACCCAAAATGTTTTCTCTTGTTAACTTTAACATAGACAAAACACCAAAGTGAATACCTGACATACAGTTCTTTTAAACAGTCAATGATATAAGTTTAAAAGGTACACTAAAACATATAGTAATGATCCCAATGTTGTAAAATATATAATATGCAAAGGCTAAGGTCGGTTCTGGATTATGAGTACAAATTATTTTTTATTTAAAATTTTCCAGAACTGAACATAATTTTTATAACTAGAAAAAAATGTTTAAATAAACAATTTCTTTTTAAACAACAAATGGGAACCTGAAGTTTGGTTTTAATATCTTTAAATCACTTTAACTTTTTTTTTTTTAATATTTTTTTCCCAGTCTGTGGCTTGTCTTTTTATTCTCTAAACCATAGACAGTTTTCGGGTTTTTTTAAAAATTAATTAATTAATTAATTTTATTTTTGGCTGCCTTGGGGCTTCGTTGCTGTGCACGGGCCTTCTCTAGTTGTGGCAAGCGGGGGCTACTCTTCATTGAGGTGCACGGGCTTCTCATTGCTGTGGCTTCTCTTGTTGCGGAGTGCGGGCTCTAGGCACGCAGGCTTCAGTAGTTGTGGCACGCAGGCTCAGTAGTCGTGGCACACAGGCTTAGTTGCTCTGCGGCATGTGGAATCTTCCAGGACCAGGGCTCGAACCCACGTGTGAGCACTGGCAGACGGATTCTTAACTACTGCGCCACCAGGCAAGTCCCTAATCACTTTAACTTTTATTAGCAGGTGAAAAATGGAGATTAAGAAATTACAGATATTTAAAATCATGACTACCAATTATAAATTCTTAAAAAGTGTTGCCTAAAATTCTTTTTAGCAGAAAACCAACAAAGTTAAAGGGAACAAACTAAATCTAAATATTAATTAAAATCAGGGAATTCCCTGACGGTCCAGTGGTTAGGACTTCGCACTTCCGCTGCAGGGGGCACAGGTTTGATCCCTGGTCAGAGAACTAAGATCCCACAAGCCACATGGCGTGGCCAAAAAAGTAATAATAATTAAAATTAAAAAGCAGTTATGAACCAATAGAAGATTTGGGGGCAACTGGTCAGCTATCTGGAGAAAAGTGAAGTTGGATCCATAGCTGATCTCTTACATCAGGACAAATTCCAAATGAATTAAAAGTTTAAACAAAATTCCTAAACTATAATGTATTACTTTAGTAGAATCAAGCACAGAAAATTATTTTTAGAACCTCAGTGTAAAAAAGGGCTTTCTAACTGTGGTATAAAACCCAGAATCCATAAGAGTAAAAACTGATAAATCTGACTTACATAAACATCAAGAACTTCTAGATGGCAAAAACCACCATAAGCAAGACAAACTGGGGAAATTTTGCTGCTTTTAATACAGAAAGAGAGGGACTTCCCTGGTGGCGCAGTGGTTGAGAATCCGCGTGTCAATGCAGAGGACATGGGTTTGATCCCTGGTCCAGGAAGATCCCACATGCCATGGAGCAACTAAGCCCGTGCACCACAACTACTGAGCCTGTGCTCTACAGCCCATGAGCCACAACTACTGAGCCCACATGCTGCAACTACTGAAGCCCACACGCCTAGAGCCCATGCTCCGCAACAAGAGAAGCCACCGCAATGAAAAACCTATGTACCACAACAAAGAGTAGCCCCCACTCGCCGCAACTAGAGAAAGCCTGCACGCAGCAGCGAAGACCCAATGCAGCCAAAAAAGAAAATAAAAAAAAAAAAGAAGAAAAACGGATTGATTTTCCTAATATATAAAGAGTTTCTACACATCAAAAGGAAGACTAATAATCCAATAGAGATGGGGCAAAGGATATGGATAGGTGGTTTACAGAAAAGAAATACAAATGGCTTTTATACACATGAAAAGACGCTCACCCTCACTCAGATGAGAAAAATGAATTAAACTTTTCCCCCTACCCATGAGATCAGCTAAAAGTTTTATAACATCATGCTTATGAGAATACAAGGAGAAAGAGGCACCCTCCTACATCCATTGCTGGTAGTAATGCAAACTGGTACAGTCCATAAAGAGGACAAACTGATAATGTGAATCGAAATTACAAATGAATATACCCTTGGAAACAGCAATTCCACTTCTAAGATTTTATCTTGCACACAAACCAACACATATATGAAATGATATTATTAACTAAAGCATTGTTTATAATAGCAAAAGACTAGAAACAACCTGTATGTCCACCAACAGCTAGTACACCCATTGAATGGAATACTGTAAGAAAGATGAGGAAGTGTTCCACACATTGATATGTAAAGAACTCTAAAGTATGTATTGTATACAACCACTTAACTAAAAAAAAAAGGGGGGGGGTGTAATATACAGGCACTTGCATGTATATAGATAAATACTTGAAGGATTTTAAAACTTATAAACATATCACCTATGAGTAGCTGGAGTACATAAATAGGACACTTTTTACTGTATAATCGTTCACACTTTATTTTTGAACCATGTGAATTTATTATCTATTCAAAAATTAATTTTTTAAAAAACATAAATGAGTAACTCACTGCCAGCAATATTAAGTATCAAAGTTAGTATCCAAGGTGGATATTTATTTTAAGTTTAAACAATATTTTAAGATTTCAAAATTTCAACTAAAATGAATTTCAGTTCAAATACTCTTCAACTTACCAATTCCCGTGATCTCTTTTTTAATCAGTTGTAACTCCATATGTTGGATTTTTATTCTTACTAATAAGAAGTAAATTTTTCCAACAATCACATCCTTTAAATGATACCTTTGGGGAAAGAGTATTTGTCACTTACTAAATATCAGTTTACAAAACAAACAAAAAGAGTGAAATATGTCCTGAAAGGCTTTATTAGATATCTGTAGGATAATTACTGTTTAAGAATACCATTCTGACTATTCATGTGTTTAATGTTTTTTCAAAAAAGTACTCATCATTTTACTATAAAAATAAGGAAGCAAACTTTACTTGACCATCGATACACCTCAGAGGGAAGAATTAGCCTGATTAATTGTTGGTCCCTACGTAGAGATTAACTTAGTTTCCAAAGAACTTAAGCATGGAAAATTAAGATTTTTATGCCTGAAAATTTTTATTTGGTGTATGAAGATGTTTTGAACATTAAAAACTCTACACATGGGTTTAGTGTCAGTATTACTCCAAGTGCTAGAATAGTGCAGCTAACAAATCACCTGGCCACAAAGAGAGACTCCATAAATTGAGTTTGTTGCTGTAATACCTACTAATCAAAGACTTTTCCCAGGGACCTTGAAATAATATGATAGCAAACCTAGGAATTCCTGTAATTCCCAGAGGGCTTTTTTTTTTTTTAAACTTCTCCCAGGTTTGGATCTCAAAATAATATCCCAAGAGTTGATTAATGCAATTATGTTAGTCTGAAGGGAGGCTTCCAGTGACAAGTTTTAGGTCCTAAACATCTAATAATTTTATCAACAATATAATTTAAGACCCTGAATGTGTGTATATCACAATTTCAGTGATATAAACTGGGACATGACAAGTAATAAAAATAATGTAACAGAAGAGTGCACAGGAAGGGGATAAAAGAATGAACATCCATTTCTTCAACAAATAAACTTTAATGAAAAATAAATAAATAAGAGAGAAAACCTATAAATTAAAAGAGATTTAAGAATAAAAAAACCAAATGTAGCGTGTTTAGATCCACTGGATTTGAGCAAGTCTTGTTTGGATACTGATTTGAACAAACCATATAGGGAAAAAACATTTATAAGTAAATTAGGGAAAAGTGAACACAGACTAGATATGTGACGAGGTTAAGAAATTATTAATATTTTTAGATATATACATTGGTATATGTTTGAAATTTTCCATAATAAAGCTTTAAAAGGCATTAATAAATAAAATAAAGCCCATTTCTGAAAATGCACAACATATATAAACATATATACCCCCTCCCATGGAAAGATATACAAGAGGATTTAATAGTGGTTAAGTAGTAATGGTGAAAATATGTGGTATTTTTACTTCCTTTGACTTTTCTACATTGTCAGTTTTTTAATAATAAAAATGTATTGCTCATGTAGTCAGAAAAAGAGCATTTTTGCTTATTTTTAAAGAGATGACCAGCTAAAATGATCTCAAGACAAAAAGATAAGTTTTTTGAGACATATAGGATTAGATGCCTTCTGAGATGGTGAGATCCTCTATAAAAAATGGCCGATTACCAGGAATAGAATAAGAAAGACATCTGCACTGAGTCAGAAACAAAACCAAATTCCTAAAGTTTCTTTCAGCTCAGAGATTCTGTTGGTCTGTTAACATCAGATTAATGTTGATTCTATCCTTACCTTGACCAATTTACAAAGACATAAAAGGTTTATTTCTTAATTTCCCCTGAACATTTATGTTATCTGTTTGTGAAAGGTACTTACTTTGATTTATTATATTCAAATTCTATGTGTAGACAATCTTCAATGCCCACTTCCATCTTAATAGAATTGTTGACATCAGGATAGGTAGCAAGCTGGTGAACAATAAGATCATATTCTTTTACCAAGTCTGTCAGTCTTCTTACTATCGTCACTTTAAGGAAATATCTACAAAATTAATGGAGAGGACAAGTTAAATCTCCTGTGATATACCTCAGTGTTTTAAATAAGCAAACATTAACTGCAACTCTGCTTTCTCCTTGCTGGAAATCCTTAAGGATCAATTTACTCCATTTACTTCATGAAGAAGTTTTAATTTTTAAATAAATGCCCCCACCATGGAAAAAATACAAAGTTCAATTTTAAGAATAGTGTACATACTTTTTAGATCAATTTGAAGTACCATCATCAAGCCTACTTGAGGATATCTCTCTAGATCACTGCTTTTTGTTTTTTCTTTTTTTCTAGATCACTTCTTAACCATACACTAAATGAGATTCATTGGGAAACTAATGGATTTAGAGAGTAATTCCATTTACAGGACAAATGAAGTACCTAAGAACGATTCATACAGGGAAGTGTATGACTAAAACTTCTCATAATAGGATTCTCTAAAACTACAGAAGGCTCTTACTACATCAGATGAGCATTAGCCAGAAAAAAACAAAATATTTGACAGAATTTTAAAAATCTTAAGTCTTCCAGTCCAAAATTATAATTAGAAGTTCTAATAAGACATTCAATAGTAGTCATTACTTTCTGGTTTTGATTCTGTCTACAGTTTCTGATACACGTTCATACCTTAAACGGACATTGGCACCGATGTAAGATTCATATGGCTTTTCAACTTGCATAAATTCAAAATCATAACTTCTGCTCTGAGTCAGTTCTCCAGGTAAGGCTAGTTCTTTCACTAGGTTTACAAATTCGTGAGTATTACTCTTGTCATTGAAAAGTTCTAAGAAATTTTAAAAAGCAAAAAGACCAATTATATTTAATACCCATCTCATTAAAACCCAAACTTTTACTTCCAAAGCAAATAATTTTTATAAAAAGAATTAGTTGGATTTGTCTCCACTTTAAATACTAGAGCTATGATCTGAATTCCATTATCCTTCTCACTATTATGCTCTACTTAGGCATAAAAAAATTCAAGCAGCATAGCAAAATGAAAATTTCTATTATAAAAAAATGAATTCATTCCTTTAATGCAGTTAGGGTTTGCCCAGTATGAAGCTGTTTTAACAGACATATTTCCAGCAATTATTTGAACTTCCTCCCTTCTAGGCAAAAAATGTATTGTCTTGTTGTTTTGCTCTAGTTAGGCAAATATATTACCTTGATAAAACTATAATACGCAGAAGACTAAAATCAACTATCAGTTAATTACTATAATTTGCCCCTTAAATATAATCTCATCCAAAATAGACATGTAAATAAATATCCACCCATTCCAATTTTGATACTTTAAAAATGTACAGTAAAACTGAGAAAGCTAGGACCTATTTTCTTTTCTCTTTTCCAAATCTGCAGTACCAAAAGATTTATACAGTTTAACTCCTACTAAATCAAGAATGTCTCTGAAATACACATATGGAAACATACACAAGTTGATCTAAGTCAAAAAGAAATTACACTTTTCCTTTTCACATGGAATTTTCTATTGACAAGTGAGTCTGGCTACAGGTACACACTAAGTTAGGAAGACAAATGGCATGGGTAATTAGAAAGTGAAGGATGAAGGTGACACTGCTAATTGTGAATAAAGCTGGTGAAAAACGTAGGCAGGTGGAAATTTCAGTGAGTAAACTAATTTACTTGAATTATTTTTCAAGGCTGGTAGCTTACATAACTCCTTTCACTTTTAGTAATTAAGTTTAATCACAAATAAAGGCAGGATTAGTCAAACATCATTTAATACAATTAAAAGAAACATGATTTAATGTTTATAAAATAAATCCTCTTTTATTACGCAAAATCAATTCCTTCTTTCCATAAAGCTAAGTGCCAAATCAAACTCTCTTCAAACTCAGTTATCAAAGAAAAAAAAGTAATACTATTTTAAAACTCACCAATTTGACCTACAAATTCAATTCTAATTCCTTGGTGCTCTAGCCTCTTTCCAGATTGCTTAAAGGCTATGTTTACCTGCCAAAACATGAAATTGTAAGAGATGTTAACAATCCTTTGTGGGCCTACTGGCAGACTGCTTCCAGATGAATACAATATATAAATATTTCAGGTATTCATTTCTGAAGTCTGAGACACCACCACATACCTAGATCCTACCTAGACCTTATAGTGCCAGAGAAAGTAAAACCTACTCATATACAATCAGTAATGAACCTATTACTTATACGTACACTTAAAGCATCTTCTTTGTTAGTAAGGAATCCTTCTTTAGAGCTGGAAAACTATAAAGACTCAATAAAAGGGAAAACTTTCAACTATTCAAATATGTTTTCAGGTCAAATAGTTAAAAAATTCTACAACAGCATTTTAATGTAAGGTTATTACTAATTCCAAGAACTGATCTTAAAGATCACTTTCAGCCTTTTATAACCAACAATATATTGTTATTAATTCCTATCTTAAAAGTAATGCTTATTGCCCTGAGTCTGCTACTCATCCTAAAAACAGAATGTCTAAAGATTTAAATTTTGAGTATGATTATCTTATGTACTTTTCAAATTAAATATATAATCTAAAATCCCTAAATTCATATGTGCCAAATGGAAACCTTAATTTTATACATTTTAATTTGACAAAATATCTATAAAGTACATACATATTAAAAACAAAATTTGAAACATTTAAGGATTAGCTAACATACCAAAAAGCATACTTCCGGGTTTATTCTTTACTATAAAAAATATTGGTAGCATGACTCTTAAAAGCTCTTCTTCCAAATAGTGTTTTCAAAACACAACAGAAGGGGCTTCCCTGGTGGCGCAGTGGTTGAGAGTCTGCCTGCCGATGCAGGGGACATGGGTTTGAGCCCTGGTCTGGGAAGATCCCACATGCCGCGGAGCAACTGGGCCCGTGAGCCACAGCTACTGAGCCTGCGCTCCGCAACGAGAGGCCGTGACAGTGAGAGGCCCACGCACCGCGATGAAGAGTGGCCCCCGCTCGCCGCAACTGGAGAAAGCCCTCGCACAGAAACGAAGACCCAACACAGCCAAAAATAAATAAATTAATTAATTAATTAAAAAAAAAAAACACAACAGAAATTAAGGACCAATAAAAACTAAAGTTCAGTTACTTCTGTTTGTAAACTACATAATTAAAATATTCATGTTTCTATGTCTTCCATATCTGTGACCAGGATGAGTTAGTTACTTGCCTTCCAAGTTAATATCTCAGAAAAACAAGTAAATAATTAAACAAATTGTAGTATATCATATGATGGAGTATAATTAAAGTATAAAAATAATAAGGTCAAAGAATATTTAATGATGTGGGAAGATGTGCATGGTATGTCACATGAAGGAAGCATGGTCAAACTGTATACAAGTATAATGCCAATTATATTTTTTAAACTACAGAAAAAACTCTTAACAGGAGTTACTTCTGGAATGTATGCTTATGGGTAATTTTGTTTCCTTCTCTGTAGCTTTTTTTGACAGACGGCAATTAAATTTAACTTTAAAAAGTATATGCTTCAGGAGTCCCAAGACAATTCAATGGGGAAAGAATATTCTTTTCAACAAATAGTGCTGGAACAACTCAATCTCAACATACAAAAGAATGAAATTGGATCCCTACCTCGCACCATATACAAATATTAACTCAAAATGGATAAAAGACCTAAATGTAAGAGCTACAGTTACAAAACTCTTAGAAGAAAACATAGGTGTAAATCTTCATTATCTTGGATAGGCAACTGTTTCTCAGATGACACCAAAAGCATGAGAAATGAAATTTTAAAAAAGATAAACTGGACATCATCAAACAGAAAATTTTAGTACTTTAAGACACCACCAAGAAAGTGAAAAGACAACTCACAGAAATAGAGAAAATATTTGCAAAACATAACTGCCAAAAGACTTGTATCTACAGTACATAAAGAACTCTTACAACTCAACAGTCAAAAGACAAACAACCCAATTAAAAATGGTCAAAGGATAGGTACAGACTTCTCTCCAAAGAAGTTATACAAATAGCCATAAGCATATGAAAAGATGTCAATATTATTCATCATTAGGGGAAATGAAAATCAAAACCATTATGACCACTTCTCACCCACTAAGATGGCAATAAAAAATACAGACAATAATAAGTATTGCCAAGAATGTGAGGAAACTGGAACCCTCATACATTGCTGGAGAGAATATAAAATGGTGCAGCTGCATCAGAAAAGCCTGGCAGTTCCCTTAAAAGTTAAACATAGAGTTAACGTATGACCCAGCAATTCCATTCCTAAGTGTACACCCCAGAGAAATGAAAACACAGTCACACAAAAACTTAACACACAAATGTACAGCAATATTCATAACAGTCAACAAATAGAAACCCAAATATCCTCAACTGAAATGTCCTCAACTGATGAATGGATGAAGAAGTGTGGTACATCCATATACTACACAGATATATACTGAAATATTATTCCGCTATAGAAAAGAATGGTGTTTTGATACATGCTACAACATGAATGAACCTTGAAAACATTATGCTACATGAAATGAGGCAGACACAAAAAGACAAATCTTATATGACCACTTACATGAAATAGAACAGGCCCAGAACAGGCAAATTTATAGGAAAAAAAGTAGACTAGAGGGACTTACTTCCCTGGTGGAGCAGTGGTTAAGAATCCGCCTCCCAATGCAGGAGACACGGGGTTAAGCCCTGGTCCAGGAAGATCCCACATGCCGCGGAGCAACCCCGTGTGCCACAACTACTGAGCCTGCGCTCTAGAGCCCATGAGCCACAACTACTGAGTCTGCATGCCACAACTACTGAAGCCCATGTGCCTAGAGCCCATGCGCCACAACAGGAGAAGCCACCACAATGAGAAGCCCACGCACCGCAACAAAGAGTAGCCCCCCCTCGCCGCAAACAGAAAGCCTGCGAGCAGCAACGAAGACCCAACGCGGCCAAAAATAAATAAATAAATAAACTTACTAAAAAAAAAAAAAGTAGGCTAGAGGTATCCATGGACTGGGAGAAAAGGGAAAAGAGTAGTTATTGCTTGATGGGTACAAAGTTTCTGTTTGGGGTGATGAACAAATTTTTAAAATAGCGGTGATGGGGGCTTCCCTGGTGGCACAGTGGTTGAGAATGCGCCTGCCAATGCAGGGGACACGGGTTCGAGCCCTGGTCCAGGAAGATCCCACATGCCGCGGAGCAACTAAGCCCGTGAGCCACAACTACTGAGCCTGCGCTCTAGAGTCCAGGAGCCACAACTACTGAGCCCACGTGCTACAACTACTGAAGCCCGTGTGCTACAACTACTGAAGCCTGTGCGCCCTAGAGCCCGTGCTCTGCCACAGGAGAAGCCGCTGCAATGAGAAGGCCGTGCACCGCATCGAAAAGGAGCCCCTGCTCTCCGCAACTAGAGAAGGCCCGAGCACAGCAACGAAGACCCAATGCAGCCAAAAATAAATAAATAAAATAAATTTATATAAAAAAAATAGTGGTGATGATTGCACAACATTGTGAATGTGATTAATGCTACTGAATTATACACATAAAAATGGTTAAAATGGCAAATTTTATTATATATATTTTTTACCAAAATTTTTTTAAAAAGGAATAAACCTTGAAGACATCATGCTGAGTAAAAGAAGCCAAACACAAAAGGCCACATATTTTATGATTCTATTTATATGAAATGTCCAGAATAGGCAAATCCATAGAGAAAGAAAGCACATTTATAGATTAGTGGGTGCTAGGTGTCTTAGTCCATTCGGGCTGCTATGACAAAATATCATAGACTAGGTGGCTTAAAAACAACATAAATTTATTGCTTACACTTCTGGAGGCTGTGAAGTTCAAGATCAAAGCGCCAGGAGATTTGGTGTCCGGGGAGACATTGCTTTCTGGTTCACAGACGGCTGTCTTTTCACTATGTCCTCACATGTCAGAAGGTGCACACAGGATTTCTCTGAGGACACTAATCCCATTCATGAGGGCTCTGCCCTCATGACCTAATCATCTCCCCACCCCCCCCAGCCCCACCGATACATCACACTGGGGATTAGGTTTCAACACATGAATCTTATAAGGACACAAACATTCAGTTTATGGCACCAAGGGAGTTACTGCTAATGGTATGGTGTTTCTTCTGGGGTGACGAAAACATTATGGAATTAGATAGCGGTGACAGTTGCACAACTCTGCAAATACAGTAAAAACCTCTGAACTCTACACTTTAGGAGGGTGAATTTTATGTGAATTACAACTCAATAAAGATATTTTTAAAAAAAGAAATGAAAGTATATGTCACAAATAAACCAATGGAACAGAACAGAGATGTTGAAACAGACTCATACAACCTCTGGCTAATGACAAAGGTGATGCTGCAGTGTAGTGGGGGAAAGGATGGCTTTTTCAATAAATATCCTGGGTTAATAAGATATCCACGTGGGAAAAACAAACAAACAAACAAGTAGCCTTGACTCCCATATCACAAAGACAAAATCAATTCCAAAAAACTGAAGATCTAAATGTGAAATGTAAAATTGTTTTAAATTATAGGAAAAACAGGAGAACATCTTCATGCCCATACGGTAGGCAAAGATGTCTTAAACAGGATACAAAAAGCACTAACAGGGGCTTCCCTGGTGGCGCAGTGGTTGAGAATCTGCCTGCCAATGCAGGGGACACGGGTTCGAGCCCTGGTCTGGGAGGATCCCACACGCCGCGGAGCAACTAGGCCCATGAGCCACAACTACTGAGCCTGCGCGTCTGGAGCCTGTGCTCCGCAACAAGAGAGGCCGCGATAGTGAGAGGCCCGCGCACCGCGATGAAGAGTGGCCCCCGCTCGCCGCGACTGGAGAAAGCCCTCGCACAGAAACGAAGACCCAACACAGCCAAAAATAAATAAATAAATAAATAAATTTAAAGAAAGAACATCATTGTTAAAAAAAAAAAACTAACATTTGTAGAGTATTAAAATTAAGAACTCCTGTTCATCCAAAGACACCATTAAGATAGTGAAAACTCCAGCCAGAAAGATATTTATAATACATATGCAAAGGACTCTATATTGAGAAGCACGTATCAAGAACATACCAAAAAAAAAAAAAAAATCCTACACATCAATAAGAAAAAAAGTCAACTGAGTATAAAAATGAGCCAAAAAAAACCCCACCAAACCCCAAAGCCTTGAATAGGCATTTCACAAAGGACACCAAATAGCCAATAAATATATGAACAGTCGCTCAACCTCATTAGATGTCAGGGAAATGGAAATTTACACATGTAGCAAGAAAATGAGAAGATAAGACGACAAGCCATAAACTGGGAGAAAATATTTGCAGAAGCCACATCTGAGAAAGGGCTGTTTTCCAAAAAGGGCTGTTTCCGACTCTTAAAACTCAATAAGAAGAAAACAAACAACCCGAATGAAAATTAGGCAAAAGATCTGAACAAGCACCTCACCAAAAAAGATACATATTTGAAGATAAACATATGAAAAGATGTTCAACATCATATTATTAGGGAACTGCAAATTAAAACAATGAGATACCACTACAAAACTATTAGAATGGGCAAAATTACAACACTGACATCATCAAATGCTAGCTAGAATGGGGTACAACAGGAACTCTCATTCATTGCTGAAAATGGTAGTGCTACTTTGGAAAACAGTTTGGCAGCTTCTTACAGAACCAACACTATTTCCTTTACTCGTTTGACATGTTCCATCCTTTTAATGATTTTGTCTGCTCTCTTTCAGGCCTCTTCTCTTTCTCCCCATCATTTTAAAGGGAGAGTAAAGTCGAAAAGCAAAAAATTTATTTCAGATATAACACTAAGACATCAGTAAGTAAACTGGCAAAGGACCAGAATAGACGATGCAGTAAAATAGCTAATAAACCTAAGTTCAACCTATCTAGTAACCAAAGAAATGCTATCAAAGAATAATATCATTTTTGCCTATAGAAATAGCAAAGATTAAAAAGTGACCATATTCAGTACTACCCTGAGTGAAACAAGGCATTAAGTGAACATGTGATTTGATGCAAATTCTCCAGGTTAATATGTATTGATACCCTTCAAATATTCATGTCTTCTGGTCCAGCAACTCACTTTCAGGAATTCATTCTAAGGAAGTAATCTTATCCTACAGAAATCTGGAGAAAAACTTACATACTAAAGTTTTATTACTAAAAACGTCTGTATTACTAAAGATACGGTGATATACTACAAGCAGTCTGAAAAATACAGTAGAAACTATTTAAATATCCAATAATAGGGAAAAGGTATGCTTAATATATTATACATACATTAACTAATGCAGAGAGACTAGGAGGAAACACATTCAAATTTTAACAGTGAATTATTTCCATATGATGGGAATATAGATAATTATTTTATTTCCCAAACTGTCTACCATGTGTATGTATCACCTTAACAAGCAGGGGAGAGAAACTCTTAATATTTTATATTTAGAAAAATTATTTCAAATGTTTTATGACTTGATTTTATCTAGGATATTACCATTCTTCAGTATCACAAACTGATGAGTACTAATCATGTTCCATAAGGTATAAGAACAATCTTATATATAACTTGGTAAGGAAAAGGAGGAAAAAGTTAAACCACAGAAGGTATCATAAATGTATCTGACCATGCATGGACACATTCCAAATGTACTTAAGTCCTCTACAGAGTATCAAGAAATGAGATCAACAGACACAGTGACAGTAGTACAGACAGATAAGCTATAAAGAATGAGAAAGAAACTTTTAGAAAGGTATACTAGAGAATTATCCCCAATCTCCACAACTCAACTTTATGTTAAAGGAGAAACAAACTTTGAGTGGATCACAGCCCCACTGTAGAAACTGTCTGAAGTTAAACAGATGCACATAGTCACAAACACACAAAATTTTGCACACAGTTTAATTTAGACTCTGCCCCTATAACCCTTGCAGTTTAAGAATCTTTCCTGTAAATATTCTACTGAATCAAGGATTTAACTGACCTTCTGAAAAAAATTTTCCATCTCTAATAAAATCATTCAAATTTAGATACAGCACAAGCCACTTTCATGACTAATTCTAATACTCTACAACTAGGTAATTCTCCAAACAAAATATTTACCTTTCCTGAAACAGACTCTCCATCATAGAAAAGATAGTGTTTTTCTACTTTGCCATCCTCAGTTTTCATTTCTGCCATTTTCCTGGTTTCCCCATCATTAAGGACAACATCGATCTCACAAATGGGACCAAAAAATCCTCCAAGAAAACTCTGAAATAAAAGGAAAATGTTCATAATTATGTTTTGTCAGTCACTACATTTTTCAATTCAAATTTAATTACCTATAACCTACAGTTAATCTATGAATTCACAAAGAAATAAGAACTTATATCAAATACTACATCAAAACTAAAATTTCATACAATATGCATACAGTTAATGCTGTACTGTACGCTTAAAATTTTGCTGAGGATATATTTATGTTTTATGTTTTCTACCACAATAAAATAAAAAGACAAAAAAGAAAACAAATTTAAACACGCTATAATTTCAATCATTTCCACAGGCAACCACCATAAATAATCAAATACTAACATATACCAAAGATCTAAAAGGACTACCCCAGTGGTCCAGTGGTTAAGACTCCCCGCTTCCACTACAGGGGACACAGGTTCAAACCCTGGTTGGGGAAGTTCCGCATGCATGCCGCGTGGCTAAAAAATTAATCCTAACATCTGGATTTGAAAGGTTACCTTTAGTAATACATCTATGAGGTTCTTTCATTATACTGCTATAATGAAACTCATACAATCCCAATTACTCATGAGTTATTACAATGTACTACTTATGGTAAAATCTACTGCTATATAGGTCTGAACAGCATGTGTTACATTGTGTAAGCCCTTGGAATAAAACTGGCTCTAATGGAGGAGACTAATTAAATTTCTGTAAATGTTGTGAATACGCAAAAGAAGTGAGCTAAAACTAGGCATGTTTGGTTAAGACCAGCCCTCCCGCAGGAAGTTAGTATTGGTGCAGTAGCAAAATCTAGAGCCAGGAACTTGCGTTAAGGCTCAGTTCTGTCCTCAGGAGGACAGCAAACAAGCTAATGATCCTGCTAAGGCTATGTGGGTCATAGGGTGATACTATGATCAAAGGAGATAGTGTTTTCCTAAATTCTAAGCTTGCTTCTTTGTTTTTGGGCAGTGCCACGCAGCTTGTGGGATCTTAGTTATAGAACTCGGGCCCTCAGCAGTGAAAGCTCGGAGTCCTAACCACTGGACCGCCGGGGAATTCCCCCTTCTTTATTTTTATTAATCCTTTATTAACAAAAGGATTATAATTTCAAGAAATCAACTCAAAGAATTGCCAGATTAGTACTTATGACATACTCCAAAGACATAACCAGCAAATTTTCCTTTTGGCAAGATGTTTTAATCTTTCCTGGCAATATTATAAATGACAAACAGTTTTAATTAGAAAACTATTCTGAACTAACTTAGAATGAAAAACATCAATGATAGGGCATGTGCACTGTCCCTTCCTAGTTAGCTTTCATACCCTAAGTTTTAACTTTAAAACTTGCTCAAAATGGTACACATTCTCCTAAGAGTTACAAATATGAGAATGTATAGCAGCTGAAAATCAGTTACTATTTATCAACTATGTGCAAAGCACTGAGCCAACAAAGCAGGGTGGGGGGTGGGGTGCTGCTGTGGGAGGAGCAATTATGAAAGGGTAGAAGATGACAGTCCAAAATTCAGGTTATAAAATAGAAGCAGGAAAATAAAATTTAATTTTCTCATTCCCCCTTAATACTTCCTAGAGCTGGTTGCAGGAAAACGAGATTTGAAAACTATAAAAATTGGTTTACAAATGAAAGGAAATATTATGGTAACTTTTCCCATATACATATACTTAACGCATACAGCTGAACTGGGATTTGAAAGTTGATATTAAAAGATCAAATAATCAAAAATAAAATAACAAAATCAAAATTGCCACTAATTAAAATGGTATAAAACAGACTTAAAAGTCACATAAAACTTCACAATTAACTAACAACAATGAGTAATTGTAAATAATAAGTTTTATTTTGACACTATATGTAAAAATGTAAGTCTTAGGCATTAAAAATATGTAAAAACTATGTGTTATCCTCTATTATTTTCTGTATGCATGAAGTATTTCATAACTAAAAATTAAAAATGGACTTACTTTTCAACACAATCAAAACACTAAGATTGGGAGAGATCAGAAGGAATAAAAAAAGCCTAGTGTAGCATATGCAGAAAAACAAAAGGTTGAATGATAAACTACAGCACTTTAACACGGTTAAGTTAATGAGGCCATGAGAATTTAGCACTGGGTTAACATCCAGTTTTTTACACCAGGACACATCAAAAATGAACTAATCTTAGTAAAAGCCTCCAGAAAATTGTGCATGTAGATAACAGAGAGAAAAATATCTGAGAAAAAAGTTTGTCTTGTTTTCCTTCTAGAAGGAGTTGAAAGAAAAATTCTCTACCCAAAGTCTTCTAGAGTTTTTATTTCTAAAAAAAAAAAAAAAAAAAAAAAGGCATTTCCCTGGCGGTCCAGTGGTTAGAACTCTGCGCTGTCACTGCTGAGGGCGTGGGTTCAATCTCTGGTCAGGGAACTAAGATCCCACAAGCCGCATGGTGTGGCCAAATAAATAAATAAAGTTTTTATTTCAAGATGTGCATCTTCTGTATTTCAAACAAAAAGTCACAAAATTAAAATCTTCTTAAAATTATTCACAATCAAATTATAATACTTCTGATACATAAAGAGGAAAAAAATGGTCAGAATGGTGAAGACCAGAAGAAGGAAAAGGAATAAAAGCTGTAAAGAGGGTTAGGATATATTAACATATACTTCTGCTGAAATTACAGAAGGCAGTTTTGAAATCTTTTAAGAGAAAGACTACCAAGTTCTTTTAGAAAAGATATCTTCAAGTGAGCATTCAAAATGGGATTTTCAGCAGCAATACTAGACAATATACAGGTTCAAACTCTTAGGCGGCCTTTAAATAACTAGAGGGCAATATATATGACTACTTAAATATTAGAGCAATTGTTCTCACAGTTTTCCAATCGTAGCCTAAACTACATATCACTGAATTTAGGTTAATTTAAGATTTTTCACATAATTTGTAAACCTAACACTGAGCATTACCATCTAGCAAAATTACACGTGTATATGTTAAAATACAAACTTTTTAGCCCTCGCTAAAGAAATTTCACTACATCCAGTGGCTGTAAAGAAATGCAACTCAAGGTGAGGCAGAAGAGAGGCTCTCAAAATTTATTCACTTAGGGCATACACGAACAATGAAACAGCAAATTTTCATACATATATTATTACACTTGTGCCCATTTCAGTGTTATAAAGCTTTACAATTGTGTTTGTTTCAAGAGTAACTTGAAAATAAAAATTGCTCTTGAACATAATTCAAAAGCTCATTAAAAGTAATAATTTTAAATGTAAGCAAAAGATAGGAGGGCCTTTTAAGTTTTCTTTGCAAATTATATTCAACTAAAGAAGCCTTCTTTAACTCCCTGACTAGGCAAGGTCCCCCAATACTTCCTTCTTATCACAACTGTAATTATTTGTTTCTACATTAAACAAATAATTACACAAATAAATGTTTATCTCCCTCTGGACTGCAAGCTACAAGAGAGTAAGGGCTGTTTCAGTCTTGCTCAGGACCCCTGGGAGCACCTAAGTATTGTAATTATTTGTTAAAAAAAAAAGAGAAAAAGGTTCCAAGTTTAAGAATGAACATGTCTGTCCTCACTTTCTTTTATAAATTAAAACAACTCGATTTCTTACTTTAAAATGTATTTATTCAAAGTAACTTTTTTTTTTTTTTTAAATAAACCTAGCTTGGTCTATAAGCCAAAAGTCTCAAGCAGTTTACGGAACCGGGTGAGCTTTGGGAAAGCAGGTACTATTAAGGAGAGCACACAGTAGGCGCTCAACATAAGCTTGCTAAGTGAACCGAGTAAATGAATACTACCATAAAATGAGCCAAATGAGATCAAATCTAGAGAAGATCGCCAACACACACAAAGCTAAACGCCATCGTGCCCACGCTGGTGCTTCCCACTGTGGTGAGAGTACTCAGATTTCCCTTCCTCCTCTGCTCCCCAGGCCATTTCAACATCCCAAAGCGGTAAGTTTCCAGAATGGCTTGGTGAGGGAAACGAGATCCAACGCTTAAAACAGCGCGCAAGAAACTACTGCCTTTTGCATTAAAAACGTCCTCCCCTCCAACGTCCTTCTCTTTTTCTCTCCCATTCTACAAGTGTCAACATCAAGGCTGAACTGGGTTCAGGAAATCGCAGAATATCACCGTATGCAGGCTAAAAAAAAAAAAAAAATCACGGAGTTTATCAAGCTCCTGATCAACACTGGAAGATAGTGACCAAGTCCCCCCGAGTCCGGAACGGGGGGACTCTTGGGTCACCCCACCTGAAAGGAAGCGAGGCTGCCCGGGAGGAGCAGAGGGGCTGGCTACCTTGGAAGGGGAGGGGGCGGCGGGCCCTCGCAGAGGTGGGGTCCGGGTACCCAGCCAGGGCCCCCACAGCCGATCGAGGAACGCGGGCAGAGGCTCCGACATGGCCAGGAGAACGCGCCGCCACCCGCAGGTGCTCGGGCATCGCCGAGACCTGGAAGGGGCGGCGCGGCCCGCTTGTCCGCGACCCCGCGGCGGCCAAACAGGCCTAACCCGGCCCCCCGCCCTGCCCGCCTGGCCCCTCCAGCCGCTCCCCGCAGCCCCTCCCGCGACATCTGGCCCGCCGTTGGCCGTCCCGCTGCGCGCTCCGGGGCGAGGGCTGCAAGCGAGCGCGCGGGCCGCCGCGCACTCACCATTGTCATCGCCGCCGCCGCGTGCCCCACACTTCACTCCTCTTCCCTCAGGAGAACTCCCAGCCCCGGCTCCCTCCGCCCAGCGTCTTCGTCACGTGACTTCGGGCCGCTCGCCGCACGTGACCCCTCCCTTCCCTTCCTCCACTTCGCCCAGCACTGGCCCCCTCCGGGCCTCTCGCCCCGCCCTACTGGTCAGCCTGGCCCTCCGAGGAGAGGCCGTTTGGAGGCGGGGCCTCGTGCTCCACCCCACGGCGGAGGGGGTGGGGCCACTGAGTGGCGTCAAGTGGGTGGGGCCAGGGCGGACGTAGGTTCCCCAGCTCCTCCGTGCCCTCTTGTCTGTCACGTGACGGGCGGTTCGCTGACCGGCGGTTCGCTGACGGGCTTCTTTGCCACACCCAGTTCCACTTCCAGTGGAAGTTTGAGCAGCTGGGAAAGAAGAAAGGAGGAAAGAAGAGGTTTGTGCGGGAGGCCATCTCTGCGGGTGGGTTACTAGGCCGAGGAGTTGAAGGGGCGCTGTTACCCGAGGCCTGATTCGTTAGGTCTCGCAGGAGACGTGCTCTGTCAATTCGGGGATGAGGCATTCTGCCACCATTCTCGAACTCTACCCAACTTACTTTTTTTCCCTCAGCTTCTGAGTTTTGAGAACTCAGAAGCTTTGTCACCTATGAGGAGACCAAAAAAAAAAAAAAAAAGGGTATACTATATCCGTTGCCTCGTAAAGTACACAGATAGTTCCCAAACTATCCGCCCCGAGCTGTGGAGGTCTGAGAAATCACTTGTACCGCCCTCCCATTCCGTGAGGGGTGGAAGGCGTTCCTGAAAAGCGCAATGATGCTGCTCAAAAGTACTCTGTCTTTAACCGCAGCCTAATCACGGTGGTGTAAGCCTAGAGGACGGGCCCTGAATGGAATACTGGTGTTTTTTTTTTCTTTTTTTTAAAACATCTTTATTGGAGTATAATTGCTTTACAGTGGTGTGTTAGGAATACTGTTTTAAGATCTCAAAACTTAGCGTTGAGCCACCGCAGTGCACTCTATACATAACCAAAGCAGAAAAAACATGAGTCTGAACCTACCGGTTTTCCCATCATAACAAAACAGCATCAGGTTTGTGAGGCAGGGTCTTAAAGCGAGTCTCAAATTTAAAAGGCTTGAAATTAGAGTTTGGTCTCTAACCACAGCAGAATTGAACTAGAAATAACAAAAAGCCAGAAAATCCACAAATGTTTGGAAGGGGAGCAACATAATTCTAAACCTCTTCAAAGAAGGTTTCAGTGGGAATTTTTATATAGTTTGAACTAAAGGATAATGAAAATACAACATAGTAGAATTTATGGGATGCAGTGAGCAGTGTTTAGAGGGAGATCTGTAGCTTTAAATGCGTATATTTGAAAAGAAGAAAGGTTTAAAATCTGCAATCTATGTTCGCCTCAGGAAATTAAAAGCATATGTAGCATGTGGAGGGGAGCAGGGGATACATGGGAATTCTGTACTTGCTATGAACCTAAAACTGCTCTGAAAAATAAAGTCTATTTAAAAAATAAAAAGCGCTCACATATATGGTCAAATGATCTTTGACAAAGGTGCAATGATGACTCAGTGGGGAAAGGACAGTCTCTTCAACAAATGGTGTTGGGAAAACTGGGTATCCATGTGCAAAAGAATGAAGTTGGACCGTTATCTTATACCATATACAAAAATTAACTCAGAATGGATTAAAGACTTAAACGTCAGACCTAAAACTATAAAACTCCTAGAAGAAAACATAGGGGAAAATCTTCAGGTCATTGCTCTTGGTAATGAGTTCTTGTTTATGACACCAAAAGCACAGGCAACAAAAGCAAAGATAGGCAAATGGGGCTACGTCAAACTTACAAACTTCCATTGCAGGGGGCACAGGTTCGATCTTTGGTCAGGGAACTAAGAGTCCCACATGCCCCACTGTGCGGCCAAAAAAAAAAAAAGAAAAGAACTTTTGTGCATCAAAGGACACAGCAGAGTGAAAAGGCAGCCTATGGAATGGAGAAAATATTTGCAAATCATATATGTGATAAGATACCCAGAATATCTAAAGAACTCCTACAACTCAGTAACAAAAAAATCAAACTGATTAAACAGTCCAACAAGCATATGAAAAGATACTCAACATCACTAATCATCAGAGAAATGCACTTCAAAACCACAAGATGTCACCTCACACTCATTAGGATGGTTAATATTTGGGAAAAAGAAAATAACAAGTGTAGGTGAAGATGTGGAGAAATCAGAACCCTTATGCACTATTGGTGAGATTGCAAAATGGTACAGCCCCTGTGGAAAACAGTATGGAGGTTCTTCAAAAAAGTGAGAATGGGACTACCATATGATTTAGCAATCCCAGTTCTGGGTGAATATCCAAAAGAATTGAGAGTAGGGTCTCAAAGAGGTGTTTGCATACTCACGTTCACAGCACATGTGAACGTTCCTGTTCATTCATAATAGCCAAGAGATAGAAGCAACCCAAATGTTCATGGACAGATGAATATTAATCTTTAAAAGGAGGAAAATCCTGTCATATGCTACAACATAGATGAAACTTGAGGACATTATGCTAAGTGAAATAAACCAGTCACAGGACTTCCCTGGCAGTCCAGAGGTGAGGACTCGACACTTCCACTGCATGGGGCACGAGTTTGATACCTGGTCAGGGAACAAAGATCCTGCATGCCTCACAGCATGGCCAAAAAAAGAAATAAACCAGTCACAGAAAGACAAATACTGTATGATTCTACTTATATGAGTTACCTAAAGTAGTCAAATTCATAAAACAGAAAATAGGATGCCGGTTACTAGAGATGTGAGGGGAGGAGAAAGGGGAGTTGCTGTTTAATGGATACAGGGTTTCAGATTGCAAGATGAAAACGTTCTGGAGGTCTGTTTTACAACACTGTGAAAATAGTTAACACTACTGAACTCTATACTTAAAAATGGTTAAAATGGTATATTTTATGTGTTTTGTTACCTCACACACACAAAAGCAAATTAAACTCTAAGAAAGTAGAAAGAAGGAAAACAAAAAAATCCTAAAGTTTATAAAGGAGAAATTTCTGTGAAAACAGTGATCTGTGGATTAGCCCTACACTATGGTTAAATGTGCTTTTTTGTGTACACGGGACAACATCTTTATACATGTTTTAAAGTTTATTGCTATTATTGCTGATGCTCAGGTCAGCATTATAATGTACAGATAAAATATATAAAAATAAGAAATCACTATGTTCTTTACGTGAAACTAATACTGTAAGTCAATTGTACTTCAATAGAAAGGAAAAAGTGGAAATACTTTTCCATTTTTCATTAGGATGTTTGTCTTCTTATTATTGAGTTTATTAAATATTTTAGATACAAGTTCTGTATCAGAAATATTAATTGCAAATATTTTCTCCCAGTGTGTAGCTTCACTATTTATTCTCTTAATAATGTTTTTGGATGACCTGAGAATTTTGGCTTTTACAGTTAAGCATGTGTTTCATCTTGAATTAAATTTTGCAAATAATGTGAGGTAAGATTTGAGGGCTTATTTTTGTCCACATGGTTCCAGCACCATTTGTTGAAAATAATTTCCTTTCCCCATTAAATTGCTTTGGTGCCTTTGTCAAAAATCTATTGACTATATAATTATGGATTTATTTCTGGACTTTTAATTCTGTCTCATTGATCTGTTTGTCTATCTTTGTACAAACCACATTGTCATGATTACTATAGATTTATAGTAAGCCTTGAAAGTAAGGAAGTATAGTTACTCCAAATTAGTTCTTTTTCAAGAGTGTTTTGGTTGTTCTAAGATTTTTGTGTTTCCATATAAATTTTTGAATTGTTAATCCACTTTTTTTTAAGCTGCTGTGATCTTTATTGGAATTGATTGAGCTCTATTTGAGGAAAATTGACATCTTAACAATACTGAGCTTTGCAATCCATGAACATGGTATATTTCTCTATTTATTAAGGTCTTTTTTAACTTCTCTCAGCAATGCTTTGTAATTTTCAGTGTAGAGAGCTTATATATCTTTTGTTAAATTTATTCCTAAGCATTTATATTTTTAATAATATTGTAAATGGAATTTTAAAATTTCATTTTCCAATTGTTCAATGCTTGAGTGTGTGTGTGTGTGAGAGAGACAGAGAGAGAGAGAGAGAGATTGCTTTTCTATGTTGACTTTATAACTTACAACCTTGTTAAATTTCTTTGATAATGTCCTCCCTTCTCTTTTCTCTCCTCTTTTCCTGAATCTTCTATTAGTCATATTGGGCTTCCTGATTGATTTTGTCATTTTCTTACTTTTTCTTTACTATTTTCCATCTATTTGTCTTTTGGTTCTCCTTTCTAGGTGATTTTCCCTGATTTTATGTTCCAGCTCTTAGAACTTTTTTTTATTACTGTGTTATGGTAAACAGCTTCTAAGATACTCCCCAACGATCCATATCTCTGTGTAGTCCCTTCTCAAATTCTATCAAGGTTGGTCTGTATGACCAACAGAGTAAGGTGGAAGTGATGATGTATGACTTCTAAGCCTGCTTCTGACTTGCTCTTTTCTGGATCAATTACTCTGAGAGAAGTCAGCAGCCATGTCATGTATCCCAATGGAGAGGCCCACATAATGAGGAGCTGAGGCCTCCTGTAAACAGCTAGGACTAACTTGCCAGCCAGGTGTTTGAGCCATCTTAGAAAGGTGACCCTCCCACCCCAGTCAAATCTTCAGATGACTGCAGCCCCAGCTAACATTCTAACTGCAATCTTATGAGGGACCCCCCCTAACCACCTAGATAATCCACTTCCAAATTTCTGATCCATAGAAACTATGAAATAATACATGTTATTTTTTAAAATTTATTTTATTGCAGTATAGTTAATTTACAAGTTGTGTTCATTTCTGCTGTACAGCAAAGTGATTTAGTTATGCATATATATATTCTTTTTCATATTCTTTCCCATTATGGTTTATTACAGGATATTAAATATAGTTCCCTGTGCTATACAGTAGGACCTTGTTGTTTATCCATTCTATACATAATAATTTGCATCTGCTAATTCCAAACTCCCAGTCCGTCCGTCCCCTACCCCGCACCTTGGCAACCACAAGTCTGTTATCTATATCTGTGAGTCTCTTTCTGTTTCATAGATAAGTTCATTTGTGTCATATTTTAAATTTGATATATAAGTGATATCATATGATATTTGTCTTTCTCTGTCTGACTTACTTAGTATGATAATCTCTAGGTCCATCCATGTTGCTGCAAATGGCATTATTTCATTCTTTTTTAATGGCTGAGTAATATTCCATTTATATATGTACCACATCTTTTTTATCCATTCCTCTGTCAATGAACATTTAGGTTGTTTCCATATCTTGGCTATTGTGAATAGTGCTGCTATGAACATAGGGGTGCATATATCTTTTGGAATTATAGTTTTTTCTGGATATAAGCCCAGGAATGGGATTCCTGGATCATATGGCAACTCTATTTGAAATAATACATGTTTATTCTTGTTTTAAGCCACTAAGTTTTGAGGTAATTTATCACATAGCAATAGATAACCAATAGATGCTATTATATTTTTGATTTCCAAGAGCTCTTTCTTATTCTCTGACAGTCCCATTTTAATAGCATGTTGTCCTTGTGAAGATAAAGAAACAAAACATCCAGTAATCAACATATAAACATCTAAAAATGTAGATTTGTGCATAAATCACTGATGTAATTTCCTTTATATCAAATCACATATCAAGTAGCTGAATGATCATGATAGTAAAGTCCCTAGTTCCTATGTACCAATGATAACTGATAAATAATTACTATTCCATTATAAGGTGAGAACATAACTAATAAGACTGTAGTCCACAAATAATCATTGATTTAGTGCAGTGGTTCTCAAGAGGGGCAATGGGCATTTGGCAATGTCTGGAGACACTTGATTGTCAAGTCTGGCTGAGTGCTACTAAGATCAGAAATGCTGCTAAGCATCCTACAATGCACAGGACAGCCCCCTACAACAAAGAAATATCCTGTCCAAAATGTCAATAATGACAAGGTTGAGAAACCCTGGTTTAGTATAAACCTAAGAAGACAAACAGAATTCTGAAAGATCAATTGTATTAATATTTTAAGCAGTGATTTGAGTGGTAAAACAGACTACGTGCTGAGGGAATGGAGACAAAAAGCTTCTCCAAAATCAATCATCCCTTTCTCTTTGCTGCCTTAGCATTTTGTTTATAACTATTATAAATTGGAAAAAAATCTATAATGTAATGTATTACAGTTATTTATTTGTTTCCCCCCCTACATCGTGAGTAGTCTTAACTGTTTATTCCTGGTGTCTTGGTCCTTAGTAGGTTTTTGTTGATTGTATAATATGAGAAAAAGTGACTGTGAGTTAGAGAGGTACAAAAGGTACAAATTGAAAGAAGCCCAACCCCTTCCCTTCCCTCAAACTCTATAATTATGGCAAATGATTGATTGATAAATAGAACCCAAAAGGTAAAGGAGTAAGAATGAGAAAGAACATGGGTTATATACTATTTCCGCTGTGTGCCTGAGAATTTTTTTTAAATTTAATTTAATTAATTTATTTATTTATGGCTGTGTTGGGTCTTCGTTTCTGTGCGAGGGCTTTCTCCAGTTGCGGCAAGTGGGGGCCACTCTTCATCGCGGTGCGCTGGTCTTTCTTGTTGCAGAGCACAGGCTCCAGACGCTCAGGCTCAGTAATTGTGGCTCACGGGCTTAGTTGCTCCGCGACATGTGGGATCTTCCCAGACCAGGGCTCGAACCCGTGTCCCCTGCATTGGCAGGCAGACTCTCAACCACTGCGCCACCAGGAAAGCCCTGCCTGAGAATATTTACTTCTATCTATCTACCTTCCTTTGTGCCAGGCAAGACTAACATATTACATTCACTCTCACTTGATCCCTGTTAAGGCTCTAAACTCAAGCGCAAAGGCTGTCTGGTGTGTCTTTGTTCCCCTTTGTATCTTCAGTGCCTAGCACAGTACCTGGCCATGCCAGGAATCTTTAAAACAATCTTATGAAGTAGCTATAACACATGTTCATGATTACAATTTTTTAGGGGCTTTGAGCTAATCGTATCACATGTATTGCCTCATTTAATCTTCACCACAACACTATGGGCAAATACTGTTAACCTATAGTACAGATAACGATAACAGCTTGTAAGTTTATTCATCACTCAATGACATTGTTCTAAGCACTTTACATACATTAATTTATTTAATCTCAACAAACCTATAAGGTAGTCACTATCATTATCTTCATTTTAAAGAGGAGGAATCTGAGGTACAGAGAGGTTAAATGAGTTAACTCATCTGATGTTACCTAGTTAGTAAGTGACAGCTTTGAACCCAGGTGATCTGTCTTCAGAGGCCACACAATTAACCCCTTCACAACATTGCCCTCCGTAGACAATATTAGCAAAATTAAGTAACTTGCCTTAAGTTACAAAGCTAATAAAGAGTGAAATTGGTATTTAAGCCAGGACTTTGAAATTCTAAAGCTCGTACTTCTTTTATTAGTCTAATTACCTCTCTAAAAATAGAAATATTCTACATTTTCTTTGTGGCAAGTTTAAGATCTTTCTTAGTAAAAGTGTCATTTTTTGATAAAAATCAGCCTAGACTATCTACCCCTTCTTCAAATGTGTAAAACTTATCACTTAACTAGAAAATGCAAAACAGTATGTATATTTTTTCTGCTATGTATTTTTGGGAACCCAAAAGATAGGTCTCATGACAGTAACGTCCTACTGGGCATAAAAACTCGCAAAGTTCCTGTTAAATAATCACAGATAAATTTATTAATGGAAAGATTAGGGTATAACTTAACAACTATCACCAGAAGTAAAATGCTATAAAGATAATTCCTATGAGTTGTGTCCTATGAGACGCAAACCCATAGAGGAAATTTATCAGGGAGTGTCCTTCGGATCAATGCCTGTGGAGGATTGGAAGGAAGCAGGATTAGACAGGAATAAACTGAGCTGCAATGGAATCACAATATGGTGTCTTCGTGTGACACCATAGAGAGTTCTGAAGCAGTTGTCCCTTCAGAGTTGTCCCAAGTGGAGCATGAGGTCCGAACCTTTATACCCCCACACAGATGAGTCTTTGGCTGTGAGCTATCCTGGGAACGGAGCATGACCTTGGATGATGTGGCTTCTTCATCTAAGAAGTTGTAGCTATCAGCCAACCTTCCCAGTACCTGGAGGAATAAGTCCTCCAGTTCTAAAGGGGGAATCTGGGCAACACAGTACAGCACAGCATCCATAACAGTCCACCTTTGTGCCTCTTAGATCCATTTGCTTCATATAAATTCTGGAAGCAGCTTTTTCAGGACACTGGAGGGTTCTTAGGGAAAACTTATGAGGGGAGGGTCAGTGGAATGAACTGCAGCTGCTTCTGCTGCAACTGGTAACAAGATATAATCAAAACTCGTCAAATTCCTCCTTTGTTATCAATGTAGTTTTCTCTCATCCATAGCTAACACCACTACTGGTCTAGATGGCTTAGTTGGAGGATTGACCCAGATCTTCAACCATGAGGATCTGAGTCCCTGGTTACCATGCACTTCTCAGGCCTAACTGCTAACTTTATCCATTTACCATCAAAACTGGGTAAGGAAGTACTAAGAGAAGCCTCAGTAGGTCACCTGGATTTCAAAGATAGTCCTCCGTGTCCCCATTGTGTAGCAGCAGCCCTCTCTCCTCCTGCTGATCAGGTCCATTTCCCCCACCTAGATGGTTACTTCTTATTGACTGTTCATCCCTTGGCACAAAGGGCTTAAAGTGCCTGAATGATGAGAACCATAGCTTAAAGTTTAATAGGATTCTTACTGTGTCCCCTGGTGGAAACATTTCCCCAAGGGTACCATAACATCTAAATCTGCAAAACACAGTTGCAGGGATAGGAAGCACAAATTCCCCAAGTAGCCTTGATGTTAAGTGTGTCCTAGCCTACTTCCTTGGTTCCTGGACTCATATATTCTCCACATATTAAGGCACAGAACAATATAGAAGTTACTGATCTGGCATGTATACTGCATCCTGGCAGTTGGTGTGCCAACCTCGGTATATCATATCCAAGCTTGTACCTCAGCTGTGCCTTCGATAGACCCTTCTATCATTCTATAATGTTGGTGGCATCTAGGGTCACCAGTGGATCCCATCGTCATGTGCCACTGCTGAATCTCCTTGCTGTAAAGTGGCCTAATATAGTCAACCTGCCTCCAAAGTCTCCTTGAAGAATGGTGCCATATCAGCGGCACAGCAGTGAGCTCTGTTGCTAGCATATGGGACATTTGGCAACATCAGTAGCTAAAGTAGCCTTGGTCAGTGGGAACCCATGCATAGTCTCCCTCTCTGTCGTTATGGCTACTCCTCCATTAATTCATTGTGCTCTCATTAGGGTAGCCCGTGACAGAGGCTGACTAATACCTGCCCGTCATTTAATCTACCTAGTTGTTAGTACCTCTTCTGTACTGGATGCTTTCTGATTGGCATTGGCATTTGACACAAAGATTTTCACACTTTGCATCTTCTCTCACTGGTCCATTCATGTGCCTTTACCCCAGACTTCTTACTCCCCAGTCTTCCAATATTTTCTATTTTAGGCCCCTTATCAACTTACCAATACATTTACCACTACCCATGAAACTGTGTGTAGCCTAACCTTGGGCTACTTCTCTTTCTACACAGGGTAAATGACCAGGTACGCCACCTGAAGCTCTGCTCATTGGGAGGATTTCCTCTCACAGCTATTTTCAAGGCTACCCCTGATTGGCATTTCAGTGCAGCTGCCATCCATTTTTGACTTGAACCTATATAAGAGGCCAACCCACCTATGAACCCAGCTTGATCTTATTCCTGCTTTGTCAGTCATAAAGAACACTCTCTACCCCCCGCCATACGGCCATAGTTTTGAGCTGAGGGAGAGATGTCAGTCCATCAGTGGCCCATGACATGGGGGTCTGGATGCAGGCTCATGATCCATCGGTACAGTGGACCACTGTGATATTCTGTGAGATGTCCAGCTAGTCCAAGTGTCTTCAGATTATATTATGGCAGAGGGTAGAAGATTTAACATAGTCCTGAGAATAGACTAAATGTATACTGTTATCCGTTCCAAGAGAACATAACCTGTTTCTGATTCTCCTTTTTGATAGGGATGGAAAAGAAAGCACTTGCCAGCTCAGTGCCTGCCTACCACATACCTGAAGCTGTGTAACTCTGCTCCAGCAAAAGTACTATATCTGGCATAGCTGCTGCAAGTACAACTACTACTTCGTTGAATTTGTGATAGTCTACTCTCAGCCCCCAGAATCCGTCTGGTTTTTGCAAGATCCAGACTGGTCAATTAAATGGAGATACACTGGGGACTAGTATCCCTGCATTCTTCAGGTTTTTAAAGGTACTACTAATCTCTGACATTCCCCCCAGGATGAAATGTTTTTGATTTGTTGGCAGATGGGGGTGGGTAGCTTTAGCAGTCTCCACCTGGTCTTCCCCATTGCAATAGCTCCTATCACACAGGTCAAGAAGCCAATGTGGGGTTGTGCTACCAATTATGTCCATTCTAATTACACATTTAGGGACTGGAAAAATGACCACTGTGAGCTGGGTCAAGATTCCATTTAATACCTGATCACCTAATGCCCCACTAACAGGGAGGCCATGATGATGCTTTGGATCTCCATGTATCAAAGTTAATTAGACCCTGTAACTGACTGTCCTTGAAATGTCTGAATACTCTCCTTTCCCCAGAATATAGTACCTGAGTTCATGGCCATCAGTCCCTTTGGGTAAGCATTAGAGGAATCAGTGCTGTATATACTTGCCATGGTGTCACAGGGTCTTATTTCAGAGCACCTAACCTCTCTTTTAGTCAGTGGGTTCCAGGTCTGAAAACTGGCTCAGGTAAGGAAACTGGAGCCAACTGTCTGATTAAAGGGTTGCAACTTTCAGTCCCACCCATGACCTCCAGGGAGGGAGAGATGGGAGAGGGGCTAGAGATTAATTTCAATTACCAGTGGCCAATGATTTAATCAATCATACCTATGTAATGAAGACTTCAAAAAACCCGCAAAGGACAGAGTTCAGAGAGCTTCTAGGTTAGGGAACCAGAAGCTTCCATGTGCCACCGTGCCAGGCCCCAAACTCCACGAGAACAGAAGCTCCTTTGTTCGGGACCTCACCTCGTGTATCTCTTCATCTAGCTGGAGTTATACCCTTTTATAATAAATTGGTGATCAGGTAAGTAAAATGTTTCTCTGAGTTCTGAGAATTGCTCTAGCAAATTAACTGAACCTGAGGAGGTGGTCATTGGAAGCTCCAATTTACAGCCAGTCGGTCAGAAGCACAGGTAACAACCTAGGTTTGCGATTGGCATCTGAAGTGGAGGGAAGCCTTGTGGGACTGAGCCTTTAACCTGTGGAATCTGATGCTAGCTCCAGGTAGATAGTGTCAGAATTGAGTTGAATTGTAGGACACCCAGCTGGTGTCAGAAACTTTCTGGTTGGTGTGGGGAAATTCCTCACCCCTACCCTGCCAACCCCACCCCCTCCAACACACAATGGAATTGGGTGCAGAACTGTTACCAACTATCTTACCTCTGAAGATGCCACTCTATAACTTTGCCCTGCATTCCATTCTGACCTTCCTCATTATGATAATTGTACCACCTGGCTTCTGATGGCTGAACACCTCCACCTGTCCTCTATTATTTTGGGACCCCCCCCCCCGCATCATTCCCATTGCTATTTGTGAACCCAATTCTGTAACAACATTCTACCATCACCTCTGCCCTTTAGAGGAGAGCTACCACTGATAGCTCAGAGATGCTGTCCCTCTTACCGGCATATTCTTCATTGCTTTGGCCTTCCTTCGGAACAAAGTCATTTGGTAGGTTTTTAGGGCTTACACAAACTGTCCATTCTAGCATGCTAACTTCCTTAAACTTTTTGACCCCTTTTCCACTGCCTGCCATAGTAGTTCTAGCATTTCTACTTAAGAGGAGCTGTCACTTTTTCCAAGCTGCTAAGAGCCATTCTAGAAGCATGTCAACACCTTCTCCCGGAGTTCTTGCCAGGGTGATAAAACCTTTATCCCAGAAGAGTACTTCTGTTGCAGGAATGGGGACCCCTTCCAGGGCCCAAGAGTGGGCTCTTGTCTAACACTAAGAAGTGAATTGTCTGAGGAGGTACACGTGCTGACAAAGCAAGAGACTTTATTGGGAAGGTGCACCCAGGCAGAGAGCAGCAGGGTAAGGGAACCCAGGAGAACGGCTCTGCCACATGGCCCATAGTCTCAGGGGTACTGGGGTTAGTTTCCAGGTTGTCTCTGGCCAATCATTCTGACTCAGGGTCCTTCATGGTGGTGCGCACATTGCTCAGCCAAGATGGGTTCCAGCAAGAAGGATACTGGGACATATGGACTGGCATCTCCTCTCTCCTTTGGACTTTCCCGAATTCTTCCAGTCAGTGGTAGCTTGTCAGTGGTAAGGTCCTTCCTTACCAGGACCTCCTGTTGTAAGATAACTCATGCAAGTGTTTACTCTCATGCCTGGCCAGGGCAGGTGGTTTTGGTCATTGGTTCCCCTAACACTTCCATATTGATAAACACTTCCATATTGATAAACACTTCCTTATCCAACTTTATGTTTTTCCTCCATCCCTTGATCTAGCACTCTTAGAGTTAAGGCACATAGACACTCTCTTGGCTTCTGAGGTGCATGACAGCTAAGCTCTGCAGAAACCTTCACCTTTCCTCCTTAGCAGCCCCAACACTTTCCTGTTGGTTTATATTGTAACTTTAATTATGGATCTGGTGGCTAGGTAGGGTGGCAGGGCAGACCTTGAGGGAGTGTGCATGTGGTTTTAAAGGGCAGAGGCTTCTTAATCATCTTCAAGCCAGAGGAAAGCATTAATTCTTAAGGAGTGGGCCTCTTCTTTTTTTTTTTTTTTTAAACGTTTCTTTTAATTAATTAATTTATTTATTTTACATTTATTTTTGGCTGTGTTGGGTCTTCGTTTCTGTGCGAGGGCTTTCTCCAGTTGCGGAGAGCGGGGGCCACTCTTCATTGCGGTGCGCGGGCCTCTCACCGTCGTGGCCTCTCCCGTTGCGGAGCACGGGCTCCAAACGCGCAGGCTCAGTAGTTGTGGCTCACGGGCTTAGTTGCTCCGCGGCATGTGGGATCTTCCCAGACCAGGGCTCGAACCCATGTCCCCTGCATTGGCAGGCGGATTCTTAACCACTGCGCCACCAGGGAAGCCCAGGACTCTTCTGTAGATTCAGAGCGTTTGAGGAAGTCTGGGGATTCGAATTCTGAATGTATCAACCCAGATACATTTCTACCCAGAGGTCTTCATTTCTGAGGGTCCAGTATTTTCCCAGTCAGGGCCCTGATGTTGCATAACAGACTTGGCTAGCTTGGCAACTTAACATTCTTGAACTCTGCTATTCTTCTGATTATATCCTGGTCCTGGGCCTCAGCTTTTCCTGCCCTTCCACTGCAGAAGAGAGTTTCTTAATATGCTGCTGAGGAGGTCCAATAGTTTTCACATTTAGTCTTTAATTAATCATCCTTGGTCTTTCATTAATTGCCTCCAGCAAGAGCCATCCAATGTCATTGTCTCTATAATTACTACTTCCCCATATTTCTCAGATACCTCATATACCACACCCTGGTGCACTTCCTTCCACTGGTACACCATCCCAGTTCATCATCAGTGAAAGTTTGAACAATTGCAATGCTCCCTTGTGCTTGTTCTGCATCTACAGCCAGTGATAGGGTCCTCATTGCCAGCCAGACAGTAGGTGATCCAGCTCCAAAATCCCATTTTAGCATCTGCTTTCTACCCATCCTGGCACCAACTTTCACAGGTTGGATTCTCCATAGAGCAAACTCTGAAATGAAAAGTAGTGTGCAGAAAGTTCCTAAGGGAGCTCTCTCAGTGGGGAATGGAAGGAAGCAAGACTAAGTAAAGGAAGAAACTGAGCTGCAAAACAGTCCCAACAAAGCCTCAGATGGCTCCTCAGGGAGGTCTGAATCTGTGATTGCCCTGCTGAATTGTTCCAAGTTCAGGGAAGGGGTCTGGCACTCATATGCCCACATCAACCAGGCATTGGGTGCAGGCTGCCGTGGGAAGAGGTGTGGGCTTGGACAAGGTGTCTCTCTTCCACAGAGGTTAATTTGAATAAGTCCTCAGTTCTGAAGAGGGGATCTAGATGGTACAGAACAGGATCCATGACAATGATTCTGACAGGCTTTTCAGAATTAAGGGGAACAGAGATGAGTATAGTATAGCCTTCAAAAAGAGGAAGTGTTTGGACAAGAGTAACCCTCTTTCTGTAGCATGATTGTTTTCTTCATCTGCTAGTTAACAGGATTTGATTCCAGTTACAAAATTTGGTCTCACTGTAAAATAACTTTACAGATATTTTGTTGATGGGAATCTAGAAACATTTGAACAAATAATTACTTCATGAACAAGAGAGCCCAGACAGCTTGACCCTTTGATTATACTTCTGCTTTAATAGAGTAATGTTTGAAAATACATAGATATCCAGGAAAAAAAGTAAAGCAGTATGAGGTATTGAGAGCACAATTGTGCTTTAATCTGGGTGTTAAGTTTCTAATTGTGACAGCAATCACACTTCTAAGCAAACGCTGTCCACTAGCTCTGCAAACACCTCCAGGGGTACTATTAGAGCAGTTAACTTCACACTGTAAAACATGTCAAATACATTCACTGTATGTTTCACTGTATGTTTCATTCACTGTACGTTCACTGTATGTTTCATCTGTATTTTTTCACAAAAAAAGAGGCATATCTAGATTTCATAATCAGAGTCAGCTTCCTGAAGATTTAGATATGAAATAGTGCCTGTCAATTTGTTTCTCAAACTAAATATTTTAAGAACAGTATAATTTATTCTTTAAAACAATTTTATACATATGGGGAGTCTAGTTAACTTCATAGTGATGTTGTTGAATACAATACAAAAGAAATGCAAGTATTTTCCAGGACATTAGGATAGATAAAGGAGGCTTTAAGAATTCATGAGAAAAAAAAGATAATAAAACTAAACTTCCTTTTCAGATGTTTTAAATTTTCTATAAAGCTTTTTGTCCTCAAATTAATCATTTAACCATGGTACACAAATACATTGCCTGGCATCAAGGTGGGAAACCCTCTCTTTTATATAGTAAAATCCTCTTCTGGTCCATCCTGACCCAAGTCCTCGTTGTCTGAGGGCAAATTTCTCTCCAGAGGCCTAAAGTTGTAATAAAAAGCATCGTTTTCTTCTACTGGTTGGTATTCCTGTTCAATTTCACGTAGGAAGCCATTTCCAGAGCCACTTCCAGAGCCTGATCCTGAAAAGTCCTCAGAAAGAGGGAAGACATCATTCAGGTTCCTGGATTTCATCATTCTGAAGCATGACGGAAAAATGGAAAAAAAAACATTAAAGTTTGAGACATGAAAAGATAATCATAATAAATTTTTTAAGATACGAAAGTAAATGTAGCCACTCAGTTGCTCAAATTTTAAGTTAAAAGTTTCCCAGTTATTTAATGTTTTAAAACAAAAAATAAGTCAGAACTTTCCACATATTTACAATACTTACTGTATCTAATTCGTTGCCTTTATCAGTTCCACATCTACTCATTGCAGATGCATATAAAAATGGTAATTTTCTTATCACTAAGATAGCAATCCTATATTTGGAGTTTACTTAAGGGGTCATTTATTTTTTACAGAAAAGATCCCATTTTTACACTTTCTCCCACTAAAGAAAGGACACACAAGTTAGCCTAGATATATATTTTTCCTATTTTAAAAATTCTGCAAAATCTCTAATAACTTTACAGGGCTTCAACAAAGCTCACGCTTAAGAAATTCTTTGTAACAAGTCAAGCATTATATTTGCCAGCATGTTAACATTCAATCTCCTCCCAGCAAATAAGTGCATTCATTCAACTGGGTTCAGTGGGGTAGTTTGAAGTCCACTCAGCACCAAAGGACCAGAGCAATGATGCCACCCATCAGTGGCAGAATAAGGCAACAAAGCATCAGAGACAGAAGTTGAGTTTCACAGCCTATGGGTCATTTTCTGCATGAAAATAATAAACCACAGGCCATACAACAGATTAGAGTTTCCTTCATGCCTGCATTTGATAAATATTTATCGAATATCTTATCCCTGTTCTGAGTGCCTGGGATAGAATGGGGACTGATGGATGAGGTCCCTGCTCAGAGGTTTATAACTTTGGCGGGGAGACAGACAATAAAAAGTGAATAAGTAAATCAGGAAAATATTAGGTGGGGCTAAATGTTATGCAGAGATACAAAGTGGAATAATGTAATAGAGGGTGACCTGCTGGATAGTTTAGGCTGCGGGGTCAGGGAAAAGGAATCAGAGCTGGAAACACAGATTTGGTAGTTTCTCTTTCTCTCTCTCTCTCTCTCTCTCTCTCTCTCTCTCTCTCTCTGTCACTCACACACACACACACATATAGTATTTAAAGCCATGGAACAGGATGAAGTCACCCAAAAAAAGCATGCAGATACAAAAGCAGCCCACGACAGAGCTAGGGCCACCCCAACATATTAAATATTAATCACAGGAGAAAGAACAGCCAGGCAAGTAGAAGGAAACCCAAGACAAGGTGGGGCCATGGAAGCCCAGAGAAAAAAGTATTTCAGAGGAAGGGTGGTCAACTGTTTTTGAAGGCAACTGAGAAGTCAAGTGGGAATTCCCTGGCGGTTCAGTGGTTAGGACTCTGCACTTCAGTGCCAAGGGCGCAGGCTCAATCCCTAGCCGAGAAACTAAGATCCCACAAGCCATGTGGCGCAGCAAAAAAATAAATAAAAGAGAGAGAGAGAGAAGTCAAGTAAGCTAAACATAGAGAAGTAACCAGCAGATGTGTCAACAGGAAGTAATTGTGACCTATTTGGTTTCTGTTTTTATTCTTTTGGATCACCATTCTCCCTATCCCTTCTTGCCTCCCTCCCTCCTAAACATGTACAATAACTATGACTGCTACAAACTTGAATATAGTTTTTGGATCAAATAACATGAGGAGATGGGGAACCATTAAAAATTGGGACTCCTGCTCTCCTTTGCTTTGTGAATCAGAAGTGGGGAGTGGGAAAGAGGGATCGTTAAAATGTTTAAAAAACTTTAAGCTCCCTTGGAACTTTTGCCAGTGTGGAGGAAAATAAAAAAGAACTTAAATTGGGAATTCCCTGGCAGTCCAGTGGTTAGGACTCCACGCTTTCACTGCTGAGGGCCCAGGTTCAATTAAAAAAAAAAAAAGAACTTAAATTTTAAAAAAAAGTAAGTGCTTCTACCAAGCACTCTGGGTGAAGGTAGACCCAGAAGGGGTTGAGGAGAGGAGAGGGGAGATAGTAAGCATCGGCAGCCCTATCAGGAAGTGTTACTGTGAAGAGGAGCAGAGAATGGGGCAACAGCTGGGAAGGATGCAGAGTCAAAGAGGGGATTTTACCTAAATGTAGGAGATACTAGAGAATGTCTGCATACTGATGAGAAGAAGATGCTGGGTTCAGAGGGTTAACTGCAGAATTAAAGTCCTGGAGAAGGTGCATGGGGATAGGATGCCCAGCACAAGGAGGGGTGGCCTTAGAAGCTGCCACAGTCAGAGTACAGTCAAGAAACTTACCTAAATATTTAAGACAGGGAATTGCTTACACATGAGATGGAAGAGAAGCAAAGCCAAATAGGGAATAATAAGGAAACCCAGAGATGAGGAACAGCAAGAAAATATTTCCCTCCCTGGGCTAGAGGGACAGTGGAGGAGGTGGTACTACCTGAGCCCAGGGACCAAGAGCGTCTGGTGGAAGCTGAAGCCATGGATGAGACACAGCCCTGCCAGAGGCGCCACCCAAGGCAGGAATGAGAAGAAACATCCTTGTCTCTCCCTGCCGCCCACGCTGACCAGTCTCCCTTCCAGGCATCCCACTGGCCAAACTCAGCCACAGATCTGCGAACCTGAGAAATGCAGACCATAGGGATCAGCCCTCACCACCCCACCCAGTACAGAGCAGGGAGATGGAAGGAGAAGAAATGGATCTGAGAGCAAAAGTGTCCAAGACTGTCACAGAAGCAGGGGCTGTGCATCCATATTAACAGGAGTGTCAGAGCAAGAAGGAAAGTTGCTGGCTGAGGAAAGGGAAGATCCTAGAGATTTTTTTTTTAGTTTTTTTTTTTAGTTGAGGTAGAGTTGATTTACAATATTATATACACTTCAGGTGTACAACATAGTGATTCACAATTTTAAAGGTTATATTCCATTTATAGTTATTATAAAATATTGGCTATATTCCCTGTGTTGTACAATACATCCTTGTAGATTATTTATTTATTTTTATTTATTTATTTTTGGCTGCGATGGGTCTTCCTTGCTGTGAGTGGACTTTCTACAGTTGGCGCGAGCCGGGGCTACTCTTCATTGCGGTGCGCGGGCTTCTCATTGGGGGGGGCTTCTCTTGTTGCAGAGCACGGGCTCTAGGCTCACAGGCTCAGTAGTTGTGGCACACGGGCTTAGTTGCTCTGCGGCACGTGGGATCTTCCCGGACCAGGGCTCGAACCCGCCTCCCCTGCATTGGCAGGCGGATTCTTAACCACTGCACCACCAGGAAAGCCTGATTATTTATTTTTTTCACAGTAGTTTATACCTCTTAATCCCCTGCCCCTAGCTTGCCCCTCCCCCTTCCTTCTCCCCACTGGTAACCACTGGTTTGTTCTCTATATCTGTGTGTCTGTTTCTTTTTTGTTATATTCACAAGTTTGTTTTATTTTTTAGATTCCACATATAAGTGATATCATACAGTATTTGTCTTCTCTGACTTATTTCACTAAGCATAATACCCTCCAAGTCCATCCATGTTGCTGCAAATGGCAAAATTTCGTTCTTTTTTTATGGCTGAGTAGTATTCCAATGTGTGTGTGTGTGTGTGTGTGTGTGTGTGTGTGTGTGTATCACATCTTCTTTATCCATTCATCTACTGATGGACACTTAGATTGCTTCCATATCTTGGCTATTATAAATAATGCTGCTATGAACATTGGGGTACATATATCTTTTCAAATTACTGTTTTCATTTTCTTTGGATATATACCCAGGAGTACAATTGCAGGATCATATGGTAACTCTATTTTTAGTTTTCTGAGGAACCTCCACACTGTTTTGTACAGTGGTTGCACCAATTTACATTCCCATTAACAATGTACAAGGGTCCCCTTTTCTCTACATCCTCGCCAGCAATTTGTTATTTGTGATCTTTTTGATGACAGCCATTCTGACAGGTGGGAGGTGATATTCATTGTGGTTTTAATTTGCATTTCTCTGGTGATTAGCGATGTTGAGCATCTTTTCACGTGCCTGTTGTCTAACTGGATGTCTTCTTTGGAAAAATGTCTATTCAGATCTTCTGCCCAGTTTTTAATCGGGATGTTTGTTTTGTTGATGTTGAGTTGTATGAGCTGTTTATATACTTTAGATATTAACCCCTTATTAGTCATATCACTTGCAAATATTTTCTCCCATTCAGTAGGTTGTCCTTTTGTTTGTCGATGGTTTCCCTTGCTGTGCAAAAGCTTTTAAGTTTAATTAGGTCCCATTTGTTTATTTTTGCTTTTGTTTCCTTTGCCTTAGGACACGGATCCAAAAAAATATTGCTACAATTTATGTCAAAGAGTGTGGAAGATCATACAGATTTGAGGAGGGAAGAAATAGTGTAAAATATTTGTTTTGGAGGACTTGCATTGTTCCTCTAATATCTTAGATTTAAATGAATTACTGTTGAAATCCGTGACTTAAAATAATGGAGGATGCTGTACTATCACGTTCAAGCTTTATGCCATGGACCTAAAAGCACAGGGTTGCAGAGTTGCATTTTGAGGATGGTGATGACATAATTTCAGTGATGAAGGGGGTTACCAGGATCCCCAAAGTGATGATAGGCTTACCTGGTTTGGGCATGATGATTTATGTGGCTTTCAGGGGAGTGATTTTTCTATTTAAGCCTGAAGATTAAAACTTTTATGATAATTCTTTTCATAATATATCTCTGCTACATATAATTTTGATATTCATTGAAATAATGGGTTTTAATACAATTCAATTTTTGTTACTTATGAATTCCTATTGGATCTTTTTTGCAAGTATAAGGCAGGTTTTATTTGATCAGGAAGAGTTTTGGACTTATGGACACCAAGGGGGGAAGTGGGGGGGGATGAAGTGGGAGATTGCGGTTGACATTTATACACTAATATGTATAAAATAGATAATAAGAACCTGCTGTATAAAAAATAAATTAATTTAATTTAATTTTAAAAAAAGAAGAGTTTTGACTTTCTTTTTTATGAGTTATGGCCACTTATTCTTCCTTTCCCTAATTTTTTTTTATCACTACTATCTAAACGAACATTTTTATCACCCCTCAAAAATCTTGTATCTAATAGCAGTCACTCTTTATTCTTCCCTCCCTCACAGCCCCTGGCAACCACTACTCTATTTCTGTCTCTATGGATTTGCCTATTCTGGACATTTCACATAAATGGAATCATATAATATGTGGCTTTTTGTGTCTGGTTTCCTTCACTTTGCATAATGTTTTCAGGATTCATCCATGTTGTAGCATTTATCAGTACCTCCTTCTTTCTTATGGCCAAATAATATTCCACTTAAGGGATGTACCACATTTTGTTTATCCATTCAGGTGATAGACTCCTATTGGATTTTAATATAAATATACAATGTGCTCTATTTACATTAATAAAATAATGTTCAATCATTTTCAATACCTATTGGTGAAAAGTATTCAATTTTTGTTTCTGCCACAAGAAAAAGACCTTGCAAAAGTATAGGTGAATAGGGACTTCCCTGGTGGTGCAGTGGTTAAGAATCTGCCTGCCAGTGCAGGAGACACGGGTTCTATCCCTGGTCTGGGAAGATCCCACATGCCTCAGAGCAACTAAGCCCGCACTCCGCAACTACTCAGCCCGCATGCCTAGAGCCCATGCTCCGCAACAAAAGAAACCACCACAGTGAGAAGCCCGCGCACCGCAACGAAGAGTAGCCCCCGCTCTCAGCAACTAGAGAAAGCCCGCACGCAGCAGCGAAGACCCAACGCAGCCAAAAATAAATAAATTCTAAAAAATAAATAAAATTCTTAAAAAGGTAGGTGAATCATGTATTCTTGTGCATCTTATATACCAGTAAATACAGTGCAGTTTTACCCTGTACTGTGCAGTGAAAACCTAACCATGGAAGCAAGAGCCTGAAGAAAAACACTCTTGGCAACCCTCCCACCTCCATGCCAAGATCTCAGCAGCGGATGGTGAAAGTAAAATCAAGAAAGTCCACTTACGAAAAAGGGTCAGTCCTTGGAGGTAGGATTCTGTTGGATTCACCTGGAAGTAGATCGAACTCTGGTCCCTTTTCATCAATGCAGTTTGCAGAATTGCTGTCAGGATTGCAGCGTACCCACTGGTATCTGGCTCTCCGCACAGGAGAACCTGCCCAAACAAGGAAACCACGTGGTCAATAAATGTCTCTTACACAGCTTCTAATCACTCTGTCCCTAAGAAATTTTTAATTAAATAGATTCTAAATTTGGTAGGTAAGGTGTGGACAGGTTTTATGATCATTAATATCACGGAGCACCCACTATTTGCTAGCCCTGTATACACACCATTTGTCCTTCTCACAACGCCTCTCTAAAGTAGCCTAGAGTTTTAGGTTAGAACAGGCTTTGGCAATTAGCTGCCTGGAGTGAAGCCCCAGCTCTCCTACTGGTGAGCTGTGAAACCTTAACTTCCCCAAGCCCCCACCAGAAAACTGAGGTACTAAGAGTGTCTCTTTTTCGTAAGCTGGCCACAAAAATTAAATGAGAAAATGCATGTAAAGATCTTAACACAGTGCCAGGTACACAGTAAACACTTGATAATATTAACTATCATTATCTTTGTACTATAATTTCCATTTTATACAAAGGAAAACTGAGGCTGCACAGGTACTAAGTAGAGGACCCAGGATTCAAACCTGTATCTGACCCCGAATCCTGACTGTTCTGGTAGAGATGAGTCGAATCATGCTCAGAAAGGTTAAGGAATGTACCAATTAGTACCCGAGATACTACAGAGCCCTAGTTCTTTAGGGCCATTCTTGGGTATTGAAAAGAAATTCTTGGGTATTCTTGGGAATGAAAAGTAGGTTAAAAACTTGGCCTCTTTCTTTGCCCTCACATCTAGTCAGAGATTTCAAAAATCAAAGCTCCTCTATTCACAAAAGCTGGTCTGTCACAGTCTCTTTTAATGTCTATGCAAAAGGCTCCATATCTTGTGTTAAGAGGTTATATAGGAGATACCTTATTAATTCATGAAATAAATTCTTCATTCCTCAGTCCAGCAAGGATGGAGGCCTGGTGGTGAGAAATACTTCACCACCCTTCCAAAGGTTCATCTCCCCACCTCAAGTACAAACTTGATTCACACAAGTGCAACTAATAATAACCTAACCTGAAGGGACACATCTAAAATTCTTGAAAAGCAGGAAAGGTAGTTTTGTTAAGGGAATCACTGACTGAAACCACCTGCCCTGGCCAGGCATGAGAGTAACCACTTGCATGAGTTGTCTTACAACAGGAGGTCCTGGTAAGGAACATAGAACTGACAAGCTACCACCAATGGGAAGAATTCAGGAAAGGTCAAAAGGAGAGAAGAGACACCAGTCCATATGTCTTACCAACCTCCCAGAATCCTTCTCGCTGGAATCTATCTTGGCTGAGAGATGCCCTTGCCACCAGGAAGGACCCTGAGTCAGAATGATTGGCCAGAGACAACCTGGAGACTAACCTCATTAACATAAAACCTGAGACTGCGAGCCACATGGCAGAGCAGTTCTCCTGGGTCCCCTTACCCTGCTGCTCTCTGCCTGGGTGCCCCTTCCCAATAAAGTCTCTTGCTTTGTCAGCACATGTGTCTCCTTGGACAATTCATTTCTAAGTGTTAGACAAGAGCCCATTCTCGGGCCCTGGAAGGGGTCCCCCTTCCTGCAACAGTTTTAAAGCCCAGCACGTTATTGTTCTGCACAGATTGAGATGTACATGATGACAACTATTTAAGAAAACAAAATAACATAAAATGAAAAACAGTGTTGTGGATAATCACTGCAATATTTTTTGCGAAGCAAAGACTGGAAAATTAAATGTTAATGAATTAAGGCACAGCCTACAGTACTATACAGCTATTAAAAGAATGAGGCAGTTCTCTGGGCACTGATACAGAATAATTTCCAAGGGGTGTGTGTGTGGTTTTTTTTTTTTTGGCCACGCTATGTGGCTTGCAAGAACTTAGTTCCCTGACCAGGGATTTGAATGCTCCCTCGGCAGTGAAAGCCTGGAGTCCTAACTACTGGACCGCGAGGGAATTCCCTCCAAGGTATATTATTAAGTTAAAAAAAGTAAAGAACACTATGAATTGTTTGTTACCATTTGTGTGTGTTTGTGTTTTTTCACACTATATTTACATATATGCTTACATGCACAGAACATATCTGAAAAGATACACAGCAAACTGATCATCTTTGTGGAGGGAATTGGTGGCTGGAAGACAGTGGAAGGAAGAGCATTGACTTTTCACTGCATATCCTTTTGAACCTTTAGATTTTTGAGCCATATGTATGTATTATCTATTCAAAATTATTTTTATTTTTTGACAGCTTTCTTAAGGTGGACTTGACATTCAATAAGCTGTGCATATTTAAAGTGCACAATTTGTTTCAACAAATGGATACACCGTGGAACCATCACCACAATCAAGGGTATGAACATATTCAACATCCCCCAGAGTTTCCTTGTGCCCCTTTGTGATCCTGCCCTTCTCCCTCCCTCCTCCTGACTCTCCCCAGCCCCCCTCAACCATCAATCTACTTACTGTCATTATAAATTAGTTTGCATTTTCTAGAATTTTATGTAAATGGATACATACAGCATCTTGTCAATGGTTTCCTGACTTTAACTCAGGGTCCAGAGGGCTCTCTACCTTTTATAGTACTCTCTCCTAGAAATGGAGAGTTTATTTAGATATTCCTTACATCTAGACTGCTTTTGTTGCAATTTTTAATAATATTTATCTTAGAAAAGGAATGTGCGTTCATTATAGAAAATTTTGAAAAATGTAGCAAACAAACAAAAAAAGTTACTCCTAATCTCATTACCCAGCCCTCCCAAAGACCATAAGTTCTGGAGTTTTGCTTTTTTTCCCTCTGGGTATCTGTATTTCTAGGAGAGTATGCACAAGTTGTGTCCTGTTCTCAACTATCAGAGGTTGAAAAGTGAAGCCTCTACTGAGGTCAAATTCACTTTACATCTTAATGGGATGGCCAAGGACTTTGTTCTTAAAAGATTGCAGAACCACAGAACTTTTGCAGAATGTCCTCTTTCCTCATGAATCTCTATCATGTCTGTTTACACTCAACTTTGTCCTAGCTAATATTTTGGATTAATTTTATAAATACAGCATTGCTAAGTTATTACATCATTAAGATATACATTATATACATATATATGGAGAGAGAGAGAGAGAGGGAAAATATATAAAGAATTCATGATGCTGTTCACCTTAGTATTATTTAAAATAGGGAAACAGGAAATAACTAAATAATCAAAACAAGAGAAAATACTCAGATTAATTATGAGGCATTCATATGAGAGACTATTAAACAAATGGGAAAAAAGCAGTAGTTATGGAAAAGACTATGTAGCATCATAGGAAAATCTATGTTCAAAAATGAGTTTAAAAAAAGCAGAGGGGACTTCCCTGGTGGGCCAGTGGTTAAGAATCCGCCTTCCAATGCAGGGGACTCGGGTTCGATTCCTGGTCAGGGAACTAAGATCCCACATGCCGGGGCAACTAAGCCCGCGTGCTGCAACTATGAGCCCACAAGCCATAACTAGAGAGCCCTTGCACCACAACTACTGAGCCCACGCGTGCTGGAGCCTTGCGCCACCACTAGAGAGGAGCCCGTGTGCCACACAAAAGATCCTGTGTGCTGCAACTAAAACCTGATACAGCCAAAAATAAATAAATAAATATTTTTTAAAAAGCAGAATACCACTCTATGCATAATAGTTGTTAATGCAACTACATAAATAGATATCGGGGGAGGGGGTGAGGAATGGGAGGAAATACACAGAAATAACTATAGTGGTAGACTCTGGTGATTTTTTTTCTCACTTTGTTTTCTAAATTGCTGTAATAAACAATATTCTTTTTAAAATATAAACAAAACAAAGACTCTAATGTAGAAAGTAAATGTTCTCCCATTGTTTTCCTTCTTTCTTTCTGTCTGTCTTACTTTCATTCATTCTTTCTTTTAGAACTACTATTCTATCACAATCTTCCCCATAGTTCCTGAATATAGCTTACAATTTCTGGTCTGAGACGCTAGTCATCCAGAATGGGTTAACTCTGTCACTGCTTGGAGGCAGGAGGTAAGGCTTGACATCAACTTGTGATGTCAAGTTAACATCACAATGTCTCCCCCTTACTAGCTGGGTAACCTTAACCTCCCTGTACCTCAATTTCCTCATCCATAAAATGGGGACAGTAGTAGCTCTAATAATGAGATATAAATATTAGGCTCGTAGAATAGTACCTAGCACCATGGTCAGAGCTCTTTATTTATTTAAATTAATCTCTCCCTTTTTTTTTAAACATTTATTTGTTTATTTATTTTGACTGCACTGGGTCTTGGCTGCGGCACGCAGGATCTTCGTTGTGGCATGCGGGATCTTTGTTGCAGCATGCGGACTTCTTAGTTGCGGCATGTGAACTCTTAGTTGAGGCAGGCATGGGAGATCTAGTTCCCCGACCAGGGATCGAACCCAGGCCCCCTGCATTGGGAGCACGGAGTCTTAACCACTGGACCACCAGGGAAGTCCCGTCAGAGCTCTTTAAATGCTAGTATCTCTGATGAGGAGGAGGATGACAATGACCTATCGACCTATCTCTGATAGTGAACAGCTTGTAGAGAGACCAAATTTAAATTCCTGTTCCACCACAGTATCCCATAATAGTATCCCAAAGAGTTCCTGTTTAAACAAGATAAAAGTATCTGAAACATCTAGCACAAGCTTTTGCACATGGTAGGTATTTAACACATTTTAGCTCTTTCTCCTCTGATTCTTTCTTGAAGAAGCTTAAGCTTGGCATCTAATGAATTATTACTTAGAAGCGTCATCATTGTGAGTCAGGTAAAAATTCAACATCTGCTCCAGCAGAGGGCGATGTCTTCACACCCCATGCCGTCTAGACCAGTGCGGTCCAATAGAAACAAGAGGAACCATCCGTACACGTATGGAATTTTCAATGTTACAACAGCCATATTTTAAAAAGTAAAAAACAGGTGACATTAATTTGAAAATATTTTACTTAAACAAATATATTCAAATATTGTCACTTAACATAATCAATATAAGTTATTAATGGATATTTTACACTTTTTTTCATCCTAAGATTTCAAATCTGGTGTGTATTTTGCACTTACACCATACCTCATTTTGGACTCGCCACATTTCACACATTTCAAGTGCTTAGTAGCCACAAGAAGCCCGTGGCTACCATTTCAGACAGAGCAGGTCTAGACAGTCTTCTCTACTGTCGAGGATGGCTGAATATCAAACAAGTGAGTGCTTGCGTAGATAAGAAGTTAAACAGAAAAGTAAAACCTAATAGTTTAATGAGGAAGCATCTAAGTGAAAGATCTCATCTTTTCACTGGTGTAAGAAACACAACTCTGGTAAATTAGAAAACTTCTAAAATACAAATTCCCTCTAGAGTTTAGAATCTCAGCTTTTAAAATTTATAAAGAGGGGTTTCTTTTTTTGGGTGACGAAAATGTTCTAAAATAGACTATGGTGATGGTTGCACATATCTGTGAATATACTAAAAAACCATCAATGTACACTTTAAATGGGTGAATTGTATGGTATATGAAATCTATCTCAATAAAGCTGTTCTAAAATTTATAAAGAAATCAAAGATAGAAGTCCACCTCCCCCACAGAAATGTTTATCCTGTTTGGGACTGGTGATTTTATTTTTTTAATTTAAAAAAGTTTTATTGGGGGGGCTTCCCTGTGGCGCAGTGGTTGGGAATCTGCCTGCCAATGCAGGGGACACGGGTTCGAGCCCTGGTCTGGGAGGATCCCACATGCCGCGGAGCAACTGGGCCTGTGAGCCACAATTACCGAGCCTGCGCGTCTGGAGCCTGTGCTCCGCAACAAGAGAGGCCTCGATAATGAGAGGCCCACGCACCGCGATGAAGAGTGGGCCCCGCTTGCCACAACTAGAGAAAGCCCTCGCACAGAAACGAGGACCCAACACAGCCATAAATAAATAAATTAATTCATTGGAAAAAAAAAATGCAATCATTTAAAAAAAAAAGTTTTATTGGTATGTATGTAACATAGCACACAATCACTCTTCTAAAATGTAAAATTCAGTGGTTTTTAGCATACTTATAGGTATGTGCAACTATCACCACAAATTTAGAACAATTTTATCATCACAGAGAAATCCCCTATCCTTTAGCTAGCCAGCTCCTGTATCTCATGCTTCTCATCCCTAAGTAACCACTAATCAATCTACTTTTTATCTCTATATTTTTAAGCAAGTTGGACATTTCATATAAATAAAATCATATTAGGTGTTTTCTTAATATTTATTTATTTATTTTTATTTTTGGCTGCGTCGGGACTTAGCTGCGGCACGCAGGATCTTTCGTTGCGGTGCAGGGGCTTCTCTCTAGTTGTGGTGGGCTGGCTCCAGAGTGTGTGGGCTTAGTTGCTCCACGGCATGTGGGATCTTAGTTCCCCGACCAGGGTTTGAACCCACCTCCCCTGCATTGGAAGGCAGACTCTTAACCACTGGACCACCAGGGAAGTCCAGAGGTGGGGGTTTTGTTTTTTTTAAGTATAATTGACCTAATATACTATGTTAGTTTCAGGTGCATAACGTAATGGTCCTGTATTGCTATACATTATAAAATGATCAACACAGACTGGGGATTTTAAATCTGCTTTAAAATAAAGAACATGGTTACAGATACCAAGTTCCTGACATATTTATTCAAGGGTGTTGGCAGAATGTGAAAATTCAACAGTTCCAGCCCCCGATGTGTGGGAGTATCTTGATTCTATCTTGCTTGAGAGAAATCTTAAGATTACCGTAATTTAAAAAATAAAAGGGAGTATGTTCATGGACAGAAAAATTATCTTCCTAAGAGGCCCCACTTACAGATCTCCTGGTTAATTTTGTGATGGATTCAAGGGAGAAGAATGTTTTTTATTTACAATCACTTCCCTCACTGCCCACCCCCCCTTCTCTGTCTGTCTCTGTCTCTCTCTGTCTCTGTCTTTGCCCCTATTTCTTTCACACATACACACAGTCACTAGTCCTGCTTTAGCAAAATACTTTCTATAAGTAAACATTACCAGAGCAAATAACTTACCCCAGTAATATCGTATTGTAATATCAATTTTTCCCCAACATCATCTCAATTTACTGATTTCCTATTCTTAATGGAGACTTGCTGCAAGTGTGCTAGAAAAATTTAAGCAGAAACTGCCATGTTGTGGGGAGTGGGGGAGGGAGACCATTTCATTCATTGTTTGGTTGCATTCAAACAGACATCACCATCTAAGCTGGAGCTGCTTCCTACTGGCCAATCAATTCCACAAGATGAATAAAGTTCCCCCACCCTCACGTGGTTTGACAAGCTATAAAAAGTTCCAAGTTTACTTTCAATTTCTCCCTCTCTGTCCCTCAACTCACTGGTTTTTGTAGCAAGGGCTAGAGTCAAAACAAGGTTGTTTTAAATAAAGAAAATCTCTAATCCACCTAGAATACAGCTAAATTGCAGTAGAAAGTTAACTCTGAACTTGAAATCAGATGACCAGCTCTGCCATTAATTAGTTGTAATGGGCCTTGGGCAAGTCTCATAAATTTTTTGCAAGAGGTTGGTGTAAAGAGCAAATGAGATGATGAATGTAAGATCCAATTTTCCCCTCTATAAATTGGTGTTAATTCCTCCTCCCAGGGAATGTGATGATCGTTTACCCAAGAATGGATGAGAATCACTTTACAATCAAACAGCAGTGCACATAGGTGGAATCAATATCATTATCGTGATCTCAGAGGCAGTGTAGAGTGGAAACATAGTCTGGCAATGACCCCCTTGGCCACACCTGCTCATGGATTTTCCATTTTCCCTCTTTATAGGCATCTTTTAAAAAGAGAGGCAATAAGAGTAGGAGTCACAGGCCTCATCAATAATCCCCTGGAGCTCTACATTAAATTGATTAGCCATCTGTCCTCTCCAGGGTCTCCCACACGTTGCCAAACGTCCATCTCTTTGCACTTGGTAGACATACTTTTACAGCATGTCTTTACTTCAGCTTCGCTTATAGTCACTGATATGGGCTGAATTGTGTCCCTCCAATTCAATGTGTTGAAGTTCTAACCCCCAGTACCTCAGAATGGGACTGTATTTGGAGATAGGGCCTTGAAAGAGATAATTAAGATATAGTGAGGTCATACGGATTAGCCCTAATCCAGTATGGCTGGTTTCCTTATAAGAAGAGGAGATTGGGACATAGACACACGCAAAGAACCAGGTAAAGACAGAGACAAGACGGCCATCTACAAGCTGAGGAGAGAAGCTTCAGAATGAAACTAACCCTGCTGACACCTTGATCTTGGACTTCTAGCCTCCAGAACTGTGAGGAAATAAATTCCTGTTGTTTAAGCCACCCAGTCTGTGGTACTTTGTTATGGCAGCCCTAGCAAACTAATACAATAACCTAAGATGTTTTGTTTCAGTAAAAACAAGCCAAAAGCCTAGTGCATTTGATCAGTTCAGTCAAATCAATGGGTTAAGAAAAGTTTTTAAGTGGGGAAAGAATGCTACAGAATTATATCTGGCATCACATAGAAGTATGATGAAATAGTGACCTCTTTGCAGCCTTGAGCTGATGTCACTCGCACACGCAGCTGTGGGTGGACATCTATTTCCCTTCTTATTCAGATGTGAACACTAACCCTTGATTCCAATACCAACTGCACTTCTCCTTTGGAAACTCCCTAGTTTTTCAGTCCATTCATTCTCTCTTTTTTGGTTCCTTTCCCAACAAAGAGCTAAACCTACCTGGTGATGACATAAATACTAGTACTTTATAAAATTTTATAATAGTTTCTTCACTACATTCTGAAGGATACCTATTACATAAAGAATGCTTTTGTTTTCATTTTAGTTTTCCCTATTGAATCTTAGTGGGGAATGTGACATTTCTGGGAAATTTTGAAGATGTAAAGACTCACAGAGCTCTGGTCAGGGTAGACCCAGCACCAACAGGTCACTCAAGTCTGTGCTACAAACATGGACCTGACTGCCTGGATCTTGTCAGAACACATGAGGGAATTATTTCATCTGAAACAACGAAGGTTTTCTGAAGGTTTTCCCTAAAAGATCCAAGTAAAGCCTGTTCCTTACATTCAACAATGTTTTATACCTTAAAAAATAAATAGACTAATGGAAAAGTTTCAGCAACATTATTTACTGGTTTTTTCTTCAATAATTGCATAACAAGAAGAAAGTGATTTTATAAATTTCCAATACATAATGAATGTATCTGAGATCATGTGTACAATTTCATTTCCACCAGAAGTAAAAACAAGACAACTAGAAGTAACTTCGAAGAAACAAATCCAGGATATGTGCAATCACCATGACTCAATATTTCCTATACGATCTGGAGGAACTTAGTGTTTTTCTACTATAAATTCTCCCATCTACTTATCAGGCCATGACTTTCTGCCTTATTCAGACATGATCGCTTATTTACCAAAGGAGAAGAAATTGTATTTTTCCTACAAACTGATCGTTTTCATTTTCTTAGTCATTAAAGGTTTTAAGTTGTTTCATTCTGACTAAACAACCCTAAATGATAGACCTAATAAGAAATTTCCAAATGTGATGTTTCTCTGAGCAACAACACAATTACTAAAATTCTTTGGCCTCTCTTTAAAATCTGAGATGGTTTTCATTAACTATGTCTAAATATAATTGAATTTTCACTAAGAACCAAGTTTAAAAAAGGAGAAAAAATACACGCAAATTTACTCTGATTTTAAAAATAGTATTTCCCAGTGTCACAATAATTATGACACTACCATATTATGTTAAAACTTGGGATTGACGTAGACACTTAGGGGGTAGGTCATTTTCTATATTCCTTTCTTAAGTGTTTAAAAATTTATAAACCATTTCTAAAAATCTTAAAAAAAAAAATTTATAAACCATTTTCATCTGACAATAAAATAGTTTGCATTTCAATCATTTTAAGAACTTATAAGGCCACACCTGCCTCAGAGTTTAACTTTTTTTGGTACCAAACTTAACCAATCTCACACTAAGGAGCTCAGCTACCCCAAATCCTTTTTTTTTTTTTTTTTCTTTTTTTGGCCTCCTTTCCCACAGTATAATACATTCCGTATCTTAAAGTGAATATAAGCATTTGTGTGGACCCCAGGACTTACAAGGAAGATTATAGGGGGACAAGATTCCTGGGTCTTACCTTGAACTGAAGAACCCAAAATCAGGATGAAGGCGAGAGCCAGGACAAGCCTACTGTACTGAAGGAGCACCTGCATGGTGACCACCTTGCTTCAGCTCCACCGTCTGCACGCCAACCTCACGACAGGGAAGTGTAGCAGAGTGCTCTCTGTCCCTTTTAGAAAAGGTTCCAAAACCTCAAACCCTGCCCAGAACACACGTCACAGTTTCCTGAACAAATAGAAAGAAATCCACATCAAACCCCAGAAAGATTTAGAAAAAAAAAAAAAAAAGGCAGAAAAATAACTATTCATACCCATTATGAAACTGCAGTGGACTCTCCCCAGGTCTGCTTTTTCAAAAGTTTTGTTGTTTGCCACTTGCTGAGTAGAATCAGCATTCTACTGATTGTTTTTTCTTGCTTTGGTAACAGACACTTTGTTTTTTCTTTCTTCAGGTAACAATCTAAACACGAGATTGCTAACATTAAGAGCCCACTGCACAGTTGATGAGATAAGGGAGCTAGATGCTGCCATGCTGCCTTTTCATCACTGATGCCCTTCAACATAAAATATTCTTAATTTTCTTTTTCAACAGGAGTAGCATAACTCACTGAGCCAAGCTCAAGAAGTGAAACTTCAAAGCTGAGTTTTAATCTACAAGAAAGTGTTGTCAGATTTCAGATGAGCGGTTTCTTCTTATTGGACTCAGTTTCTCCCACTGGCTCACCAGCTTTCCCTCTGCCTCAAGAATCTAGTGAGGATTTTCGGTTACAAAGAACTGGGTAAAACAGAAAAATGATTTTGCAGTCCTCTGCTCCTTCACACCGAGTATTTCTTATGATTTCATAAGAAATACTTTCATTTTTTTCTCCTGGTAAAACTTTTCAACTTGACTTTTGGTCCTCTGGCCTTGAGTAAGCCGGAAGTCAAAAACAAGGGGAGGTTGTCCTGTCAGTGGGCTGCTGGACCTCAGAAAATACAAAAAAACAAAGTAAAGGAACAGCATTTTCCCCATGTCCTGGGGATTGTGTGCTGACTGAGGCCTGAGGAACACGAGGTAGAGGCTCCTTATTAAAGTCACATAATAAACACAACAGTTTATCACACGCCCTTGTCCTTGGGGCATGTACTTTCCCCTTACTTCCAGTCAAGATTCAACCTCTCTCCATTTCAACACGTCTAACCCTACAATGCCCACTTTCCATTTTCATCCTCACTCTGGCCTGTCCTTTGACAGGAGGGAGGAGTTTCCCTTCCCTTGTTCTCGCCTTCCTGCTGATTCCTTTACCATTTCCTGCTAAGGACGGGCCTCAGGATCTAATCGCTGAGTAGCTGTGGTGCAAGTCCACAAAGGCTACAAAGAATGCACATTCTGACCCTCCTCAGAACCAGCTGGACGTGTGTACCGGAACTCCTCCGAGTGCAGTAACCAGCTCCCAAACTCACAAACCCAGTGAGTTCCCCACCATGGAATATTGGTTTCAGCTTGAAATAACAACCCTCACCTTTGGTCCCTTTTAATCCTATCCCCCAATTTAAAACCCTGGCACCAAAACAATAATCCCTGTCAATAGCTTCAACAAGCCTGCTGCAACGCCTCAGATCTGATTAGAGCTTGTGCTTTAAAATGGTAATTTTGGAGGCTCTTCCCATTTGAGTACTTTATTTTTTTAATTCTCTGGGTCGTGGTGATTTTTTTAAAAACATTTGCAGCATTCACAAGCATTTACTCTGCTTCCGCTACACTGACAACCAAGTTTCTTTTTCCAAATGGTCTTCCTCCAGCTTCATTTCCCTAGTCCTCTTCAAACTGTGGAGGAGCAGGACGTATCCCTAAACCTCAACCTCTACAATAAGTTTTCCGTATTTTTAAAAGACAAATTCCATTCTAGACTTACTCCTTCATTCACCAGGCAACCATAAATGCACCTACTTTACTTCACACTCAGTTGATTTGCCTGTAAAATGGGTATCCTTAAGCCTTAACGGTCATCCTGGAACAGGACAGAAATCAGTTCCTTGTTGTCTAAAAGTGTAACTACCCCCCTGCCCCAAAGCAATGTAAACATTGCCTTTCACCAGCTATTGGTATCAGTGTGGCCTTTGGAAAAGGGGGATCTGTTTGGAGCACTTGAACCTCCCCAGAATCACGAGTCAGCAGAACAGTTCCTAAGACAAATTGAGGTTGTCAGAGGAGATACTGAGGGCAGGACAAAACTACTCCAAGGGATGGCTCCAAGGCTCAGTTCTTTTTTAAAGCTCCAAGTTAAAGATTCTGCCACTCAGCAGCCTCTGGGGCTTTCTTGGTTCCTCACTGAGAAGGTCTTATCTCTGAACTGGGCACTGCACAAAAAACCCCAAACAAACAGGAAATAGATCCTGTACCAAATCTATATTATGTCTCTGGAGGCTAAAAGAATGAACTTTCCAATAATTTTTTATTTCTAGAACTGGAAGAGACCTTAGAAATCATCTACCTCACCCACTCAGGTGGGAAAAGAACAAGACCAGAAAGGTTACAGGACTTGCAGCTGGTCACACAGCTGGTGAGTGGCAAAACCAGGTCTAGAAATCAGGTTTCCTAGTTCAAAGTCCAGTGACAGAGGAAGAATGAGGAAGAAACAAGATGAAGATTTGTAATCATCAGCAGTCTTCCTTTTAGTCTTTTTGGTCTCTAGAGGTATGTACTGAAATATTCCTGTTTAGAATGATAAAATGACTGGAATTTGCTTCAGAATAATGCAGTTTGAGGAGGGGCGATGAGAGAGGTATAGCCGTGGGCTGCTGATTGCTGAAGCTGAACAATGGGAAAATTGGGGGCTTATTATACTAGTCTCCCTACCTTAATATATTTTTTGGAATTTCCATAATAAGACACTTTTAAAAAATCAACCTTTTAAAAAGGTATCTTTATCTTATTTGGAGTCCATATAAATAAGAAAACATCTCCTGACTTAAAAGAGGACTTTGCAGGAAAAAAAAAAATTCTTTTCTTTAAAAAACCACTTCTTTATTCTTGGATCTCAGTCATCCTTTGGGTTTCCCATTCTTTCGGTTCTACTCTCATTCCTAACCCCCTCCCTTTAGTGCATGGGAAGACGTATCTAAGACATAAAAGTATCTTGATGCTTCTGGTACAATGCGAGCAGCTACCACTGTGTTCTTAGACCTCTCACCAAGTATCAGTGGATGGGTACCCACGGGATGAGTGCCCTGGGAGAGGACACAGGCTCACAGGCATCCCCAGCAGCTCTTTTCCTTGATCCACCCTTCTCATCACTGTAGCCACATATCCAGTTTCCCAGGAGCAGGTGCCCCTTGTTGAAGGTTTCCACAGTCCTACTGCAGAAGCTGCCCCAGGTGTTGCCAAGTACATAAAAGGTTGGGAACTTGGGGCTTCCCTGGTGGCACAGTGGTTGAGAATCGCCTGCCAGTGCAGGGGACCCGGGTTCGATCCCTGGTCCGGGAAGATCCCGCATGCTGCAGAGCAACTAAGCCCGTGCGCCACAACTATTGAGCCTGCGCTCTAAAGCCCACGTGCCACAACTACTGAAGCCCGCGCGCCTAGAGCCCGTGCTCCACAAGAGAAGCCACCGCAATGAGAAGCCCGCGCCCCGCAACGAAGAGTAGCCCCCGCTCACCGCAACTAGAGAAAAGCCCACGCGCAGCAACGAAGACCCAATGCAGCCAGAAACAATAAATAAATAAAACAAAGTAATAAAATAAATAAATTTATTAAAAAAAAAGTTTGGGAACTTGAGTGTTTTAGTCTTGGACTGGAGATAGCGGAGGGGAAGGACCCCCCTCCTCCCATAGTTTGGATCTACAATTTGACAAGAAGAAAAACAAGGGGCAGGGGGTATGTAGGAAATCTCTGTACCTTCTGCTCAACTTTGCTGTGAACCTAAAACTGCTCTAAAAAATAAATTCTAGGGCTTCCCTGGTGGCGCAGTGGTTGAGAATCTGCCTGCTAATGCAGGGCACACGAGTTCGAGCCCTGGTCTGGGAAGATTCCCACATGCCGCAGAGCAGCTGGGCCCCTGAGCCACAATTACTGAGCCTGCGCGTCTGGAGCCTGTGCTCCGTAACAAGAGAGGCCGCGATAGTGAGAGGCCCACGCACCGCGATGAAGAGTGGCGCCCGCTTGCCACAACTAGAGAAAGCCCTCGCACAGAAACGAAGACCCAACACAGCCATAAATAAATAAATAAATAAATTTAAAAAAAAATAAAAATAAATTCTATTTTTAAAAAGAGGCATAAAAGAACTTCTCAAATACTAACTAGAGTCTAGTAGAATATGACATTCCAATTCCAAAATTATAGGGCTTTGAAGAACCAAAAGTTGCAATGGAACTTGCTGAATATTATTGATATAAATAACTGGGAACAGGGGTATGTGTTACTTTTCTTGGGAATATTTTCACAGGCATCAAAAATACTGGAAACAAATCTCTTAGGAAATATTTCTGACATGAGGGAATGGGAGCAGACACATGGTTAGGGGGAATAAGACCATCTGAAAACGAATCAAGAAAGGAGTTCCTTATTTGACTTCTTAAGTCTTATCTTTTTCCTAAGACATACTATCTATCAATACTATTCTAAATTATTTTTCATATCTTTATTAAATTATATTTTTGTATTAAAAATTAATAAATGCTTACTATGGAAAAGTGGGCAGTTGAGGAATGGCAAAAGGGGACTTAAAGGAAAGTACAAATCCCTTATCACCTTCCTTCCAGAGATTACCACTGCCATGTCCCGCCTTTGGTAGTTCAGGTAGCACATACCTCTTGCTTGCACACTGGGATCCCACTCATCTCCTCTTATGGCTTTTACTTTACACCTTACCCTGTGGCACTACCTGGCCCCACGAGGGTCCCCAGAACTAACTTTGTTGTTGATTCCAGCCAATTCTATAACCCACCCATCAATTCACCACCCGAAGACTCTGAGCTCCCTCTGCAGACTAGCAAACTATCCAAGTTCCCAAACTCAGTATTTCCTAGGCTTCACAACCGACTTCACTCCTACTCCCCAAAACACACACATACTGAAATTCCACTCACTTACCTGCAATTATATTTAAGGTTATTGGTTCCTAAGGAAGAGAGAAGTTCTTGCCCCTTAATTTGTAACCACAGAACATCAACCAGATCTTCAACGGCCTATTGATTTCAATCTTCTGAGGCGGACCACATTTACCAATTAAGTTACTACACTTTAGTTGGTTCTTATTTTTTGCCAGACTCTAGGTTCCTTTTTTTTTGGCCAGGGTCAGGGTGGGGTGGGGTGCGGGGCGGTCCTTGGTAACAAACATGAAAAATGAACAAAATCTCTTAGTTAAATGCTTTTTAGAAGCTTCACCATTTGGTCACAGTTATTACATTGAGGTAGTGAAAAATTTTCTCATGGGAAATCTTAACTTTTAACCCCCACTAAAGAATGAAAAGATACTGCCTACTCTCCATCCAAAGAGATAGAATCCACTGCTGGAATCAGTTGCTCTTCTGACCACAATGATATACTCTACATTTGATGACTTTTATTTGATGACATCTCCAAATGGACTAAACTTCTAGATGAGGTTAGCATGTTTCTGTACATTCCCATAAGGCAATGAATGAATGGATAAATGAATGAAATCTGTATTGAATACTTCTATTTTGTTGTATGTGCTAGTCTTATCTTCACACCTAGATTATTCCAGGGATATAGTTTTGACTAGTATAGAATATAATGAGCTCAAATAACTGTTGCTTTCCAAAAAGTTAACAGTGGTGCTTTCTAGACAGTAGGATGACAAATGTTTCTCCTTTATCCTTTCTAGACTATGCCAAATTTTGTAAAATAAAATTATGTATCATATTAGTCATCAAGGAAAAAAACAATAAAATATATATTATTTATTTAGTTAGTTAGTTAGTTATGTTTGGCTGCGTTGGGTCTTCGTTGCTGTGCACGGGCTTTCTCTAGTTGCGGCGAGCGGAGGCTGCTCTTCGTTGTAGTGTGCAGACTTCTCATTGCGGTGGCTTCTCTTGTTGCAGAGCACGGGCTCTAGGCACGCAGGCTCAGTAGTTGTGGCTCATGGGCTCTAGTGTACAGGCTCAGTAGTTGTGGCGCACAGGCTTAGTTCCTCCGCGGCATGTGGGATCTTCCCAGACCAGGGAGCGAACCTGTTTCCCCTGCATTGACAGGCAGATTCTTAACCACTGCGCCACCAGGGAAGTGCCAATAAAAGTACTTTGATTGTTGATAAAAGTTAACTTAAAAAAAAAACTTTTAACGGAGAGCATTCTTTGGATAACCTCCGTTGGGACACCATGAGACTAAAGAAGTTGAGTCAGAGATCAGCACTCAGGAACTGCCTGATAAAAGTAATTTTCCTCAAGGCAATGTAGCTGGGAATACTATAGGTTGGGGAAAAGTAGCAGTCAGGAAGGCTGAAGGGAAAGAACATTTGTGGGTTACGTAGATAGTCCAATCTCATCACAGATGAAACAAGAATAGAGTTTCTTTTCAGATTTTAGAATATTCACAGAGATAATAATACTGCTGGCTCATGGGAGTGGAAGTGAGGTCCCTTTCACTCTTTCCAAGAACTTGGAAATAGGAAAATGAGACCCCCTTCAAACAAACTTATAATAATGGATTGGAGGAAAGATGTGCAAATTCACCCTAAAACAAAAGAATGGGGAGAGGGAGAGATGAAGAGCGAAATCAAGCCAGCCTTTCCCAAGGCACATCCTACTTTAAAGACAAAACTGAAATCTCCTTCAATGGAATCAAAGAGCATTTCCCTATGGGGAGAAGGAATGGTCTCTCCTTCTTCTGGGCTGCTAGGAATGGATGAGCAGGACAAGTTTGTAAAATTCTTACTTTGAGGGACTCCTGATGTCGTTTTTATATTCAGACTCATTCACCTAGAAAAATATGAACCCAAGGTGCTCAGAATGTTGGTGTCTGCTCTCACTCTCATAGCTGCTGCCTTTGGTTAATGAAGTTCCCATTAGAGCTAAGTGACTCATGATGGTAGGGCTCATTAAAGGCCAAGACCCTGCAGAATTAGTTCTGCAAGGCTTTCCTATCATTGCTGGCTTTCCTATGATGCTACTTCCCAGAGCTTCCAAACAGAACCCAAAAAAGACATTCTACTTCCCATCCTCATCTCTATCTCATCTACCTTAGTCTCAGGCGATACTCAATGAAGGTATTATCCCAACATTTGCATTTTAATAGAGGATGATAACCATTAATAAACTTATTTTAGATTTTAATCCTCAAGACAGGTGGAGGTGGAGGATGGGGTTAGTGGGGTGGGAGGAAAAGACCGTTAGGGGCAAGCAAGAGCTTGCTCAATAGATCTCAGTTCAAACCACACTGTTGGGCTTTTAGGGCTTGCATCAAGAACCTCCTTGTTCCATATGACCAGAAGACACCCCTTCCCAGAGGCCTTTCTGGTTATCATAGTGGTGACTGGAAGAGAGTCAGGGCCCAGAATGACTAGCCCATCCAAGCTCACTGCCAAGAACCATCCTCCTGTCATTTAGAACTGTACTGTCCATCATGGTAGCCACATGTGGCTATTAAGTGTTTGAAATGTGACTAGTCTGAATTGAGATGTGCTGTATTTGTAAAATATACATTGGATTTCAAAGATATAGTAAGAAAAAAAGAATATAAAATCTCATTAATAATTTCTATGTTTATTATATGTTGAAATAATATTAGATATATTAGGTTAAAATGTATTATTAAAATTAATTTCACCTGTTTCATTTACTTTTTTAAATGGGGCTACCAGAAAACTTGAAATCATATATGGTGGCCTGCATTATATTTCTATTAGACAGTGCTGGCCTTGAAAATGGAGGCCCTTTTAAGATTAAGAAAAATATTGGTTAGAAAGAAGAGAGGCACAGAAACCTATATTCAATATACTATGATAAACCATAACGGAAAAGAATATTGTTAAAATAGAGTATATATATATATATATATATATATATATATATATAAAACTGAATCACTTTGCTGTACAGCAGTAATTAACACAGCATTGTAAATCAACTATATTCAATAAAAAAATAATAAAATATTTCTGTAACAAAAAATTAAAAAAAACAAAAGAGAGAGAGAGAGCTGCATGACCTGCAGTGTGCTTGCACCAAAAATGTCCCTAAATAGGAGTTCTCAATGAAAAACACTCAGACATTGGTTAGGAAGAACCTATGTAACCCAAAGAAAAAGCACCCACTGTTGGCTTTTTCTTTAGGACATATGTATAATTCTAAAGACTTCATCGTGTTAATTCACTTGATCATCATAACTGCCCTGTGCAGTAGGCATCATTTTTACACCTATTATATAGATGATGAAACTGAGGCACAGAGAGGTATAAATGCAGGTGGGATTTGACTTTTGGCAATCAGACTTCAGACCCTGACTTGTACCAGTTCTGTAACCCCTCATATAAGCTCTCCGGGTGTACTTTCTGGGGGGACTTTTCCTTGTTAGTCATATTTCCCCAGCAGGTCCACCCCAACTCTGCCCTAGCACTAAAAAACCAAACACTCCTGTCTGTCATGGGTAGGGAAAGCCCCTACACACTGGGCCCTGAATCCTGGAGTTTGGGTAAAACCAAGTGTCTGGAAATACGGTGCTCTCAAACCCCTCTTAGCAACTCAGTAGATTGTGAGAACACAATTTTGCATTTCTAGACCTTGCAGCCTAAAGGCTAGGAAACTTTGCCAGGTTTTATCTACTTTTAATTTGTCAAAGACCGTTTTTTCACCTTACATAATACTTTCCAAACCTTCCCAAACTGACAGTTGGCTGCTTGCGGATGTTCTGAAGCTCAGCTAAGGAAATATTCTCAGGGAGCAGCCCAGAGGGCCTCAGAACCCATTTCCCACAAAGGGATGACGGTTAAATGCTGGTGAGAGGAAGCCTTTTGCCTCTTTCACTTCATTTTTTTTCCTGACCAAAGGCCATACTCTTGCCTTTCTTTTCCTCAGAAACCACAGAAGTTAGATGGTTTTGGTTTTGATTTTTAAAAGTCTCAAAAATAAGAATAATTCTCTTATTCACCCCGGAAAAATGCTGCAACTGCCATCTTACTTGTAACTTTATTATTATTATTATTATCATTATTATTATAACTATTATTGTTATTGCTATTATTACTATAAAGTGCACTCAGGGGATTGGTGAGCAGGAGACCAGGGAGCCGCTAGATGTTGCCTGTCTTCTTTGACAGATGTGGCCACGGAGGCCCAGGGAGTATGCGATTTACTCAAGGCCATGGCCTAGTTGTGAAAGAGCCTGGATTGAGGCTAATTTCCCTTGGCCCAGAGGTTTGGGCAGAGCCTGGTCCCCTGGGTCAGGTAAATCATCCCACCCAGTGGGGCAGCCACAGTGCAATTAACATAGGCATGCAAGGCCTCCTTCCTCCCTCCCCTTGGCCTTTTCTCAGCTTCCTTATCTTTCAGTTGGCCCCTTCCTGATGTTTGTGTTGGATTTTTTTCTTTGAGGCTTTAGCTATTTCCACTGCCTGAAATGCTGGATTCCCAGATACCCTCATGGATAAATCCCTTTTTCAAGTCTTGACTCATATCTGACCTTCTTAGGAGGCCCTGATTCCCATCTAATACTGTCCTGCCGCCTCCTCACCCACACCCTGCACCCCAGCCCCCTTCCTTTTCTTTTTTCTATAGCATTTATCAACTAATTGCCTTCTCCACTAGAATGTAAGCTCCATGGGGACAGGGATCTTTTTTCGCTGATGTACCCCAAGTGTGAAGAAGAACCCCTGGTCACAGCAGATGCTCAGCAAATAGTGGGTGAAATGGAAATCGTTCAAAGCTGTTCTTGATGCTCACCAGCTCAGACGGTAAGAACCTCAGGGTGAGGGCTGTGTCCCTGCCACAGGCCCTCGCGAGCAGTGCCTGGCACACAGGCAGGCCCTTGGGTTCAAAGTAAATTCTAATCTGTACAAAAATGTCAGGAGAGGAGGTCTTAGGGATAAATTCTTTTCACTACTTCTTTCCACTTTTATTTCCTGTCTGAATGTTCTGGAACATGAAAATAACAAATTAAGCTAAAACAAAATTCTGAGGACCCCATGTGCACCCTAGGTGTGACCCTCAGCACGTAACCAGTGGAAGAAGAGAGGCTGTAAACTCCGAACACTTTTCTCAGGGCCGGGGACAGGAAACCAGCCCAGTGGAAAAGGGGCCAGGTCCCTCTTGCTCAGAGAGATTTTGAGACATCATAAGACTATTTTCAAGCATGAGAAAGAACATGCTGATCAGCAGTTTTCCATCTCTACAGGTGACAGAGCAAGAGAAAATATGCCAATTTCTGAGTATAAGAGTGTTCAAAGAGATTTAGAGAATACCCTCCTTAGAAGGAGATGAAACACCAGCAGAATATACCCAGGGGAAATTTGAGACGTCCAACTCTGCAGTAAAAAAATTTTTGATTAAAAAAAAAAGCAAACAAATAAAACTCTGACATTCACAGGACAAAAATGATGCTCCTTTTCCCAATTCTTCTGGATTCTAAACACCAGGGTCATACAGTGGCAAGAAAATGGAGTGGCTGGGAGCTGGGGCTTAGACTGAGACTGCTTGGGTTTAAACCCGACACATCCTAGCTGTGATCCAGGCAAGTTGTTTAACCACTTGTGCCTCAATTTTTCTACGTTTTAAATGGGGTGATAATAGCACCAACCTCCAAGGAACACCGAGGATCAGACAAGCACATTCGAATTCATGTGAAGACCTGGCACCTGGCAATAAAGAACAAAGCCAGACAGGCACCCAGTTGGTGCCCAGTAAGCAGGCGTTCTTACCATATGGGTGTGGTAAGTGAAGTTAGTAGTCCTTAAAGGTAGAGGTAGAGAACTGGAATAGGGAACAGAGGGGAACCTTAGTGGAGACAGAAGCTACAAGGAGACACACTAGGTCTGGGAACTGGAGGATGGGAAGCTTGGGGGTTGGTGGCGGTGAGAGGGGTGGACAGTTGGGAAGTCCGGAAGGAAAAACAGCAGGAGCAAAACCTTCCTGAGAAATCTTAAACCCATTTTTAAAAATCTTGAGTGAGGAGGGGACTACTCGTGCCAGGCAGGGTGTGGGTGTGAGAGCTGATCTTCACACAACTCTGCCAGGTTGGCCTGACCAGCCCCACCCCACAGGTGAGACTTGAGGCTCAAGGCTGGCTGGTAAAGGGGAGGGAGCCGGGATGGACTGAGGCTTCTGTCCATATCTAGTCACAGGCCACGTGTATTTACAGTAACCGTCACTCACATGTAAAAGATGAGCAGGCGTTGCTCTCAGCACTTTTTACATATCAATGCATTTAATGCCATCACAGTCCACTGAGGATTGTACTGGTGAGGAAGCTGAGGACAGAATTTGATCAGCTGAGGCCGAGGTCCAGAGGTGTAGAACGGAGGGGACCCCTCCAATCCAGGGCAGGCTTCCAGAGCCCAGGCTGAGCTGGGCTCCCAGAGGGCTGACCTTAGACGAGAGAGAGCCCGGACACAGGCCCCGCTATCCTGTTACCACCTAGTGGCCAGAGCCAGCTTGTTACAACACAGATCAGATCCCGTCACACCCCTCCAGACCTTCCCAGGGCAGAACCACCTAGTCAAGCACAATTTCTCCCTCGCAGAAATTGCAATTTCAGGCCTCTTAATCCTGGCCTCAAAATCTCATTAGAAGGAGCTTTCTCTGATAGGATCCATCTGCAGTGTGTACGTGAAGCAGAGATAGGGAAAAACTAATGATGGGCGTGTGAGGCAAGACCCCACGGAGGTCCAAGTCCTGGAGATAAGCAGGTCCTAGAGACCCCCAACCTCTTGCTTCAGTCCCCCAAAGAGGATAACTATTATTTCAGGGCAGCCACAAAGGATGAGGCTAGGGTCACCCCTGATTGCCTTCTGCAGGCAGAGGGAGATGGGAGGCAGGACCCCTCTCTGCCTGGGCCCAGTGTCCTCTGGATGTCCTATTCCTGGCTGTCCCAACCCTTTCCCCACTCTGGCCTGTCTTCGCACCATCTGGGTGCAATGACACCAGCATGGAAGCTGGTGAGGGCAGGGACTGGGTCTGATATGGGTAGCCATATGTGCCTGGCACAGAGCAGGCTCTCAGGATATTTTTGTGGACCAGAAACAGCTGAATCCAACACTTAACTGTACACAGCATGGGGGTTCAGAGCACAGCTAAGCCAAGCTGCCTATGCCCCCATCCCTGCTCTGACATCTGCTAGCTGAATGCCTTGGGGAGCCTTTAACCTTCCTGAACTCCAGCTTCTGCACTTGTTAAAAATGGGGGATTACCATCTCCTTCACAAGGACATTATGAGGATTAAGTGAGTTGAAGAAGGAAGCCCTCTAGTAGTAAGTGCTCGATGGTTGTTAGCTACTAATTAGCATTACCATATTTAGCTGCACGATACTGGGCAAATCACATCTCTGAGCCTTAGTTTTTGTTCCTATAAAGTAGTGATATTAACCACCTCACAGGGTTGTTGGGAAGATTGAGAATGTCATGTGTAAAGGGTTTAGTACACTGCTTGGAAAACAATGGGTAAGAAGTGAGTCATTTACTGTGTTGTATTCCATTCTTTGAGGGTCTTGCTAGTTGAGTAACCAACTGGCTGGATATATTAATTAATATTAGTAGTCCATGGAACTTCCCTGGTGGTCCAGTGGGTAAGACTCCACACTCCCAATGCAGGGGGCCCGGGTTTGATCCCTGGTGAGGGAACTAGATCCCACATGCATGCCACAACTAAGAGTTCACGTGCCACAACTAAGAGTTCACATGTCCCAACTAAAGATCCCACGTGCCGCAACGAAGATCCAGTGTACAGCAACTAAGACCTGGTGCAGCCTAAATAAATAAATATTTAAAAAGAAAATATTGGACTTCGCTGGTGGTGCAGTGGTTAAGAATCTGCCTGCCAATGCAGGGGACATGGGTTTGAGCCCTGGTCCGGGAAGATCCCACATGCCATGGAGCAACTAAGCCCATGCGCCACAACTACTGAGCCTGTGCTCTAGAGCCTGCGAGCCACAACTACTGAGCCCGTGTGCCACAACTACTGAAGCCCACATGCTGGAAGCCTGCGTGCCACCCAGAGCCCGTGCTCCGCAACAAGAGAAGCCACCGCAGTGAGAAACTCGCCTACCACAACAGAGAGTAGCCCCGCTTGTCCCGGCTCGCCGCAACTAGAGAAAGCCCATGTGCAGCACCGAAGACCCAATGCAGCCAAAAATAAATAAATAAATTTATTTTTAAAAAAATTAGTAGTCCAGATAGACTCTCTAGAAAAGATAGAATTGCTCTGGGCCTCCCTTGCTGGGGGCACATCATGAATAGCTCCCAATATCCGCCAACTGGATTCAGTGGTTAATATCCCCCAGTGTTGAGCCACCTAGTCGTACTTTTTCCATTGGAGAAATGGCTCAGAGAGGCTCCATTTCCAGACCTGTGCCTGAGCAGGAGCCCTCAAAACCCTACCCTCAAGAATGAATTAGTAGTTGTATTTCAGCCAAGGGGTGGTTAGTGAGGGATTATTCAGAGGCAGGACCTTTACCAGTTAGCAAATGCCAAGCCAAACCAAAAACACCCTACTAGTTCCTTGTCCCCAGGCCAAGTCCTCCCCCACGTGCTGACACGACAGCCCCCACGAGGCTGGCAGAGTCATGGACCTATATGCACCAGGACTCAGGAAGGGAAAATGGCAGCAAATGCCCACCTCCCAACTTCACAGAGGCCCACACTCGGAGCAAGAGGGAGGTCAACCTGCAGTTCTCAACTCCGAGTTCTGGGTGGAAAGGAGAGGTCAGTCAGCCGCTCCTCCCTGAGGGCTGGCCCTTTTCACTCGCTGTTCTCTGAACCCAGAATGAGCTCCCATGTGGACAAGGGGTTTTTCCCTCCTTTTTGTGATTTTATGCATACACAAAAAAGCTTAAAGTTTAAGAAAATTAAATTATTTGGTTATTCGCTTACTAAACCACTTTAACTGAAAAGAACCAACTTACATGCAATCTAAACAAGAGGTTACAGTACTTAAACTTCCTTTGATTGGTGGTGTGTGGATCAGATGTGATTCTTTCCCCAGGTCTTTTTCTCCTCCAATCAAAATACCTCTGGGTGGGACTTCCCTGGTGGCGCAGTGGTTAAGACTCCACGCTCCCAACGCAGGTGGGCCTGGGTTCGATCCCTGGTCAGGGAACTAGGTCCCACATGCATGCCACAACTAAGAGTTCACATGCTGCAACTAAGGAGCCCGCCTGCCCCAACTAAGGAGCCCACGTGTTGCAACTAAGGAGCCTGCCTGCTGCAACTAAGACCTGGCACAACCAAAAAAATACTTCTGGGTACCTTCAAAGAAGACCCAAACCTTTGGAATAAGCTGCCCACTGAGCCACTAGTTCAGCAAGTATTTATCAAGCACCTACTGTGTGCAAGATGAGGGGCCATGAGGGTGAGGCATGAACAACACAGACCCTTCCTGGAGGAGTTCCATCTAGCCAGGGCAAGCAAAGGACTTTGGCCTCCCAAGTCCTGGTTATGCCTACCATAGAACACTCCCACAGAGGTTTGGTTTTTATATTATAATAATGATGCAACAGTTAAAATTTAAGAAAAACCTTGAATAGTCACTGCCCATAATCTCACTGTCTTAGCACAACTATTTCCATTTGTCTTTCCTTTCAGTTCCTAACCATAACATACACATCATGTTTTAGAGCAGAGGCAGTCACAACATAATTACCAGATAATATTTTTCCACCATTTATATTCTTATATATTCCTGCCTAGTTTTCATAATTAGCCCTTTCAAAAAGCTGCATACTGTTCTATCCTGCTTCCTGTGCCAGAGTTACAAACTATTCCCCTATTGTTGGACTTCCACTTGTTTATTCTTCTTGGATTTGTGGAAAACAGTGCAGTGTTCATGGACTCAGCACTGCCTGTGGAGCACCTCTTCCACCCAGGTCCTGTGCTGAGAGCATCGGGGCCCAGGGGCCACCAGCCACAGTCCTCCCAGAGCTCAAGGTCCCATTGGCCCATAAAGTCCCAAGGAACACCAGCAAACCATTTCAGCAAAATGCAATCATGCTAAAAAGCCCCAGCAAAAGGGACTCATGTCTGAGGGTCCCAAAAGAATTCTACGTTTTCAAAATGACTGAAGTCAAGTGTTTGAGGAAGTCCCAGCTCCCAAGTTTCAGTCACTAGCCAAGCTGAAACTACCTCCACACAAAGTTGTACTTCTAAATAGCAAGTCTTCTGATTTCATTGACGAGTGAGGGAAAACCCACCTTTACTTCAGAATGAATTTCCTAACCCTATTGACCAGCCAGGAAACCCCAGACTTCTAGCCCACCCACGGGAGACAGAGTTCAGGCCTGTGGCCAGCATGACGGAGCTACAGCATGGGCTGGCCTCTCTCTGGACCTGTCTCCTCTCTACTTCTCACTCCAAACAGAGTGGGGAGGAAAGGAGCCCTAGAAGAACCATGGCTTGGATTTCCTTGTTAATTGACTCGTCCACTGTTTTGGTATTTTGGGTTTTGTTTTGTTCTTTTTTTTTTTTTTGACCACGCTGTGCAGCTTGATGGATCTTAGTTCCCTGACCAGGGATCGAAACCGGGCCCCCTGCAGTGGAAGCGCGGAGTCCTAACCACTGGGACCTCCAGGGAATCCCTGCACTGTTTTTCTGGAAATAAAAGAACACACATTCACTTACTCTACCCCACCAAGACTGTCTCTCCCATAAAACCCCAGGCTCTGGTCCCCACCCTAACCCAGCTGCCAGAAACGGATGTAAAAGAAAAACCAAAGGTACACAGCCCAGCTGGAAACTCCAGGCCTCAGGCAGCCTGGGGCAAGTTTATGTGCTTGTGGGTTTGCCCTCTTCCTCTAGACTCTGAGGTCCCACAGGATCAGCTGTGTGGCCAGTGGTGTGAGAGGAGGAATGGTTACTGGTCAGATACTGCCCTTCTAGAAGCTTCTTCCACACAGCAGAAACTGTTTTCCCCTCCAGGGCTGGCCTCAAAGGCCATCTCCAGCACTTGGGAAATCTTGGGGGATTTGGCAGAGCACTTATCACGTATTGTGAAAGTTTACTTGCCCTTACAAAGCCTTGAGCTTGGAGGCAGGCATAGATCTCACAATGACAGCTTGGTCAGTACCCTGGAATCAGTGACAAAGGAGCCCTCTCTGGAAGCTTCATCCCCTCCCAGTCTTTACTAGATAGGGGATCCAAGGCAAGTCATATCCAGATCCAGTCAGGTCCTGGTGATGGGACAACAGCGGAACCCTCCCCACCAATAGAGGGCCACATACTAAGTACACTAGGTTCCTTGGCCTGGATTTCTCTGGCTTTAAAACATTTCAGAAAAAGAAATCTCCCACCAGACTCAGCTCAAGGAAAAGAGATCCCTAATCGTACTCGGTAGGTGCTAAATGTCTATTTTCTTGGCAGAGATTCTGCAGAGCATAGCCAGAAAGAGACTTACAGAGGAAGAGCCCAGAAATAACTAGCACCTGGTTCTCAAACTCAGCTGAAATTGGGTAACTGGAGCTTTAAGAAACACTTGTGTTTGGGGAATGGGTAGATGGGTAGATGTGTGATTAAGGAAGCAGAGTCGGATGGCTATGGCGGAGTCTAGGTGGTGAGTGTATGGCTGTTCACTGTAGAATTCTTTCAATTTTACCATATATTTGAACATTTTCATAATGCAATGTTGGAAGGAAAATCCCGATGCCTGGTACCAACCCAGAGATGGATTTAATTGGTGCAGCCTCTGCACTGAGGGTTGTAAGAGCTCCAAGGTGATTCTAGTGTCCAGCCAAGTTTGACTCTCCTTGTCTGGTGTGGGCCAGGTGTGGTTCAGACCAGCAAAATCAGCATCAACTGGGAAGCTGTTAGAAATGTGAATTCTGGGGGCCTAATCCAAATCTACAGAATCAGAAACTCTGGGGGTGGACCCAGCAATTGGTACTTAAGAAACACCTTCCAGTGATTCTGGTGCACGCTAGCTAAAGCTAGTGGTTCCCAGACTTGGCTGCACACTGGAATCACCTAAGGAATTTGGGGGGAAAAATAAACACGATTCCAGAACCAGGCTCAGACCTCCTAAATTAGGCCCTAGGAGCCTGTATTCTTTTTCATAAACTCCCCAGTGATTCTGATGTTAACCAAGGTTTGTGCCCAGGCCCCTCCTCGTGCCAGTCAGGAGCTGAGCCCCTCGGGGAGGGGGGTTGTGCCTTGGCCAAGGCTGCAGCATCCCAGAGGAGAAGCGGGATTAGGGCCAGGTTCCTTGGCTCCTTGATCCACTGTTGTCCCCATTCGCCGCCTTTCTATTCTCCCTGTTGTTTATGTCGATCAGGTGGGTTTGTTAGCTCCCTTACTCTAGCTTCCTAGTTCTCAAACTTTGCCGTACATTGTGATCATCTGGGAGCTTTAAAATACCCAGAAAGCTTTCTCTGAAATAAGTGGGGTGTGAGAAACGTCCTCTGGTATCATTCCATCTCTACTGTAACCCCCCTCACTCTAGGCCTGCACCCAGCCTCGGGATTGTAGGCGAGAAGGGAGTTCTGTGGCTGCCCGGTAATCGCTAATTTGCTCAATCATCAATCCCCAGCTGTATTTATAGAATCCAGGCATGAGAAGTAGAGCTGTTTCCTGCTGTGCCACCAGCTTACCCTGTACCCCTGAATTGTTACCTTTGTTCCCTGGGGTCACCAAGGAGCCTGGAGAAGCCATTAAAAGGAGTGATGGGCACAGAACTCCTCACCATCCATGTCTAAAAAGATTTGGTAAATAGTGTCCTCAAAATAGTGCTGTGGGGAGAATTCTCTGACGGTCCAGTGGTTAGGACACGGCCCTTCCACTGCGGGGGGTATGGGTTTGTTCCCTGGTGGGGGAACTGAGATCCTGCAAGCCGTGCAGCGTGGCCAAAAATAATAATAATAATAATGATGATGATGCTGACGCTGTGGGGGTCAGCTGGGAAAGGGGAAGAAAATGAGGAACGAAGAGGAAGGGAGGGTCCTCAAAGTAAGCTTGTCACTTTCCTAGGCCCCTCGCAAGGCAGGAGCCTCAACATTAAACAAAGGGAAAGGGCCCTGCCTAATCCAGGAACAGTCGAGGGCACCTGGTGCCTTAGAGCAATCCAATGGACCATGAAAAGTTCGCTTTTCCTGAGCATGTCCCCACGTACCAGAGAAGGAGCTTACAGGGTGGTGGGGATCAAAATGGACCAGCGTCCTCCTCTTACAGATGAGGAAACTGAGGCTCAGAAAGTGAAGCAACTTGCCTGTCATACGCCAGGCAAAGAGAGAGCCAGAGTTTAAACCCAGATCCATCTCCAGAGACCGGACTTTTTCAGCTTCTAATAGCCAAGTTCAGGTCCAAGCCTCCAGACTCCAAGACTGGTGCTCTTTCCCAATAGCTGCTCTTGGTCTCAGAACAGCAGCTGCAGGAAAGTCTCAGAGCTCCCAATGAAAGTCATTGCCAAGCTGTCCTCAGAATCAGGGCAGCAACAGTAAAATCTCCAAGTCAGCAGCCCCCAGCCCCCCACGCACTCTCCACCTCTCAGCCTTCCCAGCCTGAGGGTCCAACTCTTCCTTTCTCAGCTGATCCCAGACCCTTGGTCCGGGTATTTCTGGGCCAATGTGGCTGAGGTCTAAAACACAAAGATCTGCATGGTGATTTTTTTTAATGAACCTTATTGTGTCCCAAACCCAACCACTCCCAGTAGAATCACTAGTCTGCACCCAGAAAAGGCAGGAAAGTTTGGACTTGGAGCCACTCACCTCTCTCTGGCTCCTGTCCCTGTCTTTGTCCCTGCCCAAGCTGCAGCGCCAAGGGCTGGAGCTGAGCAAGAGGCTGTGTTTCTAGATCCCCGGCAAAGTCAGACATGGAGAGCTTGAGTCTTTTGCATACAATAGGACCATCTTCAGGTCAGCAGACAGTCCGGTCCAAGGGAGGGTCAGAGATTGCTTCTCAAGGTCTGCCCGCCCCAGAGAACACAGACATGCAGCCAGCATGGAGATCATCCTAGAGGGACAGGGATCCTAGGTCCTCAGTCCTTTTGGGGCTCAGGTTAACTTCTTGCATTTGCGACTTGGTAAAAAGAGCAATGGAGAAGATGGTTTCACTTGTCAATCCATTAATCTATTCACTCCTTATCCATTCACTCATTCATTCACTCATTCAATAGATAGTTCTGGAGCATCGACTCTGAGCTGGCACTGCTATGTACTTAGGGGAATGGTAACATGACAACCCAAGGAGTCCAGTTATAATTTTCTCGAAGGAGTCTATGCTCTTCAAAGTGTTCTTAACTCCTAAGGCCACTACAGCAACCCCGTAAGACAATCCATGAACAATCTTTTCAGAAAAATGACTGTAACCATTAAATTATTTACATAATTTTAGGAGTTTTAATGAATCCACAGAGTTAGACCTCCTAGTCTGATGTTTTCTACCTGAGCTCTTCCACCAATTCTCCTGGACATATTCTTTCCCCACTGTAGGCCTCAGTTTCCCCATCTGTAACATGAATTCTCTAGACTCTCTTGGCCAGGTGGTCCCTGAGGCCCTCCCAAATCTCAGAGATCAGTGATTTCAGAAGCCCCCCAAGTTCTTAGAGACAGGGCCAGCTAAAATAAGATTAGGAGGAGGAAAGCATGCGTGACTTTGGAAGTACTTGAGGATGAATAGAAGGTGGGAGACACAAAGCACTGTTCTTAAGAGAGATAGAGGGAAAGAATGATGACCCCAGCCCAAGGTACAATCAGTCTTCCCCTAGGACAAAGGCTGTCTGGATAGGACAGTAATAAGCCCCTCAGGAAAACTTAGGGGCTATGGTGACACCCAGAAGCCACGCCTTTAATCAGAGAAATTCCCAGGAGGATGAAGTCATTGAATCTCTCACCCATTCAATAAATAACTATGGAGGAAGTCTCCAGGGATACCAAGGTATTGTTCAGGGGTAGAGGAGGTTCCTGACCTCATGTGTGTCCTTTTTGGAGGAGCAGCCAGACCACTCACATGTAAAGCAAGCAAGATCATTTTAGGTCATCAGAAAGCAAGAAGAGAATAAAACCAGTAATGGGATAAAGGGGGAGGGGGTACTTTGCATGGGGTCCACAGAAAAAGTGATGTTTGAGATTAGACCTGAATGATAAGAACAAGCCAGCCAGGAGAAGATGGGTGGGGAAGGGCTTTCCAGGCAGAGGGAACAGCAAGGGAAAAGATCTTGAGGTGGGAAAGAACTTGGCAAAGCAGTGAGGGGGCGCTGGGGTCTGAGAGGCTTATAGAGTAGGAGCTAGAAGCCACTGGAAGGTTTTGCAGAAAGGAAAGAATGGATGCCTTTCAGACCCTAGTGGCTCCCCCTCCCCTTATCTCTTTGACCTCATTGCTTCCTTCCCTTCCCCCAGCCACACTGCTGGCCTCCTTGCTTTTCTAGAAACAGGACCACTCCAGACTACTCTTACCTGAGTCCTTCACACTGGCTGTTCCCTCTGCCTAGGAGCTTTTCCCCCAGAAAGCCGCATGGCTCACTCCCTCTTTGTCAGTCTTGGCTCAAATGATATCCTCTCAATGAGGCCTTCCCCACCTCCAAATTTAAAGTTGTAACTCCTCAGCCCACCACTCCCCATCTCCATCCTGTGCTTTATTTATCTCCAGAGTATTTACCATTTTCTAACACATCAAATAATTTGCATATTCATTTTTTTATTGTCTGTCTCTGCTGAAATGTCAGCTGCTTTAGGGCAGGGATTTTTGTATGTTTTGTTCACTGCCGATCCCCAGTACCTGAACAGTGCCAACACTAGTAGGTGTTCAGGGGAATTCCCTGGTGGTGCAGTGGTTAGGACTCTGCTTTCACTGCCAAGGGCCCGGGTTCAATCCCTGGTCAGGGAACTAAGATCCTAAGATCCCACAAGCTGCTCAGTGTGGACAAAACAAACAAACAAACAAAAGTAGTAGGTGTTCAGTAAATATTTCTGGAGTGAGTGAAGCAATTAAGAGGCAATTGCAGTAGTTCAGACACAAGATGACAGTGGCTTGTAAAAGGATGGCGGCAGAGGAGATGGTGGCAAAGGGCAGCGAGAATTCTGGAATGTTAGGCTGAGTGAGTCTAGAGCTGGCTGGTCCCCAGCCCAAGTGTTCTTTTCACCATCCCCCCCATATTAGGCCTGAGGAACCCAGTCTAAAACCTGCATCTTTCCTGTCTCCTTCTTGCCTTTCGATTTAATATCAACACCTGAACTAGATCAAACGCAAAAGCAAAAAAACAAACAGAAACTTAAATTTTGAGATTTATGCTCAGACTTCCAAGTTCCTACTAAACATAAAAAATAGCCCACCTAAATTTATGCAGAACTTAGTATATTGTTTTCACTTCCATTATTTTTTTGAGATATAATTCACATACCATAATATTCACCCTTTAAAATTCAGTAGTTTTTTAGTATCGTCACCACTATCTGATTCCAGAACATTTGCATCAGTCCAAAAAGAAACCCTATACCGATTAGCAGTCACTCTCCTTTCCTCCTTCCACCCAGCCCCTGTCAACCACTAATCTACTTTCTGCCTCTGTGGATGTGTCTATTCTGGACATTTTCATATAAGTGGAATCATACAATATGTGGCCTTCTGTGACTGGCTTCTTAGAATCATTTTTTGAAGTTTACCCATGTTGTAGCATGTATCAGTACTTCTTTCCCTTTAATAGCCGAATGATATTCCATTGTATACATATACCTCATTTATCCATTCATCTGATGTTGGACATTTGAGTTGTTCCTACTTTTTGGCTATTATGGTAATGCTGCTATGAATATTCATGTACAAATTTTCGTGTGGACATAAACTGTATTTTCGATTCTCTTGGATATATACCAGCAGTAGAATTGCTGTCATATGGTAACTATGTGTTGAACTTCTTGAGGAACTGCCAGACTGTCTTCTCAAGTTTCACCTTTGTCATCATCCTCACTTTGCTGATGAGGAAACTGAGGTGGGGAGGAAGTGAGGTGATTTGCTCATATTCCCCAGCATTTAATGGTGGACCCAGGGGATGGGTGAGGGTTGCTCGTGAAAAAGAATCCTCTTTCCAAAGCATTTCATCCATTCTTCAAAACTTTTGAGTCCCAATATGTGCCAGTCACTAGTCTATGCACTGAAATTACCTCTGAGAGCAAGATAGACCTAATCCTTGCTTTCTCAGAGATATAGTCTAGTGGGGAAAACAGCAAATAATTACAGTTTTGGCAAGAGTAACGGTGAAGTCTATGAGAGGGTATGCCTTATCTTATCCTGTTCTTTGAGTAGTGAGGAAGAGCTTAGGCTTGGAGCCAGCTATCCTAGGTTCAAATCCCTGCTCCCCGCATACCAGCTGGGGGACTTGGGCAAGTTCCCTACTCACTATGCCTCCGTTTCTCATATGAAAAATGGACAGAGTAATAGTACCTACTCTGAGGGGTGTAAGGTGGATTCAATGCATCAAAATCTATAAAGCACTTAAAACCTGGCCCTAGTAAACCTCAAATAAATACTAGCTGTTGAGGTTGCTATTATACTGTATACTTCGCCCATCATTCAGGAGTACAAATTCTAGTCCCTCCAACTTGCTCTGTTTCCCACTGCGTTTCCCTACCACTGCCCCATACAGACAGCTCTGGCCAGAATGAAGTAGAATTCCCACCGTGCTCTGTTCCAGGGTCCTGCAGTTCAGCTCATTTGGTCTGGTGCCCCAGTTAGAATCCCTGAAGGCCAGGTTCCTCATAATACAGAGAAGGAAATGCTTTTTATCCATCTTTTCTCCTTAACCAGATTGAGGGCATCTTGAAGCCAGACATTCTCACTTCTGTACTGCTAAAAAAAATTTTGGTGAGAAAAACAAATGGAGACCGAGTCACTGAGTGGGTGGTAGGGCTGCAGGAGCACAAGCTCTGGAGCCAGACAGACCTGGGTCCTAAGCTCTGCTCCTCCACCAAGAGCCGCCTGCCCTGGGCAGGTGGCCGAGCCTCCTTTCCTCATCTGTGAAATGCTGGTGGGGCAGCGGCCTCTCAGAGCCATGGTGGATCTGTAGTGAGCTGCAGAAGTGCCTTGCTTGTGCCAGGAAGACACCCATAGCCCATGCTTGCCACCAATCTCATCATGGCAGTGCTGCAGAGGAGCTGGAGCCTAGCAGGGGCAACACGCCCAGCTGAGGTAGCTGAGCACAGGAAGTACACAAGGTCAAAAGGAAAATGAGCTCTCACAGATGTCCTCTGATCACTATCACATACGTTGGGTTGAATGGAACAGAATTTGCTGTTTGGGCTTTTTTCCTCTCCTAACCTCATAGATGCTTCTTTTGCTATTTTTATGAAGCATCAACAGGAACAAAAAGTATTCATTTAACTGTATTCAGTGAACTATTAAGAAATGCATGTGAGCAGAAATTGTGTAATTTCCAAACTGCCATGCCTCATCATCAGCCCACCAGTCCGAGAAATACTAAAACTCCTAAACTGTGCTCTGTTCCTAGGAAGTTTCCTGGATTGACGTTAACACATTACTTAAGAGTTATGACAGAGGACATTAAAAATTCCTCCAACTCGATAGTGCCCTGCAAAGGTGACCACACATCAGCAGTTCATGTCCCATATTTAATCTTTTTTTTTCATAGTTAGTCTTCAGAAGCATGCGAGGAATAATATGTTTGCCTCTGAAAAGTATCTTTTCTTCATGTGGGCTTCATTAAGGATGAGCTGCTTATTTGTATCAAAAGTGGTCACAGAATTTTTCTATTGCAATGAGCAAGACTCCAAAAATAAAAGTCATATGTGTGTCTGTGTGTGTGTCTGTGTGTGTGTGTGTGTGTGTGTATATATATATATATATATATATATATATATATATGTATATGTTTGGTTTTTTTTTTAAGTGACTTTCCAATTTTTTTCTGTGGCAATTCTGAGAGGCAGCAGCTATGTGGGGAGGCTTATCATCTCTGCAAGTCTCATCATGGTACCTGAGCTTCCTGGGGTGTTGAAAAGGGGCCATGGCAGCTTCTCCTTCATGTCCGTTTTGTATTCAAAGGCACTTACAAACCAGGAGAATTTTGTACAGAAGGAGCCCCCAAATAAAATTCGGGACTCAGAGAAATCTCACTCATTTTGGCAGGGGTGGACCTGAAATCTACTTTCACTTAGTAAACTCCTGAGAGAGAGAGCAAATAAATTATGCAAATGAGATCCAGGGTTGGGGGGATTCTTAATGATTTGAGAAAACCTAAAGAGAATAAACTCTCTTAAGACTCCAGACTAGTCAAGGGACATGCCAATTATAGACCATTCTTATCTAGAGTCCCCTTTTCAAATATTCTCTAAGATAGATTCTTCACTAATCAGTCTATATTTTGCCCCAAATTGGTCAAATTTGACCGTGAAATAAAAAATTGATGGTTGGAGGCAGGAAGAGGGAGGTGACTTCCCTTTGGTCGTGGCTAAAATTAGGCAACACAGAAGAAAAGAGTGAGAAGGAAGAGAGAAAACAGAGAAGAGGAATGAACTGGTCCACGCTGAACTGAAATTAAACAGAAGGCAATCAGACCCAGAGAGTGAATGCTGAGGACAGAACTCTCGAATCCACGCACTCCTACGGATACCACTGAGCCCTGCCCACGGCAGACACCCCAGGACTTTGCCCTAGCCCCTTTATAATGACGTGTTTTCTGAACCAATAACCAGGACACAACAGCTGAAAGGAAATAGCAAATCTGAAATGAACACTGACTCAGAAAATCCAGGACCTCTGGGCATAGCCCTCTCGAACCCCAGCCTCAGATACCTGTAGCCTGAATCACTCTTGAGCCCTTTGGGGATCAGCCCCAACTCTGGGAGGGATTAGCTCCCTAGAAGCACATTCCCTACCCTTTCCTCCTTGTTTGTAGGTAGAGGCAGTTGAGAGATTGTGGGCGATCCTCTGCAGGTTCCTTTTGTCACCAGCAGCCCCTCCACCATTGCCGAGGAGGGTGTGTGGGGAGGGAGTCTGTCCTGCTCTGCTCAGCTCATGCTGAGAAGACACCACTTCCAGGCAGCCCTGGCGTGAAGGCTTTGGCCCACTTTCCTCCCAGTTTTCAGCAAAGAGGACACTGTGGGGTCACCGTTGTTTGGTTCTTGTTAAAATTCTGAAAACTTTCTCTGCTTGAGGAGGAAGGTATTGACTACAGAAGAGGCTAGAAGACTCTTTATAACATTCCCAGGTTATGCCTCAGGGAGAAAACCTGTTGGTCTTTTGCAGTGAAGTCACGTATTCAGAGGGAGGGTGAGAACTGGGAGAACTAGAGGCCTCTGCCACCTTTGGTGCCCATGATATCCTGTGTGTATTTCTACCAAGTAGCCTTCTGGGTGTGGTGTGGAACCAGAAGTGTGGCCCGCTCTCCATCCCAGTTCCCCTCCAAAGGAGACAGTGTAGGGAGGGGAAAGGGCATCAGACCTGGGGCCCTGGCTCTGCCACCAGCCGTGCGATGGGTTGTGGGGAATTCATTCCACACCTCTGGCTTTATGTCTTTCTCCTGCAAACATGGGGTTTCCACCCTTTGGTTGAGAACCTCTGAATGCTGTGCAGATTTCCATGGTGCACATGCATTCTCCTGCAGAGAAGTGTCTGTAACTTTCACCAGGGGCTAAAATAATTCCCTGACCCCTGAGGATGAAGGTCATGTCTGAGGGCCCTGTTCTCTGACTCTGGGCCCCATGGGGGCCATTTCCTGGCCATGCCATTTGACAGGGTTTTATGCAGGCTCTTATCTCAGTGACCTCCCACTCCCAGCTCAGACATCTGCCCCGAGCTCTCTGACCCCCCTCCAGGCTGCCTGCCACCAACAACTACTATTCTTGTGGTTTCACAATGCCTTGTTTTTGACTGTGGAGCCAAGAAGTCAAGTTCCCATGTGGTGAAACTGCCACCTCTCACCGACTGGTCACCAGTGTGCATGCCATCCGCAGTGTGCATGTCCATGGGGCAGGGGATGGGCCCCAGGGACACTGCTGTGAGCTGGGCAGCTAACACTCTAGCCTCTCCTCATCCAAGACCTTCCTCCTCAAGCAGAGAAAATGTGCAGGATTTTAACAAGAACCAAACCATGGTGACCTGGAGCGTTCGAGGTCGCTGAAATCTGAATGGAAAGTAGGCCACAGGCCTTTGCATACAGGCTGCCTGGAAATGGTGTCTTCTCAGCACAAGCTGAGCAGCCCAGGAAGTGGGCCCAGACTCCTCTTTCCAGCTCTTGCCTGCGCCTCTACTTCTCATTTCCACTAAACCGCCTTGGCTCCACTGAGCAACCCACCAACAGCCCTGCAGCACCATTTAAAATTAATTTAGTTTTTCTGATTTGTTCTACACACCTATACCAGCCTTCACCTCCAAACCTTATAAGGTTTTAATCTCTTCCTACTCTGAATTCTTTGCTCTGATTCCCTTGCCAGACTCTGAGCTCCTGAGGGCAGGGACTATGTCTGGCTCAGGCTTGGATGCCCTGCGTCTGCTGAATTGAAGAAGGGCACTAAATCAATGGGTCTCCCCTTTCCTCCCTCTGGCAGATTATTACACTAATAATAGCGGTAAGAAGGAGTGGTGAGAAGGCAGCAAGGAGCCAGTGGTCAACATGCACTAGCCAAGGCTCAGGGAACAATTGATCTCTTCCAGTCCAAGCTCTTCTCGTTTCCTCGCTGTCTGGGTTGCCCCCTCCCTAGCGGGCTGATGCGGCAGAAAGGGCAGCCTCAGCCCGGCATCAACAGGCGGGCCTCCTCCAGGGCTGCCAAGGGGAGTGAAGGGGCACTTTTGCCAAGAGATGGGACATGGGGTGAATGAGCCAGGGCGCCCAACCCAAGGGCAGGTCAGATAGCCCTGACCACGAATGGTGTGACTTTTGCCGGAAGGCCACACAGGACAAGAGATCAAGTTATTGTTTCTACTACATGCCACTTGTCTTCTCCTCTGGGGTCAGCAGGGACCCTCCTCTGAAGGTACATCTTTGCCTTGATCAAGGATCCCTCTGGCCATCTGGGGGAGCCTATGGACCCCCCTCTCAGAAAACTGTTTTAAAATGCATATAATATACATAGAATTTCAATGGAAATGATCAAATTAAAAACCAGTAATGAGAATATTTCAAAACTTGTGACATAGTGTTACATGTGCATCTATATTGGTGCATTAAATAACAAAGTCTAAGGCAAGTGTAATACTTACCTTATTTTTGAAGTAGGGATGAACTTAAATGATATTTCAAGATACCCTCAACAACCATAAAGTGATATGACAATATTTGTGACTTCTATAGGTGACAAAGTGACAGGCACAGTTGACACTATTGTTTGACACCCACATCCAAAGTGAAAGAAATGCTCAATTCCAGTTAGTGGTTGGTGAAAATTAAGGTGTGATTTACTTCCATTCAGGTCCACAGACTCCTTGGAATTCTGTTTGTGGAGCTACAGGGTTAAGAATCTTTAACCTGGATCCTTCCACAGTACTGAGACAATAGTGGGACTTCTAGGGCAGAGGTTCTCAAACTGGTTACATATTAGAATCACCTGGTGAGGTGATACCTTGCCCCATCCTGACCACTTGAATTGGAATCCCTGAGGAGGGCACCCCAGCAACCGGTGTGTTTTTTTTTTTTAAACTCAGATTCTTCATGCAGCCAGAGTGAAGAGTCACCAGCTAGAGGAACAGAATCAAGGGGAGTGAGCCCCACTGGGTTAGGGGGCCAGGCACAGGAGCGAGACTAGAGCCTCGGCATCACTGCCCACTCATCAAGCCTTCAGCTACTGGGTCCTGGCCCTGGCTAGGCCTTGTGCTGGGCACAGAGAACACCATAGAGGCCATCCTTGACCCGTGCTCCTCCTGGCCTTGGACTGGTGATGCTCTTGGGCTGGGCCCTCCCTCTGAGCTGTCACATCCTGCACAATTGTGTCCCCTCTTTCTTGTGAGCCCTATAACATGGTCCATCCCCAGCCTCTCCCACCTACCTCACCCCCAGGCAACTATATTGAAAGAACTCCAGGGGTACCACTTATACGGTGTTCTATGAAAATGGTGCTCCCTGGAGTTGTACAAGGAGGGGACCTACACACCCCAGTTAGAATGTGAACCCCTGAGGGCAGGCTCTGCATCCAGCTCTACTCCCCGCTGCCTCTCTGCTTCTGGCGCCAAGCCTGGCACACTCTGGAAGTATCCTAAAGAATTCCTTCCTATTCTCTGCATCTCATTTCCCTTGTAGGGGAATGTACAAGGGAGTAATTATTCTGGGCTCTTCTAATTCAGCCATTTAAGATTCTTTTCCACAGCACATTCACTTGTTTATTCATTTCAATCCAAAATATTTGAATACCTACCATGTGCCAGGCACTCTACCAGGTGCTTGGTCTATATCAGTGAAGAAAATGTGCTGATCTTTGCCCTCATGGAGTTTACAGTTTAGCAGGATGGGGGTGGGGCGTGGGGGGAGGCACTAAACGACACATCACGCTCAGGGAAATTGCGCAGTGTGCTATGGGGGAAATGAACAAAGCAAAGAGGACAGGCAGTTTGCAGTGGGATGCACACTTCTTAAATAATTCAAGGGGCTCGCCTGAGAAGATGGCATCTGAGTGAAGATTCAAAGGAGGTGGAGGAGTGAGATAGGTGGAGAGCCCACCTGTGCAGGAGCCTGGGGGCTACTTGCCTCCTTCCAGAGAAAAGCAGAAGCCAGCCTCAAACCATGGAGACACAGAGTGAAACGTCTCAGGCCAATCCCTGGGGGAAGCAAGGAAGAAATAGAAGAAAGGGTTTTAGGACCTTGAGCTTCAAGAGCACGTAGCAAAGAAAAGACCCAATTCCGTTTTTATTGTCTGGAAAAAACAATATGACAATGGCATTGCACTGATTCAGTGAGATCCAGGGATAACCAACCTCCACCCCAGCCAAACAATGGGGGAAGTGGGGCTGGAGGAAGTGAAACACTTGAGCCAGAGGCCTTGGAAGGCCCCTCCCCACTGCCAGCCCCACCCAAGTCCAGCAGCTCTGGATGGAGGGTCCAGATGCCAGGCCCCCAGCCCAGGCCTTCTCACTGCTCCATCCTGGCCCTGGCACCTTCGTGGGCAACCCACATCACCTGTGCTCGCCCTGTGTTCCTTGAACTCATCAAACACAGTCCTGTTTCAGGGAATCTGCACTTGCTCTTGTCTCTTCCCTGAATCTCTGCCCCTAGGTACTTCTGTGACTTACTGTCACCTCAGTTCTTCTCTCAAATGTCGCCTCAGAGTGGTCTTCCCTGCCCATCCCATCCTATCAGAAATAGCCCAGCACCTCTATCACCCTGTTATTCTCTACCCCTCTATCTTGCTTACCACAACTTGACGTGATATTATGTAGCGATGTGTTTTTTTTAATTAATTAATTAATTTTTGGCTCCTTTGGGTCTTCGTTGCTGCGTGCGGGCTTTCTCTAGTTGTGGCGAGTGGGGGCTACTCTTCGTTGCGGTGCACGGACTTCTCATTGCGGTGGCTTCTCTTGTTGCGGAGCACAGGCTCTAGGCACACAGGCTTCAGTAGTTGTGGCTCGTGGGCTCTAGAGCACAGGCTCAGTAGTCGTGGCGCACGGGCTTAGTTGCTCTGCGGCATGTGGGATCTTCCCAGACCAGGGATCAAACCCGTGGCCCCTGCATTGGCAGGTGGATTCTTAACCACTGCACCACCAGGGAAGTCCTTGTATGGATGTATTGATTGTTTGTCTCCATCACTAGAAAGTGGGTTCCATGGGGCAAAGACTGTGTCATGTCCATCGTTGTGTCCCTAGAGTCTAGACAAGTGCCTTCCATGCACTAAGTACTCTGTTCTGCCCTTTTTTTTCTTAATTTTTAAAAGTTTTATTGAAGTATAGTTGATTTACAATGTTGTGTTGATTTCTTCTGTACAGCAAAGTGACTCAGTTATACATATATATATGTTCTTTTTTTTTTTTAAACATCTTCATTGGAGTATAGTTGCTTTACAATGGTGTGTTAGTTTCTGCTTTATAACAAAGTGAATCAGTTATACATATACGTATGTCCCCATATCTCCTCCCTCTTGCGTCTCCCTCCCTCCCACCCTCCCTATCCCACCTCTCTAGGTGGTCACAAAGCACCAAGCTGATCTCCCTCTGCTATGCGGCTGCTTCCCACTAGCTATCTATTTTACATTTGGTAGTGTATATATGTCCATGCCACTCTCTCACTTTGTCCCAGCTTACCCTTCCCCCTCCCCGTATCCTCAGGTCCATTCTTTAGTAGGTCTGTGTCTTTATTCCCATCTTGCCCCTAGGTTCTTCATGACCCTTTTTTTTTTTTTTTTTTTAGATTCCATATATATATGTGTTAGCATACAGTATTTGTTTTTCTCTTTCTGACTTACTTCACTCTGTAGGACAGACTCTAGGTCCATCCACCTTACTACAAATAACTCAATTTCATTTCTTTTTATGGCTGAGTAATATTCCATTGTATATATGTGCCACATCTTCTTTTTCCATTCATCTGTCGATGGACACTTAGGTTGCTTCCATGTCCTGGCTATTGTAAATAGAGCTGCAATGAACATTGTGGTACATGACTCTTTTTGAATTATGGTTTTCTCAGGGTATATGCCCAGTAGTGGGATTGCTGGGTCATATGGTAATTCTATTTTTAGTTCTTTAAGGAACCTCCATACTGTTCTCCATAGTGGCTGTATCAATTTACATTCCCACCAACAGTGCAAGAGGGTTCCCTTTTCTCCACACCTTCTCCAGCATTTGTTGTTTGTAGATTGTCTGATGATGCCCATTCTAACTAGTGTGAGGTGATACCTCACTGTAGTTTTGATTTGCATTTCTCTAATAATTAGTCATGTTGAGCAGCTTTTCATGTGCTTCTTGGCCATCTGTATGTCTTCTTTGGAGAAATGTCTATTTAGGTCTTCTGCCCATTTTTGGATTGGGTTGTTTGTTTTTTTAATATTGAGCTGCATGAGCTGTTCATATATTTTCGAGATTAATCCTTTGTCAGTTGCTTCGTTTGCAAATATTTTCTCCCATTCTGAGGGTTGTCTTTTCGTCTTGTTTATGGTTTCCTTTGCTGTGCAAAAGCTTTGAAGTTTCATTAGGTCCCATTTGTTTATTTTTGTTTTTATTTCCATTACTCTAGGAGATGGATCAAAAAAGATCTTGTTGTGATTTATGTTAAAGAGTGTTCTTCCTATGTTTTCCTCTAAGAGTTTGATAGTGTCCGGTCTTACATTTAGGTCTCAAATCCATTTTGAGTTTATTCTTGTGTATGGTGCTAGGGAGTATTCTAATTTCATTCTTTTACATGTAGCTGTCCAGTTTTCCCAGCACCACTTATCGAAGAGGCTGTCTTTTCTCCACTGTATATTCTTGCCTCCTTTATCAAAGATAAGGTGACCATATGTGCGTGGGTTTATCTCTGGGCTTTCTATCCTGTTCCATTGATCTATATTTCTGTTTTTGTACCAGTACCATACTGTCTTGATTACTGTAGCTTTGTAGTATAGTCTGAAGTCAGGGAGCCTGATTCTTCCAGCTCCATTTTTCTTTCTCAAGATTGCTTTGGCTATTCGGGGTCTTTTGTGTTTCCATACAAATTGTGAAATTTTTTGTTCTAGTTCTGTGAAAAATGCCAGTGGTAGTTTGATAAGGATTGCATTGAATCTGTAGATTGCTTTGGGTAGTAGAGTCATTTTCACAATGTTGATTCTACCTCTCCATCTGTTTGTATCATCTTTCATTTCTTTCATCAGTGTCTTATAATTTTCTGCATACAGGCCTTTTGTCCCCTTACGTAGGTTTATTCCTCGATATTTTATTCTTTTTGTTGCAATGGTAAATGGGAGTGTTTTCTTAATTTCATATATTCTTTTCCATTATGGTTTGTCACAGGATATTGAATATAAATGGATAAACAACGAGGTCCTACTGTATAGCACAGGCTATATAGTAGGACCTTGTTGTTTATCCAACCTATATATAATAGTTTCCCTCTGCTAATCCCAAACTCCCAATCTTTCCCTCTCTTACCCCTCCTCCCCCTTGACAACCACAAGTCTGTTCTCTATATTTGTGAGTTTGTTTTTGTTTCATAGATATATTGATTTGTGTCATATTTTAGATTCTACATATAAGCAATATTATATGGTATTTGTCTTTCTCTTTTTGACTTATTTTGCTTAGTATAATAATCTTTAGGTCAACCCATGTTACTGCAAATGGCATTATTTCATTCTTTTTGATGGCTGAGTAATATTCCATTGTATATATACTACATCTTTATCCATTCATCTGTCAATGGACATTTAGGTTGTTTCCATGTCTTGGCTATTGTAAATAGTGCTGCTACGAGCATAGGGTTGCATGTATCTTTCTGAATTATAGTTTTGTCTGTGATATGCCCTTTCTTGGGGTTAGAAGATGCTGCGGAAAAATACCTGATCACTAACCAGATTCTTTGGAAATATCTTTCCCACAAATGATACTCACCAATTGTACTGGGTTGAATAGTGTGTCCCCAAAATTCATGTCCACTGGAACCTCAGAATGTGACCTTGCTTGAAAATAAGGTCTTTGCAGATGAAATTTAGTTAAAATGAGGTCATACTGGAGAATCCAGTTGTCCTTATGAGAAGAGGACAGTTTGGACATAGAAGGAGGAAGATGTGAGACAGAGGGAGAAGGCCGTAGGACCACAGTGGCAGAGATTGGAGCGATGTATCTACAAGCCAAGGATTGCTGGCCACCACCAGATGCTAGGAAAAGAGAAAGAAAATCCTCCCCTAGAGCCTTCCAAGGGAACATGACCCTGCTGACACCTGATTTCTGACTTCTGGTCTCTAGGACTGTGAAAGAATACATTTCTGTTTTAAGCCATTCTGCTTGTGGTGTTTTGTTAGGGCAGCCCTAGGAAGTAACACATCATTGTTACCTGGAACTCTTGTCTCTTAAATGGCCAAAGATAGGTCACTCTATTTGCTGGGTTCCCATCCCTGGGGAGAACTAGACACATGCCCCTCCCCTCAAGGAGCTTTCTATCTAGTTGGGAAGACATGACTTACAGCTTGTGCTTGCAAAGATTTCCCTGTCCATTCTTGTAACTGCATCTTCTAGAAAGAGGAAGTGATGGGTTGCAGTGAAGCAAGCATACATTGTGAAGGGCACATGCTGACTGAGCGAAAAGGGCAGGGAGTCCCTGCCAACAGGATGGCATCACAGGGCAGCGCTGCCCGATAGACACATGACAGTCACGGATGTCATTTCAGATGTTCTAGCCACACTTTTAAAAGGTAAAAAGAAACAGGCAAAATTAATGTTAATAAAATACTTTATTTAACCCCAAATATCCAACTTCTCTTTTAATATATACTTAATATAAAAATTATTGAGACATTTTCATTCTTTTTTCATACGAAGTCTTCAGAATTCAGTGTGCACTTTGCACTCACAGCACTGCTCTATTCAGACCATCCACATTTCAAGCTCTCAGTGGCCACGTGTGGCTAGAGGTTGCCGCACTGGACAATGCAGTCACAGAGGCACCAGACAGACTGGCGGGGCTTAATGGGGGGGCCATGTACCCCTAGGGCCTCATGAATGAGCTTTGGGAAGTCCATTAATTTCCCTGAAATTGCTAGCCAAAATTTGAGTACATGTGCTTTTTCCTCAGGAGTTAGTTTTTATTAGATTTTCAAAGGAGGTCCCCCAAAAGGTTAAGAACCCCCATAGTGGGTGCAGATTTATAGGCTGAGGACGGAGTCCAACGCCTTCATTTTGCAGCACAGGAGTCTGTGGACGAGCTGTGGGGGAGCACAGCGCAGACTAGAAGCCATGCCTGGGGCCTGTTTTCCTTCCCCACGCCTCTGCCCCCAGCCCTGGAGGGCAGCTCAGATTCTTCGTGTGATACCAGCAGTGGGGTGGAGGTTGGAGCTGAAGTCAGCAAGCAGTAGTTTCCACAGCTTCTTGCGCCTACAAGTGTGACACATTCTTCTGTGCTCATCTTCCTTCTCACACAAGTTTCCACAGATAAAACATCTTCCTCTTTTTTTGTTCTTGCCCCATCTTCCTCGTCAAGAGTCCATCGTCTGTGCGTCTCCACCCTGCCGCTCGGAGGGAGGCTCCCAGTAGTGACCCTTCACCCGCCACCCAGGGCAGACCTACAGTGAAGGCTCTTAGACAGTGAGGGTCCCCAAATCTAGCTGGTCATCAGAATCACCTGGGGGTGTTGAAATTGTAGGTGCCTGGGCCCCAGACTCATTACACCCAAATCTCTGGGAAAAGGGCCCAGGAATCCTCTACTGATAGAGTTCGCCTAGTGATTCCATTTGTGGTTGCCTTTCGATTTGTTTCTCTTTCCTAAGGAAGGTGCCAGAGTGAGGGCTGGGCTTTGCAGTGGCCTGAAGTTTGAAGTTGGACTCCTGCCACTTTCTAGCTCGATGACTTTGGGCAAGTTTTTGTTTTAACTTCTCTGAGTCTCCATTTCCTTACATGCAGAATAGAGATAATATGAGATTAAATCTTTAGCCACTGTAAGAGCTCTGCAGATGCGGCCTCCTGAGCCCAGCACTCCCCCAACCCCATCTAACTGGGAACTTTCTTTCAAAAATATGCTCTAGTGGCTTGAAGAAGAACCAAATGTTTCAGACACCAGCACATTGAGGGTCAAGACACTTCCTTAATTTCCTCCCAAGATGCCCAAATAAAGATAATCATAGTTATTTCCATCCCCTCCCCCAATGGAAAAAGAATATTCCTGCAACCAATTTCAGAATCTTGACATGATCCAAAGTGACACTACAGATTTCCCATAAAGTCGGTGTCTAGGATCCTGCAATTTCCATCAACAGAAATGTTAATGTTGACCCTCAGCCACACTCAGAGACAAGGTGTTTTTTTTTTTCTTTTTCCTTTGAGGCCATGTACTTTCTTTTAAATTGAAATATAGTTGATTTACAATGTTGTGTTAATTTCTGCTGTACAGCAAAGTGATTCAGTTTTACATATACGTACATTCTTTTTTTAAATATTCTTTTCCATTATGGTTTTATCATAGGATATTGAATATAGTTCCCTGTGCTATACAGTAGGACCTTGTTTATCCATTCTATATATAAAAGCTTATATCTGCTCACCCCAACCTCCCACTCCATCCCTCCCCCAGCCCCCTCCCCCTTGGCGACCACCAGTCTGTTCTCTATGTCCATGGTTCTGTTTGTTTCATAGATAAGTTCATTTGTGCCATATTTTAGATTCCACATGTAAGTGATATCATATGGTATTTGTCTTTCTCTTTCTGACTTAACTTCACTTAGTATGATAATCTCTAGTTGCATCCGTGTTGCTGAAAATGGCATCATTTCATTCTTTTTTATGGCTGAGTAGTATACCACTGCATATATGTACCACATCTTCTTTATCCATTCATCTGTCAGTGGACATTTAGGTTGTTTCCGTGTCTTGGCTATTGTGAATAAAGATAGAGGTGCATGTATCTTTTTGAACTACAGTTTTGTCTGGATATATGCCCAGGAGTGCAATTGCTGGATCATATGGTAATTCGAGTTTTAGTTTTCTGAGGAACCTCCATACTGTTCTCCATAGTGGCTGCACGAATTTACATTCCCACCAACAGTGTAGGAGGGTTCCCTTTTCTTCACACCCTCTCCAGCATTTGTTATTTGTAGACTTTTTAATTATGGCCATTCTGATCAGTGTGAGGTGGTACCTCATTGTAGTTTTGATTTGCATTTCTAATAATTAGCCATGTTGAGCATCTTTTCATACGCCTATTGGCCATCTGCATTTCTTCTTTGGAGAAATGTCTATTAAGGTCTTGTGCCCATTTTTCGATTGGGTTGTTCATTTTTTTGTTGTTGAGTTGTATGAGCTGTTTGTATATTTTGGAAATTAAGCCCTCTTTGGTCACATCATTTGCAAATATTTTCTCCCATTCTGTAGCTTGTCTTTTCATTTTGTTTATGGTTTCCTATGCTGTGCAAAAGCTTATAAGTTTGATTAGGTCCCATGTGTTTTTTTTTTTAATTTTTTAAAATTTATTTAACATTTATTTTTGGCTGCGGTGTGTCTTTGTTTCTGCGCGCGGGCTTTCTCTAGTTGCCGCGAGTGGGGGCTACTCTTCGTTGCGGTGTGCGGGCTTCTCATTGCAGTGTCTTCTCTTGTTGCAGAGCACGGGCTATAGGCGCGCAGGCTTCAGTAGTTGTGGTGTGCAGGCTTCAGTAGTTGTGGTTCACGGGTTCTAGAGTGCAGGCTCAGTAGTTGTGGCGCACGGGCTTAGTTGTTCCGCAGCATGTGGGATCTTCACGGACCAGGGCTCGAACCCATGTCCCCTGCATTGGCAGGCAGATGCTTAACCACTGTGCCACCAGGGAAGCCCCCCATGTGTTTATTTTTGGTTTTATTTCTTTTGCTTTGGGAGACTGACCTAAGAAAACATTGGTACGATTTACGTCACAGAATGTTTTGCCTATGCTCTCTTCTAGGAGTTTTATTGTGTCATGACTTATGTTTAAGTCTTTAAGCCATTTTGAGTTTAGTTTTGTATATGGTGAGAGGGTGTGTTCTAACTTCCTTGATTTACATGTGGCTGTGAGACCATGTACTTTAAAAAGTCCATAAACCCCCAAGTAACAAATTGTTTCAGAAAGTCCCATATTAGATTGCTCCCGAAGATCCTCTGGGGGGTTGTCATGAGGAACAAGTATGTATTTCCCTCTCCCCTGTGCTAGGTGGATGATGGTGGGGGGCTCAGAGAGCAGCCCCAGCAGGCTTGGCTGCACAGAGCAGCCTGACATCCACACTCTCTTCCCCTTTCCCCATTCATGGACCTCCACTCCATGTAGGCGAGCCTCCTCCTCATGCCTGAGCATCACTGGACCAGCCTAGCCTGGGTCCTCATCATCACCCGTGCCTTCTTTTTGCCCCTGCCCCTTCTCATCCTTCTAGTCCCACCTCCTCCAAGAAGTTTCCAGGCCTCTCCAGATCCCTGAGTTTGCAAGCTCCCTCTTCTGAGTTCCCAAAGCCTTGATTACCTGCACTTCCTCCTTGACCTCTTTACTGGAAGCCTGGATTCCCAGGCAGGGCCCAGTGCAGGCGCCTTGCACGTAAGACATGCTCAATAAAGCTTTGCCAATTGTTCAGTTAGATAAGCTCTCCAAGAGGTGGAAGTGGAAATTCAAATTAACTTAGGACCCAGACATAAATCATATCAGTCTGAGAACTGGGTCTCCATGACTCATGTTTACGTTGAATTTCATTGAACCTGAAGTTGCAAAAGAGAGGAAACGGGTTGCTACAAAACAACCTCACCACAGTGTGCACATATCTTGTTTATTATCTGCATGTGACACTTTTGGTTTCAGAAACACAGGCCTATTGCAAGATTAGTTCTCTGGGCCAGGAACTAGGTCTTCTCTATTGGATCAGCTGAAGATAGTCAGGGGTGGGCCTCTACTAAGTGTTAGAACCTATGTCATATTCAGACACTTTTCCATAAATGGGCTTCCCTTAAGCAAAATGAACCACAGAGTCAAGGAAGAAGTACATTGAGAAGGAAAAAATCCTGCCCAGAGTGTGTTTTTCCTGAGTCATTAGCTTATTTTATTTCATGGACACAATGTTGAACTATTTAATTGATCTAGTTTCCCTTTCCTCAGTGGTTGCTAGGAAGCTCAGGGTCAATCCTGTGACCCACCAAAGTGAGGATGTCCATTTCTATATCAGTCTCTTCACTGCCTCTGTTTTATGTTCACATCTTCATTTTTCCCTTTATTTTTCTCATCAACCTGCTGAAATTTGCCTTAAGTTCTATTTAGAATAATGTGGAGGGTAAGAAGAGAAGGGGAAAAAATGGTTCTTGAAGAATCAAGAATATATATATATATATATATATATATATATATATATATATATATATATATATATATATGGAGATGAGTAACAATGATGAAAATAATATTATGGAAGCTTTTATTTATTAAATAAATATTAAATAAAATATTTATTAAAAAAATTTTTTAGCACTTATGCAAGGCACTATAGTACATATCATCTCACTAAATTCCCAAACAGGCCCACCAGGTAGGTACAGAACTGTTATTTTCCTCAGATTAGTATTATAGATGAGGGAAGGAAAGCTGAGAGACATTAAGTCATGAAGCCAAGATTACACAGCTGACCAATGGATGGCTTGGACCCAAACCCAGGTCTGGGTGATGCCAACCCGTGGACTCATAGGCACCACATCTACAAAATCACATGTCAGGGGCAGAAAGTGAAGGTGCCATAGTGAGCCTTCATAGAGAGTATGTGGAGTTAATGGTTAAAAAAGATGTCATTTCTTCCAAAAAATTGCAGAGGAAGGAACACTCCCAAACTCATTCTATGAGGCCACCATCACCCTGATACCAAAACCAGACAAAGACACTACAAAGAAAGAAAATTACAGACCAATATCACTGATGAACATAGATGCAAAAATCCTCAACAAAATACTAGCAAACAGAATCCAACAACACATTAAAAGGATCATACACCACGATCAAGTGGGATTTATCCCAGGGATGCAAGGATTCTTCAATATACGCAAATCAATCAATGTGATACACCATATTAACAAATTGAAGAAGAAAAACCATATGGTCATCTCAATAGATGCAGAAAAAGCTTTTGACAAAATTCAACACCCATTTATGATAAAAACTCTCCAGAAAGTGGGCATAGAGGGAACCTACCTCAACATAATAAAGGCCATATATGACAAACCCACAGCAAACATCATTCTCAATGGTGAAAAACTGAAAGCATTTCCTCTAAGATCAGGAACAAGACAAGGATGTCCACTCTCACCACTATTATTCAACATAGTTCTGGAAGTCTTAGCCATGGCAATCAGAGAAGAAAAAGAAATAAAAGGAATACAAATTGGAAAAGAAGAAGTAAAACTGTCACTGTTTGCGGATGACATGATATTATACATAGAGAATCCTAAAACTGCCACCAGAAAACTGCTAGAGCTAATTAATGAATATGGTAAAGTTGCAGGATACAAAATTAATGCACAGAAATCTCTTGCATTCCTATACACTAATGATGAAAAATCTGAAAGAGAAATTATGGAAACACTCCCATTTACCACTGCAACAAAAAGAATAAAATACCTAGGAATAAACCTACCTAGGGAGACAAAAGACCTGTATGCAGAAAACTATAAGACACTGATGAAAGAAATTAAAGATGAGACCAACAGATGGAGAGATATACCATGTTCTTGGATTGGAAGAATCAACATTGTGAAAATGACTATACTACCCAAAGCAATCTACAGATTCAATGCGATCCCTATCAAATTACCAATGGCATTTTTTATGGAACTAGAACAAATCATCTTCAAATTTGTATGGAGACACAAAAGACCCCGAATAGCCAAAGCAGTCTTGAGGGAAAAAAACGGAGCTGGAGGAATCAGACTCCCTGACTTCAGACTATACTACAAAGCTACAGTAATCAAGACAATATGGTACTGGCACAAAAACAGAAACATAGATCAATGGAACAAGATAGAAAGCCCAGAGATAAACCCACGCACCTATGGTCAACTAATCTATGACAAAGGAGGCAAAGATATACAATGGAGAAAAGACAGTCTCTTCAATAAGTGGTGCTGGGAAAACTGGACAGCTACATGTAAAAGAATGAAATTAGAATACTCCCTAACACCATACACAAAAATAAACTCAAAATGGATTCGAGACCTAAATGTAAGACTGGACACTATAAAACTCTTAGAGGAAAACATAGGAAGAACACTCTTTGACATAAATCACAGCAAGATCTTTTTTGCTCCACCTCCTAGAGTAATGGAAATCAAAACAAAAATAAACAAATGGGACCTAAGGAAACTTCAAAGCATTTGCACAGCAAAGGAAACCATAAACAAGACGAAAAGACAACCCTCAGAATGGGAGAAAATATTTGCAAACGAACCAACGGACAAAGGATTAATCTCCAAAATATATAAACAGCTCATTCAGCTCAATATTAAAGAAACAAACACCCCAATCCAAAAATGGGCAGAAGACCTAAATAGACATTTCTCCAAAGAAGACATACAGACGGCCATGAAGCACATGAAAAGATGCTCAACATCACTAATTATTAGAGAAATGCAAATCAAAACTACAATGAGGTATCACCTCACACCAGTTAGAATGGGCATCATCAGAAAATCTACAAACAACAAATGCTGGAGAGGGTGTGGAGAAAAGGGAACCCTCTTGCACTGTTGGTGGGAATGTAAATTGATACAGCCACTATGGAGAACAGTATGGAGGTTCCTTAAAGAACTAAAAATAGAATTACCATATGACCCAGCAATCCCACTACTGGGCATATACCCAGAGAAAACCGTAATTCAAAAAGACACATGCACCCGAATGTTCATTGCAGCACTATTTACAATAGCCAGGTCATGGAAGCAACCTAAATGCCCATCAACAGACGAATGGATAAAGAAGATGTGGCACATATATACAATGGAATATTACTCAGCCATAAAAAGGAACGAAATTGAGTCATTTGTTGAGACGTGGATGGATCTAGAGACTGTCATACAGAGTGAAGTAAGTCAGAAAGAGAAAAACAAATATCGTATATTAACGCATGTATGTGGAACCTAGAAAAATGGTACAGATGAGCCAGTTTGCAGGGCAGAGGTTGAGACACAGATGTAGAGAATGGACATATGGACACCAAGGGGGGAAAACTGCAGTGGGGTGGGGATGGTGTTATGCTGAATTGGGCGATTGGGATTGACATGTATACACTGATGTGTATAAAATTGATGCCTAATAAGAACCTGCAGTATAAAAAAACAAACAAACAAAACAACTAATACTAAACTTTCATTGGGTTATTTGTATGGAAATATGTTACTATAAATGTTTCAGACATTACATGAAATTTCTAAAAATCTTATATGTTCTGGTATAATGTTATAAGTCATAATCCTAGTTATTACCTTAAAATGTATATTTCAGAAATAACTAATTTTCTTGTCAACTGCATTGTTATGAACTTTCATCAAATTTTTAACTGTGGTCATTTTTAAGTCTTTTGTCATTTACAGACAGTTCTGTGTGTACTCTGATGCTTTTGCAAATATGTTCCTAAAAAAGGGTTTCATCTTTAAGAAATTCATGGAAAAGATTCTGACAAGTACAGGTTTCTGGTAACTGACTGTACTGCTGAACTGAATGAATAAGCATTTTCAGAACTCTAATGAAAAACTGATGAACTCATAAAAGTGCTAACAAAAGATCAAGATAAAAAAAAAATTAATTACATGGGACTGAGTGAACTGATGAGGATGAGTATAATTTTTGTGACTTTCTGTCTGAATTAAAAAAAAAAAAATCCAACAAGGACTCAGAGGCAAAGAATATACAAATAAATTTTCACTGCAAAGTAAAGGAGCTGTTACAGTGGAGGATTACTGGACTGAATGTCAATATTATGACATAGTATGAGTGTGTTTAATGTTTGGTAATTGCAATCATTGTTGCTTTTGTTGTGGTCATCCATGTACAATGCTTGGTGTCAGTCTATTTATCTCTTGTAAAAATAAAATACAGTGTGTGTGTGTGAAAAAAAAAAAGAAAGAAAACATTGGAAATTTAAAAAAAAATTAAAAATTAAAAAAAAAAAGTACAAGCAAAAAAAAAAAAAAAGATGTCACTTTCAGCCAGCCTGCTCTAAAAAATACCAATATCTTTTTTTTTTAAATTGAAGTATAGTTGATTTACAATGTCATGTTAGTTTCAGGTGTACAGCAAAGTGATTCAGTTATATATATATTTTTTTCAGATTATTTTCCATTATAGGTTATTACAATATATTGAATATAGTTCCCTGTGTTATACAGTAAATCCTTGTTGCTTATCTATTTTATGTATAGTAGTTTGTATCTGTTAATTCCAAACTCCTAATTTATCCCTCCCCCTCCCTCCCTGTCCCCTTTGGTAACCATAAGTTTGTTTTCTATATCTGTGAGTCTGTTTCTGTTTTATATATGTATTCATTTGTATTACCTTTTAGATTCCACATATAAGTGATATCATATAGTATTTGTCTTTGTCTGAATTGCTTCATTTAGTATGATATTCTCTAGGTCCATCCATGTTGCTGCAAATGGCAATATTTCATTCTTTTTTGTGGCTAATATTCCATTGTATAAACATACCACATCTTCTTAAACTAATAATCTGTTAATGGACACCTAGGTTGTTTCCATGTCTTGGCTATTGTAAATAGTGCTGCTATGAACATTGGGGTGCATGTATCTTTTCAAATTAGACTTTTCATCTTTTCTGGATATATGCCCAGGAGTGGAATCCTGGATCATATGGTAGCTGTACTTTTAGGTTTTTATTTTTATTTTATTTTATTTTTTTAACATCTTTACTGGAGTATAATTGCTTTACAATGGTGTGTTAGTTTCTGCTTTATAACAAAGTGAATCATCTATACATATATATATATATATATATCCCCATATCTCTTCCCTCTTGTGTCTCCCTCCCTTCCACCCTCCCTATCCCACCCGTCTAGGTGGTCACAAAGCACCCAGCTGATCTTCCTGTGCTATGCGGCTGCTTCCCACTAGCTATCTATTTTACATTTAGTAGTGTATATATGTACGTGCCACTCTCTCAATTTGTCCCAGCTTACACTTCCCCCTCCCTGTATCGTCAAGTCCATTCTCTACTAGGTCTGCATCTTTATTCCCAACCTGCCCCTAGGTTTTTCATGAACTTTTTTTTTTTTTTTTTTTTTTAAGATTCTGTTTGCTAGTATTTTGTTGAAGATTTTTGCATCTATGTTCATCAGTGATATTGGCCTATAGTTTTCTTTCTTTGTGACATCTTTGTCTGGTTTTGGTATCAGGGTGGTGGTGGCCTCGTAGAATGAGTTTGGGAGTGTTCCTCCCTCTGCTATATTTTGGAAGAGATTGAGAAGGATAGGTGTTAGCTCTTCTCTAAATGTTTGAGAGAATTCGCCTGTGAAGCCATCTGGTCCTGGGCTTTTGTTTGTTGGAAGGTTTTTAATCACAGTTTCAATTTCAGTGCTTGTGATTGTTCTGTTTATATTTTCTATTTCTTCCTGGTTCAGTCTCGCAAGGTTGTGCTTTTCTAAGAATTTGTCCATTTCTTCCAGGTTGTCCATTTTATTGGCATATAGTTGCTTGTAGTAATCTCTCATGATCCTTTGTATTTCTGCAGTGTCAATTGTTACTTCTCCTTTTTCGTTCCTAATTCTATTGATTTGAGTCTTCTCCCTTTTTTTCTTGATGAGTGTGGGCAATGGTTTACCAATTTTGTTTATCTTCTCAAAGAACCAGCTTTTAATTTTATTGGTCTTTGCTATTGTGTCCTTCATTTCTTTTTCATTTATTTCTGATCTGATCTTTATGATTTCTTTCCTTCTGCTAACTTAGGGTTTTTTTTTGTTCTTCTTTCTCTAATTGCTTTAGGTGTAAGTTTAGGTTGTTTATTTGAGATGTTTCTTGTTTCTTAAGGTAGGATTGTATTGCTATAAACTTCCCACTTAGAACTGCTTTTGCTGCATCCCATAGGTTTTGGGTTGTCATGTTTTCATTGTCATTTGTTTCTAGGTATTTTTTGATTTCCTCTTTGATTTCTTCAGTGATATCTTGGTTATTAAGTAGTGTATTGTTTAGCCTCCATGTGTTTGTATTTTTTACAGATTTTTTTTCCTGTAATTGATATCTAGTCTCATAGCATTGTGGTCAGAAAAGATACTTGATACGATTTCAATTTTCTTATATTTACCAAGGCTTGATTTGTAACCCAAGATATGATCTATCCTGGAGAATATTCCATGAGCACTTGAGAAGAAAGTGTATTCTGTTGTTTTTGGATGGAAAGTCCTATAAATATCAATTAAGTCCATCTTGTTTAATGTATCATTTAAAGCTTGTGTTTCCTTATTTCTTTTCATTTTGGATGATCTGTCCATTGGTGAAAGTGGGGTGTTAAAGTGCCCTACTATGATTGTGTTACTGTCAATTTCCCCTTTTATGGCTGTTAGCATTTGCCTTATGTATTGAGGTGCTCCTATGTTGGGTGCATAAATATTTACAGTTGTTATGTCTTCTTCTTGGATTGATCCCTTGATCATTATGTAGGGTCCTTCTTTGTCTCTTGTAATAGTCTTTATTTTAAAGTCTATTTTGTCTGATATGAGAATTGCTACTCCAGCTTTCTTCTGATTTCCATTTGCAAGGAATATCTTTTTCCATCCCCTCACTTTCAGTCTGTATGTGTCACTAGGTCTGAAGTGGGTCTCCTGGAGACAGCATATATACGGGTCTTGTTTTTGGATCCATTCAGCCAGTCTATGTCTTTTGGTTGGAGCATTTAATCCATTTACGTTTAAGGTAATTATCGATATGTATGTTCCTATTACCATTTTCTTAATTGTTTTGGGTTTATTAGTGTAGGTCTTTTCCTTCTCTAGTGTTCCCTGCCTGGAGAAGTTCCCTTAGCATTTGTTGTAAAGCTGGTTTGGTGGTGCTGAATTCTCTTAGCTTTTGCTTGCCTGTAAAAGTTTTAATTTCTCCGTCAAATCTGAATGAGATCCTTGCTGGGTAGAGTAATCTTGGTTGTAGGTTTTTCCCTTTCATCACTTTAAATATGTCCTGCCACTCCCTTCTGACTTGCAGAGTTTCTGCTGAAAGATCAGCTGTTAACCTTATAGGGATTCCCTTGTATGTTATTTTACTTTTAGTTTTTTAAGGAACCTTCATACTATTTTTCATAGTGTCTGCACCAATTTACATTCCCACCAACAGTGTAGGAGGGTTCCCTTTTCTCCACACCCTCTCCAGCATTTATTATTTGTAGACTTTTTGATGATGGCCATTCTGACCAGTGTGAGGTGGTAGTACCTCATTGTGGTTTTTATTTGCATTTCTCTAATAATTAGCAACATTGAGCATCTTTTCATGTGCCTGTTGGCTATCTTTATGTCTTCTTTGGAGAAATGTCTATTTAGGTCTTCTGCTCATTTTTTGATTGGGTTGTTTGTTTTTTTGATATCGATTTGTGTGAGCTGTTTGTATAAAAAATGCCAATACCTTTGACTTAAATGGAGAATATAACTAGGTTCATAGTAACTTGGTTGTAATGACAAATAGCTAAGACAGCAAGGAGCCTAAAGGCTCCCAGCTCTACTGCTCCTCACTTCCCCTCAAACTCAGCCTTCAGGGATGTGTTGAATTACTAAATGAATGAATGGGTTTGCAGATGCTTCACAAGCATTGTTGACACTGTGCAGATGCAGGAAGCTATACCCAAAACCACACAAATATATTCTGATTACACACATCACAGAGACACACAGACATATTCAGACCCCACAGTTTCCTAAAGAGGCACCTGCCTTTTCCAGTTTATACTGCTCACATAAGTGGTGTGCAGTTTTTCAAAATTCAGTGAAAAGGGAAAAAAATAGTAAGCTGGCTACTTTATATACAGAAATAACACATTAAAAACAGGTCTGGGGGATTTCAGTGATCCAGTGGTTAGGACTCCATGCTTCCACTGCAGGGGGCACGGGTTCGGTCCCTGGCCGGAAACTAAGATCCCGCAAGCCATGCAGCACAGCCAAAAACAAACAGGTCTGCATCCAAAGTAAAGTAGAAGAGTCAAGGGGCCTAAGCAGGCAGTTCACGCTTGCATGGCTGGGACATTGATTTCTGCCAGCAGGGAAAGCTGGTGCTAATGTGGAATCGGTAAGACATGGGTCTCAGCCCCCAGGGTGCCCCTCACTAGGCAAGGTAATGAGAGTCTCTGGACTTTATATTCTTAGTGCTTTGCTCAGTCAAGCCCTAGATTACTCTTCCAGTCAGTCAATAAGCACTATCAACAGTTGAGGGGGAATTCCCTGGCAGTCCTGTGGTTAGGACTCCACGCTCTTACTGTCAAAGTCTCCGGTTTGATCCCTGGTGGGGGAACTAAGATCCCACATGCCGCGGCACTGCCAAAAAACAAACAAACAAACAGTTGGAAGGCAGAATGGGGTAGTGATTAAACTCCAGGGCTTTGGAGTCCAAACCAGGTTCAAATCCCATCTCAGGCACCGTGTTAGTCAGGGTTCTCCAGACATATACAGAGAGAGAGAGAGAGATTGATTGATTGTGGGGTTAAGTCAAAATCGGCAGGAAAGGCAGGTGGGCTGGAAATTCCCACAGGAGTTGATGTTGCAGTCTTCAGTTCAAGTGTGTCTAGAGGCAGAATTCCTTCCTCCTGGGGGACCTCAGTCCTTTCTTTTAAGGTCTTCAACTGATTGGATGAGGCCCACACACATTATGGGAGGCAGTCTGCTTTACTCAAAGTCTATTGACTTAAATGTTAATCTCATCTTAAATGGACTGATGGTGTCCCCCGCCCCCAAATTCATATGTTGAAACTCTAATCCCAGTGTGATGGTATTAGGAGGTAGGCCTTTGGGACGTATTAGATCATGATGGTGGAGGCCTCATGAATGGGATTAGTGCCCTTATAAGAAGAGGCCATGCCAAGGGGCTGTGCCTTGGAGTTCCGAGGGAGCCACAACCAACCCTGGGGGTCTGAGGGGAACATCCCTGCCCTGAGAGTCTGAAGAGACAAAGTCCCACTGTGGGGGATCCTTTGCTCTCCTTGGTGGATGTCTGTGGGAGCCATGGACGTGCCCTGACAAACCCCTTGGAAGCCTTACACACACAGCCCCCAGCCCACTCACGTCTGTCTCTGGGCTCTAGGACCAGCCTCCCTGCTCCCCCAGCAGCCCTGGTGCAGGCACACCACAGGGCCGTGGCATGTACCATCTCTGCCCGTGCCCGGTCTCCCCTAGTTCGCTCTTCCTACCAGACTGCTCAGACGCTGCCCTCCCTGACTGCCCGGCCACAGCATCACTGTCACCACATCACTGACCTGCCTTTTTATTTATCGTGATCCAACTTTATGCTGTATACGACATGCTTTTTTTTTTTTTTAAACATCTTTATTGGAGTATAATTGCTTTACAATGTTGTGTTAGATGCTGCTGTATAACAAAGTGAATCAGCTATACGTATACATATATCCCCATATCCCCTCCCTCTTGCTTCTCCCTTCCACCCTCCCTATCCCACCCTCTAGGTGGACACAAAGCACCGAGCTGATCTCCCTGTGCTATGCGGCTGCTTACGACATGCTTTTTTTGTTTGCTTTTGGGCTGCTGTCTCCCCAGTGCCTGTGACAGTGCCGGCCCCACAGCAGGCCCCCAGTGAACGTGAGGGGAATGAGTGAGCAGCCCATGGGGCCCCTGGCCAGCCAGCCCTGCCTGGCCCAGTGCCCGCCCCGCTCTCCTCTCCCAGCCTGGCTCGGCCCCTCCTCCTTCCAGGATCCCCCATGTGTCCCCGCTGACTTTGGCTGAATTCAGTGAACAATGCTGGGACAGCTGGGTGAACACTAACATAAATTCCAAGCAGTCAAGACCTAACCACAGAACATGGAAGCATGAAAGTGCTAGAAGGAAATACTGGATGATTTCTGATAATCACAGGAAGGCCTTCTTCACTGGGGGACTTTGCTAAGCAAGGAAGAAAATCCAGATGCTCAAAAGACAAAACCAACAAATTTGACATAATAAAAAAGAATTCTGTAGAAAAAAATACCACATACAAAGTTAAAAAAAAATGGGAAAAACACAGATATAATAATAGATATAATAGATATGATGTAGGCTAATTTTCTTAATATAGCAAAAGGCCAACATGCATTACAATGATAGTTCTCTACTTTGTTAAAAGGCTCTTTTTTGTTTAATAATTAAGGATATCAACAATAAATAAATTAATAATGAAAGAATATGTAAATAAGTAAAAGATGAACAGCCAAATAGAAAAAAGTGACTAAAGGTATGAATAGAGAGTCTACAGGAAACTAAATATAAGTAATCTTTTAATGTAGAAAATTATATGCAGACTCATTCAATAAAAAAAATGCAAATGGAAAAAAAAAAAAGAAGAGGCCAGAGAACTAGCTTGCTCTCCTTCCACCCTGTGAGGACGCAGGAAGAAGATGGCCATCTGCAACCTGGAAGAAGATTCTCACCAGAACCCAACCATGCTGACACCCTGATCTCGGAATTCCAGTCTCCAGAAGTATGAGAAATAAATTTCTGTTGCTTGTAAGCCAACATGTCTATGGTACTTTGTTACAGCACGCTGAACGGACTAAGATATCATCTAAAACATACCTTTCCAATGACGTCTAGACTGGTTTGACCAAACAACTGGGCAGCGTAGCCTAGCCAAGCTGACACATAAAATGAACCATCTCAGGCACTTACTGGATTGTGACTTGGGCCTCAGTGATGACATCCACTTCATAAAAGTGTTGGGAAGGTCAGACAAGGTGCACTCATGAGCGCTTTGCACAGTGTCTGGCACATGGTGAGCGCGGTCAAGTCTGGGTGGGACCCCTGGGAGCGGAGTATGGTGGGGAGGGTGTGGGGGTGGATCCAGGCCTCTGATGCGAGTGTCAGTGGCAGCTGAGCCACCTTTCCAGCCAGGTACATACATTCTGCCAGGTTAGAGAGCAGCTTGGGGCAGGGACGCATATTCATGACCCATTCCTTCTGGAAACACAGAAGCCATAGGTGTCAGCTGCCTCTCTCTAGATGGCCTGACTTGGCTGGGCTTGGCTAGGCTACAATGCCAGTTGTTTGGTCAAACTCCAGTCTAGATGTCTTGGGAAGGTATTTAGTCCATTCATGGTCACATTTGAGCTCCATCCTGAGGGCAGTGATGCCAGTGCACTAGCTGAAGAAAGACCAGGTTTCATCCCGAGGCGGGCCAGCTCCAGTGACCTGTCTCTGTGTCCCTTCTCACCTTAGAGGAAGGATCAGGCCGTCAGATACATCCATCCAAGAAAGTATCCCCAGGAGGCCCTCAGCAAAGAGTTCATCTTGTATGACAAAGTTAAGCCAGAAAACACACAGCTTATAGCAAACGCACATGTAAAAGGGAAATATTTCCCTAAGAATTAAAATCCAGAATCCAGATAGGTTCCCAGATTTCCATTATCCAGTCATGTTCAGCCATTGACACTGCCCTAAGATGCCTGAAGTAAAATTTAAACTTAAGAATTACTTTTTAAAAATCATAATGACCTTAAAAATGTCCATTCCAGGTTTGATGGAAAAATTACGGGGCACACATCGGCTGCCTCCAAGACAATGGCCTGCGTGCATGTTCTGGAAAAGGAGAGCATTGGGCCAAGCTGGGGGTGGAGATGGAGGGCCCCCATCCCCGTCCCCCGCGGCATATCCGGGGCAGGAGCAGACACAGATGGAGAAGAGACATGGAAGTGTGTCCTGCACCTCCTCTTTATTCTTCTGGGAGGAGGATTCACAGAAAGACTAGAGTGTCAACGATCTTCTACTTTAAATCCCAACTTCAGGAATCACATGAAAACACACCTTCCCTCCCTCCTGCAATATGAAGTAAGACAGCTCAGGGGCAAGGTAACCGAAGCAAATGAGCGACTAAGTGTGAAGGGACACCGGGAGGGCCAGAGCACAGCCAAGACCCCTCGCTGACCTCTGTTTGTCTGGATCTGGAGCCGAGTTCAATAGTCCCAATTTAAAAGGTGAGTGTCTCAACCAAAGCTTCAGGAAGGATCCCCTTGTTGATTGAAAGGAAATGCTTCCAGAGGAGATTGGCATCCCTGTTCGTCTCCAACATCAGAGCTGTCCTTTCCTCTCCGTAGCCCCAGGATTGGTTGTCCTTCCCTTTCCCTGGTTCATTTCCACCTCCAGTCCCGAGCAGTGGATTTCCCCCCAGAGAGCTTTCAGCCGTATCACCAAACACTGACTTAGAGCTGCTTGGTGTGCAGCACTACTTTCAGAGCAGGGGCCCCCCTACACTGTTCCTGCCCTCACAGAGCTGGCATTCTTGGCCTTCACATCTTCCATTTCCTCATGGGAATCTACCACTCACAAATCTTGACCTCCAGCTGGGACCTGACCCCAGAGCTCAAGCCCAGCTGGTGCAGCTGGATGGCCCAACTCACTAGGACTTGATCAAAGTTTTCTTACCCTTCCTAATCCCCATCTTTACATCCTCATTCCTGCCAATGACACCACTATGTACCCAGTCACCCCAGCCCCAAACTTCAGTAACAACAGGAATGGGTCATCTACTGAGGGCTAAATATGTTCCAGGCACATATATTTTCTAATTTAACCCTCCCAGAAACCCATGAAGTGAGCTCCATCACAGATGAGAAAAGGGAAGCTCAGAAAGGTCAAATAATTTGCTCAAGGTCACACAGCTAGAAAGAAGCATAACCAGAACTCAAACCCAGGTTTCTTTCCAATGAGTAGCAGGTTTATTCAGTGTGTTCAAGGATCCTTGGGGATCACTGAGACCTTTTCAGGGGTCTGTGAAGTCAAAACTCTTTTTTCACAATAAGTTATGTGCCTTTTTCACTCTCATTCTCTTATAAGGGTACAGTGGAGTTTCAGAAGCTGTGATACTTGGTATCACAATAGATTGAATGCAGAAAGGGATATGAGAATCCAGCAAGTTGTCTTTTCCATAAGCTGGACATCAAAGAGATCTGAAAAAATGTAAACAATGCCTCCCTTCTCACTAGTTTTTTTCATGTTAGAATATATAATTATTTTTGTTTTGAAGTATAGTTGATTTACAATATTGTGTTAGTTTCAGGTGTATAGCAAAGTGATTCAGTTATTGGAATATATAACTATTAATCAGAAAATATGTTAACTAAGTTAACACAAAATGGGTTTATTATTGTTATTTGGATTTTTCTTGGTTTTAATTTCTATTACAGTAAACATCAATGGATATAACCCACAGCAACAAAATTCAGTAATTAAAAAAAAATGTAAAGTGGTCTTAAAACCAAAAAGATTGAGAACCATTGATTTAAAGCTTTTCTTACCGTCTTTCCTTTCCATTTCCTCAACATCTCACATCTAAATTTTTTAAGAACCTTCAGATGTTTTCTGGCTTACAGGCTGCCTGCCCTTGACTCTGGCAGCTGCTATTTGTAGATTTCTCTTGCGTTTACTACCCTACATTCCCTGTTCTTCTTCTCTTTTTTTAATTTAAAAAATTTTGAAATGATAGTTATATTTTATTTTATTTTAAACAAGTTAAGGCAAATTCTTTAATATGACACATGTGTTCCCATGTGTATTGCATATCACTTTATGCAATAATTTGTTATCCCCTGAAAATCCACGGTTAAGTCTATTTGTTCAAAGTGAATCATGTTTGAAATGCTCAGGAGAACGACAAAACAAAGAACCCTTGGAGACAGTGGTTCTCAAACCTGAGCTTGCAGCAGAGTCACCTGGAGGGCTAGTGAGCACCTCGGCGGCCTCACCCCAGAGTTCCTGATTCAGCAGCTCTGGGGTGGGTGGGGCCTGAGACTTTGCATTTCCAACAGGTTTCCAGTTGATGCCGCTGCTGCTGCAGGGACCACACTTTGAGAACCACTATTTTAAGAAAATAACTCCCAGTTTACATTTTCTATTAAAGTGAATCACTCTACAGGGCGTTTGCTTTGCGTGAGCTTCATTACGTAACAATATCACATCTTTTCATTCAAAATGGGCCCTGTGAATGGATAAGCGTAGAGAGAACACACAGGTAACTCCAATAAGGTGGGTGATTTTTTGACAGTTGCTATCTTCTTCCACCAGCAGGGCATGAGGAATTTTGTTGTGTTGTGTGGTGTTTCTTTAAGTCTGCACTCTTAACTACCAGTGACAGACTCAAACTGGGTTGATGTAAGCATAAGAGGTAATTTATTGTGCATGTCAGGGCTTCAGGCACGCCTGGGTCCAGGTGCCACCATCATCATCAGGAATCTGTTTTCACCTTCAGGCTCTGCTCTCAGCCAAGGTTCTGTCCCCACATGGTGACAAGGTGGCCCCGGCAGTTTCAAACTAGGCTCACATCGCCTAGCGATCTCTGGAAAAACAAAGATCCTCTTTTCTAACAGGTCTAGCAAAACTCCAAAATTTGTGTGTGTGTGGTAAAATATACATGACATAAAATTTACCGTTGTATATCTTTTTTTTTTTTCTTGTCCGGCCACGGGGCTTATAGGATCTTAGTTCCCCGACCAGGGAGCAAACCCCGGGCCCTTGGCAGTGAGAGCACGGAGTCCCTAACAACTGGACCACCAGGGAATACCCTGTGAATCTTTTTTTTTTTTTATTTTAATAATTTTTATTGGGGTATGGTTGATTTACAATGTTGTGTTAGTTTTAGGTGTAAAGTGAATCAGTTATACATATACATATATCCACTCTTTTTTTAGATTCTTTTCCCATATAAGCCATTACAGAGTATTGAGTAGAGGTCCCTGTGCTATACAGTAGGTTCTTATCAGTTATCCATTTTATATATAGTAGTGTGTATATTGTCAATCCCAATCTTCTGATTTATCCCTCCCCCTTTACCTCCCGGCTACCATAAGTTTATTTTCTAAATCTGTAACTCTATTGTGTTTTGAAGATAGGTTCATTTGTAGCCTTTTTTTAGATTCCACATACAATGTCATATGTTTGTCTTTCTCTGTCTGACTTACTTCACTCAGTATGACAATCTCTAGGTCCATCCATGTTGCTGCAAATGGCATTATTTTGTTCTTTCTTATGGCTAAGTACCTTATATATCATTTTTAGTACAGTTTCGTGGCATGAAGTGCAACTCATATTGTGCAATTATGACCACTATTGCGCTTTTTGGGTAGCAGTCTACCAGTTTACCTTTAAGGAACCACCCACCCCCAAGTCTCTGTCCATGGGGTTTGGTGGGGCTTCCCCTGTTTCAGCTCCAAGGGTGCATATGAAACTCATGCCTGGCTAATGAAAGTTGTCTCCCAGGCCAGAGTAGTTGGTCCAGGGACAGTCTTGGACGGAAGTTGGGTGAATCAGAGTCAATACTCATCATCCTGGGTTATGCTAAAGTACTGGGAGAGGGGACTGCCATGCTGCTAAGCTGTTAGGATGTAAGCCTGGTGATTTGGGGTCCTGCTCATAGAAGGAGATGCCTGAAAACCAAGAGAGGAAAGTAGATCCAAGAAGGGAAGAAAGACACTGAGGCCTCAGTTATTTAAGCCCATATATTTCTTTTCTTCTCCTTCTCCTCCCTCTCCCTCTCCTTCTCCTTTTTTGTTTTTGCTTCTGTTTTTTTTGTTGTTGTTGTTTGTTTGCAAGGAGTTCCAACTAACTAACCCAGTATGGCAGGCAGAATAATGGCCCCCCAAAGATGTCTCTCTCCTAATCATCCTAATCCTTGGACCCTGTTACCTTACATGGCAAAGGGCAATTAAGGTTGCAGATGGAATTAATGCTGCTAATCAGGTGATCTTAAAAGAGGGCGTGGCCTGGATTATCCAGGTGGGACCAATGTAATCACAAGCGGCTTTAAAAATGGAAGCCAGAGGCAGAAGGAAAGTTCAGAGTGATGTGGTGTGAGAAGGGTTTGGTTTGCCTTTGCTAGCTTTGAAGATGGACTAAAGGGCCACAAGCCGAGGAATGCAGAAGCTGGAAAAGGTAAGGAAGCAGATTCTCCTCTGGAGTCTCCAGAAAGAAAGGCAGCCCTGCCAACACCTTAGTTTTAGCCCAGTGAGACCCATGTCAAACTTTTAGCCTGTGGAACTATAAGGGGACACATTTGGGTCATTTTAAGCCACCAAGTTTTGGGTAGTTCATTACAGCAGCCACCAACTGTGTGGTAATTTGTTACAGTTAAGCTTAGAAAATTAGGCACCGTGCGTTCTACCCGTTGCCTCCTAACACTGCCCTGTGAAAGCACAGCCGTTGGCTCCACACGCCCGCAGGCCAAGCCCACACTCCTCACGGGGAATTGAGAGCTTTTGTGGGCCTCCTGGCCGGCCTCAGCCTATTTTTCCAGCCTCATGTCTCCATCAGTGCTTCTTTCAGTAGTTTCTTCAGCTGGGGTTACTCTTCTCACTTTCCTTTCCAGGCCCTTGGTGTTCAGGCTGACCCGCCCCTCCTTTCCAGCTCTCCCCCCACAGATGATGTCTTGCTCTCCTTTCTGCCATTGCAGCACCCTGACCCACCCCGTCCCTTCCTTCAGGGCTCAGCTCTCGTCGCACCTGCCCGCACAAACGCTCATTTGGGTGTGGACACTCCTGCCTAAAGCTGTGACAGTTTCAGATGTGCGAGGACAATGGTTTGTCTGCTTGGTGCTGTGTTGCTGGTCCTAGAGGGCTGCCTCCTGCCCAGGCTGGGCATCTGGTGCTCTCAGCACCTCCAAGCCCTTCTTCTTGGGAGAAAATGGGCTCTGAGAGGGCAAGCGATGCCCCCCAAAGCCTCCTAGCTTTCAGTCCACAGATCTTTCCACTTTTCCCTGCGGCCTTCAGGCCCTCAGTAGAGACGTTGCACGTGTGATTGCTTGATTGTTTCCTCAACCTGACTGGATGACTCACTCACCAACCTCCACAGACCAGCCATCCCTGCCTGCACTCAGCGGGGCTCCCTCCCTCAATGCCCCCAAGCTGAAACTGCAGAAATGCGTCTGGGGTTGGGGGAGCCTCCAAGAACTTCCAGTTTTTTATGTCTCAGGGCAGAAAGAATTCATCGAGAGGCAAAGTGATAGATAAGAAGTGATTTATTAGAATAGGACACTTGTGAGGCTTACAAGCAGGCGGGCAAGGGAGTGCAGTACCCTGAGAATTTACTGGGCTACAGTTTTACAATCAAAGGAAAATTGGGGAGGGGGAGAAGGCCACCTTCTTCCTCATTCTTTTTTTTTTTTTTTTTTCTTCCTCATTCTTGAGTAGACTTCAGGCTTCCATCATCAGGTCCCCCTCCAGGTTGGGTGGGGGAGTTTTCTTGTCCCTACGTGATCAAATGGGGACTGACATGGAGCAGTGGAAATGAGCAAAAAGGCAGTAACGCATACTAAAAACAGTAATCATCTCAGGTTTCAGTATAATGTCACCTTTTCCTTATGTTTTTGTCCTTAGTGTGCACAGAGGAGCACGTCCTAGGAATCATTAACTTACCGAGCTCCCTGGGCAGGATGTGGGTCTCATTCCACCGTTTGCTTATTGTTTGGGGGCATGTCTCATGTCTCTGTTGCATGGCTTTGTGGTTAAGCAAACCTGCTTTCTTGAGTGGTCATTAACTTACAGGGGTCTCCCATACCTTTTTCTTTACTTACAATCCTCTAGTGGGATTAACTGTTTAATCACCTACTTTGTCACTTTACTCCATCCCTATCAAAACCAGTCTTTGAGCCAAGTCTACAAGATCACAGAGGCTTTGTATGAGCAGAAGAGTGTTTGTCTCCCAGTCCTGCAGAGTAAAATGGGATGTGCGTGTGTCCTTCTTCTCCCCGCTTTCCTTGAGAGTTTGAATGAGGTGCGCTCAGGGAGCTTTACTAATGGGGGAGGGATCTGTGATTGCTTGCTGAGTCCCACAACGCTGCGCTAAGCACAGAAACAAAGCAGATGTTAAGCTGACCTGGGCGACGTCAGTGCTCTGCTCTGAGCCTTGGTTTTCTCATCTGTAAGTGAAGGAATGTGTGCCATAGTGCTCACCGTCACCGGTCAGTCAGGAAGCATGCAAAGTAGAATAACAGTGAGATACTATTTTCACCCATCAGGTAAGCAAAAAGTTGTAAAAAGTGATATCTAATGTTACAGGGGAAACTGATACCTTTGCGCGTTACTTGTGGGAATGTGAATTCCTACAGCCATTGGCGAGAAGGGTGTGGCAATATCTTCACGTGAAAAATGCGCACGCCGTCAGCGGTCAGGAGAGAGGGTACCCTTGGGAGTGGAGTATTGACTCACAGGCATATGGGATGGGCTCCTCAGGTGCTGGCAATATTCTGTCTCTTGATCTGGGTACTGGTCACATTGCGTGTTGTATTTGTGAGAATTCATTTATGAACAACTACATTTATGATGCACTTTTTGGTACATATGTTATATTCTGAGTTAAAATATTCTTGTCCTTTGACCCAGTAATTTTGATTTTTCGAAATCTATCCTACAAAAATAAAAGCACCAATATGTATCAATATGTCAGGATTCACTCACAAGCATGTTTGTTGATTTGCAGTGACATAAAAACAGAAAATAAACTGTTCATCATAGGAAGTAGATGAATAAATAAGGTACATCCACACTGTGGAACCAGAAGCAGATTATTTAAAAACTTATGTCAATCTGTATTGAGCTGGAGAAAGGTTTGTGATGAATCATTAAGTCAGGGGTGGCGGAAGCAAGTTGCACAGTAAGATGTATAACATGATTCCACTTTTTAAAAGAACAGAAGGAACCCATATATGTGTTTATATGCTCGAGGATGTGTATCTGAGCATAGAGGAAGGTGTAGAAGGGGACCCACCACACCTTTAACTTAGATTCCCTCAGAGGTGCAAAGGTGGAGGAGAATGAGGAGAGATTTTTATATGTATATACTTGTTATAACAAGCATGTTATACTTTTTAAATTAGAAATCTTAATAAACCAAGAGAAAGGAAGACACAGGCTCCAGGAAAGAGTAGCTACACACTGGGAGAGCAGAGAGGCGGAGACCCAGCCTGGTAGTGGAGCATCTGATCTGCAGAGCAAGCAGTGCAGATCTGAGCAGGAGGGAGGGCTCCTGGAGGGAGGGCTTTGAGGGGGGAAAGGACGAATAGATGACTATGATGGTGGATTTGACAGCCAGAATATAAGGGTAAATACTGAGGGCGGTGGGGGGGCAGTTAGAAGCTCTAAGAATATAAATCTGTACAGGAAAGCAATATAATCATAATATATTCTTAATTCTGCAGTGGGTGATATTTATATAATCATTGTAATGTAAATACAGCTTATTCGTCATCAACTTTTAGAATCCCTCTACAAAGATACAGAAATTTGATTATGACAGCGTAAAATGTATACATAATAGAATGTGTATTTATCAACACTGCCAATGTATAAATGAAAATATAGATGATTTGTGAGGTTGAGGAAAGTTAAAGGCAAGGGTTTGGACACTAATATCCTTATCTTAGTGGATGGTCAACAAATGGAACAATAGAAAAAAAAATAGAACAATATACACATGTATAAACTATATATATTATTTATATAAGTATACTTATTTATATATAAATTCATTACATACTATTATGTATATAACATATTTTTTAACCAAAAACAATTTTAATATTGGACCTATATTGAAAGAAATGAGGGGAGTAGGGTGTCGTGAGCTATATCCTTTACTGTCACTGGAAAAAGTCAATAGATAATGTTTTAAATTGATAAATCAAGAAGTAGTGACATGAGCATGTTGTTACCACATAACCAGGTAACCAGCAAAACGCAGGTCTGAACAGGTTCCCTCCTGGGAGTGGTTGCGAGGGTCGGGGGGGAGTTGTAGGGAAAGACAGTACTCGAAACTGCTACTTTTCATTTTAAACTCCTTGAACCTATTTTTCTTTTTTTTTTTTTTTTTTTTAATTAATTTATTTATTTCATTTATGGCTGTGTTGGGTCTTCGTTTCTGTGCGAGGGCTTTCTCTAGTTGCGGCAAGTGGGGGCCACTCCTCATTGCAGTGCGTGGGCCTCTCGCTATCGCGGCCTCTCTTGTTGCGGAGCACAGGCTCCAGACGCGCAGGCTCAGTAATTGTGGCTCACGGGCCCAGCTGCTCCGCGGCATGTGGGATCTTCCCAGGCCAGGGCTCGAACCCGTGTCCCCTGCATTGGCAGGCAGACTCTCAACCACTGCGCCACCAGGGAAGCCCGAACCTATTTTTCTTTAATCAAGGGTATTTCTTAAAATTTTTTTAATATTTAAAATAAAAACTTTTTTAAAGGAAATGAAGGCAATAATTGTGAGTGTAAGTAACAGTCAACAAATTCTACTAATTTGGGGGTAAGTGAACTAAAAAGATCAAGAACTACATACCAGTGGTAACCTATATCTTAAGAGTGGATGACATTGCCCCAGGGAGCCTGGAGAGACTAAGACACTAGGTCAGAATGCTAAGGATCACATATTTAAGTGATTTAAAAGCCCTTAAAGGAAACACAGCAGTTGCTGGCAAGGTAGAGTGGGAGAAGGCAGTGCTGTGGAAGGATGAGGGAAGAGGCGTTTCAAGGAGGGAGCCTCGGTCTGTCAAATGCCATGCTATCAAGAGGTCAGGAATGAATGAATGAATGAGGACTGAAAAGTTTCCATTGGGCTGAGCAGCATGGAAGTCCCTGGACTTCTGGCCAATGGTTAAGTCCACCATATGCCATGTGCACATACATTGGTATATCAGACTATGTGCATTGTATGCACAGTGTTGGTGCCTTGGGCTGCCTAGCTACAGAACTATGAGGGGAGGGTTGTGTTTCTCTCATGCAGAGTTCCAAGCTCTCATCCACCTGGCACGTGACTCTCATCCCCTCCAAAGGAAAAGGTTTTTGTTTTGTTTTTTTTTGGCCCTATTGGGTCTTTGTTGCTGCACACGGGCTTTCTCTAGTTGCGGCGAGTGGGGGCTACTCGTCATTGTGGTGCGCGGGTTTCTCATTGGGGTGGCCTCTCTTGTTGTGGAGCACGGGCTCTAGAGCGCAGGCTCAGTAGTTGTGGCACATGGGTTTAGTTGTTCCGTGGCATGTGGTATCTTCACAGCCCAGGGCTCGAACCCGTGTCCCCTGCATTGGCAGGCGGATTCTTAACCACTGCGCCACCAGGGAAGTCCCAAGGAAGAGTAGCAATGGCAGGTCCAAGTTAGAAACATGTCTCCGTTCTGCAATTTGGGGATTTCCCTAGGGAAGAGATGCTCTACTATAGGAGAAACGATTGCATCCCCTCAAGCAGGCACTCAATTTTCATTTTAACCAGATGTCACCAGAACACAGCCTTTCTTGGAATGTGAGAGTGGGGGAATCTGAGTATTTGCTCTACCCCAAATTTGTGCAGTTCCTGAGAGATGGTCCTGGCTCTCTACGCAGAGTAGTTAACACCACGCCACTGGGACAACAATTTGAGTGTTTCCATTCAAATCCCCCAGGAATTGCTGCTTGCCTAGTCTGTGTTCCTTGCAGAACAACCTCTTTCTTTTTCCTCACCTCCCTTGAGGTATTCTAGAACATTCTTCAGGGGTCACTAGGGAATCCTTAGCTTTCATCTAGGAGGGTTCCCCTTGGGCCCTGGAAGACCTAGTGTTGTGGTTACCAGTCTCAGGCCCCCTACTTGCGTGCACCCAGTAGAATTCTCCTCTTCGCACAGGAGGAGGTGCTTGGAGAACTAGGAGGAGAGAGTTGTAGCTCCTTGGCTGCCTAAAGCTGCTGGGAATGCCCTGTCCCCAGCCTTGGTTCTCCCTGGGAACCAAAGGCACAGAGTAGCTTTGTGGTTCAGGACTCTTCTCCCTACAGAAGCTGCTCTAGCTTCCTTCTCTTCATTCTTTTTTTTTTTAAAATAAGTTTATTTATTTATTTATTTTTGGCTGTGTTGGGTCTTTGTTGCTGTGCGCAGGCTTTCTCTAGTTGCGGCGAGTGGGGGCTACTCTTTGTTGCGGGGCTTCTCATTGCGGTGGCTTCTCTTGTTGCGGAGCACGGGCTCTAGGCACACAGGCTTCAGTAGTTGTGGCTCACGGGCTCTAGAGCACAGGCTCAGTAGTTGTGGTGCACGGGCTTAGTTGCTCGGCAGCATGTGGGATCTTCCCGGGCCAGGGCTCGAACCCGTGTCCCCTGCATTGGCAGGTGGATTCTTAACCACTGCGCCACCAGGGAAGTCCCTTCTCTTCATTCTTACAGCAAAGCTTCTTTCACTTAATGTACATAAGAATCGCATGGGGTTCTACTCAAATGTAGATCCCTGGTTCCCACCCCAAGTTTCTGATTAGTTCTGGGCTGGAGCCTGGGAATCTGCATTTTAAGTGCCTTGTAGTGTTTCTGATGCAGGTGGGCCCTGGGACTCGACTCTAGGAAACAATGCCCTACAGCTTATGCTAACACAACTTATTAAAAACATGATCTTAAGTATAAGTATCCAAATTATTCAACAGTCACTGAGTATCATTAACTAATTGTATAAACCAATTCCTGCTGCTGATCCTGAAACAACAGAGATGCCCCACATGAGAAGCAGCTTAATTGGCAGTCAGTACTTGAATCTGGAGTTCATATTTGAAAGCTCTTTGTGTTCTGTCTGTGGCAGCTTAGTGCCACCTCTGCTGAACAGTGGTCACCAGAGCCTCTAATATCAGCTGCTCTGGAGGGTGCCTACCAAGTTCTGTAAGCACACCAAGCAACCTCAAAGTGACTTTCATTTCTAATGTGTAATCATACATCAAGTCCGATCATTGCAAACATACCCTCTGTATTAGTATACATGCTCTATTAAGTTTGTGTGGTAAGATATATATTCAAATTAGAAAGGTAAAAGCAGGCCCATGGAATTGAATTAAATTACAACTTGAGATACTCTGGCACCTCCTCAATAAATGAAATTTAAGGTATTCATCCAGAGGAGCTTGGTAATCATTTCTCCTTATTTTTAAGTGGAATGTAATTAGATTTTCTGGGCTCCAGGCGAGAAAAACAAATGAAAGTTTAAATATTCAGAAGCAAAGTTCAAAACCCCAGTCTAAAAGGACAATAAGTTTTTAACATAAAGCCATTCTATAGTTTTGCATAATCAGCAGATTGGCAATTACTCTGCTTTCATTTTTTATAATTTCTTACATGATTGTACCATTTTCTTAGTGTCCAAGCAATAGCTTTGGGGTGAAAATTAAAAGCATAAACATCATCTAAAGGAGATCACAAATGACTTTGGAGGGTGATGCCTCTCTTGATAACAAAACCTGACTTAGGGTGATAACAGGAAAGGCAAAGTGATTAAGATAACCGGCTGAGGAAAAGCGAGTGAGAGAATTCCGAAGGAAGAGGGGGTAAAGAGCTCTGTACTGACAGCCGGTGCATGACTGCTGCCGAGCATGTCAGATTCAGAAACACATTATCATCCAGCAGGTTTTCTGGTTGGTTTTTCTTAACTCTATTTTTGAACCCAATTTCATACAACGCATGTATAAGGCTTTCCTGGCACTTCCTATAGATGAAAAGTTAATACTGGGTTGTGACCTCCCTGAGAAGTTACTGGCTTCAAGAGTCTCTGATTGGGCTGTATGGGTGAGATTTTTTCTGGGAGCTGTACTTTCTCTGGGATTTCTCCTTGACACCTAGTTCCTGGTTGCTTTCTTGAATTTTTTTCCTCTTTTAGGTTTTTTCAAAGTCCCAAAATAAGTAATGATGAAAACAACTTGAATGGATACTATGAACCCCAACTGATTTTTTTCCCCAAAAAAATATCACATCTCTCTTAAGTGCAAAATGACTAAAAGACCCAGTTGTGTACTGACACCCTATAAAAATGCATCTGGGCCATTTAAAAAATGTTTTGTCCTAACATATTTGAGTTTTCTCCCTTCATATCCCATGATTAGTAACTTACTGACTGTGATAATCAAGAACAGACCTGCAATGCAGGTAGTTATGAAAAGTTTAGAAATACTGCAACAGCTACTTAGCTACAAAATGGGTAATTTTTAACATCTATGTCTATATACATAGATATACCTACAATCATGATTTGGACAACATAATTTTAGGTACATCTTCCCTTATTATAGGAAGGGAACGGTTCAACGGCCTGCTTCAATGGCTTGTCAGCAATTTTACTTCAGGTGTAGTTGTCCCTTTAAAAAATATTTTTATTGACATATAACTGATATACAATATTAGTTTCAGGTGTAAAACATGATTTGACATTTATATACATTATGAAATGGTCACCCCAACAGGTCTAGTAACTATCTGCCACCATACAAAGTTACTGTATGGTAATACTATGTCTATAATATTATTGACTATATTCCCTATGCTGTATGTTACATCCCTGTGACTTATTTTATAACTGTAAGTGTACCTCTTAATCTCCTTCACCTATTTTGCCCAACCCCTCACCCCCTCCTCCCATCTGGCGACCACCAGTTTGTTCTCTGTATCCATGAGTCTGTTTGTTTTGTTTATTCATGTTTTTGTTTTATAGATTCCATATGTAAGTGAAATCATATGGTATTGTCTTTGTCTGACTTCACTTAGCCTAATGCCCTCTGGGTCCATCCATGTTGTTGCAAGTGGCAAGATTTTATCCTTTTCTTTTGTTGTTGTTGTTGTTTTTAACATCTTTATTGGAGTATAATTTCTTTACAATGGTGTGTTAGTTTCTGCTTTATAACAAAGTGAATCAGCTATACATATGCATACATCCCCATATCTCTTCCCTCTTGCATCTCCCTCCCTCCCACCCTCCTATCCTTTTCTTATGGCTGAGTAGTAATGTGTGTGTGTGTATGTATATATATATATTTCCCATCTTCTTTATTCATCTATCAATGGATGGTTGTCTTTTCTTATAGTCCATTTAAACTAAAATTAATAGAACCAGCAGCTTGTTAACTTTGTACAAGATACTCATATTGACCTTGGTTCAAACAATAGCTCTGGGGAATTCCCTGGCGGTCCGGTGGTTAGGACTTGGAGCTTTCACTGCCTTGGGCCCAGGTTATTCCCTGGTAGGGGAGCTAAGATCCCGTGAGCTGTGTGGTGTAGCCAAAAAAAAAAAAAAAAAACCCCAAAACAAATAATAGCTCTGCCACTTCCTAGCTGCATGACCTTGAGCGAGTCACTGGAGCTCTCTAAGCCTCAGTTGCACATTCTGTACAAAAGAGGATGATAGTATCCATGTTAAAGTTTTCAAGACAATTATATGCAATAATGCACATAAAGTGCTTAGCAGAGTACCTGGAATAGACTAGGTAGTGCTCAATAACATTAGTTTTTATAAGTACATTTTATATATAAGGTAGAAAGAAATTCCAACAGTAAACCAGTAAAAGCAAGAGTTGGCAAACCATGCCCCCAGGCCAAATCTGGCCTGCCACCTGTTGTCAAGAGTAAAGTTTTATTGTAACAGAGCCACATTCATTCATTTATATATTGTCTGCAGGTGCTTTCACAGCAGCATTGAATAGCTGCAATAGACTGCATGGCACGAAAAGTCTAAAATATTTACCATCTGGCCCTTTACAGAGAGTTTGCCAACCCCCGAGTACAAGGAGAAGAAACTTAATTGGCCAAAACAAAAATAGCATTTGAAATGTGGATGTGGCTATTTTCTAGTCAAAAACAAAAACGAAGAAAGGAAAATACAAAATCTATCAAGCCCTCCCTCTCACATGATTTGGGGAGAAACTAACAGCGCTGGCTAAAACTGATCTGAGGAGCAGAGATGAACAAGGTGTAAATAACCCAGAAAACTCCACTGAATTATAGGCAACTGCAAAAACTTTCCCCCAAGGCAATTGCAAGGGAAGAAGTCTCTCCTGCACCCAGTGTAGGCCCCTGAGAATAACAGCCAAGAATTGAGAATGGCATTTAAATAAACCTATCCTTAATAACCAGGTTTTCCCCCCAAAGATAGCCTATACCATCTGAAAGACCCTAAAATTCATAGACAAATTTCAATGTTTTTCTCACATAACTGCTCAGAATTGACAGGTAAAATTCAGTCTTCTGATAGTAGGCATTCACTTGTTGAATAAGTGAATGAATGAAGGAATGATGCCTTTAGCCTGTTAGTTGTCTAAATCTAGCAAGATTTCTTTTTTTGAGATTTTCTTTCTTCTAGTTTTATTGAGCTATAATCGACATACAGCACTATATAAATTTAAAGTGTACAGGGGACTTCCCTGGTGGTCCAGGGGTTAGGACTCCGTGCTTCTACTGCTGGGGGACCCGGGTTTGATCCCTGGTCAGGATCGAATGTGGCCTGGTCTCAGCATGGCCAAAAAAAACCCAAAACTTTGTTTGTAAAAAAAAAAAAAAAATTTTTTAATTTAAAAAATTTTGAAATGATAGTTATATTTTATTTTATTTTAAACAAGTTAAGGCAAATACTTTAATATGACACATGTGTTCCCATGTGTATTGCATATGACTTTATGCCATAATTTGTTATCCCCTGAAAATCCACGGTTAAGTCTATTTGTTCAAAGTGAATCATGTTTGAAATGCTCAGGAGAACAACAAAACAAATAACCCTTGGAGACAGTGGTTCTCGAACCTGAGCTTGCAGCAGAGTCACCTGGAGGGCTAGTGAGCACCTCGGCGGCCTCACCCCAGAGTTCCTGATTCAGCAGCTCTGGGGTGGGTGGGGCCTGAGACTTTGCATTTCCAACAGGTTTCCAGTTGATGCCGCTGCTGCTGCAGGGACCACACTTTGAGAACCACTATTTTAAGGAAATAACTCCCAGTTTACATTTTCTATTAAAGTGAATCACTCTACAGGGAGTTTGCTTTGCGTGAGCTTCATTACGTAACAATATCACATCTTTTCATTCAAAATGGGCCCTGTGAACGGATAAGCTTAGAACACACAGGTAACTCCAATAAGGTGGGTGATTTTTTGACAGTTGCTATCTTCTTCCACCACCAGGGCATGAGGAATTTTGCTGTTTTGTGTTTCTTTAAGTCTGCACTCTTAACTACCAGTGACAGGGACTCAAACTGGGTTGATCTAAGCATAAGAGGTAATTTATTGTGCATGTCAGGGCTTCAGGCACACCTGGGTCCAGGTGCCACCATCATCATCAGGAATCTGTTTTCACCTTCGGGCTCTGCTCTCAGCCAAGGTTCTGTCCCCACATGGTGGCACGGTGGCCCCAGCAGTTTCAAACTAGGCTCACATCGCCTAGCGATCTCTGGAAAAACAAAGATCCTCTTTTCTAACAGGTCTAGCAAAACTCCAAAATATGTGTGTGTGTGGTAAAATATACATGACATAAAATTTACCGTTGTAAATCTTTTTTTTTCTTGTCCGGCCACGTGGCTTATAGGATCTTAGTTCCCCGACCAGGGAGCAAACCCCGGGCCCTTGGCAGTGAGAGCACGGAGTCCTAACCACTGGACCACCAGGGAATACCCTGTAAATCTTTTTTTTTTTTTAATTTTAATACTTTTTATTGGGGTATGGTTGATTTACAATGTTGTGTTAGTTTTAGATGTAAAGTGAATCAGTTATACATATACATATATCCACTCTTTTTTTAGATTCTTTTCCCATATAAGCCATTACAGAGTATTGAGTAGAGGTCCCTGTGCTATACAGCAGGTTCTCATCAGTTATCCATTTTATATATAGTAGTGTGTATATTGTCAATCCCAATCTTCTGATTTATCCCTCCCCCTTTACCTCCCGGTTACCATAAGTTTATTTTCTAAATCTGTAACTCTATTGTGTTTTGAAGATAGGCTCATTTGTAGCCTTTTATTAGATTCCACATACAATATCATATGTTTGTCTTTCTCTGTCTGACTTACTTCACTCAGTATGACAATCTCTAGGTCCATCCATGTTGCTGCAAATGGCATTATTTTGTTCTTTTTTATGGCTAAGTACCTTATATATCATTTTTAAGTACAGGTTCGTGGCATGAAGTGCAACACATATTGTGCAATTATGACCACTATTGCGCTTTTTGGGTAGCAGTCTACCAGTTTTCCTTTAAGGAACCACCCACCCCCAAGTCTCTGTCCATGGGGTTTGGTGGGGCTTCCCCTGTTTCAGCTCCAAGGGTGCATATAAAACGCATGCCTGGCAAATGAAAGTTGTCTCCCAGGCCAGAGTAGTTGGTCCAGGGACAGTCTTGGACGGAAGTTGGGTGAATCAGAGTCAATACTCATCATCCTGGGTTATGCTAAAGTACTGGGAGAGGGGACTGCCATGCTGCTAAGCTGGCAGGAGGTAAGCCTGGTGATTCGGGGTCCTGCTCGTAGAAGGAGATGCCTGAAAACCAAGAGAGGAAAGTAGACCCAAGAAGGGAAGAAAGACACTGAGGCCTCAGTTATTTAAGCCCATATATTTCTTTTCTTCTCCTTCTCCTCCCTCTCCCTCTCCTTCTCCTCCCTCTCCCTCTCCTTCTCCTTTTTTGTTTTTGCTTCTGTTTTTTTTTTGTTGTTGTTTGTTTGTTTGCAAGGAGTTCCAACTAACTAACCCAGTATGGCAGGCAGAATAATGGCCCCCCCAAAGATGTCTCTCTCCTAATCATCCTAATCCTTGGAAGCTGTTACCTTACATGGCAAAGGGCAATTAAGGTTGCAGATGGAATTAATGCTGCTAATCAGGTGATCTTAAAAGAGGGAGTGGCCTGGATTATCCAGGTGGGACCACTGTAATCACAAGCGTCTTTAAGAATGGAAGCCAGAGGCAGAAGGAAAGTTCAGAGTGATGTGGTGTGAGAAGGGTTTGGTTTGCCTTTGCTAGCTGTGAAGATGGACTAAAGGGCCACAAGCCGAGGAACGCAGAAGCTGGAAAAGGTAAGGAAGCAGATTCTCCTCTGGAGTCTCCAGAAAGAAAGGCAGCCCTGCCAACACCTTAGTTTTAGCCCAGTGAGACCCATGTCAGACTTTTAGCCTGTAGAACTATAAGGGGACACATGTGGGTCATTTTAAGCCACCAAGTTTTGGGTAGTTCATTACAGCAGCCACCAACTGTGGTAACTTGTTACAGTTAAGCTTAGAAAATTAGACACCGTGCGAACTACCTGTTGCCTCCTAACGCTGCCCTGTGAAAGCACAGCCGTTGGCTCCACACGCCCACAGGCCAAGCCCACACTCCTCACGGGGAATTGAGGGCTTTTGTGGGCCTCCTGGCCGGCCTCAGCCTATTTTTCCAGCCTCATGTCTCCATCAGTGCTTCTTTCAGTAGTTTCTTCAGCTGGGGTTACTCTTCTCACTTTCCTTTCCAGGCCCTTGGTGTTCAGGCTGACCCGCCCCTCCTTTCCAGCTCTCCCCCCACAGATGATGCCTTGCTCTCCTTTCTGCCATTGCAGCACCCTGACCCACCCCGTCCCTTCCTTCAGGGCTCAGCTCTCGTCGCACCTGCCCGCACAAACGCTCATTTGGGTGTGGACACTCCTGCCTAAAGCTGTGACAGTTTCAGATGTGCGAGGACAATGGTTTGTCTGCTTGGTGCTGTGTTGCTGGTCCTAGAGGGCTGCCTCCTGCCCAGGCTGGGCATCTGGTGCTCTCAGCACCTCCAAGCCCTTCTTCTTGGGAGAAAATGGGCTCTGAGAGGGCAAGCGATGCCCCCCAAAGCCTCCTAGCTTTCAGTCCACAGATCTTTCCACTTTTCCCTGCGGCCTTCAGGCCCTCAGTAGAGATGTTGCACGTGTGATTGCTTGATTGTTTCCTCAACCCGGCTGGATGACTCACTCACCAACCTCCACAGACCAGCCATCCCTGCCTGCAATCAGCGGGGCTCGCTCCCTCAATGCCCCCAAGCTGAAACTGCAGAAATGCGTCTGGGGTTGGGGGAGCCTCCAAGAACTTCCAGGTTTTTATGTCTCAGGGCAGAAAGAATTCATTGAGAGGCAAAGTGATAGCTAAGAAGTGATTTATTAGAATAGGACACTTGTGAGGCTTACGAGCAGGCGGGCAAGGGAGTGCAGTACCCTGAGAATTTACTGGGCTATAGTTTTACAATCAAAGGAAAATTGGGGAGGGGGAGAAGGCCACCTTCTTCCTCATTCTTGAGTAGACTTCAGGCTTCCATCATCAGGTCCCCCTCCAGGTTGGGCGGGGGAGTTTTCTTGTCCCTACATGATTAAATGGGGACTGACATGGAGCAATGGAAATGAGCAAAAAGGCGGTAACACATACTAAAAACAGTAATCATCTCAGGTTTCAGTATAATGGCACCTTTTCCTTATGTTTTTGTCCTTAGTGTGCACAGGGGAGCACGTCCTAGGAATCATTAACTTACCAAGCTCCCTGGGCAGGATGTGGGTCTCATTCCACCGTTTGCTTATTGTTTGGGGGCATGTCTCATGTCTCTGTTGCATGGCTTTGTGGTTAAGCAAACCTGCTTTCCTGAGTGATCATTAACTTACAGGGGTCTCCCATACCTTTTTCTTTACTTACAATCCTCTAGTGGGATTAACTGTTTAATCACCTACTTTGTCACTTTACTCCATCCCTATCAAAACCAGTCTTTGAGCCAAGTCTACAAGATCACAGAGGCTTTGTATGAGCAGAAGAGTGTTTGTCTCCCAGTCCTGCAGAGTAAAATGGGATGTGCGTGTGTCCTTCTTCTCCCCGCTTTCCTTGAGAGTTTGAATGAGGTGCGCTCAGGGAGCTTTACTAATGGGGAAGGGATCTGTGATTGCTTGCTGAGTCCCACAGCGCTGCGCTAACCACAGAAACAAAGCAGATGTTAAGCTGACCTGGGCGACGTCAGTGCTCTGCTCTGAGCCTTGGTTTTCTCATCTGTAAGTGAAGGAATGTGTGCCATAGTGCTCACCGTCACCGGTCAGTCAGGAAGCATGCAAAGTAGAATAACAGTGAGATACTATTTTCACCCATCAGGTAAGCAAAAAGTTGTAAAAAGTGATATCTAATGTTACAGGGGAAACTGATACCTTTGCGAGTTACTTGTGGGAATGTGAATTCCTACAGCCATTGGGGAGAAGGGTGTGGCAATATCTTCACATGAAAAATGCGGACGCCGTCAGCGGTCAGGAGAGAGGGTACCCTTGGGAGTGGAGTATTGACTCACAGGCGTATGGGATGGGCTCCTCAGGTGCTGGCAGTATTCTGTCTCTTGATCTGGGTACTGGTCACATTGCGTGTTGTATTTGTGAGAATTCATTTATGAACAACTACATTTATGATGCACTTTTTGGTACATATGTTATATTCTGAGTTAAAATATTATATGCTTGTCCTTTGACCCAGTAATTTTGATTTTTCGAAATCTGTCCTACAAAAATAAAAGCACCAATATGTATCAATATGTCAGGATTCACTCACAAGCATGTTTATTGATTTGCAGTGACATAAAAACAGAAAATAAACTGTTCATCATAGGAAGTAGATGAATAAATAAGGTACATCCACACTGTGGAACCAGAAGCAGATTATTTAAAAACTTATGTCAATCTGTATTGAGCTGGAGAAAGGTTTATGATAAATCATTAAATCAGGGGTGGCAGAAGCAAGTTGCAGAGTAAGATGTATAACATGATTCCACTTTTTAAAAGAACAGAAGGAACCCATATATGTGTTTACATGTTCGAGGATGTGTATTCGAGCATAGATGAAGGTGTAGAAGGGGACCCACCACACCTTTAACTTAGATTCCCTCAGAGGTGCAAAGGTGGAGGAGAATAAGGAGAGATTTTTATATCTATATACTTGTTATAACAAGCACGTTATACTTTTTAAATTAGAAATCTTAATAAACCAAGAGAAAGGAAGACACCGGCTCCAGGAAAGAGTAGCTACACACTGGGAGAGCAGAGAAGCGGAGTCCCAGCCCGGTAGTGGAGCATCTGATCTGCAGAGCAAGCAGTGCAGATCGGAGCAGGAGGGAGGGCTCCTGGAGGGAGGGCTTTGAGGGGGGAAAGGATGAATAGATGACTATGATGGTGGATTTGACAGCCAGAATATAAGGGCAAATACTGAGGGCGGTGGGGGGGCAGTTAGAAGCTCTAAGAATATAAATCTGTACAGGAAAGCAATATAATCATAATATATTCTTAATTCTGCAGTGGGTGATATTTATATCATCATTGTAATGTAAATACAGCTTATTCGTCATCAACTTTTAGAATCCCTCTACAAAGACACAGAAATTTGATTATGACAGCGTAAAATGTATACATAATAGAATGTGTATTTATCAACACTGCCAATGTATAAATGAAAATATAGATGATTTGTGAGGTTGAGGAGAGTTAAAGGCAAGGGTTTGGACACTAATATCCTTAGTGGATGGTCAAGAAATGGAACAATAGAAAAAAAATAGAACAATATACACATGTATAAAATATATATGTTATTTACATAAGTATACCTACATATTTATATATAAATTCATTACATACTATTATGTATATAACACATATTTTTTAACCAAAACCAATTTTAATATTGTAGCTATATTGAAAGAAATGAGGAGGGGAGTAGGGTGTCGTGAGCTATATCCTTTACTATCACTGGAAAAAGTCAATAGATAATGTTTTAAATGGATAAATCAAGAAGGAGTGAAGTGAGCATGTCATTACCACATAACCAGGTAACCAGCAAAACGCAGGTCTGAACAGGTTCCCTCCTGGGATTGGTTGCGAGGGTCCGGGGGAGGTGTAGGGAAAGACAGTACTCGAAACTGCTACTTTTCATTTTAAACTCCTTGAAGCTATTTTTCTTTAATCAAGGGTATTTCTTAAATTTTTTTTAATATTTAAAATAAAAACTTTTTTAAAGGAAATGAAGGCAATAATTGTGAGTGTAAGTAACAGTCAACAATTCTACTAATTTGGGGGTAAGTGAACTAAAACGATCAAGAACTACATATCAGCGGTAACCTATATCTTAAGGGTGGATGACATTGCCCCAGGGAACCTGGAGAGACTAAGACACTAGGTCAGAATGCTAAGGATCACATATTTAAGTGATTTTAAAAGCCCTTAAAGGAAACACAAGAAGTTGCTGGCAAGGTAGAGTGGGAGAAGGCAGTGCTGTGGAAGGATGAGGGAAGAGGCGTTTCAAGGAGGGAGCCTCGGTCTGTCAAATGCCATGCTATCAAGAGGTCAGGAATGAATGAATGAATGAGGACTGAAAAGTTTCCATTGGGCTGAGCAGCATGGAAGTCCCTGGACTTCTGGCCAATGGTTAAGTCCACCATATGCCATGTGCACATACATTGGTATATCAGACTATGTGCATTGTGTGCACAGTGTTGGTGTCTTGGACTGCCTAGCTACAGAACTATGAGGGGAGGGTTGTGTTTCTCTCATGCAGAGTTCCAAGCTCTCATTCACCTGGCACGTGACTCTCATCCCCTCCAAAGGAAGAGGTTTTTTTTTGTTTTGTTTTGTTTTTTTGTTTCTGTTGGGTCTTCGTTGCTGCACACGGGCTTTCTCTAGTTGCGGCGAGTGGGGGCTACTCGTCATTGTGGTGCGCGGGTTTCTCATTGGGGTGGGCTCTCTTGTTGTGGAGCACGGGCTCTAGGCCCGTGGGCTCTAGAGCGCAGGCTCAGTAGTTGTGGCACATGGGTTTAGTTGTTCCGTGGCATGTGGTATCTTCCCAGCCCAGGGCTCAAACCCGTGTCCCCTGCATTGGCAGGCGGATTCTTAACCACTGTGCCACCAGGGAAGTCCCAAGGAAGAGTAGCAATGTCAGGTCCAAGTTAGAAACATGTCTCCGTTCTGCAATTTGGGGATTTCCCTAGGGAAGAGATGCTCTACTACAGGAGAAACGATTGCATCCCCTCAAGCAGGCACTCAATTTTCATTTTAACCAGATGTCACCAGAACACAGCCTTTCTTGGAATGTGAGAGTGGGGGAATCTGAGTATTTGCTCTACCCCAAATTTGTCCAGTTCCTGAGAGATGGTCCTGGCTCTCTACGCAGAGTAGTTAACACCATGCCACTGGGACAACAATTTGAGTGTTTCCATTCAAATCCCCCAGGAATTGCTGCTTGCCTAGTCTGTGTTCCTTGCAGAACAACCTCTTTTTCCTCACCTCCCTTGAGGTATTCTAGAACATTCTTCAGGGGTCACTAGGGAATGCTTAGCTTTCATCTAGGAGGGTTCCCCTTGGGCCCTGAAAGACCTAGTGTTGTGGTTACCAGTCTCAGGCCCCCTACTTGCGTGCACCCAGTAGAATTCTCCTTCTCGCACAGGAGGAGGTGCTTGGAGAACTAGGAGGAGAGAGTTGTAGCTCCTTGGCTGCCTAAAGCTGCTGGGAATGCCCTGTCCCCAGCCTTGGTTCTCCCTGGGAACCAAAGGCACAGAGTAGCTTTGTGGTTCAGGACTCTTCTCCCTACAGAAGCTGCTCTAGCTTCCTTCTCTTCATTCTTACAGCAAAGCTTCTTTCACTTAATGTACATAAGAATCGCATGGGGTTCTACTCAAATGTAGATCCCTGGTTCCCACCCCAAGTTTCTGATTAGTTCTGGGCTGGAGCCTGGGAATCTGCATTTTAAGTGCCTTGTAATGATTCTGATGCAGGTGGGCCCTGGGACTCGACTCTAGGAAACAATGCCCTACAGCTTATGCTAACACAACTTATTAAAAACATGATCTTAAGTATAAGTATCCAAATTATTCAACAGTCATTGAGTATCATTAACTAATTGTATAAACCAATTCCTGCTGCTGATCCTGGAACAACAGAGTTGCCCCACATGAGAAGCAGCTTAATTGGCAGTCAGTACTTGAATCTGGAGTTCATATTTGAAAGCTCTTTGTGTTCTGTCTGTGGCAGCTTAGTGCCACCTCTGCTGAACAGTGGTCACCAGAGCCTCTAATATCAGCTGCTCTGGAGGGTGCCTACCAAGTTCTGTAAGCACACCAAGCAATCTCAAAGTGACTTTCATTTCTAATGTGTAATCATACATCAAGTCCGATCATTGCAAACATACCCTCTGTATTAGTATACATGCTCTATTAAGTTTGTGTGGTAAGATATATATTCAAATTAGAAAGGTAAAAGCAGGCCCATGGAATTGAATTAAATTACAACTTGAGATACTCTGGCACCTCCTCAATAAGTGAAACTTAAGGTATTCTTCCAGAGGAGCTTGGGAATCATTTCTCCTTATTTTTAAGTGGAATGTAATTAGATTTCCTGGGCCCCAGGCGAGAAAAACAAATGAAAGTTTAAATATTCAGAAGCAAAGTTCAAAACCCCAGTCTAACAGGACAAAAAGTTTTTAACAGAAAGCCATTCTATAGTTTTGCATAATCAGCAGATTGGCAATTACTCTGCTTTCATTTTTTATAATTTCTTACATGATTGTACCATTTTCTTAGTGTCCAAGCAATAGCTTTGGGGTGAAAATTAAAAGCATAAACATCATCTAAAGGAGATCACAAATGACTTTGGAGGGTGATGCCTCTCTTGATAACAAAACCTGACTGAGGGTGATAACAGGAAAGGCAAAGTGATTAAGATAACTGGCGGAGGAAAAGCGAGTGAGAGAATTCAGAAGGAAGAGGGGGTAAAGAGCTCTGTACTGATAGCGGGTGCACGACTGCTGCCGAGCATGTCAGATTCAGAAACACATTATCATCCAGCAGGTTTTCTGGTTGGTTTTCCTTAACTGTATTTTTGAACCCAATTTCATACAACGCATGTATAAGGCTTTCCTGGCACTTCCTATAGATGAAAAGTTAATACTGGGTTGTGACCTCCCTGAGAAGTTACTGGCTTCAAGAGTCTCTGATTGGGCTGTATGGGTGAGATTTTTTCTGGGAGCTGTACTTTCTCTGGGATTTCTCCTTGACACATAGTTCCTGGTTGCTTTCTTGAATTTTTTTCCTCTTTTAGGTTTTTTCAAAGTCCCAAAATAAGTAATGATGAAAACAACTTGAATGGATACTATGAACCCCAACTGGTTTTTTTCCCCAAAAAAATATCACATCTCTCTTAAGTGCAAAATGACGAAAAGGCCCAGTTGTGTACTGACACTTAACCTATAAAAATGCATCTGGGCCATTTAAAAAATGTGTTGTCCTAACATATTTGAGTTTTCTCCCTTCATATCTCATGGTTAGTAACTGACTGACTGTGATAATCAAGAACAGACCTGCAATGCAGGTAGCTATGAAAAGTTTAGAAATACTGCAACAGCTACTTAGCTACAAAATGGGTAATTTTTAACATCTATGTCTATATACATAGATATACCTACAATCATGATTTGGACAACATAATTTTAGGTACATCTTCCCTTATTATAGGAAGGGAATGGTTCAACGGCCTGGTTCAATGGCTTGTCAGCAATTTTACTTCAGGTGTAGTTGTCCCTTTACAAAAATATTTTTATTGACATATAGCTGATATACAATATTAGTTTCAGGTGTAAAACATGATTTGACATTTATATACATTATGAAATGGTCACCCCAATAGGTCTAGTAACTATCTGCCACCATACAAAGTTACTGTATGGTAATACTATGTCTATAATATTATTGACTATATTCCCTATGCCATATGTTACATCCCTGTGACTTATTTTATAACTGAAAGTGTACCTCTTAATCTCCTTCACCTATTTTGCCCAACCCCTCACCCCCTCCTCCCCTCTGGCGACCACCAGTTTGTTCTCTGTATCCATGAGTCTGTTTGTTTTGTTTATTCATGTTTTCGTTTTTTAGATTCCATATGTAAGTGAAATCATATGGTATTGTCTGTCTCTGTCTGACTTACTTCACTTAGCCTAATGCCCTCTGGGTCCATCCATGTTGTTGCAAGTGGCAAGATTTTATCCTTTTTTTGTTGTTGTAGTTTTTAACATCTTTATTGGAGTATAATTGCTTTACAATGGTGTGTTAGTTTCTGCTTTATAACAAAGTGAATCAGCTATACATATACATACATCCCCATATCTCTTCCCTCTTGCATCTCCCTCCCTCCCACTCTCCTATCCTTTTCCTATGGCTGAGTAGTGTGTGTGTGTGTGTGTGTGTGTGTGTGTGTGTATGTGTATGTATGTGTATATATATATACATTTCACGTCTTCTTTATTCATCTCTCAATGGATGGTTGTCTTTTCTTATAGTCCATTTAAACTAAAATTAATAGAACCAGCAGCTTGTTAACTTTGTAAAAGATACTCATATTGACCTTGGTTCAAACAATAGCTCTGGGGAATTCCCTGGCGGTCCGGTGGTTAGGACTTGGAGCTTTCACAGCCTTGGGCCCAGGTTTATTCCCGGGTAGGGGAGCTAAGATCCCGTGAGCTGTGTGGTGTAGCCAAAAAAAAAAAAACCCCAAAACAAATAATAGCTCTGCCACTTCCTAGCTGCATGACCTTGAGCGAGTCACTGGAGCTCTCTAAGCCTCAGTTGCACATTCCGTACAAAAGAGGATGATAGTATCCATGTTAAAGTTTTCAAGACAATTATATGCAATAATGCACATAAAGTGCTTAGCAGAGTACCTGGAATAGACTAGGTAGTGCTCAATAACATTAGTTTTTATAAGTACATTTTATATATAAGGTAGAAAGAAATTCCAACAGTAAACCAGTAAGAGCAAGAGTTGGTAAACCACTAAAAGCAAGAGTTGGCAAACCATGCCCCCAGGCCAAATCTGGCCTGCCACCTGTTGTCAAGAGTAAAGTTTTATTGTAACAGAGCCACATTCATTCATTTATATATTGTCTGCAGGTGCTTTCACAGCAGCATTGAATACCTGCAATAGACTGCATGGCACGAAAAGTCTAATATATTTACCATCTGGCCCTTTACAGAGAGTTTGCCAACCCCCGAGTACAAGGAGAAGAAACTTAATTGGCCAAAACAAAAATAGCATTTGAAATGTGGATGTGGCTATTTTCTAGTCAAAAACAAAAACGAAAAAAGGAAAATACAAAATCTATCAAGCCCTCCTTCTCACATAATTTGGGGAGAAACTAACAGCGCTGGCTAAAACTGATCTGAGGAGCAGAGATGAACAAGGTGTAAATAACCCAGAAAACTCCACTGAATTATAGGCAACTGCAAAAACTTTCCCCCAAGGCAATTGCAAGGGAAGAAGTCTCTCCTGCACCCAGTGTAGGCCCCTGAGAATAACAGCCAAGAATTGAGAATGGCATTTAAATAAACCTATCCTTAATAACCAGGTTTTTCCCCCAAAGATAGCCTACACTATCTGAAAGACCCTAAAATTCATAGACAAATTTCAATGTTTTTCTCACATAACTGCTCAGAATTGACAGGTAAAATTCAGTCTTCTGATAGTAGGCATTCACTTGTTGAATAAGTGAATGAATGAAGGAATGATGCCTTTAGCCTGTTAGTTGTCTAAATCTAGCAAGATTTCTTTTTTTGAGATTTTCTTTCTTCTAGTTTTATTGAGCTATAATCGACATACAGCACTATATAAATTTAAAGTGTACAGGGGACTTCCCTGGTGGTCCAGTGGTTAGGACTCCGTGCTTCTACTGCTGGGGGACCCGGGTTTGATCCCTGGTCAGGATCGAATGTGGCCTGGTCTCAGCATGGCCAAAATAAACCCAAAACTTTGTTTGTAAAAAAAAAAAAAAAAAAAGAAAGAAAAAAAAAATTTTAAGGTGTACAGCATAATGATTTGCTTTATGTACATCATGAAATGTTAAGCACAATAAGTTTAGTGAACATCCATCATCTCATACAGACACAAAATAAAAGGAAGCAATATTTTTGCCTTGTGATGAGAACTCTTAGGATGTACTCTCTTAACAACTTTCATATTCGACGTGCAGCAGTGTTATTAATGCCATTGCTTTCTGATGCCTATTCGGGTCCCACTAGCCAGAAGTTATGCATGGATGGTCATTTGCCTAGCAGTTAAAGCATTCAATACCCTGGGATATTTCTTACTCTTTTCCCTGAACAGTTGTTTAAATTATATAATTATTTAATACATAATTATTTAAATTATATACTTTCATTTTCACAGACTTTTGCCTGGTCTCTACCTAAATGGTTAGTTGTTTTTTTTTTTTAATTTTTATTTTATATTGGAGTATAGTTGATTTACAATGTTGTATTAGTTTCAGGTGTTCAGCAAAGTGAATCAGTTATACATACACATATATCCACTCTTTTTTAGATTCTTTTCCCATATAGGCCGTTACAGAGTATTGAGTAGAGGTCCCTGTGCTATACAGTAGGTCCTTGTTGATTATTTTATATATAGTAGTGTATATATGTTAATCCCAAACTCCTAATTTATCCCTCCCTCCCACCTTTCCCCTTTGGTAACCATAATTTTGTTCTCAAAGTCTGTGAGTCTGTTTCTGTTCTGTAAATAAGTTCATTTGTATCATTTTTTCAGATTCCACATACAAGTGATAATATATGCTATTTGTCTGACTTACTCCGCTTAGCATGGTGATCTCTAGGCCGATCCATGTTGCTACAAACGGCATCATTTCATTCTTTTTAATGGCTGTGTGATTGTCCATTGTATATATGTAAATCTAGCAAGACTGAAAGAAAATGGCCAAGGACTCTTGTATCAAAAAATCCCACTTTTTATTAGCTCAGTATATACTCTTTGCCTCAATAATTAGTTTTAGGAGTGAGCAAAAGAACGAAAGTCTATTTAAAATAACCCTATGGCTCTAGCCCAAATTCTATCATGCTGCCAACACTTCTAAGTGTTCTGGGCATATGTATTTCATGTAAGGTTTTGCAAAACTATCCCAGAATAATGAACCAACTGTCTAGGTAAGGGAGAACTTCTATTACCTTTCAGTGACTCTACAGTAATAGGGATGAAAACAACAATGAAACAGCTTTGACAGAGTTCAAGTAGATAAAACAGTACTAAAGAACCCAGCATTGCCTGTTCATTGCAGCACTATTTACAGTAGCCAGGACATGGAAGCAACCTAATTGTCCATCGACAGATGAATGGATAAAGAAGGTGTGGCACATATATACAATGGAGTATTACTCAGCCATAGTAAGAAACGAAATTGAGTTATTTGTAGAGAGGTGGATGGATCTAGAGTCTGTCATACAGAGTGAAGGCAGAAAGAGGAAAACAAATACTGTATGCTAACACATATATATGGAATCTAAAATAAAAAGGTTCTGAAGGACCTAGGGGAAGCACAGGAATAAAGACGTAGATGTAGAGAATGGACTTGAGGACACGGGGAGGGGGAAGGGTAAGCTGGGACGAGTGAGAGAGTGGCATGGACATATATACACACTACCAAATGTAAAATAGATAGCTAGTGGGAAGCAGCCACATAGCACAGGGAGATCAGCTCGGTGCTCTGTGTCCACCTAAAGGGGTGGGATAGGGAGGGTGGGAGGGAGAAGCAAGAGGGAGGGGATATGGGGATATATGTATAAGTATAGCTGATTCGGTTTGTTATACAGTAGCAACTAACACAACAATGTAAAGCAATTATACTCCAATAAAGATGTTAAAAAAAACAAAAAAACACCCCAGCATTGCCAAGAAACCCAGTACATTCCATGATAAAATAATAAAGACAAGACATTGCCATGACTCTAGACTCACCCAAAACCAATGTGCACTAAATAATAGAGAAGTCTATTTTTTCTTTGGATGGGAGATCTAGACCAGCCACTGCAGCCACATTACTTTCCTAAACTAACCCTCAGCATCCACTCTGGACCTTGCCCAACTCAGAGCAGGCTGTAGGGCAGCAGGTTTTGTTTCTTTTTAAAATTGGAATATAGTTGATTTACAATGTTGTGTTACGTCTGCTGTACAGCAAAGTGACTCAGACACATGTATACATTCTTTTTTATATTCTTTTCCATTATGGTTTATCCCAGGAGATTGGATACTGTTCCCTGTGCTATACATAAGGACCTTGTTGTTTAACCATTCTATTTTTTTTTAAAGTTTTTACTGAATTTGTTACAATACTGCTTCTGTTTTATGTTTTGGTTGTTTTGGCCGCAAGGCATGTGGGGTCTTGGCTCCCTGACCAGGGATCGAACACGCACCCCCTGCATTAGGAGGCGAACTCTAAACCACTGGACCACCAGGGAAGTCCCTAATCCATTCTAAATGTAATAGTTTGCATCTACTAACCCCAAACTCCCAGTCCCTCCCCCACACCTGCCCTCCCTTGGCAACCACCAGTCTGTTCTCTGTGAGTCTGTTTTGTAGATAGGTTCATTTGTGCCATATTTTCGATTCCACATATAAGTGATATCATATGGTATCTGTCTTTCTCTTGCTGACTTACTGCACTTAGTGTAATAATCTCTAGTTGTATCCATGTTGCTGCAAATGGCATTATATCATTCTTTTTTATGGCTGAGTAGTATTCCATTGTATATATATATACACCAGAACTTCTTTATTCATTCCTCTGTCGACAGACATTTAGGTTGCTTCTATGTCCTGGCTATTGTAAATACTGCTGCAATGGACATTAGGGTGTATGTATCCTTTCTTTTTTTTTTTCACACACACACACTGTATTTTATTTTTACAAGTGATAAATCAACTGACACCAAGCATTGTAAATGGATGACCACAACAAAAGCAACAATGATTGCAATTACCAAACACGAAACACACTCATACTATGTCATAATATTGACATTCAGTCTAGTAATCCTCCACTGTAACAGCTCTTTTACTTTGCAGTGAAAACTGATTTGTATATTTTTTGCCTCTGAGTCGTTGTGGGATTTTTTTTTTTTTATTCAAACAAAGTCACAAAAGTTATAATCATCCCCAGTTCACTCAGTCCCATGTAATTAATTTTTTTTTTTCATCTTGATCTTTTGTTAGCACTTTTATGAATTCATCAGTTTTCCATTAGAGTTCTGAAAATGCTTATTCAGTTCAGCAGTATAGTCAGTTACCAGAAACCTGTACTTGTCAGTCTTTTCCATGAATTCCTTGAAGATGAAACACTTTTATAGGAACATTTTTGCAAAAACATCAGAGTATACCCAGAACTGTCTGTAAATGACAAAAGACTTAAAAATGACCACGGTTAAAGATTTGATGAAAGTTCATAATAATGCAATTGACAAGGAAATTTAGTTATTTCTGAGATATACGTTTTAAAGTAATAACTAGAATTATGACTTATTATACCAGAACATATAAGATTTTTAGAAATTTCATGTATGTCTGAAACATTTATATTAACATATTTCCATACAAATAACCCAAAGAAAGTTTAGTATTAGTTGTTTTGTTTTATACTGCAGGTTCTTACTAGCCATCAATTTTATACACATCAGTGTACACATGTCAATCCCAATCGCCCAATTCAGCACACCACCATCCCCACTCCACTGTGGTTTTCCCCCCTTGGTGTCCATATGTTTGTTCTCTACATCTGTGTCTCAACTTCTGCCCTGTAAACCGGTTCATCTGTACCATTTTTCTAGGTTCCACATACATGCGTTAATATATGGTATTTGTTTTTCTCTGACTTACTTCACTCTGTATGACAGTCTCTAGATCCATCCACGTCTCAACAAATGACTCAATTTCATTCCTTTTTATGGCTAATATTCCATTGTATATATGTACCACAACTTCTTTATCCATTTGTCTGTCAATGGGCATTTAGGTTGCTTTCATGACCTGGCTATTGTAAATAGTGCTGCAATGAACATTGGGGTGCATGTGTCTTTTTTAATTATGGTTTTCTCTGGGTATATGCCCAGGAGTAGGATTGCTAGATCATATGGTAATTCGATTTTTAGTTTTCTGAGGAACCATCATACTGTTTTCCACAGTGGCTGCACCAACTTACATTCCCACCAACAGTGTAGGAGGGTTCCCTTTTCTCCACACCCTCTCCAGCATGTTATTTGTAGCCTTTTTTTTTTTTTTTTGTAGACTTTTTAATGATGGCCATTGACTGGTGTGAGATAGTACCTGACTGTAGTTTTGATCTGCATTTCTCTAATAATTGGTGATGTCGAGCATCTTTTCACATGCCTATTGGCCATCTGTCGTCTTTTTGGATAAATGTCCATTTAGGTCTTCTGCCCATTTTTTGATTGGGATTTTTTTTTTTGGTGGTGGTGTTGAGTTGTTTGAGCTGTTTGTATATTTTGGAGATTAAGTAGGGCAGCAGTTCTTAAGGTGGGGGTCCAGGGGACCTCAGACTGGGGCAGGAGATCCCATGAAACTAGTTTCATAATAAGAAGACATTATTTTTTTCACTCACACTCTCATAAATGTACAGTGGAGTTTTCCAAAGGCTACATGACATGTTATATCACACCAGTTATGAGAATCAACCTGTTTCCTATTAAGCCAGACATTAAAGATGTTTGCAAAAATGTAAAATATGCCACTTTTTCTGGAAAATTTTTTCATAAAATTGTTTAAATCCAATGGATGTCATTAACATAAATTGTTAAAATTTCCTTAAATCCAATTTCAGATAGGATAAACATCGAGAGATATAACCTACATAAACAAAAGCTCTCTGGCATCCTCAATTTTAAGTGCAAAGGGGCCATGAAACCAAAAAGTTTGAGAACTACTAATCCAGAGAAGCAACAAAGTCTCGGAGGACAGATGTCTCTAGGAAGCCGTGCTCAGGGAAAGCAGTTTGTGGAACAGGCTACATGAATATAGTGCAGGACGCAAAGCAGCCAGTGAGATTTTCTGCTGATAACTAAAGATAAAGTTTAAAAATATGAAAAGTCACTATAGACAGCAAATGACAAATAGCAAAGTATGTTGATGGTTATTAGGATAAAGACTGGTTTTAAGACTAATGCCTGTTACACTTGAATTTTCTCTTGAACTCAAGTTGAATAACACAGTTGGGAAGAGGAAAAGCTATCAGGATTTAAGAGGCTGTGCCTTATAGACCATATTCTAGAGCTTAGCACAGTGACCAGCATAGAGAAAGAGATCAGTATTTGTTAAGCAAGCTAATGATGAATGAAGTTTTGAGGTTGAATAAGGTTGAGAGCAAAATGGCTATATCAGGAAAGGCTCATAACAGGGGGACTTGTGCTAGAATCAGTTTTCAAGAGAGATGAAGAAATGAGAGTAGCTGCAATGCAGAGCCGTCTCACTACCCCCAAGAAACCTCCCTCCCCTCTTTGCCTCCTCTTGATCCTCTTCACTTTCCTTTTAAAGTCTGATTAAAGGGGGGTGTTAGCAATCATCCCATCTCAAGCATCTTAATATCCTAAACTCAATATGACCTGAATAGAACTCTTAATTCTAACCCCACATCTCCCTCATAGAAATGTGCTTCTCCTGCATACTTCAACTTCATATGGTTCTTGATTCTTCTTTCCCCTTCATGCCTTCCACGTAATCCTCTGGCATGTCCCGTGATTCTACTCCCAAAGCACATACTGAACTTATCCACTTCTCTCCATCCCTACTTGATGACCCTGGTCCAAACCATTTGGATTAATCCTAATAGAACGTAGCTTGTCTCCATGTTTCCCCTTTGGTGCCTCTCCCTTCTCCCTACAATCTCTTCTCTCCTGAGGAGCCATAGTAGTTTCCTAAAAATGCCAATCAGAACATGTCACTCCCTTTTAAAAAAATCTACAAAGTTTTCCCACTATACCTAGAATAAAATCCTAACTCCTTACCCTCATCTACAAAGCCCTCTCCATCTGGACTCCCTACTCCTGCCCCACCCTATTCTACTCCCACCTCATCTGCTCCAGCCACACTGGTCTTTCCTATCTTCTAAAATGCAAAACTCCTTCCTAAGCTGGAGCCAGCCTGAGGGCCTAGCATTCTCTGGAACACTCTACCTAAGAATCTTTACTTTGCTGCCCCTTTTTGGCCGTTTAGTTCTCGGCTCACTGTCACTTTCCACCTTTTCAGCGGCCTTTCAGGTCACTGTCGCACCACTTCCCGTTAAACGTCAACCTAGAATTCTGGTTCCTTAATAGCATTCATTAGTTGAAATCTTCTTATCTATTTACTTGCTCCATGAGAATAGGATCTTGCTGATCTTGTTCATTATTGTATCCTCTAAGCCTAGAAAACCGAGAACAGTGTCCGATCCACAGGAGACATTTAATAAATATGAAATATTGAGTGAATTACACACTGCTATTATACTCAAAGATCTTTTTTTCCTGGCAAACTGATCTCAAAGGAAAAGCAAGGTATTTACCACACATACATACATGTTACAGAATCTTAGACTTGGCTTCGGAAAGCTTAGGACTAGGTCAACGTACAGAGCTATTCTCTGTATCAAATTTTACAACTGATCTTGATTTTTGCACTGGATAGCGACTTCATTTCAATTCTGCAGCCACTTAAAATGACCAACATATACTAACAATGTTATTATGTGCATATCTTTCTTCAACAGTGCTTAAAGCTTAATAGATATACTAGGATCTTCTGAGAAACTGCAGTCAATAAAATTTTTCTGGAACATAGTAGTATTTCAAAAAGTATATTCAATGAATAAGATTTTAATGTGTTCTCTCTATACAATGTTACCAAAGAAATATTCTTCTCTGGCTTCAAATAAGGTAATACCCTTTGAAGTATCAAAAATAAACCAACTCTTACAAGAAGACAAAAGAATAAATGGAAGCTTTTATTAGTGAAGCAAGTCAATTTATTATATTTCCAACATGGCCTTCTTCCTCTATAATGAAACAAACTACAATACTTTACAACATAACTTAGTTTTTTAATATTTCAGAACGGAAAGATTTCTTTGGGAATTTAGGAAAGCAAATATTTTGGGAAGAATAACTACAAGAAGTTATTTTTTCAACTTTAATACAGTAACAGCTTGCCCACCAGGTATATTACCCAGCATTTTTCCTTTTAACGAATCCATCAAGTATTAGCCAACAAAGAACCTACTTTTAGAAAATGAGGCAGAAAAGGTTTATATTTAAATAGGAAACGAGCAATCTAAATACCAGTCACATGTCACTTTAACAAGGCAATTTATTTACATAATTAGGTATAAATTATTAATTATGTTGATGAAGGTCCTAGCAAAGACTCAATTGGTCTATCTCAAGTTCAAACAGCACTCATCTGGCTATGAAGGTAGACATCATAATGGAACTGGGCCTGTTTGAATAAGGGGAAAAAATATCTCTTCATTACTGCACACTTTCTGTCATTAAAAACAAGGATTATTAAGTCAGGGACATCTTGGTTCTGAACCTCTCCATTTTTGTTGGAAGAAGACTGACCATCTCTTTGCTAAGTTCTAGTTCAACTTCTATTTCCTGGGCAGCTTCAGGGTGCTTCTCACAGTAATCAACAATAAATTTGTAATGTTCCAATGATGTTGCCAAATTTTCTAGCTCTTTCTTGGGATCTGCAGTGATGATTTTGCCATAGAGACGGGCAACTCGAAACTTAGCTAACATGGCAGGGCGAAGAACATCTTCCCCTATATGCTCAGGAAATACTTTATTTGGGTCTCTCAGGGAGTCTAAGAAGAGCTGGTAGTACTTCAGTGCAGACTTATTAAGACTATTTATTTTTTTCACGATGTGTGAATCAGGATCCCTCAGCTTGTCAGCTATGGCAATCTTCAAATCCATCATATCATAATAAGCATGTGCAACTTCAAACTGAATCTGTCTGTTGACCAACAAATAATACTGTGGATTCAGGTCCACAATTAGGGGCTCTAGCATAGCTATTCTGCGTTTATGCATCTTGCACCGTCTCTCCATGTCAGTTTCAAAGAACGCAAGCACCTTAAACAGAGCACTGTGGTCCTGGACAACTTCAATATGGTCAGTGACATAACCATCAATCTGAAAGAACTCTTTTGCCTCAAAAACATAGTGCTGACCCATTAAGAAAAGCTCTCTGGCTTCTTCAAAATCTGAAGGTCTCAAATAGCTCACTTTCTCTTCCACTGCAGAGATGGCATCACACAGTTCACCGGTTCCAAACTGCACAGCTTTTTTCCTAACACTTTCTTCCTCATCTAGTTCTTTCTTCCTTAAAGCTCTAAGTTCAGATTGTTTATCAAGATCAAGCTCCCCTATGTTGTCCTGAAAGAAAAAAATAAATTATGGTTGAGGACAGACACTGGTCTCCTGCTGTCAATACTACAGCAAACTTAAGAGTAAAGATAAGAAAACCCTCTTCCCAGCCTGGTTTAGGGAGGTGATATAATCACATCTTTTAAAACTTCTTTCTAATTATATTCCACTTATATTAAAAATGAAAGAAACTAGGAAAAAGTAAAACTGCTTATTACTTTCCTCTTTGGGGGAACTAACTCATTTATAGTTACTCTTTCAGGTAAGATAAATGCATATGAAAACTGTAAGAGCCATGAAACATTATATACATCTAATACATTATTAGTAGTATTTTAACATTAGAGTAAGATTGAAATCTACATCCTAAAAATATTGTACAGAAATGCAATTAAGATTAACAACATGATGTTTATGCTAAGTTATTTACTGAAATATATTACAGAGAAATGCTCTAGGTCTCTTAAAGATACTAAAATAAAGACAGAGTTAAATCTACTCATAGTTAAAGTTATCTCCCCTACCTCCTGGGGTCAAAAAAAATAAGATGGTTAAAAAAAAAAAAAAAAAAAAAAAAGACTAAGCTCATTCTCTTCTTCCTAGACAAGAAAATTAAACATCAGATCCCTCAGTGGACAGCCCCAAGGCCTTCTCTTCTTTTCATTTGAAGTTGTCTCTCTAGATCTGCATTGTTGGAAACAGTAGCCATTTCCTGCGTGTGGATGGCTACTGAGCATCTGAAATGTCCAAGCTGAGATGTGATCAGTGTAAAATAATACATAGCCAATTTCCAAGACTTAGTACAATAGCTCAAATCTTTAGTATTGATGACAAATAGAAATGATTATATCTTTTTATATTCTAGGCTAAGAAATATAAATTTCACCTGCTTTTTTCCTTTTCTAATGTAGCCACTAGAAAGCTTAAAATACCAGCCACGTATGTAATTTTATTTCTATTGGACAGCACTGCTCTACACAGGTGACTCCATCCATACCCACCGCTGCAACTACCATCCATGGGAGGAGGACTCACAAATCTACAGGTACGACCTGGACCTCTTCTCAAGCTTCAGACCCATAACTACAGCTCCCCACACAACATCTCCTTCTCTCAGAAGACTCAGACACCTCATCCTCAACAGGTCCACAAGGGAACTCTTACTCTTCAGCAAACACGTTCCTATTCTAGTCGTAGTTTAGTGAAGGACACTCCATCGATCTGGACAGCCAGCAGTGGAGGAATCACCCTTGAGATGTTCCTCTCCTCTCCCCTTTACCCCACACTTCCAATCCATCACCAAGTCCTTTACATTTTGCCCCCTAAATACCTCCTGAATGCATTCTTTTCCACCATCTCTTTTGCCACCATCCTACACCAAGCTCCCTTCACATCTCACCTCCACTGTTCCAATGGTCTTCTAATCTCCCCCATCCCCTCTTGCTTTCCCTCAATTCATTCTCCATTCTGCTACCTAAGTGACCAGTCCAAAAACTCCATTCATTGAAGGCCCTGCTTGTTCTATCCCATTCTTTCTTTCTTTTTTTAAAATTAATTAATTTATTTAGTTTCGGCTGCGTTGGGTCTTCGTTGCGGTGTGCGGGCTTCTCATTGCGGTGACTTCTCTTGTTGCCGAGCACGGGCTCTAGAGCGCAGGCTCAGTAGTTGTGGCGCACAGGATTAGTTGCTCCGCGGCATGTGGGATCTTCCTGGACCAGGGCTCGCACCCGTGTCCCCTGCATTGGCAGGCGGATTCTCAACCACTGCGCCAGCAGGGAGGTCCCTGTTCTATCCCCTTCTAACTCTACCGTATATCACATGTGCTCCAGCCTCACAGGCCTTTGTTCCATCCCTTCTAACACCATGCTCCCTATGCCATAGAACTTTTAAATGTGCGGCTTCAGCTCCTTGGAATGCTAGGCCTTCTCATTCCCAGAGCTTCCTTCAGATGTTACTTCCTCCTGCTATGACTTCTCGTATCATGTGTCTCTCCTTTGTGGAACTTACTAAAATTACACTTTCATACGAAGTAAAAAAAACCAAGTCTATTTTTGTTCATCATAGTACAATGACTACCAAAGAGCTGGCAGAAATAACTTAAATTTGTATATGTTATTAAACTTGAATTAAAGAAGGCTTTTCAGGTAAACAGATGATCAAAGGATAAAGTTAAAGTAACAAAGCCAGATTAAGGAAAATCTGAGTAATTTAGTAGCATGGCAACTATTTGAGTTTAAAGTAACCAGATGATAAACTCTAGTGCCCAGTCTGGAAAACATCAACTAAAGGAAGGGTAAGAGTTAAATCACACAGGGTGTTTTGCTTGACACAATTACTTCAAATGCAGGCCATAAGTCTCTAAATCTTGTTTACTTAATGTGCTTCCTGGCTGCTTGTTTACATGCTTTCTAGGGTGCTTTCTGAGCAGAAGAAAGCTGACAGATTTTCCTGGCAACTTCTCTACACATAAAGCTCCCTAGTTTTTCTCCCTACTTCCTTTCTTTTCCAAACATGCCTCATCTTTACCCTCTACCTCTAAAGTGCTCTAATCTTTGAAAGACCCATGCTTCTGGGAGTTTGTGGCTTGTTTGGTTTTATTTTGTTTAGTAGTTTCACAAGGTTCTATATTTACTAAGACTGATTATACTTCAATGCATGTAAATAGAAAAGCAGCATAATAACTCCTTCAGGAAAGTCTCCAATGTATCTACACTTAGGATGGTGCATCCAAATGATTTATTTTCCTCTGTAGTGGTTAGGAACTAGAATCCATTAGGTATGGATCAGTAATAACAATACCAATGATGACAGTTAACTTATTGAGGACTTGATTATGTCTCAGGCACTTTTCTGAGCCCTTTATATATATTTAACTCTCACAGCAACACTATTAAGTACTATTATTACCCCCATCTTAATTGTAAGGAAACTGAGGCAAAGAGAAGTTAATTGCCATGAATACACAGCTACAAACTAGCAGGGCTGTTTCCAGATACATTTATACTCATACTTTTATCAAATATATATTTACTCTATAAAGTATGTAAAGATTAGTAAGACTTCCTGCCATCAAGTTGCTTATAGTCTAAAAAGAGGTAAAGGAATAAGATAAGAATATGAATAGGGATAACAGGGATAATACAAAGTCAAGTGACTTAGGTAGGGTTCTATGGAATTTAAAGGAGGGAGAAGATATCTGTAGGGGATGAAGAATTATACATTCAATAATTTTTGAGAGGGGCTTCCCTGGTGGCACAGTGGTTAAGAATCCGCCTGCCAATGCAGGAGACATGGGTTCAAGCCCTGGTCCGGGAAGATCCCACATGCCACGGAGCAACTAAGCCCGTGCACCACAACTGCTGAGCCTGTGCTCTAGAGCCCGTGCTCGGCAACAAGAGAAGTCACCGCAATGAGAAGCCCGTGCTCCCCACAACTAGAGAAAGCCCGTGTGCAGCAACAAAGACCCAACACAGCCAAAAATAAATTTAAAAAAATAATTTTTGAGAACCTGTTGTGTCTGGAGATTAGTATACGATACGAATACGATGAAGCCTCCCTCTCATGGAGCTTATGCTCTATCCAAAGGGAAGTCTTGAAGGAAGAGGTGTTATCTGAGATGGCCTCAATTGATGAGTAAGATTTGAAAAGGGTGAGATGGGGAGAACAAGAAACAAACATATATGAGAGCGTTCTGCACGCCTTGAATAATACACAGGCAGTAAGCTCAATGAGCATACTCCCCATTTTAAGTTTTTACTTAACATCCTGCTATTTAAGAAAGAAAAGACCACTTTTGACTGTATTACCTGCATGGAAAGTTGGGCATTCTGCATGAGAGTCAAACAGTATTTGATCCAGCATCTTGCTATTTCCCCTTTTCTTTGGTGATAAAGCTCTGGCACATCTCCTTCAGCTTCAGTAGCTAAAATGATACATGATTTGTATAAGTTAATGGTCACAATTGTAATTTTCATTGTGTACTGCTTTCTTTTTTGTATCACTCCCCCCCCCCATTATAAAAGTAACAAGTCCTCACTGAAGCAGTGGGGAAAAAAAAATTCCTACCACCCAGAGGTACTCACTATTATTTGTATATTTCTTTCTAGTTTTTTCTTATGTATTACCTATAGGTAAAAACTAAGGTCACCATGTATATTAAATTTTGAATACAGGCATACCTCAGAGATATTGCAGGATTGATTCCAGACCACTGCGATAAAGCAAGTCACACGAATTTTTTGTTTTCCATAGCATATAGAAGTTACGTTTGCACTATACTGTAGTCTATTAAGTGTGCAATAGCATCATGTCTTAAAAATGTACACATCTTAATTAAAAAATACTTTATTGCTAAAAAATGCTAACCATCATCTGAGGCTTCAGAGAGTCAAACTTTTTTGCTGGTGGACAGTCCCGCCTCAGTGCTGCTGGCTGCTGACCGATCAGGGTGGTGGTTGCTGAAGGGTGGGGGGGCCGTGGCAATCTCCTAAAACAAGACAGCAGTGACGTGCGCTGCGCTGATGGACTCCTCCTTTCACGAACAATTTCTCTGTAGCGTGCAATGCTGTTTGACAGCGTTTCACCCAACGCAGAACTTCTTTCAAAACTGGAGTCCATCCTCTCAAACCCTGCCGCTATTTCATCAAGTAAGTTTATGTACTATTCTAACTCCTTTGTTGTCATTTCAAGAATCTTCACAGCATCTTCACCAGGAGTAGATTCCATCTCAAGAAACCATTCTCTTTGCTCATCCATAAGAAGCAACTCCTCATCTGTCAAAATTTTATGAGATTGCAGCATTTCAGTCACATCTTCAGGCTCGACTTTTAGTTCTCACGCTATTTCTACCGCATCTGCAGTTACTCCCTCCACTGAAGTCTTAAACCCCTCAAAATCATCCCTGAGGGCTGGAGTCAGCTTCTTCCAAACTCCTGTTAATGTTGATATTTTGACCTCTTCCCATGAATCATGAATGTTCTTAATGGCATCTAGACTAGTGAATCCTTTCCAGAAGATTTTCAATTTACTTTGCTCAGATCCATCAGAGGAATCACATCTATGGCAGTGATAGCCTTATGATTTTTTTCTTCAAACAGTAAGACTTGAAAGTCGAAATTACTCCTTGATCCATGGGCTGCAGAATGGATGCTGTATTAGCAAACATGAAAACAACAACAATCGCATTGTGTATCTCCGTCAGAGCTCTTGGATGACACAGGTACATTGTCAGTGAGCAGTAATCTTCTGAAAGGAATTTTTTTTTTTGAACAGTAGGTCTCAACAGTGGGCTTAAAATATTCAGTAAACCATGTTGTAAACAGACGTGTTGTCATCCAGGTTTTGTTGTTCCGTTTACAAGGCACAGGTAGCATAACTAGCATAAAGCATAATTAGCACAATTCTCACGGGCCCGAGGATTCTCAGAATGGTAAATGAGCATCAGCTTCAAGTTAAAGTCACCAGCTGCATTAGCCCCTAACAAAAGAGTCAGCCTGTCCTTTGAAGCTTTGAAGCCAGGCACTGACTTCTCTCTAGCTATGAAAGTCCTAGATGGCATCTTCCAATAGAAGGCTGTTTCATCCACATTGAAAATCAGTTTAGTGTAGCCACCTTCATTAATGATCTTAGCTAGATCTTCTGGATAATTTGCTGCTTCACCTTGCACTTTTACGTTATGGAGACAGCTTCTTTCCTTAAATCTCATGAACCAACCTCTGCTAGCTTCAAACTTCTCTTCTGCAGCTTTCTCACCTCTCTCAGCCTCCACAGAAATGAAGAAAGGTAGGGCCTTTCTCTGGATTAGGTTTTGGTTTAAGGGAATGTTGTGACTTGTTTAATCTTCTATCCAGACCACTAAAACTTTCTCCATATCAGCAATAAGGCTGTTTCGCTTTCTTATCATTCATGTGTTCACTGGAGTAGCACTTTCAATTTCCTTCAGGAACTTTTCCTTTGCATTCATAACTTGGCTAACTTGTGCAAGAGGGAGTATCTTTTGGCCTATTTTGACATGCCTTCTTCACTAAGCTAATCATTCCTAGGTTTTGATGTAAAGTGAGAGATCTGCAACTCTTCCTTTCACTATAGAGATCACTGTAGGGTTATGAACTGACCTAATTTCAATAGTGCTGTGTTCTCAGGAAACGGAGGCCGGAGGAGAGGGAGGAAGACATGGGGGGACAGCCAGCCAGTGGAGTAGTCAGAACACACATTTACCAATTAAGTTCACCATCTTATATGGACACAGTTAGTGGCACCCAAAAACAATTTCTTAGACCTTAGAACAGGTACATGTGGGTGATTAATACCATTATTAATCGAATTAGATTAATAAAAGTATTGTTCATACAGGTTTTTAGAATACTTTAGGATAAGAATTCTATAATTCATGTCTACTTGGATTCTTTTTTTTTTCTTTTCCATTATGGTTTATTACAGGATGTTGAATACAGTTACAATAGGACCTTGTTGTTTATCCATTCTGTATATAATAGATTGCATCTGCTAGTCCCAAACTCCCAATCCAACCCTCCCCAACACCATCCCCCCGGCAACCCCAAATCTATACACGGATTCTTAAGAGGTAGGTTGTTGAAAGCAGTTTCCTCTAATTGTTTAAGCATTTGCTTTTACCACCTTGCCTATGCTATGGTCTCTGTAAATGAAGAAATAGTGTTGAACAAGGTGAAGGTTAGCATAGCTCCTAATCAATATGTCAAATTCCAATTTAGTAGAAGCCAAATTGAAATGGATTTTTCATAAATTAAAAGCAGTCCTAAAAAAAAAAAAAAAAAAAAAAAAGCAGTCCTGAGTGGAAAGCATCCCCCAAAACAATGTTTGGAATGGTGGGGGTGATTTAATGGTCAAATATTCCATTTTCTAATGAGTCCCACGTCCAGTTTTACCAAAATACTGTTACATCTGTGGAAGGAATTTATTTTTGCAAAGAACAATTTTTAAATTTTTCATGGTTTAAATTATTTTGGTTTTCACTAGTATTTAAAAAAAAATCCTTCGTAACATTTTCAGTCATCATGTTAGATTTAATGCAGTATTGCCATTAACCTGTGTACTTTTCTCTGCCTTTATAATCTTCCTTTTTCCATCAACATGGGTGTGACACAAATGCCAAGTACAGCAGGCACTGCCCAGCTCTACAGGGAGAGAATCAAGCTGCTCACCTCCCAATCAACATGGAAGCACAACACTGATGTAAGTCACCAGTCAGTTGGATCGTCTCCTTCAGGTGAACATTCAGTTCCGTAGAAAAAGTGGTTTTTAATCCCAACAGTAAAACTTGGATTCTCTTATAAGGAAACAATGTATAGCTGATTCTCACTGGTCCTGGTAGTTATGTTCTATACAGTTGCTGTGAACAGTGAATTAGGGAATGCTAAAACATCACTCACTCCTAGGGCAAATACAGGGTTACGTTCTGATGAGCTTCTGGTCACAATATTTTCATCAACTGATCAATATATAACCTTATTTTAATGTGTTTCTGTTTAAAGACACCTTATTTAATATATAATTGACTCATTAACATTGACATTAACATTGAACTCAGGGCCAATAGCACTGTAGCTTGTGCCTAAATGAAGCTTATCTAGCACTGTATTTTCCCCAGAAGGCACATCCCAGCCTTCATGTGCTTAGGGACACTAGAGACCACCTCAGCACTACACTTGGGGGCCATTTTAAACAATGAAATCACCAACAAAATCCAAAAAAAATGTGAAAAATGTGGCACTGAGTAATTTAGACCACAAAAAGGATACCTGTTTATAGTATGAGAGCTGAAACAAGAAGGTGTATCATTGCCTTGTTCAACCTCAGCTGGTAATGTGCACCTCAGGTGCCTCAAATCCTTTGCTGTCTGCAAATGACCACATGAGTGCCTTGAGTACTGTTTTTGGGGGTTATGAGTAAATTGTGTCAAGTAGGCAAATTCAAAAATATGGAATCTACAAATAATGAGGATTGACTGTATTTTGGAACCTGCACTTACATATGAAGTCCTTGATCTTTCCTTTTCAGAAATAGCTTATGGATCTGGGTAACTGACTTCCTTAAGGTTTGGAAGCAAAAGTTTTACTGGATTGTATACCTTACTAAAATGTGCTCAGAGGTCCTGGTGGGCATATTACTGATTTTATTTATTTTTTTGAATGTTTATTTTATATTGGAGTATAGTTAATTAACAAGGTTGTGTTAGTTTCAGGTGCACAGCAGAGTGATTCAGTTATACATAGGATATATTTATTCTTTTTCAAATTCTTTTCCCATTTAGGTTATTACAGATTTTTTTTTTAAGTCTATCCTATGACAAAGGCTTTACTGACAACTTTCCATACAGTTAGTCAAAAAATAAAAAAATACAAAACACAGCAGACAGCATCTCACACACTAGAAACCAATATGACAGGAGTCCCTTCTCAACACTGTAAAAAAAAACAAAACAAAACCAAAAAACCCAAAACTGAGAACTTAGTTTTGGTGGGGGACAGAACTTTGGTCCCCTACCAAATGAACTGAAATATCCCAGCAGAGAATCAAACCAAAGTGGTAAGATGGGGGTGGGGGGTGGGTGTCAGATTTTTAAATAACTGCTTTTGTGACAAACGAGCTGGAAAAGACAGGTTTGGGCTAGGCTGAGTCCCTTACTATAACTATCAGGTTATTACAGACTATTGAGCAGAGTTCCCTGTGCTATAGAGTAGGTCCTTTTTAATTTTTTTAAAAATATTGATTTGGCTGCATTGGGTCTTAGTTGTGGCACGCGGGATCTTCGTTGTGGCCTGCAGGATCTTTTGTTGTGGTGCGCAGGGCTGCTTTCTAGTTGTGGCGGGCAGGCTCTAGAGCAAACAGGCTTAGCTGCCCCGTGGCATGTTGGATCTTAGTTCCCCAACAAGGGATTGAACCTGCACCCCCTGCATTAGAAGGCGGCTTCTTAACCACTGGACCACCAGGGAAGTCCCTGTAGGTAACCTATTTTAAATATAGCAGTGTGTACATGTCAATCCCAAACTCCCAATCTATCCCTCCCCAGCACCCTTCTCCCCGGTAACCATAAGTTCGATCTCTGTGAGTCTGTTTCTGTTTTGTAAAAAAAAGTTCATTTGTATCATCTTTTTTAGATTCTGCATATAAGTGACATATTTGTCTTTCTCCATCTGACTGACTTCACTTAGTATGATAATCTCCAGGTCAATCCATGTTGCTGCAAATGGCATTATTTCATTCTTTTTAATGGCTGGGTAATATTCCATTGTATATATGTACCACATCTTCTTTATCCATTCATCTGTTGATGAACATTTAGGGTGCTTCCATGTCTTCGCTACTGTAAACAGCACTGCAGTGAACACTGGGGTGCATGTATCCTTTCGAACCATGATTTTCTCCAGAGATATGCCCAGGAGTGGGATTGCTGGGTGGGTCATATGGTAGCTCTATTTTTAGTTTCTTAAACTTCCATACTGTGCTCCCCAGTGGCTGCACCAATTTACATTCCCACCTACAGTGTAGGAGGTTTCCCTTTTCTCCACACCCTCTCCAGAATTTTTTATTTGTAGACTTTTTGATGATGGCCATTCTGACTAGTGTGAGGTGATACCTCATTGTAGTTTTGATTTGCATTTCTCTAATACTTAGCAATGTTGAGCATCTTTTCATGTGCCTGTTGGCCATCTGTATGTCTTCTTTGGAGAAATGTCTGTTTAGGTCTTCTGCCCATTTTGATTGGGTTGTTTTTTTCTGTTGTTGAGCCACATGAGCTGTTTGTAAATTTTGGAGATTAATCCCTTGTCTGTGGTGTCATCTGCAAACATTTTCTCTCATTCTGTGGGTTGTCTTTTTGTTTATGGTTTCATTTGCTGTGCAAAGCTTTTGAATTTAATTAGGTCCCATTTGTTTATTCTTTTTTTATTTCCATTACCCTAGGATTTGGATCGAAAAAGATCTTGCAGTGATTTATGTCAAAGAGTGTTCTGCCTGTATTTTCCTTTAAGAGTTTTACAGTATCCAGTCTTATTTAGGTCTTTAATCCATTTTCAGTTTTTAAAAAAAATTTTTTATTGGAATATGGTTGCTTTACAATGTTGTGTTAGTTTCTTGCTGTACAGCAAAGTGAATCAGTCATATGTATACATATATATCCACTCTTTTTTAGATTTCCTTCCCATTTAGGTCACCACAGAGCACTGAGTAGAGTTCCCTGTGCTATACAGTGGGTTCTCATTAGTTATCTACTTTAAGCATTTTAAAAGTCTTAGTATTGGACAGATGAATGGATAAAGAAGATGTGGTGCATATATACAATGGAATATTACCCAGCCATTAAAAAGAATGAAATAATGCTATTTGCAGCAACATGGATGGACCTGGAGATTATCATACTAAGTGAAGGAAGTCAGATGGAGAAAGACAAATATCATATAATATCGCTTAAAAAATGATACAAATGAACTTATTTACAAAACAGACTCACAGAGAACGAACTTATGGTTACGGGGGGGGGCGGGGGGGTGACAGATTGGGCTTGACATGTACACACTGCTATATTTAAAACAGGTTAACTACAAGGACAGGGAACTCTGCTCAACAGTCTGTAATAACCTAAATGGGAAAAGAATTTGAAAAAGAATAGTTACATGTATATGTATAACTGAATCACTTTGCTGTACACCTGAAACTAACATAACTTTTTTTTTTTTTAAGTTAACTTTTTTAAAAATTTATTTATTTATTTATTTTTGGCTGTGTTGGGTCTTCGTTTCTGTGCGAGGGCTTTCTCTAGTTGTGGCAAGTGGGGGCCACTCTTCATCGCAATGCGCGGGCCTCTCACTATCGCGGCCTCTCTTGCTGTGGAGAACAGGCTCCAGACGCGCAGGCTCAGTAATTGTGGCTCACGGGCCCAGCTGCTCTGCGGTATGTGGGATCTTCCCAGACCAGGGCTTGAACCCGTGTCCCCTGCATTAGCAGGCAGATTCTCAACCACTGCGCCACCAGGGAAGCCCTAACATAACATTGTTAATCAACTATATTCCAATATAAAATAAAAATTTTAAGGGACTTCCTGGCAGTCCAGTGGTTAAGACTCTGCACTTCCAACGCAAGGGGCGTGGGTTTGATCCCTGGTTGGGGAACAAAGATCCCACTTGCTGTGCAGTGTGGCCAAAAAATTCTTTTAAAAAATAAATAAATAATAATAATAATAAAAATTCCAGAAAGTTCCAAAAAGCAAAACTTGAATTTGCCATGTGCTGCCCATTATTTACATAGCATTTACACTGTATTTGGTATTATAAGTATATTCTAGAGATGATTTAATGTATACAAGAGGATGTGCGTTGGTTATATGCAAATACTATGACATTTTATATAAGGGACTGTAGCATCCATAGATTTTTGGTATCCACGGTGGCCCTGGAACCTATCTCCCATGGATACCAAGGGATGACTGTACCAGTAGTAGAATTGCTGGATCATACATAGCTCTATTTTTAATTTCTTGAGGAACCTCCAAACAGTTTTTCATAGTGGCTACATCAATTTACAATCCTACCACAGTGCACATGGGTCCCCTTTCCTCCACATCTTCACCAACACTTCTTATTTCTTGTCTTCTTGATAACAGTCAATCTAATAGGTGTGAGGTGATAGCTCATTGTGGTTCTGATTTGCTCAAATATACATGTTAACTGTGATTTATAAAACCAAATGAAACACTATAATTAAACTAGATATTTGGACATATCACATATTGTACTCCAACCAAAAATGTATAATCTGAATCTTAGTGTAAAGAAACAGCAAACACCAATTGGAAAAATCTATGAAATAACTGGCCTATATATTTTCAAAAATATCTGTGATGAAAGGCTGAGGAACTGTTCCAGATTAAAGATGACTAAAGAGATGTGACAACTACTGTGGAGAACAGTATGGAGGTTCCTTAAAAAACTAAATACAGAAACTACCATATGATCCTGCAATCCCACTCCTGGGCATATATTCAGAGAAAACCATAATTCGAAATGATATATGCACCTCAGCGTTCACTGCAGCACTACTTACAATAGCCAGGACATGGAAGCAACCTAAACGTCCATCAACAGAGGAATGGATAAAAAAGATGTGGTACATATATACAACGCAGTATTACTCAGACATAAAAGAACAAAATAATGCCATTTGCAGCAACACCGGTGGACCTAGAGATCGTCGTACTGAGTGCAGTAAGTCAGGCAAAGATAAATCATGATATGGCTTAGATGTGGAATGTGGAATCTAAGAAAATGGTACAAATGAACTTATTTACAAAACAGAAATAGCGTTACAGATGTAGAAAATAAACTTACAGTTACTGGGGGGCAAGGAGGTGGAGGGATAAATTGGGAGATTGGGATTGACATATACACACTACTACATATAAAATAGATTAACTAATAAGGACCTACTGTATAGCACAGGGAACTCTTCTCAATACTCTGTAATGCCCTATATGGGAAAAAAAATCTAAAAAAGAGTGGATACATGTGTAACTGACTCACTTTGCTCTACAGCAGAAACTAACACAACATTGTATATCATCAACTATATTCCAATAAAAATTTAAAAAAGAGAGATGTGACAACTAAATGCAACCTTGAACTGGATACTCTGGTACTAGAGAAATTGCTATAAAGGACATTATGGGGACAGTTACTAAATATGAATTATAGATGAAAGAATTGTATAACAGTTACATTTCCTGTTCTATGATAATATAAGAAAATACTCTTATTTTTAGGAAAAACACTGAAGTATTAGGGGGTAAAGGAACCTAATGTATGCAATCTTCTCTCAAATGGTTCAGAAAGAAAAAATGTGACTACAAATGAGGCAAATACTAAAAATTGGTAAATTTAGAAGGGCATATGGTAGTTCTTTGTTCTGTTCTTGAATTTTCTAAAGTTTAACATGATTTTAAAATAAAAATTTTAAAAAGCTATGTAATTAAACACGCACACCTAAACTTACTGTCTTCTGTGGTTCGGATCTTTCCAGTTTGACCAAAAATGACATTAGCAGCTGATAAACAGTGCCTGGCCTCCATAAAGCATTGCTGTTGAGGAAATAAACAAGAATAAATTATCACAAAACCTTATTTGCAATAGACACTTCCATTAAAGTCTTAACAAAATCAGGTAGAAACCACTACTAAGGAGACCCTATATAGTAACTAAACAAGAAGGTATATAAGATATATTTTAGTATTATCTGGTTAAAAAAAATCCCTTAAAGATTAAAATAACAATACCCCTAAATTCTTAATAATCCAAACTGGCTAAAAAACAACTGCTGATTGACTACTGAAGGAGAGCTAACTTTTAATCAGCATACAAGAATGGCTATCATCCTAGACTCAAAGTACCTCACGGTCCTTTTAGGTGCAGGCTAAATAGCCAAAGTTCCACGCATGATCAATTTTTAGACCATTTACATTCTGTCAGAGGACTTGAAGATTTAATCTTTCTTAGGCTTAGAGATCCCTTTTACATCCTACCATTCAAAGGCAAACAAGATAAATTTTGATAGAGATATCTGTCTTCTAAAATCTTTGGAATTTACAATATAATGAGGCTCCCCACCAAGTTTTGAAGTCAGCAGATTTCCACAGATAAACTCTATGGAACTGCTTTACAAACACAGTTAAAGACTTCATAATTCAAACTGGGGCATGGTAAACTTCTCAAACACTTTGAGAACATCTCCTTGTTACTTAAACGTTTTACATTTGTCACGTAAGTCACAGGACTACTCAGCAGAATTACCAAGTCCAACTTTTAGTTGGAAGCCACCCTCATTAAGTATGTCTACTTCATATTAGTAACACTGATTTTTGCTAAGAGGATTTTTAATGGTTGACTATGACTTTAAAATCTCAGCATTAAATGTATCTCCCCATTATGGCAAATTCAGACGCCATCTTGAGAACAGCTGGGTACCATGTGTAGTATTAGCCCAGCAGTATCTATAGATCAAAATGTTGGTGTTAAACCTCAAACCAAAAGAAAGTTACATAAAGAAGTTTTAATTGTTGCTCTATAATCCCTTACTCATCATTATCACTTCAGCTTTGTCCAGACTGGCTATCTGAAAGCAACCACTGTTAGAAAACAGTGAGTGCCCTGTGCCCTCTAGGTGGCTGGTAAATGTGGGACTTCACCTGCAAGGCAGGGACTCACTAAGTAGCAAAACCTCATGGAACCAGATGAAGATGATTGATAGTGATATAAATGACAATTGCATTTTTAAAAAACATGGATCAAATCTCTTTTTGCAGTATAACTTACCTAGTTATAACAAAACTTGTAAAACATTTTGGTAAAAAAAATAAAAGCACAGAGTGGGGAGGTACTCATGAAATTTACTGCATGCTCAGCATAAGCAGTGCTTAACAACTTAAAATTTTTTAATTATACTTTAATATCTAGATATCTTAGTACTGTTAGAATCCATGGAGTTTTAAATGTTAATTAAAATTACAGCAAATATGTAATTTTAAAGTTGCTAAACAAAACAAAGGGCCTCTGGAAGCTATTTAAAAAAAAAACCATAGGGCTTCCCTGGTGGCGCAGTGGTTGAGAATCTGCCTGCCAATGCAGGGGACACGGGTTCGAGCCCTGGTCTGGGAAGATCCCACATGCCACGGAGCAACTGGGCCCGTGAGCCACAATTACTGAGCCTGTGCGTCTGGAGCCTGTGCTCCACAACAAGAGAGGCTGCAATGGTGAGAGGCCTGCGCACCGCTATGAAGAGTGGCCCCCGCTTGCTGCAACTAGAGAAAGCCCTCGCACAGAAACGAAGATCCAACACAGTCATAAATAAATAAATAAATAAATAAATAAATAAATAAATAAATAAATAAAAAACAAACCATAAAGCGGTGCCACAAGCAGAAGCACCAGGTAACACTTTTTGATGATGATCACAATGAAATGGATTCATGAGATTTAGATTTAACTGAATGCTCTGATATATGCAGTAGCGTTACTTACACACTTGATCTTAGACCAAAGTCCTAGAAGCGATGCTGCAGTCACCACAGCCCTTTCTCTCCTGCTAATAGCTTTTCTGAATGAAATTCTGTGGGACAATACTTTAAACATAGGGCGCATTTATAGAACCAGCACTAACAAAAAAACTTAGAAAGGATAAAGGCCCAGTAAGGATACAGCAGCAGGTAAACAGAGATCTAAGAAGAAACTCTGATAAGCAAAGAATTACTAAAAGTTCAGAGAGGCTTGTGAATTAATTAGAAATACAAATAAAAGTAATTTCTATCACTGAGATACCTTATTGAGAATTAATAGAAAATCTGGCTGGGAAAGGTGGCTTTAAAGTGTGTTAGCATTAAAAATTCTCTTAAGGGCTAAAAAATTTAAAAGGTCAATTAAGAATATACCAACATGATTCTGAATAATTCTGAAAGCAACTAAGAAGCTCAAATTTGTCCCTGTGTAATACTCCAGAAAAAATATAACAACCTGGAACTCTGAAACTGAGCAGAGATATTCCCAACACAGAAAAAGTACTATAAAGGAGTTAATTCTAAAGAATAACTGAAATGCATCACATGCTTTTATCAAAGCCCACATTTAACAGTCAACTTCCTCAGACAAATTCTCAGAGTTACCAGATTACCACTGCATAAAGATAGTTAAGCCTACAAGATAAAATCTGCAATTTAAAGTAACATCTCACTAAAATAGAGATAGCCTGTCTGCATCAAAAAAGAAATCAGTCTTAGGCAACGTAGGACATGATAAAATTATTTTAAGATTCAAAAGGATTACTGCAACAAAAAGCTACAAACTACTACACTGGCAAACTGCGCTGCATTTTTCTATCCAGTTTACATTATAAAATACAAGCTACCTGTTTTTAAAAGATGACATTTTCAAGGTACTTTTGGTTCTATTTTTATACACACTATTGGTAACTCTGTTAGATAACTACTTTGAGAAGCTTACCTTATTGATGTAAAATTGTGACAAGGTAGCAGCATTAATAGCCCACTCCATAGGATGGTAGGCATTGTGCTCAAGCTGGCGTTTTAGCGTACTATGGCAATAATGGGCAGCCTTCTCAAACATTTCCATATGCTGGTAGACTTGAGCCAGGTAATATAGGTTATGAGTATAAACCTTCTCAAATCTATGAAGGAAAAAACATTTGTGTAACGGTTTACAATTTATAAGGAACTTTCAAATATATTTATCTTGATCCTCCCACCAACCCCTTCAGTTGGGTATGACTATTGTACCTATTTGACAGATAAGGAAACTGAGCCCCAGATTTGAACAGGGTAACATATCTAGGAAGTGGCAAATGAAGGTTTTAATCCATGTCAGAATCCACATTCTATAACCTTTGAGTGCCTTGAAAGAGAAAGCACTGTGCTTTTTTTGAGCAATCATCTCAAATACACTATGTGGAAATACCTGTGAGGGCTGATTTCTAGACCTACTCACCTTTTTGATCGCTCTTGTTCAGCAAGTTTCTCTTCTTCAGGAAGAAAATGCTCAGTAGGATCAAGAGGAGGACTCCCAATCTGTAATTAAAGAAAAACAAAACTCTAAAATTTTACTGTAAACACCAAGCGCCCTCCTCTGGAGGAACAGGAGAAATCAAATTTTAAAAATTTTTAAATTTTTACTAGTTCACTTTCATATTATCCAAGAAGTAATTTTCTTACCATAAAATCTAAGAGTCAAACAAATAAAAGGAGACTGCCCTACAAGGTCACACCTGACAAAATTTTAACTGCTGTTGCAGGTGAACTTCAAATACACTAAAAAAAAAGTCTACCATTTTGCTTTAAGATATGTATAATTCTTTAAGTATTTTAAGTCTTAATTTTGTCTGGTAAAGAAAAGCTCTTTTGAAAACCTACATAAGCATGACAAAAACCAAAAATGTATACATCCTCAGAGCAATATTGTTCTAAACTGACCACTTGAGTACACTGGCAAACTGGGCTGCATTTTTCTATCCAGTTTACGTCATAAAATACAAGCTACTTGTTTTTAAAAGATGACACTTTCAGGATGACATTTGAAAATCAAAGTTTTTAATATTTATTCTAATATTCTCAAGGGAACAAGAAAAGATTATATACAGATTATACCCTTTCAATACAGGGACATTGAAACCAGTGATTCCATTGTTTATTGCCTTGGGCAAGTCACCCCATCTCTTGTGCTTATGTTTCCTCATGTATAAAATAAGGATGGGACTTCCCTGGTGGCACAGTGGTTAAGAATCTGCCTGCCGGGACTTCCCCGGTGGTCCAGCAGTAAAGAATCCGCCTTCCAATGCAGGGGACACGGGTTCGATCCCTGGCCCGGGAAGATAGCACATGCCGCAGAGCAACTAAGCCTGTGCGCCACAACTACAGAGTCTGTGCTCTAGAGCCCGTGAGCCACAACTACCTGAAACCCGCACGCCTGGAGCCCATGCTCCGCAACAAGAGAAGCCACCGCAATGAGAAGCCCACACACAGGAACGAAGAGTAGCCCCTGCTCGCCGCAAGTTAAGATGTGTAAATCACATATAATCTCATCTGAGGTCTTCCAAAAAAGCAGAACTACTTAACCACTGCCTCATTCTACTTCTGTGAGGATGGGCTCCTCAACTTTAAACTGAATTCACTAAACTCCAAATAGCAGCCATGGTTTCCATTAAAAAAAAAAAAAATGTTATCTTACATTCTGGATGCAAACATTAAAACCATCACAACTTGGGGGACTTCCCTGGTGGTCCAGTGAGTAAGACTCCGAGCTCCCAATGCAGGGGACCTGGGTTTGATCCCTGGTCAGGGAACTAGATCCCGCATGCATGGTGCAACTAAGAGTCCACATGCTGCAACTAATAAGTCCGCATGCTGCAGTGAAGATTCCACCTGCTGCAACTAAGACCCAGCACAGACAAAAAAAAAGACACTACAACTTGGGTCCCTAGAATTCACAAAAAGTAAAAATGACTAAGCCAGGAAGCAAGGCACAAGGCAAACACAATAGATAAACTATTCTTCAAAGACCTCCTTAAGAAGTTTGAGTGCTGTTTTGTATGCTTAGCCCTATCTTGATGAGGGGAATCAATGTATTTTTTATGTACATACTTCGCTGTTATGACCATCACACTTCATACTGTAACACAGTCAAAATAGTCTCCTCTCTTAACTAAAATATAGGTATAATTAAGTACAAAGAGTTTTGCTATGTGTTTTATGTTTCCATAATAATACCAGGTTTTTTTGTTTTTTTTGGCTGCATTGGGTCTTTGTTGCTGCACGCGGGCTTTCTCTAGTTGTGGTCAGCGGGGGCTACTCTGCGTTGCAGTGTGCGAGCTTCTCATTGCGGTGGCTTCTCTTGTTGCGGTGTACGGGCTCTAGGTGCGCAGGCTAAAGTAGTTGCAGCACACGGGCTCAGCAGTTGTGGCTCGCGGGCTCTAAAGCGCAGGCTCAGTAGTTGTGGCTCGTGGGCTCTAGAGCGCAGGCTCGGTAGTTGTGGCACACGGGCTTCGTTGCTCCGCAGCATGTGGGATCTTCCCGGACCAGGGATTGAACCCGTGTCCCCCGCATTGGCAGGCAGATTCTTAAGCACTGCACCACCAGGGAAGTCCCTTTATACAAGTTTTTAATGAAATATTATAGGTGTTTGGTATCTTCACATTTTAAACTAACAATTTCATGAGTAAGAGTGTGAGCCTGAAGTCACGAAAGGCAACTAACATCTCAGTCTGGCTTTGTGGTGTTCTGCTCCTCTTAGCACTTTAGGAGGAAAGTTAAAACGCCAAGGTAGAAGATCCATGACTTTTAAAATTCTCCGATTTGGGGATATATTCCTTAGAAAAAAAGTATTAAGGGCTATAAACACATATTCTAAATGTACATTCTAACCCAATCAAAAAATGGGCAGGAGACCTAAACAGATATTTCTCCAAAGAAGAAATACAAATGGCCAACAGGTACATGAAAAGATGCTCAACATCACTAATTATTAGAGAAATGCAAATCAAAATTACAATGAGGTATCACCTCACACTGGTTAGAATGGCCACCATCAAAAAAATCTACAAACAACAAATGCTGGAGAGGGTATGGAGAAAAGGAAACTCTCCTACACTGTTGGTGGGAATGTAAATTGGTACAGCCACTATGGAGAACAGTATGGAGATTCCTTAAAAAACTAAAAATAGAGCTACCATATGATCCAGCAATCCCATTCCTGGGCATATATCTGGAGAAAACCATAATTCAAAAGGATACATGCACCCCAGTGTTCACTGCAGCACTATTTACAATAGCCAAGACATGGAAGCAACCTAAATGTCCATCGACAGATGAATGGATAAAGAAGATGTGGTACATATATACAATGGAATACTACTCAGCCATAAAAAATGAAATAATGTCACTGCAGCAACATGGATGCAACAAGAGATTATCATACTAAGTGAAGTAAGTCAGAAAGAGAAAGACAAATACCATATGATACCACTTACATGTGGAATCTAAAACATGGCACAAATTAACCTATCTACAAAACAGAAACAGACTCATAGACATAGAGAACAGACTTGTGGTTGCCAAGGGGGGGTGGGGAGGGAGAGGGATGGACTGGAAGTTTGGGATTGATAGATGCAAACTATTACATTTAGAATGGATAAACAACAAGGTCCTAATGTATATAGCACAGGGAACTACATTCAATATCCCGTGATAAACCATAATGAAAAAATATTAAAAAAAAGAATGTATATATGTGTATAACTGAGTCACTTTGCTGTACAGCAGATTGGCACAACTGTAAATTAACTATACTTCAATAAGAGAAAGGAAGGGAGGGAGGGAGGGAGGGAGGGAGGGAAAAGAAAAGAAAGAAAAAAGGAAAGGAAAGAAAAAAGAAAAATAAAATAGATAACCAACAAGGACCTACTGTATAGCACAGGGAACTCTGCTCAACATTCTGTAATAACCTAAATGGAAAAAGAATTTGAAAAAGAATAGATACTTGCATTTGCATAAGTGAATCACTTTGCTGTACACCTGAAACTAATACAACATTGTTAATCAATGATACTCCAGTATAAAATAAAAATTAGGGACTTCCCTAGTGGTCCAGTGCTTAAGACTCTGTGCTCCCAATGCAGGGGGCCCGGGTTCAGTCCCTGGTCAGGGAACTAGATCCTGCATGCTGCAACTAAAGATCCCGCATGCTGCAACTAAAGATCCCACATGCCGCAACTAAGACCCGGCACAGCCAAATAAATAAATAAATGTTAAAAAAATATATATTTGTTTAATAAATAAAATAAAAATTAAAAAAAACAATGTACATTCTAAAATTTCTTGTGGGTGTAATTAACATGTTGATTTGCTCCAATCTTTTTCCTCCAGGGGAAGCTTGTCATGCATCAGGACCATATTTTATTCATATTTGATTCCCTTGCATTATGCATAGTACCTGGCACAAAGTAAAAACAATAAATGTCTAGTGAATTAAACTGACAAAGCAAACAGGAACGCTTAGTCTATGCACTCTGCTTACAGCACATTTCTTTTATCTGCCATCATTATTTTGGTACAGATATGGAGTCCTCGCTACACTACACAGTTCTTAAAGGAGCACTTCACACTTGTGTTTTAGACTAAGTCCAACTACTAAGGGAAGCAGTAGGATATAGTGGTTAAAGGTGTGTGGTGTGGAGTCAGACCATGTAACAATAGGTTGTAATCCCAGCTTCGCCACTTACTGGTGTGTGGACTTGGGCAAGTCATGTAATCTCTTGTGCATCTGTTTCCTCATCTATAAAATAATAAAAATATCTACCTCTTAAGTTGTCGTGAGAATTAAATGAGTTAAAATTTGTAAATCACCTATAACAGTGTCCGCAAGTGCTACTATAAATGTTTGTTAAATAAAGTATCCATCAGTGGGAATATATCAAACATTTAAAAAAAAACTTCTGCACAGCAAAGGAAACCATCAACAAAATGAAAAAGCAACCTATCAAACGGAAGAAAATATGTGCAAATCATATATCCAATAAGGGGTTAATATCCAAAATATATAAAGAACTCATTCAACTCAATAGCCAAAAAAAATCTGATTAAAACATGGGCAGAAGATCTGAATTTTTCCAAAGGAGACATACAGATGGCCAACAGACACATGAAAGCGTGCTCAACATCACTAATCATCAGGGAAATGCAAATCAAAACCACAATGAAATATTATCTCATACCTGTTAGAATGGCTATTATTAAAAACACAAGAAATAACAAGTGTTAACAAGGATGTGGAGAAAAGAGAACCCTGCTGCACTGTTGGTTGGAATGCAAATTGGTGCCACCACTACAGAAAACAACTGGAGGTTCCTCAAAAAATTAAAAATAGAACTACCATGTGATCCAGCAATTCCGCTTCTGTTTATTTATCCAAGGGAAACAAAAACACTAACTTGAAAAGTTATCTGCACCCCATGTTCACTGCAACATTTACAACAGCCAAACATGGAAACAACTTAGTGTCTATCAATGGATGAATGGATAAAGAAAATGTGTATACACACACACACATGGAGTATCATTCAGCCATTAAAGAAAAGAAGAAGGAAATCTTGCCATTTGCAACATGGATAGACCCTGAGGATGTTATGCAAAGTAAAACAAGTCAGACAAGGAAAGACAAATACTACCAGTGATCTCACGTGTGGGATCTTAAACCAACCAACCAACCTCATAGATACATAGAACAGATTAGATTTGTGGTTGCTAGAAGCAAAAGGTTGGGGAGTGGTCAGAAAGGGCAAATGAAGGCAGTCAAAAGATACAAACTTCCAGTTATAAAATAAATAAGGCCTGGGGATATAATGTATAGCATGGTGACTATAGTTAATAATTCTGTATGATCCAGCAATCCACTCCTGGGCATATATCCAGAGAAAACCATAACTGGAAAAGATACATGCACCCCAGTGTTCACTGCAGCACTATGTACAATAGCCAGGACATGGAACCAACCTAAATGTCCATCGACAGATGAATGGATAAAGATGTGGTACATATATACAATGGAATATTAGCCATAAAAAGGAGTGAAATAATGCCATTTGCATCAACATCAATGGACCTAGAGATTGTCATACTGAGTGAAGTAAGTCAGACAGAGAAAGACAAATATTATATGATATTGTTTATACGTGGAATCTAAGAAAAGGGTACAAGGACTTCTCTGGTGGTCCAGTGGTTAAGACTCTACCGTTTCCACTGCAGTGGGCACGGGTTCAATCCCTGGTCAAGGAACTAAGATCCTGCACGCCGTGGGGCACAGCCAAAAAAAAAAGGTACAAATGTACTTATCTACAAAACAGAAATAGAGTTGCAGGTGTAAAAAACAAACTTATGGTTACTAGGGGGGAAGGGATAAATTGGAAGATTGGGATTGACATATACACACTACTATATATAAAACAGATAACGAATAAGGACCTACTGTACAGCACAGGGAACTCTCCTCAATACTCTGCAATGGCCTTTATGGGAAAATAATCTAAAAAAGAGTGGATATATGCCTATGTATAACTGATTCACTTTGCTGTACACCTGAAACTAACACAGCATTGTAAATCAACTATACTCCAATAAAAATTTTTTTTTTAATTCTGTATTGTATATCTGAAAGTTGCTAAGCGAGTGGCTTTTAAAAGTTCTCACAAGAAAAAATTGTAAATATGTGTGGTGATGAATATTAACAAGACTTACTGTGGTGATCATTTCATAATATATACATATATTTAATCATTATGTTGTACACTTTTAATATAATGTCATATGCCAATTATAACTCAATTTTAAAAGATTTAACATAAAAGAGCAAACAAATTAGCAAGAAAACACAAAATTGAGTAAATAAATGTAAAAAAACATGAACACTTTCAAAAGAGAAAATACAAACAGAAAATAATATTTTAAAATTAATCTCTTTAATCAAAGAAATTTGAGCTAAAATGAGACCATTTTGCCTATATTAGCAAAGATTTTGTTTTAAAGCTATATAAGGAAAAGTTGTGAAGGAGATGAGAATTCTCATACATCAGTGGAGTAAGGATACATTGGTAGTCTTTTTGGAAAGCAATTTTATAATGTGTGCCAAATGCTTTTAAAATGGTCATCTTCCAAATACTGTATGGTATCACTTGTACGTGGAATCTTAAAAAAAAAAAATGGTGAACTCCTAGAAACAGAGAGTAGAACAGTGGTTGCCAGGGGCTAAGGTGATGGGGGAAATGGGGATATGTTTGGCAAAGGGTACAAACTTCCAGTTATAAGATTAATAAGTTCTGGGGATCTAACTGTATACCATGTTAACTACAGTTAATACTACTGTATTGTAGGGACTTCACTGGTGGTCCAGTGGTAAAGAATCTGCCTTCCAATGCAGGGGACACGGGTTTGATCCCTGGTCAGAGAACTAAGATCCCACATGCCGCAGGACAACTAAGCCCACACGCCACAACGACTGAGCTCGAGCGCCTCAACTAGAGAGCCTGTATGCCACAAACTACAGAGCCCACATGCCACAACTACAGAGCCCACACGCCCTGGAGCCCGCATGCCACAACTAGAGAAGAGAAAACCCGCACGCCACAACTAGAGAGAAGCCCGCGTGCTGCAATGAAAAATCCCGCATGTCTCAACAAAGATCCCGGGTGCCGCAACTAAGATCCGATGCAGCCAAAAATAAATAAATAAATAATAAATCTTTAAAAAAAACCACTGTACTGTGTACTCGAAAGTTGCTAAGATAGTAAATCTTAAATTTTCTCACCACAAAAATAAAAACCAAAAAAAAGGTAATTATGTGAGGTGATGGAGGTGTTAACTAACCCTATTATGGTAATCATTTGCAATGTATCTGTGAATCAAATCATCACACTGTACATCTTAAACGTACACAGTATTATATACATCAAGTATATCTCAAATCTGAAAATAAATGAATGAATGAATGTTTAAAATCCCTCTGGCTTATAAGATTGTGTCTCTTTACCAGCCCCCCACCCAAAACCTACTAATAAATAACTCTTCACAACTACAGAATACATTTTCTTTTTTATTATTCTATATTTGAGCAATTTTATGGAGAAAAAGAATCCCTTTAATACAGTAACTATTTAACTATAATATTACCTTGGAAGGTAGCATGGTAGAGTAGAAAGAACCAAAGTTTGGGGTCAGACAAACCATATTTAAATTCTGATTGTGTCACATAGTATATGCTAACCTCACTGAATCACAAACTCCTTACCTATAAATGGGAATAACAGTACCTCTTTCATAGTATTGTTGTGAGAATAAAATGTAGCCTGCTTAAGCACTCAATAAATACTAGTTTTTATTAGTTACATCTTCTAAAACTAAAATGTTAGTTTTATATCATCTAGTTCATCTTTGCAGGGCCTTACCAGGAAAAATGTTAATATAGTTGCAATCAAGGTGTACATATTATACACATTTTCCATGTATTGATGATCTAAATATTTATCATTTTAATGGTTATATCACATTCCCTTGCTAAGAGAGTATCGTAATTTATTTAACCATTCTGCAATTATTGGATAGCGTATTTTTAGTGACTCTGCATTAACTACTTTATTATCTGATCCCTGTAACACTTCTGTATTGTTGAGACAGGAGGGGTATCCCCATCTTACAAATGAGGAATAGGTGGCACAGAAAGTTTGAATTCTCCCAAGTCAGTTCGTTACAACCAAAGTCAAACTAGAAATCCCAGGTTTCCTATCTTCAAATTCAGTGATTCTCCACTCTGTTTAGATCTCTCCTTTATCTAGAACCACATTTTGTATCTATCGATTTTTTAAAATGACATTCTAACTTCTGCCACTATTAGGTCAATAATTTATGAAATATTTAAAATATTTTTATTCAGAATTATTAATTATTGACTGATACCAAACAAGTAGAAAACCATATAAGCAATTAAACTTCTCCAACTAAACACTATCTTACATATTTTTAAACTGAAACCCTCCATTAAATTCATTCAAGCATTCACACAGTATTAACACTGTTCTTTTTTTGGTTGATCTGGATGAACAAGGCAGAATATCATTCGTTATCAAGAAATAGATACTGTTCTAGATGCTGCAGTGAATATAACAGTAAAAATATCCTTGTCGTCCTGGAGCTTATATTTCCAGTACTGAAGATGGGTGATAAATAAATCATTAAAATGAATGTTAGTGATAAGTGCAAAGCAAAAACAGCAGGGAAGGGGGGATAGGATAGGAACTGCTGGGGAGGGGTGGTTTACAGTGTCAGATGAGTGGCCAACGAGTCCTCACTAGATGGGAGATGTCTGAGTCAAGATCTGAAAGAAATGAGGGAGTGACCCAGGTAGATATCTAGGGGAAGAGTGGCATTAGCAGAGGAAACAGAGAAGGGCAAAGGCCCTGAGTTGGGAGCTTGTCTGCTATGTTTTAGAGCAACAAGATGGCCAGTATAGCTAGAACAGAACGAGACAGGGGAGAATAGTAGATGAAATTAGAGAAGTAATGGTAGCCAGATCAGATAATGAACTTGCCAAACTTGCCGGTCTTCAAGGGTCTTTGGAGTCTACTGAGTAAGATGGGAAAAATCATTGAAAATTTTGAGGAAAGGAGTGATGTGGTGTGATTTACCTTTGAACTGAAGGGGGTATGAGAGCAGGAAGACCAACCAGGAGACTACAGCAAGAGATGATGGTGACAGCAGTGGTCTGATTCTAGACAGAATTCAAAAGTAAAGCCAACAGAATTTGCTGACGTATTAGATAGAGAGTGTGAGGAGAAGAGGTGTCTCCAAGGTTTTAGGCCTCAACAACTGAAGAAAGAAGCTGGTGTTTATAGCAAGCAAGGTAGGGAGGAGAAGGTTATCAGAAACTCAATGTTAGTAGTTTTATAGATACCTACCCCATAAAAAGTACAAGTGCCAAATCAGCAGTTGGACAGACAAGTCTGGAATTAGAGAGGTACAGACTGGGGATATAATTTGGGAGTCATCAGCACAGAGATGGTATTTAGAACAAGGGAATGAATGTAGATGGAAAGAGGAGACATCCAAACACTTAACTCTGGGTACCCCACTGTTCAGAGGTTGGGGATATAAGGAGGATGCAACAAGGACTGAAAAGAAGGAAAAATAAACAAGCAGAAGCTAAATTTAAAAAGTACATCAAGGAAGAGAGACTAATCAACTGAGCCAGAGGCTAGATTGATCAACTATGCCAAATGCTACCGATAGGTCAAATAAGATGAGGACTAAGAATTTACCACTAATTTGGCAAAATATAAATCACTGGTGAACTTGATAAGACACTGATTCTTAACCCTGAGCTTGAAAAACCTCAAAATATCTGGTTATTTAAAGAAGTGCTTGGGACTTCCCTGGTGGCGCAGTGGTTAAGAATCTGCCTGCCAATGCAGGAGACACAGGTTCGAGCCCTGGTCTGGGAAGATCCCACATGCCGCGGAGCAACTAAGCCCGTGCGCCACAACTACTGAGCCTGCGCTCTAGAGCCCGTGAGCCACAACTACTGAAGCCTGTGTGCCACAACCACTGAAGCCTGTGTGCCACAACCACTGAAGCCTGCGTGCTTAGAGCCCATGCTCCACAACAAGGGAAGCCACTGCAATGAGAAGCCCGCGCACTGCAACAAAGAGTAGCCCCCGCTCGTCGCAACTAGAGAAAGCCCACATGCAGCAACGAAGACCCAAAGCGCCAAAAAATATATATATGTAAAAAAAATTTTTTTAAAAAAAAGGAAAGAAGAAGTGCTACACATAGCCTCAAAACAAAATCAACTAAATCCATTTTAATTTTAGAAGACTGCCAAGTTTTTTTTTAATAGACTTCCTTTTTTAGAGCAGTGTTAGGTTCACAGCAGAGCTGAGTGGAAGGTACAGATATTTCCTATCTACCTCCTTGCCCCCAAACATGTATAGCCTCCTCCAGATTGCCAAGTGGTAGGTAAAATTTACTAAGGAAACGAACGGTAACACAGTGGTGTTACAAAATTCACCTTTGTAGGATGGTGACCCTCTAAAGTAAAAGTTTTCAATCTAGGCTCTCCAGAGCCCTAGAAGTTCTACAGCATCTCTTTTGTACTATACCACAATGGGGAGGGAAGAAGGTTATCTGTAGTGGATTGGGCTCAGGGTTCTTCTTACCTGTTTAACCAGAGTAGCTCAATCAGTTTTTACATACTGTATTTCAAAAGGGTTTTACAGTTAAAAAAAAAAAGTTATTGAAAATCACCGCCCTGAAGCAGTGGTTCTCAAAGTGCAGTACTCAAACCAGCAGCAGCACCTGGCACCTTGTTAAAAATGCAAATTCTCAAGTCCCAACCCAGACCTACTGAATCAGAGTCTGGGGATGAGCATTGTGTGTTAACAAGTCCTCCAGGTGATCCTGATGCATGCTGAAATTTGAGAACCAGTGCCTCCAATATTTCAGATATTTTGTTTAGGTAGTTGTTTGCCTTCCTTTAAGCACTGCTATCCTCAGTGGAAATCAAAACAGAAATTTTAGATTATAGATGAAAATATGCAAATATCAGTATTTTAGGATATTAGAATAATATTTCTTACACAATTATATTTGGATTAAGGCTGCCATTAGGCCTTATCCAAGGGTTATTTTTAAGAACCCTGAAGTCTTTAATACAAAACAATTTCAGCTATTAGATGACCACCTAGACAGCTCTACAGAGAGGTCCCAAAGTATACTGAAAAGTCATATTCCAATATTATGAGTGAGCAATTCTTAATGTCAATTCTTGACTAGTTTCAATCAAAGATTAAAATTTAGGGACTTCCCTGGTGGTCCAGCAGTTAAGACTACAGGCTCCCAATGCAGGGGGCCCAGGTTCGATCCCTGGTCAGGGAACTAGATCCCACACGCCGCAACCAGAAGTTCCCACACACTGCAACGAAGATCCCACATGCCGCAACCAAGACCCGGCGCAGCCAAACAAATAAATAAATAAATATTTTTTTAAAAAAAAGATTAAAATTTATCTGACATGCAACATACCTCTTTCATATACTGATTATATAGAGCTTCTGATGATTCTAGATAAGCTTGTGCAGTTTCAATTTCTTCTCTTTCAGACCACAAGATACCCAGGTTATTCTGGAAAATAAAGAGAAATAATGACAATATAAATCTTCCAATGAAGTAGTTTTCATAGTTTCAAAGTCAATACTTACCTATCAAATAGTATCAATACTACAACCTGATTAACCATGAATTAATTATTCATAATACTACTGTCCTTACGTCGTGCAAGGCAGCCACAAAGATGGGTTCCCTGGTGATTCCTGCCTCCTGGTGCTCATGCCCTGTATAACCTCTTCCCCTTAAGTCTGGGCTGGATTTAGTGACTTGCTTCTAACAAACAGAATATGGCAAAAGTGATAGAAGGTCTCTTCCAACATCAGGTTACAAAACACTGTGGTTCCATTTTGGGTGCTCCCTCTTGCTTGTACTCTCTGAGGGAAGCCAAATGCCATATTCTGAGCCACCCTACGGAGAGACTCATGTGGTCAGGGAGGTCAACAGCCAGCAAGGAATCAAGGCCCCTCAGACCAACAACCTGTAAGAAACTGAATCCTGCCAACAACCAGGTGAGTGAGCTTGGAAGCAGATTCTCCCCAAGCTGAGCCTTCAAGTGCAGCCCCAAGTGGGCCAACAATCTGATGAGAGACCCTGAGCCAGAAGCAACTAGCTAAGCCATGCCTGGATTCCTGTTATAATAAAAGTTTGTTGTTTCAATCTGCTACATTTAGGGGTACAATGTTACATTTTAAAAACTAAGCCAGTTTTTCCCCTGCCACAGGACTCTTTTTATCAGACTCTGTATAGGGAAAATCAGGCCTGTTTACATGGTCAGAATTCAAGACTAGCTCCCCTTTAGACAATGGGGTTACTCTGCCTCCCAACCCTTGGCACAGCCTTTCAGGCACAGGGATACTTCTGAGGCTGGGCTTCCACCATCTTTTGCTTACCTCCCTAGGGAAGGGAACAGAATAAGGAAACGAAGTTTTTAAAGCAAATTCTTAACCTGGGCCCAAGGACCCACAAGTTACCCATGAAGAGAATTCAGAGTCTATGAATGTAGATGGAGAACTATTACAAACTTATTTTCACTATGTCCTACGAAACGGTATTACAGTACCTGGGATTTCTGTGGCTTATAGAAATGAAAATATCTTCATATTACAGCTTGCAGATATCTCAAAATACCATTTATATTCATTAGTACTTTAAAATTATAGAAGTTATTAGACACAGATGTTATTTAATGTGTTAATAAGGAAGCTCATATATCACTATATAATACATTTGTTTTAAAAAATATTTTGGGGGGGCTTCCTTGGTGGCGCAGTGGTTGAGAATCTGCCTGCTAATGCAGGGCACACGGGTTCGAGCCCTGGTCTGGGAAGATCCCACATGCCGCGGAGCAACTGGGCCCGTGAACCACAATTACTGAGGCTGCGCGTCTGGAGCCTGTGCTCTGCAACAAGAGAGGCCGCGATAGTGAAGAAGCCCGCGCACTGCAATGAAGAGTGGCCCCCGCTTGCCGCAACTAGAGGAAGCCCTCGCACAGAAAGACCCAACAGAGCCAAAAATAAAATATAATAAGTAAATTAAATAAAAAATAAAAAATAAAAAATTTTGGTAACTTCTATGTTATTGGTTTCTTTTATAACCCCTACATTTTATTTTATACATTTAAAATCATTATTCTGTTTCATGAAATACAGGCTTCAGTAGATTGCAAAAGGGGTACATGACACAAAAAAACATGTTTAGAAACCCTACAGTTTAAAGGTGACATGATCACTGCCCTGGAACACAGACCTCTGGTCTTATGGCTTCACGTAATATACCTATTCTATAATTTTTTTTAAGTGACTTGATCAGTTCTCAGTGTCTAGGACTGCAGGTAGGTCATAGTGATAAACTACTGAGATTGGGCAGTTCTCTCCTCTATATTACTTATGCAATCCTTTGTGGTACCCTGGGGAAGCTTAAAGGGCTCTGGCCCACTACTAATTTACCGATTATTCTGCCCACCTAGCCTCAGAGAATATAATCTCCCTTGATATTCATTTCTTGAATTTAGAAATGAATCCACAAGTCACCTTTTCTCACTCCCTAGGTCAACTTATTTTTCCTCTGACAACAGTCCCTGAGATACTCCATTTGGCCATGACACCAGCACAACCCCAGCAGACTGTACCTAGCCTAGACAGATTAGCGACACACCCACTACCAGGAACTGGTTAGCCACATTTACTCTATTTTGATGGGATGGTGATGCATTTAGGCTGCTAGATCCAGGGTAGGCTGTGCCACAGAAAGCAACAACTCTGGTGTGTGATAAATCTTAAATCAAGTAGAGACCCTAGAGTGTGTCTAGAAATGACTAAGGGTTTTTTTTAACCATAACCTATTGAGGTCCTGAAGTTAAGGACCATGCAAGGGATCTAGAACTGATTTGATTTTTCAAAATTAATAGTGTTAATGTTTTTTTCAGTGTTTACTCCACAGAGCTGACTGCTTTTGACATTCTACATAAATTATTTTTACAATATAAATCCCATAATACATCAGAAAGTACTGTATCATTCACAAAGCAACATCATGTTCTTGCCCTTGGTATAACAGAATAGGTAAGGAAAAAAAATAAATATAAAACAAAAACAGCTAAAAAAGTACTACTGGTGAATTCTAACAAAAATGTAAGGAAAAAATAATACCAACTCTACACAAATTCATCAAGAAAAGCAAAGAGGAAAGAACACTTCCCATCTCATACTAAACCAAAGACACAACAAGAAAACTACAGACTGATATCCTTCATGAACAAAGATACAAAAAATATTAACAAAATTTTAGCAAATCCAGTCCAACAATATATAAAAGGGTAATATTTTACTCGTTTGGCTTGGCAACAACTCCAAGTGGAGTTTATCACAGGAAAGAAAGGTTGGTTTAACATTGGAAAATCAATCAATGTAATTCACCATATTAACAGACTAAAAAAGGAAGAAAAAAAATCATCTCAGATGCAGCAATGAAATAATGATGTGGAGTGAAAGAAGTCAGATCAAAAGAAGAGCATACACCATATGATTCCATTATGAAATTCTAGAAAATGTGGTGGAGGAGGGCAAGGAGAAGGGAGAGAGAATAAAGGAGTGAGAGAGGAATTACAAAGGAACACAAGGAAACTTTTAGTGGTGAAGGATATGTTCATTACCTTGATTGCAGTAACTGTTTCATGAGAATATAAAGATGTCAAAGTTCATCAAATTGTATACTTTAGATATGTGCAGTTTACTGTACATCAACTGTACCTCAATAAAGCTATAAACACACAAAAAACATCCTCCTTATACATATATATCCTGGCAGTGGGGAGAATAATCTACTAATTTGTCAAGTTAAATTTCACTCAGGAAGTGCAAGTGTATATTGCTGATAGCACAAATCAGAAGGAAAACCAGATAAAAACCATTCCTAAGGCCCCCTTCTTCTGAGGAAGGTAGAAGGGGACAGTCTCCCTTGATAATCTAATGTGGGTCCAGGTCCTGTATATCTATAGTTTCCCAGGAAGGAGACACCAGATTGAGACAAAAGAGTCAGAATATCACAAATTCCCATGGACTGATACTTTCAAATTTTTTCCTACACATACATACACACACACAGGTAGTCTTTCGCCAAAATGGAATCACTCTATGTAATTCCAAACATGCCTTTTAGTCTTCCCTCTCCTCTTAGTATTGATATTATGGTTAACAAGTATAAATCATTATTTCTAATGGCTGCATATTGTTCTTCTGTATGGATGTACCAGTATTTATTTAACTACAGATCTCACTAATGTTTATTCTCTCTTTTTTTTGAAACTAACAATGCTGTGACAAACATCCATGTTAACATACCTTTGCATACCTGTCTCAATATTATTTTAGAATATTGATGTGGAATTTTTAAGTCAAAGTCTTTTTTTTTTTTTTTTTTTTACTACTTATTTATTTATTTTTGGCTGCATTGGGTCTTCGTTGCTGAGCGCGGGCTTTCTCTAGTTGCGGCGAGCGGGGGCTACTCTTTGTTGCGGTGCGTGGGCTTCTCATTGCGGTGGCTTCTCTCGTTGCAGAGCATGGGCTCTAGGCACACGGGCTTCAGTAGTTGCGGCTCGTGGGCTCAGTAGTTGTGGCTCACAGGCTCTAGAGCACAGGCTCAGTAGTTGTGGCGCACGGGCTTAGCTGCTCCGTGGCATGTGGGATCTTCCCGGACCAGGGCTCAAACCCGTGTCCCCCGAATTGACAGGCGGATTCTTATCACTGCGCCACCAGGGAAGCCCTAAGTCAAAGTCTTGACTCAAGAGTTTTGATACCTACTGATCTCCAGAAAGTTCTATGAATTTATATTTCCACTAGCGATAATGCTAATGGACAGTATCCATCTCCTCATTGTTTCTCCAACAATAAACGTAACCAATATCTTTAATAATCTCTGCCAGTGTGATACAATTTTTCTATCTCATTCTTTCAGTTTGCTTTATTAGTAGTGAGGTCAAATCTCTCATCATATAGCAAATATTAAACGTAATAAAATGCTACAGAGTGGTAATGCCATTGGAATAAACAGATCAACTAAAAAGTAGAGTTCAGAAACAGACTAGCATAAGCCCAATCTAATTAAAATACTATTGCTGTACCTCCCAGGCTAGTTCCAGTGCATTACTTTTCTTTTCATATTTTTATATTCACTTTTCTTTATTCTTTCAGATAAACATATTCATTTTGTCAAGTTCTAAGAAAAAAGAAAGCCTATTGTGATTTCAGCAGGAATTGCATCAGACCTATAAATGAACATCAGGAAAATGATGTTTAATCTTGCCACCTAGGAACATGGTATATCATTCCTTTTAAGATTATCAGTTCTATTACCCCAATACTGCTCTTTGTAAATGCAATGTCTAAAAATAATATTTTTAACAAGTTTTTGCTTATATACAGAGTATTATTGATATTATATATTTACCTTATATCCTCCTGTTTTATCAAACTGATAGTTCTAAGACTTTTACAGTTGATGACTTTAGGTTTTTTAGGTATACAAAGATCACATATAAAAATGATGATTTTTATTTTTAAAGACTGATACTCTTATTTGCTTTCTATACTATTGCAACGGCCAGAACATCTAATCAAGGTTTTGTTCCTGGTTTTAGTAAAAATATCTCTAATAATTCACCCTTCAGAAAAGGCTGACTGTTCAAAATACTGTAATTCATTGAGCATACGATGTCACAAGTTTTAAGACAATTATTTTATGTATCAACAAGAAAACATTGCCAAGAAAATTATGACACAAAATCAATCAGCTGTAAGATGGATCCTGATTTCAGAAATATTAATATATATAAGAACATGCATATTAAAATCAATAAAATACAGCAAATACTGGAGATCCTATATTACATTAAGGATGTAACATTACATTAATGTAATGTTCATTACATTTTTTTAATGTTCATTAAGATTTTAGGCAGCCAAATGGTTGAAGAAAATTTCAAATAACTGAGATTTTGTTTGAATTCAGTATCTTATGGACTTCATTAGATCATTCATCCACTCAACAAATATTCAGAATGGGCCTATTATGTGCCAGGGACTGAGATTACAAATAGTGAGCAAAAAGAGATATAGTTCCTGTTATATGTAGCTTTTCATTTAATTGGGCCATGATAACAGAATATAACCTATACAATTTCCTTTTTAATTTTGAGGTTTTTCTTTGAGACCTACTCACCGTAAGATCAACTGTGATAAATGTTCACTGGATCACATATACTAGGAACTGGAACTACTGAATGTAAGGGTTTGTGAGCTTACTTAAGCAAAGTACCTGACACAAGAAGTTCATACAAGGGCTTCCCTGGTGGCACAGTGGTTAAGAATCCACATGCCAATGCAGGGGACACAGGTTCGAGCTCTGGTCCAGGAAGATCCCACATGCCGCGGAGCAACTAAGCCCGTGCGCCATAACTACTGAGCCTGCGCTCTAGAGCCCGTGAGCCACAACTACTGAGCCTGCGTGCCACAACTACAGAGCCGGTGCTCCACAACAAGAGAAGCCACTGCAATGAGAAGCCCGTGCACCGCAGTGAAGAGTAGCCCCCGCTCGCCACAACTGGAGAAAGCCCGCGCACAGCAACAAAGACCCAACGCAGCCAAAAAATAAATAAGTAAATAAATAAAATATAAATAAATAACTTTAAAAAAAAGTTCATACATATTTGTATTCTTAACTGTTACGTTCCTGACGACAATGTCAGACTTATTTCTTAATAAACCAAGCACCATATAAATAGGAAACACGTATTTTAAGAATTCAAAGGTAGGAGGAAGAGGTCAGTTCAGAACAAAATGATCCAAAGAAAGTTACATGTAAGTATGAGGTGAGTCTTGAGATCGGTTTTGAAGAACGGGCAGGAATTCCCTGGGAAGCAAACGAATGACTATAGCAAGAACAGAAACTGAAGATTTTAGATACTTTGTTTCAAATTAAGAACGTACTCTGGTCCTTCTTTATAATTTCCTTGAGACCTTAAATTAAGAAGTAAATTACCTTGATTTTTCTTAACAGAATGAACAGGATTTGGAATGGTGGAGAGTTGGAGGGTCTCGGGAAACCAACGCGTTGACCACGACTAAGCGAAGCAGTAAGTGATGCTGGTGAAGTGTGCGAAGAGGGTGGAGAGGGAGTTTGGAAGCCGCTTATCACAAAGGTGCGAAAACGTGGGGACAAATCGTGCCTTATACGTTTGCCTTTGGGCTCGGCAAGAGTTGGTGCCCCTCGCCACCCCCTGGCCTCCAGCCAACAGCAGGGCCGAGCTCGCTCTCACCTGAGCCTGGATGTAGAGTGAGACGCAGTCGTGCGACAGTCGGTACTTGCGCAGTAGCCTCAGGCATTTCACCAGATGCTCCTCCCCCGCCGACAGCTCCTCCGTGTCGATGTGATTCACCCCGAGATGGAACTCAATAACCGCCCGCCTCACTGCCCCCTGGGCGACGGGCCCCTCAGCCTCCACCAATTCAGCCGGCAGTCCCAAGGCGTGGTCCCCTGCGCCCAAGCTGTCATCGCCCTGAGGTCGCTCATCCTCGTCTTCAGGCGCAGGGCCCAACAGAGCCTTGACCTCTTCCAGCAGCGCCCGGGCGCTGTATTTGGACTTGTACGGCTCCTTTTCCGGGTTTTTATGCAATTCTACCCGAGACAAGGCTAGCGCAGCCTGGAATTTCTCACGAATCTCGGCCCACGGAGCATCCGCCATGGCGGCCTCCACAGCCTCGGTTTCCTCAGTGTTTGCTAACAGGACTCCCGCCTTCCTTCTGCTTTGCGACACTTCACTTACGGCCCCCGACAGCCCTGCGCCTGCGCACTGCAGAACGATATCCAATGACGTCCGCCAGGGGAAAGGCAATATGCTTGGCAGAGACCAATGGGAAGGCGCAGTAGTCACCATAGCAACCGTTGTCATGGAAAAGAACCTGTCCTGGCGATAGTCCCACCTCCAGCCCCGCCCTCTGCGGTGGTGAGTCTATCTCTTGTTGACCCGGTGAAGTTGTAGCTACTTAAAAATATCGATTGAGGAGCTTCCCTAGTGGCGCAGTGATTGAGAATCTGCCTGCCTAATGCTGGGGACACGGGTTCGAGCCCTGGTCTGGGAGGATCCCACATGCCTCGGAGCAACTGGGCCCGTGAGCCACAATTACTGAGCCTGCGCGTCTGGAGTCTCAGCTCCGCAACAAGAGACACCGCGACAGTGAGAGGCCCGCGCACCGCGATGAAGAGTGGCCCCCGCTCTCCGCAACTGGAGAAAGCCCTCACACAGAAACGAAGACCCAACACAGCCAAAAATAAATAAATAAATAAATAAATAACATGTCAATTCATTAAAAAAAAAACAACAAACCATGAAATGTAAAAAAAAAAAAAACAACATAAATGATAATATTACTTATCTCTACAGAATAATTCTTAGGAATAAATGAAATTAAACATCTGTCCTTTATAAATGTTAGTGCTCCTCAGGATTCTTTCCTAAATTGTGTCCTGGCGAGATCTTACCCACTTCCAAGATTTCCATTACATGGGCTGCTCACCTCCAAAACTTGGGTCTCCAGGCCAGATGGCACTCTGGAGCTCCAGAATGTAATATTCATCTCCCAACTGGAACAACCACTCCTGAATGTTCCACTGACTCCTGTATATCAGTATGTTCAAATTGGAACTCATCAGTTTCCTCTTCACGTACCCCTTCCCTCCCACACCAAAATTTGCTCTTAAGTTCTGCATCTCAGTGAGTGACACCACCATAAACCAAGCTGATGATTTCCTGCACTCACTCTCCTTTCTTCTCTCACCCTTAAATGTAAAACCCACTACTAGCCACCTCCAGTCCACCTTCTAAAAAGCTCTTACGTTGGTCTACTTTTCATCTCCAGTGATTTAGACCATCATCTTCTGAATTACTTTTAACAGGTACTCTTGCTGCCAGTCTGGCTTCCTACCAGAGCATTTTCCACAACACTTCAAATGACTAATTCGTTCATTCAATGAATATTTAAAATGTCTGTTATTTGCCAGGCACTGTTCTAGGATCTGGAAATTCAGCAACTAAAAAACTTTCTGCCCTAGTATAGGGAAAGACATTAAATAAACTATATAGTAATGTCAGATAGTAAGTGTTATGGAAACAAAGGAGGAGATAAGGAACGTTAGCAGGTGAGGCAAGGTTGCTATTTTTATTTTATTTATTTATTTGTTTATTTTTGGTTGCATTGGGTCTTTGTTGCTGCGCACAGGCTTCCTCTAGTTGCAGCGAGCAGGGGCTTCTCATTGTGGTGGCTTCTCTTGCTGTGGAGCACAGGCTGCAGGCGCGCAGGCTTCAGTAGTTGTGGCACACGGGCTTAGCTGCTCTGCGACATGTGAGATCTTCCCACAACTACTGAAGCCTGTGTGCCTAGAGCCTGTGGTCCACAACAAGAAAAGCCACTGCAATGAGAAGCCCGCGCACCGCAACGAAGAGTAGCCCCCGCTACTAGAGGAACTAGAGGAAGCCTGTGCGCAGCAACAAAGACCCAATGCAGCCAAAAATAAATTAAAATAAAATAAATTTATTAAAAAAATCAGTATGGTTAAAAAAAAGTCATAGTAGGTGCCCAGTATATATCTGTTTGTGACTAGGAAAGTGATTGGCACATGGTTAATAATGGTATATAATTACTATGAGCCAGTTAACATTCTATGTATTTAAATCATCTAATCCTCAGAACAACTCTGTGAGATACTATTATTATTCCCATTCTGCAGATTAGGAATTGAAGTCTAGAGAGATTAATAATTTATCAAAGGTCACATACAATAAATAGGCAGTTTTGCTCCAGAGCCCACACTTTTAATCATTATGCAATACTGTCTTGTAGTAGGAGCTCAATAAACCACCGAGACACACAGTGCTGACCTCTAAAGACCTAGCTGGAAGAACGCCCAGATGAAAACTAAAATAGCCCAGATGAAAATTAAAATAGAGATCTTTTATAAATGTAAGGATAAATCTTTAGACAGACACACCTGAGAAACACAAAGACATGGGACTAGGGAACTCAAGATGGGAGAGTTCTGCCTGCCATTTGGGGAACAGTCCCTGTGGAAATTGTCCAATGAATGGCAGAGTACAGGTCACCATTAACACAGTGACCTGAGATTTAGGCAATGATCACCTCTTGCTGTTAACATCAAAAGACAGAGGGACAACTGGACACTGGGTACACTTCTCAATCTAATTATCTATTACGTTAGATGCAGAGGGACAAGGAGCTTGTAAACTGACAGATGGAGATGTCTCAGCAAAATTCAGAATGTGGCAGAATCTACAGAACAAATGGGGACTTCCCTGGCAGTCCAGTGGTTGGGACTCTGCCTTCCAATGCAGGGGGTGCGGGTTTGATCCCTGGTCGGGGACCTGGGATCCCACATGCCACTGGGCCAAAAAACCAAAAACATGGAACAGAGGCAATGTTGTAACAAGTTCAATGAAGACTTTAAAAAATTGTCCACATCAAAAAAAAAAAAACCCCAAAAACAAAAAAACTACATATGCACTTATCTTTTTTAATTATTTTTTTTAATAAATTTATTTTTTTTAATTTTTGGCTGCATTGGGTCTTCATTGCTGCGCACGGGCTTTCTCTGGTTGTGGTGAGCAGGGGCTACTCTTCATTGCGGTGCGCAGGCTTCTCATTGCGGTGGCTCCTCTTGTTGCGGAGCACAGGCTCTAGGTGCGTGGGCTTCAGTAGTTGCGGCACGCGGGCTCAGTAGTTGTGGCTCGCGGGCTCTAGAGCGCAGGCTCAGTAGTTGTGGCGCACGGGCTTAGTTGCTCTGCGACATGTGGGATCTTCCTGGACCAGGGATCAAACCCGTGTTCCCTGCATTGGCAGGCAGATTCTTAACCACAGCGCCACCAGGGAAGTCCCTGCACTTATCTTTTGACTCAGCTGTCCCACTCCTAGGAATCTACTCTGAAGATACCCCTCCAACAGTATGTAAATACATACATAACAAGGTTCCTCACTGCAGCATTGCTTGTAATTGAAAAATATTGGAAACAACCTATGTGTCCATACATAATAAGAAAATGGTTGAATAAACTATAGTATACCCACACAATGGAGAATGATGCAGTTGTAAAACAAACAAAGAATAAGATTGCTATGAACTGATGTGATTTCCAGCATATGCTGTTAAGAAAAAAAAGCTCATGGGGCTTCCCTGCTGGCGCAGTGGTTGAGAATCTGCCTGCCAATGCAGGTGTCACGGGTTCGAGCCCTGGTCTGGGAAGATCCCACATGCCGCAGAGCAACTAGGCCCGTGAGCCACAATTACTGAGCCTGTGCGTCTGGAGCCTGTGCTCCGCAACAAGAGAGGCCGCGATAATGAGAGGCCCGCGCAGCATCTATAGGATGGTACCCTTCATGTTAATATCCTCGTTTTGATAATTGTACTATGATTATGGAAAACATTAACACTGGTGGAAACTGAGTGTAGAGTATACACAAACTTTCTGTTCTATTCTTGCAACATTTATGTAAGTCTAAAATTATTTCAAAATAAAATCTTTTCAAGAAATGCAAGTGACCAATAAATGTAAGATGTTAATCCTCGCTCAATTAAAAGACACAAATGAAAACGATGTATTAGTTTGCACCTAGCAAAGTGACAAAAGGAAGCCAACACCTAATGTTAGTGCTGTGGGGAAACAGGTTCTCTCCTAGGCTGTAGGGTAGAAACGTAAACTGGAACTGCTTTGGAGAGCAACTTGCATCAAAATTTAAAATACATTCACTTTGACCCTGCACTCCTACAGTGACAATCAGACAAGTACACAAAGATTACAGAAAGACATTCATTTTAGGGTTGTTTATAATAATGAAAGATAAAATAACACATTCGTACTATGAGATACTATGAGATGGCACAGTCATCAAAAATGGCACAGGGACTTCCCTGGTGGTCCAGTGGTTAAGCCTCTGCATTTCCACTGCAGGGGGTGCCGGTTGGATCCCTGGTCTGATCCCTGGTCGGGGAACTTAAAAAAAAAAAAGGGCACAGATCTGTAAAGGATGCACATACGGAGGGAAAAGCAATTCACAAAATTGAAGGAATGATTCCAGTTTTGTAAACGAATTCCTGGAAGAGATGCTCACAAATATGTTGGATATGTGGTGACTTGCTTGTTTTTTCTATGTTTGGATTTTTACACCCATCACTTACTATGTTTAAAACAAAAATTTCAAGCTTCAATTTTAGGGAAAAAGTCACCAAAAACATAAATAGTAAATACTAACTTTATTATGGCATAAAGCTGTATTTTTATACATTAACTCAATTTTACAGTAAAACACTTTATGTATAACTGTAAGGAAACTGCTGCACAGATAGTTCCAACATAAAAATTGGTATTTTAAAAGTTCATTGAATTGTTTGATACATAAATTAGAAAATATTTTCTCTGTAGAAAATAGTAAAAATGCTAACATTTCCCAGGCTAACACAACAAGCCCATTTAAACCGTACAGTAGCTGAATTATACATTTATAAATATGGTTTGAATTCTGGGATCCAGGAGAAACTTTAGCTTCATTTACTAAAACAGCCATGTTGTCCTAAGTTGTGTAAAGTGAAATTCCCATTAATCTTCCCCCTTACTCTTGATTTATGCCTGATTATTTCTTCCTAAAGGACAGGTATACTGTCCTTTTAATCTACTTGATAAAGTAACCCATTCTTACCCAAACTTAAATGTTTTGGTTGTTATTTAAGTATGCTCAGTATCTCAGCCAAACCAGAATCTAATAAAACATGATCCACAAGGCACGAGTTGTTGGTCCTCAAATACCTACCTCTCCTTGACTCCCTCTGGCTTGATGGGAAACCACGAGGAGGTCAAGCGATAAAATTGTCAGGTGGATCAAGGAATAAAAGCCAAGAGAATTTGAGAACAGAGAAACATCCAGTCAGGATGCAAGGACAGAATGAAGTCCAAATAGAAAAAGGATGCTGCCTCAAGAATCAAGGAGGTGAGTTGGCTACCTAAGCCCCTTACTGCAAAGGTGACTAAGAAGCAGTTGGATATAAAGACCCAGCCAGAGAAACCAGTGCCTAGAAAGATTTCAGTTGTTCAAAATAATTAAATGAAAACAAGACAGGCCATGTATTTGAACTCCTCCTGTCATAGTTTATTTCCTGAGATTCCCAATACAGAACTTCTAGGGATTAAGGCAAGAAGACAATGTTACTCTAAGCTCCTGCACAAGGTTTCCCAGAGAAATAATACTCGAGACCTCAGAGCAATATCGGGCCAGGGGCTATATTAAGTTCTTCAGTTCCCTCAAAGTAACAACTTAAAAATAACCATATAGAGTTTGTCTTAAAAGGAAGTCTCTAGGTAGCTGCAATCTATCAACAGAGTAGCAGTCTAATAAAAAGAAAGAGATCCTATACGTGGCTATAGGAACTAGGCCTTGAGAAACTAAATTGGATCATTCTACCTAAAATTCCCAGCTTGCCCATTAGAAGTTAAACTCTAGTAACATTAATGACCCATTAAGTTTTCACCATTAGAAGAATGCTTTATCCCACACCTTCACTTGTTCTTTTCTTTGCTCTCAATACATGTTTCCTTCTTGCATGTGGAATATATTTTCAGTGGGTTTTTTTCTCTTCAGCCATGCAAATCTCTGCCCCCTACTCCTTTAGTTCCTCCTTGGTAAACAATGTTAATCTTCCAACAGGAAGTGGAGTATGTTATCATCAAGCACCATTTATCCCGTCTCCTCACTTATGAAGAAAGTTACTGGGCCATGCTATACACTTGGAATTCCTTAAGGATACTTGCTTTCTAGTAAAATACTTCTATATGTACATATATATTTTTTAAAAATCTGTGAAGAATTCATTGAAGCATGAATCACCTTATATTGAGAAGCTAATAATGTATCAAAATGCACATAACAATGGCTAATCTATATACTATCTCCTATCAAATGTATCACCATCTCCAAATCTAGAGCATATGCTGGCATAAACTGTGTTACATCCCAGCTGAGTTTGAATCCTGCTTCAAAACATTGCCCAGTGTTAATTCTCAGAAGATACATTATAGGACCATAGGAGTAAATGTTAGGCAAGTGGCTGAGGAATACCAATTACAGAACAAAGCCTTGAGTGCTCAAAGTGCTTCTCCAGAAACTGCTGCGTTCCCCATGGTAATTAGGAAGGACACTATTAAGAGACACCTCTAAGTATAAAGACAGGTCAACTTCACAAGTATCAGCAGATACATGCTTGATTTTATCTTATAATCTATAGACACTGCATTAGAATATGTAATGAATTCACACACCTTTTCCAAAGGAATACCCCATACAGAACTAGCAACAAAGTTATAAATGACAATGATCAGACGAAATAATTTAGATGAAGTTTGTCTCTCTGGAAGAGATGGGGACTGGGCAAGTGGTCAGGAAGGAAATACAATGTGCTTTTAACTTTGTATGAAAAATAATGTTCAGTTTCCTGTTGCCGAACACAGTTCTGTTTTTGCCACATAAATCCTCTACTTCAAATTACTGTCCGAATGCTTTACTAAAACTCCGCTTCTGGCCTTTGTTTTGGAATCTGTTACTTTTGTTGCCACCTCCTGATCGCTGTCCTCTGAAGCTTCTATTTCTTTCTCGCTGTCCCCTGAGACCTCGATTGCCTTCCCGCTGTCCCCTGAAGCTTCTGTTTCCTTCCCGCTGTCCCCTGAAGCTTCGATATCCTTCCCGCGGTCCTTCTAGCTCTGGTTGCTCTGTGGCCACAGAAAGCTGCCAGCGCCGTGAATCATGCCATTTTTCCTGTTTGAGAGATGGTTTCATTTTTACCTGCTTTGATTTTTACTGAATTCGGTTTAAAAAGGCATAAGAAAGATAACATTTTTTCCTTTTTTCTAAAGAAAAACTTGACTGATAACCTAAGTGCTTAAAAGATCACTGGTCAAAAATAAAAATAAGTTTCACTATGAGACATACCCTCATCATTTATTCAATTCAATTACTACAGGGTATCCACAGCTGTCAGGTAGTAAAACATATAAATATACCACTTGCAAACGCATTTCTCACAGCAGTACGGAATAAAGATATAGCAATTAAAAATGTCATGTAACATACACGGGGTTTGTGAAAAAAGCTGGATATTGTTCACAATGCTGTAGAAAGGAAAAAAGGAAAACAGGCAGGCTGAATAAGAAAAATATTAGTATAAATAGGGTAGGAGAAAAAAAATACTAAAATATAATTCCTAATTATTTTTAGTAAAGGGACTAGAGCTATTGTTTCCCTTTCTATTATTCTACATTTTAAATAATAAATATTTTACCGTTTAGATATGTTAACTTCAAAATCTAAGAGAAAAGAATACCTGTACTTCTGTTACTGATGCAGTAGGGATATCAAAGCAAACACCCTAGAAATCAAAACAAATGCCAGTTAATCCACACTTTGACAAGAATTATAAAATGCACCTTAAATGATACTCCAAAAGACCAGGTATTATGTAAAAAAAACAACCCAAACAAACCAGGTATCCATTTTAGATAAACTTTAGACCAAGCCCCAACACATAATACCTCCCCAAAGCACAATAATGAAAAGCCAGGGATATTAAAAAAAAGGACTCAAAACTACTTAGAACTGACTAGAGATCATTCTTGGCTTTCACACTGTGCTAATCCTCATGGAGCTATTAGCTACATTTTATAGCTGAGGAAACAGAGGCTTGGAGAGGCTAACTCACTTGTCTAAGGCCCCAAAGCTGGTAAGAGCAGTTTTTAAAAGTCTGGTCAGTATGGCTCTTAAATAAAACCTATGGTCTAAAAACATTAAAATACACTGCCTTCCATCAGAAAGACTGAACTAGTAAGGATGACCTAACTAAAAGCAGAAAAATAAATGATCTTATATTGTTTTCTATGTTTATAATTCAGCCTCCTATGAAAAGAGTTTAAAAATTAAATACTTTACAGGACACTAGCTTCGATAACAAGCAGTGCCATCATCTCCAATAAAGGCCTCAATATCCGGTCGGCGAACTAAGATCCTGCAAGTTGCGGGGTGCAGACAAAAAAAAAAAAAAAAAAAAATCCTCCTGTTTCTTGGCGTCCACAAAATAATCAAACTCCCCCGGCAACTGACACAGGCACTCCTCTCCCCTGGCTGTCTTTAATTACAACATTTTGAGGAACATCCCTTCCACCCAACAATTTACCCAATTATAACCACAGGTAGCATCAGGTACTGATGCCATTCGTGGGAATCTTCATTCACATATTTACTAAGTACTCAATACCAGGCACTCATTGCAGTACAGAGACGTCTAGAAAACAGTTTTGGCCCTTGACTCAGCCACAGTGTTCCTGAGGCTGTCAGTCAGTAAGCAAGCACAGCAAGGCAAAACTTACATGAATAAAGCTATGCCTTAAGAACTGTTAGGTAGATGTAGAGGTGCCCCCAACTCTGCCATTCGGCCAGGGGAAGCTTCAAAAAGACTTAAGACCATATGTATAACTGATTCACTTTGTTATAAAGCAGAAACTAACACACCATTGTAAAGCAATAATACTCCAAAAAAGATGTTAAAAAAAAAAAAAAAAGATTTAAGACCAATTCATGAAGGATACCATGGAGATAAGAAATACTATAGAAACAGTGGATTGAGCATAAGGATGAAAGAAAGCAAGATGTACTTGGGCATTGTTGGGAGTGGAGGGCACTGGTGGTGAGGAGACAGAGATGAAGTTGGTCAGGAGGACAGAAGCCAGCTCCATGTGAAAGTTGGGACTTTATCCCATAGATTATGTGGAGTTGCTTAAGGAGGTGAACAACATGGTCAGACAAGCAATGAGCTGAAGATAAACCTGATAAGGTTCACAAGCCAGTAGTTCTCCAAGTATAGTCCATGCAACCCTGGAACCATGAGATTTTTTTTGGGAGGGAGGGTTCCACAAAGTCAAAAATATTTTTATAATACTAAAATGTTCTGTCCTTTTCACTCTCTTTAAGGGTAGAGAGGAGTTTACCAGACACATTACACGTGATATTGCTCTGATGACTAACAGAAAATGATATTCTTACGCTTTATTAGAATTTCAGTCTTAATTTCTAATACTCTAAATATCAATAGATATAACCCATCTAAACAAAAGCTTTTTGGTGTCCCCAACATTTGTTAAGAATGTAAAGAGGTCCTAAGACCAAAATGTTTTGAGAATTTCTGTGCTAGTCTATGCCATTAACTGAGAGCAGGAGTCAGAAGAAGGAACACCAGGTTTGGAAGGCAAGATTTTAAATTTTGAATTCAAAGTTTGTATTAAGGTGCTTAATAATCCCGATCTGGGTGGAGATGTCAGGGAAGCAGCTGGATCTTCATGTCTGGCACTTCATGCAGATGGTTCAGGTTACAGCTACACAGAGGGTAGCGGTCAATGACTAAGCGGCAACTGAGGGTCATGGATGACGATGCCCAGAGAAGACTAGATAGAGAGTGAAAACGTGCAGCATCCCCATAGAACAGGGAGAAGCTACTGTACAGTGTTTTATTGCCAGCATGAAGCTAATGAACCAAGGCGAGGTCACAAAAGAAGCCCCAGCCTTACCTGCTTTCCTTTGAGAAAGACCATTCCCTTCACTTTGGAATCAATACCCTCACCCAGTTGCTCTTTAAGTTCTTTCCAAGCATAACTAATATTTGGCATTTCAATTGAGCACTGCAAGATCATGGTCACAAAGCCCTATGGAAGAAAGGGGAACAAAATTAAAGTCTCAGAAACAAACATAAGTGATAAGCACTTGTCCTCATGTTTCTGAAATATTTATGGGAAAGCTCTTCCTAAAAGCATACCCCTCCCACCCCACCATTTTAGTACAAGTAAAACTGGGGAACTCTTGAGTAAGATTGGTGGACTGTGCTAGTGTTGGTATCCAGACTGTGATAGTACACGTCTGCAAAATGTCACCACTGGGGGAAACCGGCAAAGTGTACAAGGAATCTCTCTGTATTAACTCTTAAAACTGCATATGAACCTACAATTATCTCAAAAATTTCAACTTAAAAAAAAAAAAAGAAAAGCACCACCTTCTTAAGTTTCTAGGTATGCTGGCTAAATGTATCATATGAACTTATGTGTCCACATGATTGGGTTTTTTTAGGATGAAAAAACTTGACATATAATTCACATACCATAAAATTTGCCATTTTAATGTATACGATTCAGGGGTTTTTAGTATATTCACAAGATTTGCAATCATCACCACTATCTTAAATTCCAGAACATGTCACTATCCACACCCCCCCAAACACAAAAACCCACATCCCCGTTAGCAGTCACTGCCATTCCCTCCTCTAAGGAGACACTGCAACTGCAACCACTAATCTACTTTCTGTCCCTACGGATTTGTGTTTTTATGTATATATCTCAACCTTCATGAAAAAGTTAAAACAACTGGGAAGTTTCAACGGAACACTTTTGAATCCTGCTCAAACTCTAAATTATAAAGTGTCAGGAATTTGACAGGGACCCTTACCACATCTGAGTTGATCAAGGAGCGCTGGTCGACTGACGTGGCACCTGAAATATGGGCCAGGGCTGCTGCCAGGGCTTCCACGGCTCCCTTCTCCTCGATCAGCTTCTCAGCTGACTGCTTGAAGTGACCAATCGCAGTGGGAGGCACAGAATCCAAAAGCCTGTGGTTTGAGAATATATTTATTAGGAGAAATGACAGAAGTGGACAGATTTCATTTTCAAGACAACATCATCTCAAGATAAATCAATATCTTTGAAACCAAATCTTGCATATGTCTAACATTTTGATGCAGTGTATAATACTTAGCATTTCTTTTGATCATGAACCCTCCCTGTCTATTTTTTAAATAAGCATCTCACATATTTATAACAGTAATTGTGGAAAGCACTCTAAAAATGTTGCTCAGACTCTGGTTCTGAAGCAGGGGATGTAGCTCACCACCTGGAAACATTTGGAAAACAGTCGGAACCTTTTTGGTTTTCATAATACCAACGTCACTCACCTCCCAGGAATACACTGCACAACCAGGGATGCTAAACAGCTAAATATCCTTGCAAATCAAAAAAATGGGCAGAAGACCTAAATAGATACTTCTCCACAGAAGGCATATGCATGGCCAACAGGCACATGAACAAATGCTCAACACTGCCAATTACTAGAGAAATGCAAATCAAAACTACAATGAGGTATCACCTCACAGTGGTCAGAAGGGCCATCATCAAAAAGTTTATAAACAATAAATGCTGGAGAGGGTGTGGAGAAAAGGGAACCCTCCTACACTGTTCGTGGGAATGTAAATTGGTACAGACACTGTGGAAAACAGTACAAAGGCTCCTTAAAAAACTAAAAATAGAAGTACCATATGATAGTTCCCACTGCTGGGCATATATCTGGAGAAAACTCTAATTCAAAAAGATACATGCACCCTAATGTTCATAGCAGCACTATTCACAATAGCCAAGACATGGAAACAAGCTAAGTGTCCAGCAACAGATGACTGGATAAAGATGTGGTACGTACATAAATGGAATTTCACTCAGCCATAAAAAAGAATGAAATATTGCCATTTGCAGCAACGTGAACAGACCCAGAGATTATCATACAAATTAAGCCACACAAAGACAAATATATCACTTATATGTGGAATCTAAAAAGTAACGCAAATGAACCTATTTACAAAACAGAAATAGACTCACAGACATAGAAAACAAACATGGTTACCAAAGGTGAAGGCTGGGGGTGGGGAGTGAGGGGTAGAAAGAATAAACTAGGAGTATGGAATTAACAGATACATACTACTATACATAAAATAAACAACAAAGATTTGCTATATGGCACGGGGAACTATGTTCAATGTCTTGTAATAACCTGTAATGGAAAAGAAATCTGCAAAATTATACACACACACACAAAAAACTGAATCACTTTGCTATATACCTGAAACTAATATTGTAAATCAACTATAGTTCAATAAAAAATAAAATAATTACAGATTCTTCAACTTGTAGGACAATTGCACAAAATAATTTTCTTGCCCCCATGCCAGTAGCACCTCCAATGATACTCTTAATCTAATCCTCACCATCTAGACATTTACCATAACTTTTTCCTACACGATATGTAAGGTACAGTTACTTAAAATGCCCAAGACAAACCAAACTATTAATAGTGGTTTCCTCTGGTGAACAGGATTGGGTAGGAATGAGTAGAAACAAGAGTTTTTGTTTTCTAAGCACAGCCTATTTTTTTAACAAGCAGGTTATCAATTTTTAAAACAATGAATAAATAAAACAAATTTTAAAAGGCTAAATCTCATTATTGCACAAAAACATGTAATAAATAGAGCAAGCACTAAAACAGACCATAGCAGTGGTAGGGAACATACCTGATGGCATCTTTGCTAGAAGCTTTTATTATCTCTGTTGCAGAAGGAACACCTATTCGCTTAAATTTAATTCCCTATAAGAAAATGAACCATAACTTAACGTACAATGAGGCCATCAATTGTTTCCATTGAGATTAGTATTCCCCCAATTTTTTAATATTTACCAAACATATTTGTTACATACTTAAAAGATAAACTTTTTATCTTGGAAAGGTTTTAAGTTTATAGAAAAGTTGCAAAGATAGCACAGAGTTCTTGTCTACCTGCACCTATTACTTTGTTATTACTTTGGTACATTTGTCATAGCTAAGAAACCAACATTGCTACGTTACTATTAACTGAACTCCAGAGTTCATTAGAATTTCACTAGTTTTTCCACTAATATCCTTTTCCTATTGATATTTGACCCAGGACACCACATTACATTTAGTCAACATGTCTTCTTAGTCTAATCTGTGGTAATTTGTCTTTCCTTGGTTTTCAAGACCTTGATGGTTTTAAGGTGTGCTGGTCAGGTATTCTGTAGAATGCCCCTCAATTTGTGAACATCAGTTTTTTACATCCTTAGACTGCGGTTATGGATTTGGGGGGAAGATGACTGGTTTCATTACATCATATCAGGGGCACCTGCTTATCCCTGATGTTGACCATGATCACCTGGCCAGGTAGTGTTCACCTGCTTTCTGCCCTGGAAAGTCCTCCCCCATGACCCTACTCCGCTCTTTGTAAGCAAGTCACTAAGTACCGTCCACTGACGGTGAAGCAGGGAGATTAAGCTCCACCTCCCAAAGGAAGTACCAGCATAAGAATTCCCTTACAAAATTCTTCTGTAAAGAAAATCAATGTCTTCTTTCCCATTTAAAAATTTATCCTTTTAACATATTCTCATCTTCTTGGTTTTCAAGCAATTCCTATAACCCCCTAAATCTACACTTAAGTATTTCTGGTGCGTTCACAGTGTATCTGAAAACTGTCTGAAAACCGCCTCTCAAACATAAAAAAGATCTCTTGTCATTATAAATATGAAGACAAAACCACTGCTTTCAAATGCAAAGTATTTAAAATGGGCTGTATATCACAGGACAATATATAAAACACATATCTAACAACAAGCTTTCAGTCATGGCCATGTGCTAGAAATAAAAATAATTTCAAGTTAATAAAAACTGAATAAAGAGACCAAAGACTGACTTTAAAACTCAACGTTTGCTGAATGAAGGCTTAGAAAACAGTTTTACCGCTTTCTGCTCCACTTGGGCTAACTGATACTCTTCCTTGTGCTGATAAAAGCAGATGCAAATCCCAGTCCTTCCGGCTCTGCCTGTTCGCCCAGAACGATGAATGTAGGACTCCACATCCTATTGAAGAGAATATGTCAGTGACAGTGAACAACAAAGAGAGACATAGACCTGAGCAGCCTAGGCAGAGGCAAGTGTGGTGGTTATAGACCAGGGCTGGGTGAGGCTCCCAAGCACTTCAATTTAAATTAAAGAACTGTAGGGACTTCCCTGGTGGCGCAGTGGTTAAGAATCCGCCTGCCAATGCAGGGGACATGGGTTCAAGCCCTGGTCCGGGAAGATCCCACATGCTGCGGAGCAACTAAGCCCATGTGCCACAACTACTGAGCCTGCACTCTAGAGCCCACGAGCCACAACTACTGAGCCCACGAGCCACAACTACTGAAGCCCATGCACCTAGAGCCCGTGCTCCGCAACAAGAGAAGCCACCGCAATGAGCAGCCTGCGCACCGCAAGGAAGAGTAGCCCCCGCTCGCCACAACTAGAGAAAAGCCTGCGCGCAGCCACGAAGACCCAAGGCAGCCAAAAATAAAAATTAATTAATTAAAGAACTATAAAAAATTTTTTAAAACCTCTAGAAGAGTGGCCCCTATCCTGTGGGTAAATCTGCAAAAAGCATTATCTAAATAGTGCTGTCCAACAGAATCTTATATGTAATTTTAATAGTCAACTTTCTAATAATCACACTAAAAAGTTTTAAAAAGTTAATTTTATTATTATTTAACCCAATATATCCAAAAGTTTATCATTTCAGTATGCTACCTCTACAAAACAAGTTATCAATGAAATATTACACGTTCTTTTTCTGTAAGTCTTCAAAATCCACTGTGCATAATAAAGTTTGAAATTTTTAAAACTCCACTGTATATTTTATACTTACAGCACACACGTCAATTCAGACGAGCTGCCTTTCAAGTGCCAAACAGCCCCATGTGGCTGTGGCCACCATACTGGACAGCACAGGTATACAGGCTATTTAAACAAGTTGATGGCACACACGTACGGGACTTCCTTTACAAGAAACAGTGGCTTCGCAGTAATGTATTTATCCATCACTGTGAACAACGTTAATCCTGAGGGATTTGCCAAATTTGGGGGTAATGGGGTATTCACACTTGAAGTGATGGGAACAAGTTCCCTCAGACTAACTTATATGTAAGTGAAGCATTGTCCACACCATATAAACTATGCTTCAGGGCCCTCTTTAGGCAGTTCCCATCATATACAGACCCAAGCAGTCTTAACTACAGAGGCTGTTAACTACAGGCCTTTTCTCCCTTCTCTGTCCTCTAGCTCACAAGTTTATCTACCCTACCACCACCCCGTCTAAGTCTTACCTATCTTCAAAGTCCAGTTCAAAATTGCACTACCCCCACCCATGCAGCCTTTCGGGACTCCCTCTGACCAGAAACTATCTTGCCAACCTCCGGCCACTCACCGCACTTCCCCTCAACTGTCAGTTCTGAGGAGGTTCATTTTATTTTATTTTATTTTATTTATTTATTCATTCATTTATTTAATTTTTGGCTGCGATTGGTCTTCGTTGCTGCGTGGGCTTTTCTCTAGTTGCGGCGAGCGGGGGCTACTCTTCACTGTGGTGTGCAGGCTTACTGCTGTGGCTTCTCTTGTTGCACAGCATGGGCTCCAGGCGTACGGGCTTCAGCAGTTATGGCTCACGGGCTCCAGAGCACAGGCTCAGCAGTTGTGGCGCACGGGCCCAGTTGCTCCTGGCACATGGGATCCTCCCGGACCAGGGCTTGAACCCGTCTCCTGCATTGGCAGGCGGACTTTCAACCACTGTGCCACCAGGAAAGCCCCAAGAGGTTCATTTTAAAATCACCCTTAGCAACATAACACCCAAGAGAAAGCTATTACTAATCACGGGAAAAGAAGAGATATAACTTCCAATTTGTTTTAGCACCCAAAAGAAACAACAAAGTAAAATCTAAGTGTAAAACACTTACCTTTGGTGGAGAACTCTGTACAACCAGATCAACCTCGGGGATGTCTAACCCACGTGCAGCGACATTGGTTGCAACCAAAACTCCAAAATCACCATTTCTAAAACCCTTCAGGGTGATTTCCCTTTGCTTCTGTGGAATGTCTCCGTGTAATGACTGGGCATCCTGCCAAAGAAATAAGCTCATTTAAGAATACCAGATCCTACAATACAGGTACTTTTAAAATCACCAATTAGGCCTATAAAGACATTCATATTTTGATGACACTTCTGCTGAAAATAGTACAAAGGGGAAAACGTGCCTTACATGGACAAGGCTTAAATTTCCAACCCTTGGTCATGAAATCAACTGTATCCAACTATACTTACAAGATAAAGAACACCAAATATGAGTGATCAAACCTACTTTGTCAGGGTAACGTTGGGTTTAAGCTACGCTTTCTTCATCTGTGAGATGAGATGGGCAGATCGGATGAGCGCTAAGATGTATACTCTATTAATTGAAAGATGCTTTCTCCCTAAAAGGGAAGAGAGGGGAAGGACCAACCTGCCTTATGGACACATTCTGTGACAACTCCTGGGCTTCTTTCTTGGTTTCACAGAAGATGATAGTGCGCCCTTGGTAACCACTGTACACTCGGATCACGTCCCCAATAACTGCTGCCCTTTGAGTCCAGTGGCACTTGACAGCCAGATGCTTAGGAAAGAAGGAAAAAAAGATTATTTAGTAAAGCCTAGCTGGAATCTAAACTCACCTGCTCAACCCTAATGATACTAGAAGCAATTGTTTAAGCCTGACTAGAGCAAAGTTCTGCCACCACTGTTTAGAGGAAAAAACTAAACCACTAAAGAAGAGAGCCCTTCCCCTTTCTCCAAAGAGCATCTGGCTTCTTTATCCATTTTCTGACCTAATACAGGTAATGTAGGAAAAGAAATACCATTCCCTAGATTGCTACAGGAAACCAAATAACTGACAGGAGAAAAGCCTCTGTGTTTTGTCCTTTCATCCACTTAAAAATGCAGTCAGTAGTCAGTTTCCGTACAGGTCTATTCCTTGGGTGCAACGAATTCACCTAGGTACCAGACCCTAAGATAAAAACAGCTTCAACATAAACACTAGGACTCTCTGCTGCCCTCTAGTGTATAAACTCTAGATGTAATGTCGTCACTCTGCTTAACTCATTCAGACAGATTTAGGTTTCAAAAGATTCTGCAATCAGGCTACCAGATGATGAAATTTAGAAAACACAGACACCATATACAACTCAAACAGAAATATAACTTCACATGGCTTTTCACATGGATTTAGTATTTATTTGGAAAAGAAGTCTGTTCTTGCCAGTCTTAATACTATCCGACAGGTAAAAAAAATTATATACAAGTTATTACTAATGCCAGCAACTGAATGAATCATTTACCTCTACAGTTATTGCCGTTTTCTGGGTCTTTTTACCAATCAGGTCCACTTGTTCATATGTAGATTTCATGTATTTCTTCGCAACATTATAAACCCAATGAGGGCAAGTTGCAGAAAAAAGCAATGTTTGGGGATTGTCTTCTGAATCTTTGCAGGAAAAAAAAAGGCAGTATGAATAAGTCAAACAAGCCTACACAGTATTTCACCTCACCCAATTCTTCCAGGGTCCATCAGCATTCTACAGAAAACACTTGAGGCCAAGCGAGGCATCGAGGACACAAAAATGCAAGACACGGGCTTCCCTGGTGGCGCAGTGGTTAAGAATCCGCCTGCCAATGCAGGGGACATGGGTCAGATCCCTGGTCCGGGAAGATCCCACATGCCGCGGAGCAACTAAGCCCGTGCGGCACAACTACTGAGCCTGTGCTCTAGAGCCCACAAGCCACAACTACTGAGCCCGCATGCCACAACTACTGTAGCCTGCGTGCCTAGAGCCCGTGCTCTACAAGAGAAGCCACTGCAATGAGAAGCCGCACACCACAATGAAGAGTAGCGCCCGCTCGCCATAACTAGAGAAAGCCCACACACAGCAACGAAGACCCAACACAGCCAAAAATAAATAAATAAATTTAAAAAAAAAAGCAAGACACGGAGGTACCCAATGGGCAAAGAAATGCTGCCTAAATAATTTATGTAATGGATCCTTGAAACACCCAGAGTACTTTCTCAAGTTGTTTTGCTCTCTAACCATTGGCATATATGAACCATGAGGGAAATCTGTCCTTTATGAGACCTATTAAGTGGAAAACAATTAATCAAGCCCAGTAACCACTTTAAATCACTAAATAATCTACAATAAACACCAGAACAGATTTTATACTCATCTATACTCCCTAGCATTTCCTCAACACTTTAAGGTTAGAATTCTAGTCCATTCATCCTTTGAGGTCAGGTACTAAAAATAGCTCCCCAACCCCAATTTTTTTTTAGTTTGCTCTTAGAATACCATTGCATTTTCATATATTTCAAATGGCAGCGTAACTGACAGAACCCTTCTGGAGAGCAAGCTGACAAAGTATATTGAAGAACATGAACTATTTATACCTTGCAATTCAGTAATTTCAATTCTGGAAATCTATCCTTAAGAACTGATGCCAAATACTGATTTTTTTTTTGTTTTTTTTATAAATTTATTTTTTATTTTTATTTTTGGCTGCTTTGGGTCTTCGTTGCTGTGTGTGGGCTTCCTCTGGTTGCAGCGAGCAGGGGCTACTCTTCTCTGCTGCGCGGCTTCTCATTGCAGTGGCTTCTCTTGTTGCGGAACATAGGCTCTAGGTGTGTGGGCTTCAGAAGTTGTGGCACATGGGCTCAGTAGTTGTGGCACGTGAGCTCTAGAGCGCAGGATCAGTATTTGTGGTGCACGGGCTTAGTTGCTCCACAGCATATGGGCTCTTCCCGAGCCAGGGCTCGAATCCGTGTCCCCTGCATTGGCAGGTGGATTCTTAACCACTGCACCACCAGGGAAGCCCCCAAATACTGATGCTTGAAGAAAGCTGTCTACATAAAAATGTCTGCAAGCAGATTTATATTATGTAAAACTTAAAATATGTAGACGGATTAATTCATGGCACGAACAGTTCAGAGTTTTATATGCACAGTAAGATTACAGTTAACCCACACACATGACACAATAGCACAAATCAGGAAGAAATAAACGAAAAGCAAAGTATACTAACCTGGTTTCTTTTATTTTCCCTATTGTAATTATATGCAGTTGATGGGAAAAAAAATTTTTTTTGGCTGCACTGAGCGGCATATGGGATCTTAGTTCCCCGACCAGGGTTCAAACCCATGTCCCCTGCATTGGAAGCGCAGTCTTAACCACTGGACCACCAGGGAAGTCCTGGAAATTTTTTTTAATTTAAGTTTTCCTGAATAAAATAAGCCACCTGCCAACTTCCTAAGGCTTCATTTAACTTTCAGGAGATAGTTAATCACCACCCTTCCTCCAATCCCTTATACCAGTTCTTGAATGTGGAGTTTACCTTTCTTGTATGCCACACATAAAATCTCTTCCACTTGATCAGCAAAGCCCATGTCCAACATCTGGTCAACTTCATCCAGGACAACATGCTTAAGTTTGGTGAGATCTAGCTTGCCGTTCTGCAGGTGGTCTTTGATACGACCTGGTGTCCCAACCAGGATATCAATCCCATTCCGCATGCGTTCAACTATAAAGAACACCAATGATAAAATATGCTGGATTTTTAATTCCTTTTATTAATCTGGGATACCAAATTAGATATATTTTTATTCTAAAATATTAACTACAAGTACAAGGTAATACGTTAACTACTGAAGATAAAGACGCTCGAGGCACTCCTTGACCTACTGGGGAAACATGTAAGAAGTGACAGTCCAGTGTATTACATGACAAAACAGAAAAATGCACCAGTGGGGGATGGTAGCACCAGGAAAGAATTGATTTCCTTTGCTGGAGGAAGGTATCAAGATTTCACAAAGTGAAAATAAGAATCTTAAAAAAAATGGGAACTTTCTATAAGGTAAGCAGGTATAGGGAGAATGACAAGATAGAAGGGCAAAAATTCCAAGAAGGTACAGAGATGTTCAGAAAAATGGAGTTCAATATAACTAGGATGAGATGGTAATGATACAACTTTCTATTGGGTTGCTACTGCAGTCAAGAAATCTACTGCTAGGGAGGATTACTGGACTGAATGTCAATATTATGACATAGTATGAGTGTGTTTCGTGTTTGGTAATTGCAATCATTGTTGCTTTTGTTGTGGTCATCCATTTACAATGCTTGGTGTCAGTTTATTTATCTCTTGTAAAAATAATATACAGTGTGTGTGTGTGTGTGTGAGTTGTGAGCAAAAAACAAAAAAAAAAGTTTGTTTGTATAAGGATTACAATTTAAGTATAAATTAGAACAATTTAAATCAGGGGACCTAATTACCGCTCCTTACCATAAAAAGAAATGAAATCGTTTAAAAGTTAAAAAGAAATTATTGTTTCCAGACCTATGTATTATATGAAGCAGAAAGAACAAATGGAATAGTAACTTTACATATTATTATAAAACCTAAGAATAAAAAGGAAATAGCCCATTCACCACATACTGGATTTAATAAGAAAAGGCAAGAATAAAGCAAGTAATACTTTGACACACCATGAGCTAAATTTTTAGATAATATACACGTTATTATAATAAAAGTTTTTTATAATAAAAAAAAAAAAGAGATCTACTGCTAGGCACTCTACTTACCCAGTTTCATCCTCACAACACCACTGCAGGGTGAGTTTAGCAACCCTATTTTATACATGAACAAACTAAAGTGCAAAAAAATCAAGCAACTTGAACTGAAAAATCACAGTTACTCTATGAGCAGAGTTTAGATTCACACCCAGGCCGTTCTGATGCCAAAGCCTATGTTAGTTCCACCAAAGCTGAAAAGAGATAATCACAAGCCTTGTGTGCCAATATTAAGACTTCTATTTTTACCTTTTCATATTATTTTTTAATTTTTATTTTATATTGGAGTATAGTTGATTTACAATGTTGTTTTAGTATCAGGTGTATAGCAAAGTGATTCAGTTATACATATACATATATCTATTCTTTTTCAGATTCTTTTCCCATATAGGTTATTATAGGGTATTGAGTAGAGTTCCCTGTGCTATATAGTAGGTTCTTATTGATTATCTATTTTATATATAGTAGTGTGTACATGTTAATCCCAACCTCCTGATTTATTCACCCCCTTACCTTTCCCCTTTGGAAACCATAAGTTTGTTTTCTGTCTGGGAGTCTGTTTCTGTTTTGTAAATAAGTTCATTTGTATCATTTTTTAAGATTCCATATATAAGTGATATCATGTGATATTTGTCTTTGTCTGTCTTACTTCACTTAGTATGACAATCTCTAGTTGCATCCATGTTGCTGCAAACGGCATTCATTCTTTTTTATGGCTAAGTAGTATTCCATTGTATATATCCACATCTTCTTTACCCATTCACCTGTCCAATGCTAAGGCTTTTAAAATGCTTAAATCCCTTCCCAAATTACATATCTAATCTACAAAATAAAGCTTCAAGGTCTTGAACTGGGAAGTAATGGAATAGTATAGCAGGTGCTACAAGATTTGGCCCTCAAGACCAGAGAAAAGAAAGCCTGTCTACAACAAAAAGAGGCAGAGACCCAAGGTCCTTGACAGATAAAAGAATAACCTTGAATTCTGACTTTCTAGTTCCTGGACTCTGTCCTCTTGGGCTCAGTAAAGTACCATTGCAGCCTTTAGACAAACACAGATAAATAATACAAAAGTCCTAAGAACCGCATACAGGATTTGATACATCATCATGTAGGACCATGTACTTGACCATCTTTAAACAATAATCACAAAAGAAAACCACCATAAATGACTAGATCAGGTAGGTAAAGCCAGATGTCAAGGTCAGAAGAAATCCAATCAGGGCACCCAACAGTAGATGGCATTTTCCTTCCCTCACAGTGGATTTACTTACTTTGTCCTCCGTAGGGAGTTCCACCATAAAAACAAGCCACTGCCAGCTTTTTTGTGACGTCACTGAAGTCTCTGCTTACTTGACTTGCCAACTCCCTTGTGGGTGTAAGAACCAGTACCTGAAAAGGAAAAACTAATAATGGAATCCTAAGTATTATGCAGCATTTGTTCCTTAACAAATCTGGAATGCACCAGGAGGTTCAACTCATCCTAATAATTATTTTCAAAACATCTATTATGTGCATTGCAATATACTGTGGTGTGGGAGAATAGTAAATATAATATGGTTTCTGACAAATCTACCCACTAAAAAAGCTTGTGATCTTACCAATCAAAAGAGAAATTGGTACTCAAATTTATGGTGCTCTAGGATGGTTGCACACAGCAAGCTGGAGGAATTGGGATAAGTTTCATGGAGCTGCTAGTACTTAAGGAACAGCATTCCAAGAAAAGAACAACTTGAGCGAGGAGTAATACTGCTGATGATAATATCAGCTAATATTTGAGCTTTTACTATGTGTCAGGAGCTACTAAATGCTTAATATGCATTATTTTTATTTAATTCTCACAACATGTTACCTACAACTGCACTGTTCAATTGTATTATAATACCTACAATAACATACAACAGATCTTTAAAACCAAAAGGCAAGCCTGGATTTAAATTTGGGTAGCCAGGCTACAAAACCTAGAGTCTGAACCTCTGCACTACAGTGAATCCGAAGTAGAATGGAAGTCAGAAGAGTAAGGCAGGGCCAACATGGTGAGGGGCTTTGAATCCTACAGCGGTTAACAGGACACACAACACACAACCACTACAGATCCTCAAATAGGCTAACAACATGAAACAAATATGATTTAAGAACAACTTAGTATATCCATCCAACAGATATTTACTGAAGTGAACATCCACTATGTGCCAGGCACTATTCCAGGTGCTAGAATAATTCGTTTGTTTACTGCTGTTGTAACTGTAGATAAATACAACAGTAAACAAATCTATTAATTAGGACAACATGGCCTCGTCACCTCTGATACCCCTCCTATTCAGACATCTCTATTAAAAATGCTTTCTCCATTTTAGGCAAAACCTGACCAAACCTGTGAGCCCCAGGGACATCTAAGAGTCTGAAAGAAATATGCGAGCATTAATAATAAAGGTGACCACAACCATGGGGGCAGATTACAATATTTAAATATATAAGGTTTGTGGTCAACAGTCTTAAAAGAATTATCCTGGTTTACCTTCAGATAAAGATCTCCAGCAAATACCAGAAAAAGGCCTTAAGGAGAACCCAATAAAAAACAATAGGGTAGGTAAACGATGCTCAAACAATGACTCTTCCTGTGCAGATTTGGAACCCCTAAGGACTGCTTAAAGATATTTACCTGAGGGGCACGGCCTCTCTTCCGGTCTTGCAGCTCTCCCTGAAGTCTCTCAACCAAAGGGATAGCAAAGGAGAATGTCTTCCCAGTTCCTGTCCGTGCCTGTGCGATCAAGTCCTTCCCACTATAGACGTGGTGAAACGTCTTTGCTTGTATTGGAAACAGGAAGGTCACCCCACGGGCTGTGAACAAATGAAGCACGTTATCTGACACTGCAATTCTTGAAGTCCCAGCCATACTGGAGAATGAAAGCATAGCCGCGCTTCTGGTCCTGCAGAATTATGGAATTCTACATTCTGGTCACATCTACAAAGTCAAGTTCAAATATATTCTGGCAAGAATCTGCTTTGAAGAAAAGATATCAATAAACTTTAAAGCACCAAATTATAGTAAATACTTATTATCTTAAGAGATTAAGCCCCTTGTCACAAAATCTCATCCAAAGGCCAGTATAAGCCTGAAAATCAGGTGCTTTGTTGTCTGACTGCCACACCTGATTCAGAAAACACCTAAGTTGAGCATCTGTGACTTCCTACCTGGTTCACAGGCACTATGCTAAGATGAGTTCTGAGTCAGGCTGGTATCATTAACCTAGAGATGCCTCAAGAAGTGGAAGAAGGTAAAATAGAAAATACCGGGCTTCCCTGGTGGCGCAGTGGTTAAGAATCCGCCTGCCAATGCAGGAGACACGGGTTCGAGCCCTGGCCTGGGAAGATCCCACATGCCGTGGAGCAACTAGGCCCGAGAGCCACAACTACTGAGCCTGCACTCTAGAGCCCGCAAGCCACAACTACTGAACCTACGTGCCACAACTAGTGAAGCCTGTGCGCCTAGAGCCCGTGCTCCACAGCAAGAGAAGCCACAACAATGAGAAGCCCGCGCACCGCAATGAAGAGTAGCTCCCGCTCGCCACAACTAGAGAAAGCCCAGGCGCAGCAACGAAGGCCCAACACAGCCAAAAAAAAAATCTTAAAAAACAAATTTAAAAAAAAAGAATTAAAAAAAAAAAAAAAAACCAACATGGTATCAATTGTTTAATTTCACCAGCACTATGAGTCATTACACTTCTGAATATACATATTGTATTGAATAAATTTTAATCACTCTAAGAGGCAGCAAAGGCCATCACTAGTTTAGTCCTATTCCAAATATACAGATCTACTTCATTATATGGTTGCATATATCATCCTCCAATAAGAACATGCCCCAGTTCATTTCAACAAAAACAGTGGAGTGCTTCCAAATAATATGTTCTAACATTATACAATATTTCCAAGAACATTACCTTTGAGAAGTTTAATAGTTTCTTCAGATATGGGAAAATTAGAGAAAGCTCCTTCTTTTTGCTCCACAGTTATCTCCTGTCAAGTAAAGGGCCACAGAAAGAAATCAATAACTTTACCCCTACAAGCTAAATACAGAAAGCCTTCTGAGAAAAACTATTCTAAAATATCTCTTCTAAATCAATTCTAAAACATCTCTTCTAAATCAACCAAAAAGACACAAAAACTTTGGTAGGTAAATCAAGATCTGAAAAGGAAACAGATCATAGTAATATGTAAAACCCTAACAAAAAAAAAGTTTGTAGCAAATACATAGAGCACATATATACCATGTGTAGCTAGTGAAGGCAGATTCAGTCTTGACTAAGAACTTTTCCACAATCATTCCAAACGAACAATACACTGTTGACCAGGTTATTAACCCCTTCCCATAGCAACATCTTTCATATATACATCCATAGAAAATAAGGAACAAATATTTATGACAAAATGATCACATTGGCACTATTCGATTGTAAACGATCTGAATGCTCAACAGAGGAATAATTAAGTGAATTTCTAAACATTTATATGATGTATTATGTAACCATTTAAAATATTTAATATTTAAAAGTGGGAAAAATGCCTATATAAAAATATAGGCAAGATAGGAAAAGGCAAACTACAATATTGCATATAGTACAATCATAATCTGATTTTTAAAAAAGCTGTATATATTTTTTATAATCAGGAAAAATTTTTAAATGCTGATCATGACCTACAGCAAAGAGAAAATTATTTATTAGATTTAGGATTTTTCTTTGATGACTGAGTTTCTGAAAGACAGCAGTATTAGCTTCCAAAGGGACATTTAAGTATCTTATTCAACTCAAGTTACTTAATGGCCTATACAAAAAGACTTACGCAATCAAGCAAGCACCTTTTCAGTGGTTCCACTTAATCATGATTTATTAGGTGAAACCCCTCAGATGGAAACTGGAGCATATTTGCATAACCATATCCCTCCTGTTGATTTCTGACTTGCAAATAAGCAGACCATGTGTGGAGAGAAGACCTTCTCAAAACTTAAACAGATCTGCTCAGTTGCAAAGGACGCATTCTAACACTGCAGTTTTTAAGATGAAGTCTCACCCTGCAGCTCAATGCAGTGCTGACACATCAAATTTCCTCCCATTATTAAATAATTCGTTTAATAATTACGTACTTATTTACCTGAAACAACATCGAAAGTTACATTCTACATATTAAAATGCCACTTTACCTGCTCTAACTCACTGTTACTTTCTTCACTGGCAGCTTCCTTGGAGTTGGAGTCAGGTCCAGAATGAGGGAATCCATTCTTCAGGTTGGGGCTTTTCTCTCCAATTTCTCCATTCATTTCTTTTTCTTTCTTCATCTTCTTGGACTTAGGCGCACCCAAGTCGTCCTCAGAAGGCTCCTCATTTTTTATTAGTTTTTTCGTTTTAGGAGAAACAACTGTCTTTTCACAGGGCTCCTTTGACTTTTTCGCCCTTTTGGTTTTAGGAGATATAATGTCATCTTGAGATGGCTCCTCTTTCTTTTTTGCCTTTTTGGATTTAGGAGAACTCATGTCAGCCTCAGAAGGCCCTGCTTTCTTTTTAACCTTTTTAGCTTTGGGGGAAATCGTTTCTTCCTTTTCTTCTGCTGCCTCTTCAGTCTTATTAGATTTTGGCTTCTCTTTCTTACCTTTCTAAAAAATTAATAAAGACAATACAAACAATGAACAAAACATTGATACACTTGTATAATATATCGATTCTGCATTAATTCAAGATCACATAATTATGAAGAATACAATTTGGGGGCATTTTTCGACATGTGTACTTTCACTTTGCCGTAAGGCAAAAATCAAACGGTATGTTTTTTAATACCATTTCTTGGCTATATGGAAAGAAGAATATATCAATAACTTCATTAGCTTGGAAAAGAACGCGCTTCTTGGTAACTATTCAATTCATGGTGGTCGAACAAGTTGTAAAGTCAATTTTTCACATGGGACTCGGAGTGGCTCAAGGGATGCTCCAACATTATTGTAAACTACACACACTATAGGAAGTGATCAAGAACAATTTAACTTAATTCTGGTAGAGTAATAAGACCATGTATACCCACAGACAGATGGTGTTAAGCAGATTTCTTTCTCTGCTAGAATTCCTCTACAAGTAAGACAGGAATTCATAACATCTGCCTTGTTAATCTCACAAACGCAAATAAATTTACATAAAGACATGTTATGAACCAGAAAGTTATAAAAACCCACAGTCTATCACCCCATGTGTAAAAATGGTGTACCTAATTTAAAGGGAAAAACAAAGAGCACAAGTTACAAGAAAACGGAATGGGTGAAACCTCAAAACCAAACCAGATTACGGCTCCTACTTGAAATGTCTGACCCTCTCCAATTTTTCATATTTCTGAAAACGTAATATTACTGAAAACGTGTTTTACCCTCTGTTAAGACCTCTGTGGCAGAGCCTCAGGCCAATTCCTGAAGTATGGGGACTATTACATTGAGCTACTATTACAGTCTGCCTCCATGAAACTTCAGGCCTGGCCTCTGCTCTTAAAATCATGGATGAACGATAATCTCTCCCATATGACCCATCCTTCAGACATCTGAAAAACAATCTGGTCCACCCCATCCCACGACTTCAATTCTTTCATCCCTTGGTTCCACCAATGAGTGGATTTCCAATCCCGGTGGTCTCCTTTGGAATACAATGGAGTATGTTGGGCATGTCCCTTCTAATTTCAGCATCTCACAACCGAACACGTTGACTAATGCAAGGCAGGTAAAACCAAGACCACTTCCTCCCCACCTGTGGGGACAAGTCTGTGCTACCTCGGCTTCCTACAACAGCAAAATATTCCTTGCCAGAAACAGCAAGGAAAGAAAATTCTGAGTCCCGTATAACACAAGTTCAGGGACAATCTTTGTTCTCACTGACCTTATCTCAGAACACAGACTCAGTCACAAGTTAAGTCTCTATCTAAGGAAGTAACAGCAAGGAGGCAGACAGCTATCGAGGTAACTTAAGACTACCGCACACTGGCGGCCTATATAAAAAATATGGTGTGCAGTTATCACCACAACCTGTCTACATTTCCACGGGAAATACGACCAATAAACCTTAAGAGGAACTGAACTACTTTATCGTCTAAGGGCCGCTTCCCAGAAAACTGTACTCCCACTACTAGGGTAAAAAAAATGTCACCGCGGCCGCCGCCCACGTGTGCGGATGGCTTTATGCTCTCGCCAGTTTAGTCGAAAGCCAGTAGGTCTGAGTCTGGGCCAAAACGTGGGGCCTAACCATGACGGCCCTACTCTGTGCACCGGGTGCGGGACGCCCAGATTCAGGGACCACGTGGGACACCCGGCCCGCTCTCCAGTTCCGATCCGCCCAGACCTCTGGGCAGCGCGCCCATCGGCCGCGGAGAGCACCGACCACCCCCGGGCGCCCCTTGGCCGAAACTCACGCGGGTCTCGGGACGAGCCGGGTCCGCGCGGCGCGCCACGCGCCCCCAGCCCGGGCCCCTCCTCTTCGCGGCCGGCCCCCCGTCCTGTCTTGCCCCAAGTCCCTCGGCCCCCGGCGGTACCTTCTCATTTTGCTTTCGCGGCATCTCCACTTTCGCCATGGCCGTGTCCGACTCCAAATCCGCCTCACTAAGAAGTTTCCCCGGCATCACTCAGGACAAGCAGAACAGGCCGACCGCTCTCGTCTACCGCGTGGAGAGGAAGAGAATGCCCAGCTTTCTCTTTAGCCGACCCAGCTTTCGTCACTTCCGGTAGCAAAGCGCATCCTGCGGAAGCGGAAACCGCCGAGAGGCGGGGGTGCACGTGGTAGCTCCACAGTTGCTGCTGCTCAAGGTGGCTGGACTCACTGAATTAGCTGAGTAAGGCGCCTGAACTAGAAGGCACCTACAGAAGGGTAGGAAACCCAGAGGCTGGCTTTATTCTCGTTCACACTCTGCCCAGATTCTCGCCGGCCCCGGCCTGATAAATGAAGATTTGTAGTTGCTTTTGAGTAGCGCCTCTTCAGTGCTTTATATTAGATTGCTCTCGTTTGTAAGGTCCTTTCACGCGCAGACTCGCGAGATGTGTATTCTTGATCATCTTGGGGAGACGTCGACACTTGAAAGGAGACACCCAGACTCACAAGCCTGGGTGAGAGCTAGAGGTCGGGCGGGTCTGGTCATTCATTCATGCGTGCACTCAACACACATCTCCTGAGCATTCACCGTGTCAGGTGTGAGAAACAAGGTTAGGATTCAGCACAGAAGCCCGTCTTCAATAAGCTTTATGGGCTGGTGGGAGACGGACGAGTGTCAGTTGTTTTGAAGGCACGGAGAGGCACCTAAGCCGGCCTTGGGACCTGTAGAAAGGATCCCCAAACCACGTAGACCTCTATTAGAAAACACAGGGGCTCTTAGTCCTAAAGAATTTGGACATATACTCATTCAAGCGGTTGAGGGAAAGTGGTTCGTTGAATGATGTGTGACAATATCGCTAAACTTTCTGTGAAGAACAAGTGAGGCAAAGAATTGGGAGCCAGTGCATTATAAAATCGGTTTTAAAAATGGGTTGAAATCTTGCCTGGCTTTGAAAACCTGCACCATTTGCTCTGTGATTTTGGACACATCACAAATGTATTTCTTAACCTGAACCTGTGTTTCTCATGCATAATGGGGATAAGAAAACCTACTTCATCAGTTGACAAAATTAAGTAAGACAATGAATGAAAAAGGTTTAGCATTGCCTGGCACACAGAGCACAATAAATAAGAGCTATTAAAACTCATAGGGAGAACTATACTCAACACTTTGTAATAACCTATAAGAGAAAAGAATCTGAAAAAAAATACATATAGATGTATAACTGAATCACTAACCTAAACACAACATTGTAAATCAACTATACTTCAATAAAAAAATAAAATAAAACCATGGGGAAAAAAAACCCTCATAGGTACATCAAGGTTTTTAGAAAGACAATTCAAAATGTTATCATTTTATGACAAAGGAAAATGCTGGAAGTTCTATTTCTGTATTTCATAAGATTAGTTTTTACTGCACATTTTTTAATCTGACAGTTTAAAGGAAATTTTTCGTGTTTCACAGTGTCAATTTTTTAGAAGATAAATTTATGTAAATATACAACGATGCTTTCACTTACACTGTGATATCCTTGAGCCAGGAGCTTTGATTTCTTTATCTTTGTATCCTTAAGATTTTGGACAATGCCTGGCACACAGTAGCCTACCACTAGTAATGGGATAAGGAAGAAACCCTTTGAAATAAATTTTAGTTGTATGCCCAGGCAGGAAAGCAGTTAGGAACCTGCAGTCTGGTTAATAAACCACAAAATTATGTGATACTGCAGTATATGATACGGCTGTACACAGTGCATGGACATTTTTATTACCAACAGATGTTCAGCAACAGAGTAAGCCCAAAATGCTACTAAATGGAAAATTTTTGTCAAGGCTTATAAAGTATATAAATTCCTTTGTAACATACCTGCACATAGGCACAAGGCCAAAATTCTAAGAGGAAACATGCAAAAGGCCCTTTCTGGCTCAAAGGTGGCCAAATTACTGTATTTAATCTAACCATCAGTACAAAATTCAGTAACAAGTAGAATATATGGGACTTATATCCATTTGACAGGAAACGGGAAGTACTTCTTGAATATTGATTCTGCCAAACCAGTTTCCTCTGATGTAGATGATGTAAAATGTTTTCATAAAATTGGGAGAATTTCTATTTCAGTTTGTATACACACACGCACACACACAGTGAATTCAAAAGTCTATACCACAAAATGTTAGCAGTAATTATCTCTGAGAGAGGTATTATAGGTGGTTTTAATTTTCTTCCATTTGCTTCTCTATTTTTTCAAATTTTCAACAATGGACATATATTACTATTATAATATTTTTTAAAAGGTATAATAGTTTTGGGACTTCCCCGGTGGCGCAGTGGTTAAGAATCCGCCTGCCAATGCAGGGGACATGGTTTCGATCCCTGGTCCCGGAAGATCTGACATGCCATGGAGCAACTAAGCCCATGCGCCACAACTACTGAGCCTGCGCTCTAGAGCCCACGAGCCACGACTACTGAGCCTGTGCTCTAGAGCCCGTGAGCCACAACTACTGAAGCCCACATGCCTAGAGCCTGTGCTCCGCAACAAGAGAAGCCACCGCAATGAGAAGCCCACGCACCACAACGAAGAGTAGCCCCTGCTCACCATAACTAGAGAAAGCCCGCGTGCAGCAACAAAGACCCAATGCAGCCAAAAATAAATAAAAATTTTAAAAATTGTTAAAAAAAAAGGAATATAGTTTTTTAAAAATGACTATTAAGCACTACTCCCAAATTATACAAAACAAAAATAATGTGAGAGAAGGCTCTCAGACATTCACACCTAAATGTGAATTTATTTTTCAAATTTATAATGCTGAAGGGAATAAAACATATTATTTACAAGTTCAAAAGCTGAAGATCAGGGTAATAGATTCAAATTCAAGTAGATATTAAGGGACCACAACATTAGAGTACAGAGTACCGAACAGAAGGCTCTGAATAGCCAAAAGGTGGAGCCATGAATTTGCTGGGCTCTGTGAGGAAGGAGCAGAGTATAGATAAGTGGCTGAATGCAGCCCAAAGCTGAGAATTTGGTGAGGAATTTGCCCTGCCCCCTCCTTCTTTCAGAAGACATGGAAAGGTATTTTATCTTCTTAGGATCTGTCCCCCTTTCCTTGCTAATAGGGAAGCCAGCGTTTAGCAAGAGGACCCCTTAAATCCATCCTCCCCCTTGCTGGCATTTACCTACATGCTTATCTTTTTCACTGTCCTCCCTGAAACCCTTCAGTGGCTGTCCAAAACAAGGCCTATGAAGCCTTCCAAGATATCACACTTAAAAAAAAAAACAAGATATGACACTTGTCGTGTTCTCACCACTGCTTTCCTCATAGTTAAGATCCTGGCAACAAGAGCTACTTACAGTTCGCCATACATAGGCTGTGTTTTATTAGCTATTCTGTGCCTTTGCCTGGATGCACATTCCCACTTCTGTTTCTTTTACCTCACTTAATTCACATTCAGTCATCATGGCCCAAAAGCTTTCTCTGAACTCCCACCCCCATTCCTGGGCTGAGCTAGGCTTCCTTGTTCAGAGCTCTCAAATCATCACACTTAGTCACTGCCATGGACCTAGGTTTATGTGTCCATCTATTTCACTAGATTGTGAGCTCTCAAGGGCAGAGACTGAGCACTCCTTATTCACTTTTATATCCCAAACATAGTGCCTGGGACCTCGAAGGTACACAGCACCTGCAGTAGGTGCTGAAGAACCAAGCACCTCAGTAGGAATGGAGCCCCTATTCCATCTTGGGTATAAATACAGAGCTCACACTTACTCAGATGCAGAGGCAACTGAGATCCCCTCCTCCCAGTCATAGCTATCTGGAATCCCATTGGCTATAATCAAAACTTCCCCCTTTCTCAATCCAGCACTGAGAGTCCTTCTTCCCTCCTTGGTTTAACTGAAATCTGGCTCTTACTGGAAAATACTCCAATATAGCTTTCTCATACATATGTTGCTTATTCCCTCACATTCAGTGTACACTGGTGTCCTCCTCTCTTCCTCAAAGTTTCCTGATTATTAGTCCTTGACTTTCACATAAACGCCCTGGTCCCTTTGAAAATCTGTGGTAATCTCACATTTTCCCCCTGCTAATTCAGGTAATTTACCAACCTCCACCACTTACTGGTATTTTGGCACCTGGATTAGTCTTCCTCTCCCTCCTCAGTCCTTGTTTGTCTTCATTCGAGAGGACTTCACTGTCCATGAAAACCACCCACATAACACTGGCTTCTCAGTTCTTTGACCACCTCAACTGAAATAACCTTTGCCCCCAACAGGCCTACTACCATACTCTGCCTTCTCCTCAACTGCTTGTCTTCTCCTCAACTGCTCCACTCTTGAAATCTCAAATTCAGTCAGCCCTCACTGACCTTCACTCCCGTGCCCCTTCTACGTCCTCCCTGCTATCAACCCCATCTCCACTTCAATCCCTCAGCAGTCTAGACTCCTTGGACCATTACTCTAATCACTTTTGCTGAGTCCTTAACATCTTCACCTTGTCATCCTTTCATCTTACAGAGCAAAACCCCAATCCTCAATCAACTGTCTCCCACCTCCACTCCTACAACTCGATGCTGAGTGTTGTCATAGGAAATCACATAATCACTCTGACTAATGCCACTACAAATTCAGTCTCTCATCTCAGCTGGACCCTCAAAGCTGCCTGTGACCCCCAGTTTGCCTGAGGAGTTCTTCATCATGCTCTGTAGTCAGTACCTGAGCATTTCTCCACTTTCCTCAAATCTCCTAGCCTACTACTTCCCTCTTCACCTTCAGTGGATGACCATGCAAAAATACCACAGGGAAAAAAAAAAACAGAAGACATCAGGCAGGCACTCCCTCAACTTTTTACCTTAATACCTGCAAACACACCTACATGATAATCATACTTTCCTCTGACAAAATGTTAGAGATGTGCTTCTACCATCTAAGGCTAAAATCTCCAGTGTGCTTGAGCTCATCCGTCTGGGTCCTCATAGGGATTTTGCTCCATCATACATTCATTCTGTCTCCTCCTCCCTCCTTTCTGGCTCCCTCCCATATTAGTATTTCAACATGCTCAAATTTCCCTCATCTCTCCACCCCAACAACACAAAATTCTCACTACAATCTCATGTCCTTTCTTCTACGCCCAGCTTTAGCTTATTCTTCCCTTGAATTCACAGCCAAATTTCTGGAAGACGTGTTCATGTTTGTTGTCCCTACTGCTTTATCTCCCATTTCCTGCTTAAGCCACAGTTAAATAGCTTCTACTCTCAATACTCTTATTAATATGGTTGCTCCCCATGTCAATGTCTTTTTGCCAAATCCAAGGGCCATTTCAGACTTGTCTTCTGGTTCCTTTGAAAGCCTTGTATTTCTGGGCTTTATGCCCTCTTCTTGTCATCCCTTCTCAGTGGGATCCCCTTTCCTCTGCTATGCAGTTAAGTACGTTGGTGTGCCTCTGGGTTCTTTTCAGCCCTCTTTCCTTACTATATTTTCCCTGGATCATCTCATCTACTAACTTAACTACAATTACCATTTTTTGTTTATTATTCCCAAATCTTTAGAACAGATCTCTCTCCTGCTTCAGACCTATAAATCCAACTGCCTACTGTTTATCTCCTCTGCCATATCTCATGGACTACTCAATATTAAAATACATCTAATCCTGAACTAATCATATTCCTACTCTCTCCCCACATAACTTTTCTTGCTTTGTTCTAGTACCTATCTCAGTGACAAAGCCTAGGTTTTATTCTTCTGCCTCTTATCTTCCAATTCAAAGCAGTAAGTCCTAACAATTCCATTTCCTAAAAACCTCTGAAATCTATCCATGTTCCTCAAAGTCCACTGACACTGTCTAGCACAGTGGTTAAGAGCACTGGTTCAGAAGCTAGACTTCGTTCAAATCTTCACTCCACTATATATTATCCAGCTGTGTGATTCTACATAAGCAACAACTTCTCAAGTGCCTCAGTTCTCATTACTCAAAATATGTTACCTATCATTAGTGCAGACCACCATCAACCTCTACCTTGGATTACCCTGACAGCATCTTAAGAGGGCTACTAGTCTCCAGTCTGGCCCTTCTGCAATCCAATCTCCTCAGTGTAGTCAGTAATCTTTCTAAAACACAAATCTCATCATGTTACTCCTTACTGTAAACTCTTTAATGATTCCCCATTGCCTTCAAGAAAACATTTCAACCCCTTAAAAATGCACACAGGACCTTTAAAATCTGCTGCCTAATTCCTTCCCTTATTCCTGTCCTCTATCACATGCAAGCCATACTGAACTATTTGGCGATCCTCAGACTTACGGTGCTATTCTTTGCCTCTGGGCCTCCGCATATACAGGCATCCCTTGGAAATATTGCGGGTTCAGTTCCAGACCACCACAATAAAGCAAATACTGCAATAAAGTGAGTCACACAAATTTTCTGGCTTCCCAGTGCATATAAAAGTTATGATTACACAATACTAGAGTCTATTAAGTGTATAATAGCATTATCTCTAAAAGAACAATGTACATACCTTAATTAAAAAAATAATGCTGTCAGAAAAATGGGACCAATAGACTTGTTCAACGCAGGATTGCCACAAATCTTCCATTTGTAAAATATACAGTATTGGCGAAATGCAATAAAACAAGGTGTGCCTGTACTGTTCTGACTGCAAACCCTCTCTCCCTACTAAACTGGCTAGGTTAACTTATACTTCTGCTTCACATCTCCTTTTGGGTATCACTTCTTCTAAAAGCCTGACTCCTAAGGCTGGTGAGATGCACCCCAACTAGATCCTTAGCATTCCATACCTACTTTCATCCTAAATATTAGGTGTTAATCTCAACCATAATTGCTTCTTTAGACTGTAAGTTCCTTGAAGATGGTGACCATGCCTTATTCACTACTATGTCCCTAGGGACTAGGATAGTGATGGGCACATAGCAGACATTCAACCAATACCTGTTGAATAGATTACTGAGTATGCACTGCTTGCACACCTTTTAATTAACTTTATCTAAAATTTAAAATGTTACATCTAACCAATCACGTCACCAGCCTATACAGCCCTTTAATGTAGAAGGGATTTCTTATTTTCTACCATATATCCTATGGAAGGAGTGATCTGAATACAGACACACCACATTTTGTAAAATGCAAGTAACCTTAAGATTGACTTAACTGCCACATTTTAGAAGAAATTTTAAAAGATTACATTGAGAAAATTCTTAACGCACAGTGAAAAGAGACAATAAGAGGAAGTTTTTTTATTCAAAGGTATAACTGGATAAGTAGATTTGTTTACAACCATTCTTGTGAAATACTTTTTAAAAAAATACAACCAACTTCTTTGCCAAAAGCAGACACAGACCTCACCTATGATGACCTAATTTTTGGTGGATAATGTACATGATTAGGCAGAAACAGGCAAGCTCACACTGGAAGATTAACTATCTCAGTCAAAACTCCGTTTGTGGCCCCCGCTTCTTGATCGATTTCTGTTCCCACTTCGTCTTCTACCATCTTGTCGACTTCCTGACCGACTCCCCTGTCGACTCTGTCTACCTGACCGGCCACCAGGTCGACCACCTGACCGGCCACTTGACCAGCCACTCCTCTGTCTGGAATTAGAAGATGTGTTTCCATCATAATATTCTTCAATTTCAGGCAACTTGGCTGGCACTGAGAGTACCCAGTCTGAATCATGCCACTCTGCCTGTTGGGATAATTTACAGGATTAATATAAATGCAAAATAGAAACCATAAGCAAACACGTGAATACAGGAGACTCTTTTCATATCCATTAGCTAAAGGCCATCTAGCCATTAAGTTCAAAGTATCTAGAACAAAACTGAAGACCAGAAAACAAAAACATATTCAAAGCTCATTCACTAAAGTTTCTAAGTTTTATGAACAAACAAAACAGAAACAGACTCAGATACAGAGAACAAACAGGTGGCTGCCAGAGGAGAGGGAGGTGGGGGGATGAGTGAAACACGTAAGAGAGATCAAGAGGTACAAACTTCCAGTTACAAAATAAATGAATCACAAGGATGAAATGTACAGCATGGGGAACATAGTCAATTATATTGTAGTATCTTTGAACATTGACAGTAACTAGACTTATCACAGCGATCATTTTGTAATATATAGAAATACTGAATCACTCTATTGTGTACCTGGAACTAACACAGTTTTGTAGGTCAATTATACTTCAATTTTTTAAAAAATGCAGACAATGGGAGGAAATGCTTCAAAATGCTAATAGTGGTTATCTCTGGGGGGTGAGGATTATGAGTGCTTGTTATTTTTTACTTTATGCTTTCATGTGTTTCTAGTTGTCTGCGATAAACGTGTACTGCTTGTAAAATTAGAAAGAAAATAAATGTCATTAAAAATGAAAAAAATCAATCCTGGTAAAATTTAAATCTCAAATTTAACATAACAATACAAAGCTTGGTTCCCCTCCCCAATGCCCCCACCCTCCCAAAAAAAAAGTTTCTAAAAGCTAAGTTTTAGTCTCAGGAGAAATTTTCAGGCTGATTTTGGGACTCTAAATTCCTACTCAGTTTATACATTTTAAAAGAGAGCACCGGTTTCTCAGCACAAAACGAGTAAGTCACTAATAAGTAGTACATTGTTTTCAGCAGATATATTGACAGAAGCAAGGAGTGTGAGCTGAGATTAAAAATCTGTCAACACCAGCCAGGGACTAAAAAATGTAGCCATTGGAAACAATTTGGTATCGGGGTAAACAACTCAAGATATAAAAATCATTGCAGCTCATAAAAACATCGGTATGTCATATCCTGCTACATTAACTGTTTTTCATTGTGATCATAAGTTGCCAAGGCAAGTTAATATTAAAATACCTTACAGGTAAGAGTGAGCAGAGACAAACAGCCACACACACCACCGGTGGCAATATATGACCAAAGCCTTAAAAATACACACACCTTTTGGCCAGGCAGACATCTTAAGAAGTTCATCTTAAAGAGACAAACATGGCAATGTATAAAGAGTTAGCTATGCCAACATTTAAGGCTGACCTTAAATGCCAACATTTAAGGCTTACTTGTTTATAACAGAATATTAGTATTATAAATAATCTAAATGTCAGAAAATAGGACATTGATTCAGTTGGCCACCCAGGTGGCCAAATGCCAGGGAGCCAATAAAAACAAGTAACTGTACAGTTGACAAAGAAATGTGTTTCTAATATATTCTGAATTTGTAAAAAGACTTTAAAAACCAAATAATCCCATTTTTGTTTCAAAATATGTATATAAATATGCACAGGGATGTAATAGACAAATTCCACAGTGTAGGAATCTAGTGGACAATCTCTTTCTTCAACAGATAAAATACAAGGGGAATTTTTTTAAAGAAAGAGAGAAAGGAAGGAGAACCTATAAAGAAAACGAGACAAACATCAAATTACAATGTATGAACCTTATGGACCTTCTTATATTTAAAAATATGTAGGAGACAGAGGGAAAATTTAAATAGAAAATTGGATAATATTGAGGAACTATTATTTTGGGGGGTTTAGTTATGGTATTATGATTGTATTTTTTGAAAGTGTTTTTAGTATTTTAGGTATATAGAGATATTTATGGTTGAAATGATAGACTTCCTAGAATTTGTTTCAAAAGAATACAGGAGAGAGTGGGGAAGTGGATGGAAGTAGACATGAAACACAATTGGCCATGAGTTGATAAGTGCGGAAGCTGGGTGATGGGTACATGAGGATTCAGTATGCAATTCTATTTTTTCACATTTGAAATTATTCATAATTTTTAAATGTTTTAAGTTATGATACAGACTGGATATTTATTATTTATTATTATTTTATTAAGGAATTGTTAACTGATTTAGGTATTTAGCCTAAATCAATATCATAATGATATTATGACTATGTTATTTTTAACCCCTATCTTTTAGAGAAACATACTCAACTATTAAGCAGATTAAAGTTTTTAAATACCAGGCTTCCCTGGTGGCACACTGGTTAAGAATCCGCCTGCCAATGCAAGGGACACGGTTTGAGCCCTGGTCCGGGAAGATCCCACATGCCGTGGAGCAACTAAGCCCGTGCACCACAACTACTGAGCCTGCGCTCTAGAGCCCGCGAGCCACAACTACTGAAGCCCGCGCGCCCTCGAGCCCGTGCTCTGCAACAAGAGAAGCCACTGCAATGAGAAGCCCACGTACTGCTACAAAGTGCAGCCTCCACTCGCCGCAACTAGAGAAAGCCCGTGTGCAGCAACGAAGACCCAATGCAGGGACTTCCCTGGTGGCACAGTGGTTAAGCATCCGCCTGCCAATGCAGGGGACACGGGTTTGAGCCCTGGTCCGGGAAGATCCCACATGCCGCGGAGCAATTAGGCCGTGCGCCACAACTACCGAGACTGCGCTCTAGAGCCCTCGAGCCACAACTACTGAGGCCCGCGCACCTAGAGCCCGTGCTCCGCAACAAGAGAAGCCACCGCAGTGAGAAGCCCGCGCACCGCAACAAGAGAAGCCACCGCAGTGAGAAGCCCGCGCACCACAATAAAGAGTAGCCCCCGCTCGCCGCAACTAGAGAAAGCCCGCGTGCAGCAACGAGGACCCAACACAGCCAAAAATAAATTAAAAAAAAAAAAAAGACCCAATGCAGCCAAAAATAAAATAAATAATTTATTAAAAAAAAATTATTTTTTAAATACCTGTAACCTTTCTGACTCAGTTGTGGGAACATCAAAGCAAACACCCTAAAAGCAAAATGAAAACATTTTTATTTAGATGCATATGAGTTGATTTTTTAAAATATCTGCTTGTAATCTTACATTAGCTAAGAAAAGATTAAGCTTGTCCCATGATTGCCTATAGGATTAAACCAGCTAATATATAATAATGCATGACACAGAATGGCTGCTACTCGTACTTCCTAAATCTAAAAGTAGACCAGTATCTAATAAGAACTGACTACTACTGAGAATCTACAGTATTCTCTAGAAAAGTTTTTGTAGACACTATAATGTTCCATGTCCCTTGTAAAATGACCCGTCTAATAAATTCCTTTAAAAATTTAGTGCCAGAAACTTTCTCTCGTAAAGAGCTGAAATGTTTATCAGATACCGAGAATGAAGTAACCTAAGATGCTTCCTCTTTGGTTTTGGTTGCTGATAAGTTGGAAGTTAATTTAATATTCAAGTATAGCTTTGCACTAAGGACCTTGGTATATTTTCCTTCCCCTCCACATTTTTTCTGAATGTACATATTTGTCTCATACTTGCCACAGATCTTTTTTGAAGGTAAGTAATATTAAATTTGAGAAAGATAACTATTTCCAATAAATGAGCTAATAAATTATAGACTAGAATGAACCTATGTTGCCAAGTGAGATGAATAAATATGACATCTTTTCTCAAAACCATTAGAAGAAATCAGTCACTTATATTACAGATGGTCTTAACTTTGCTATTTCATAATTGTATGAAAATACTTAATTTACTTTATTATCCTCATTAACAATCAATAGCAGGCCACTTAAAAACCAATATTGTGTATTCTCCAAAAAATAGAGCTGTTTAGCTGTTGCAATTATAAGTTACTTAATCTTAGAAAATAAACACACATAACCACATGTAATATGCATACAAAGGCAGAAACTTAGAAAACTCGGATATTAGTCAAATTAAGCAGAATGACTTTACAGCTTTCTAGAGGAATGGGTTACTTAAATAACTCCCCAAATTTACAAGTGGAAACATACTAACACATGGAGAACATCCCATTAGGCTTCAAAAAAAAGAAAGAATCTGCTAGTGTTTATAATCGTGTACGGCAGTTGTCTAGAAAAGCCTACCATATTTCCTTTTAGGAGGCACATTCTGGTAATTTGGGACACGGCATTACTACTCAGCTTTCTGTTAAGTTCTTTCCAAGCACAGCTAATATCCTGTATTTCTTCTGGGCTTTCCAGAGTCATGGTCACAAACCCCTTAAGGAATAAAAGTCACATTATGTTTGGGAAAAAAGCAGCAGCAGCAGGACAATGACATTCTAACTTGACAGCCCTTTTTGACTTAACCATGCACTTCTTATGAGCCAACAGTATAACATGACTGCTAAAAAAATAACTTCTTTGAAACTATATTAATAGAAGACTAATGTTTATAGATAACTGAAAGTACCATTCTTCTATACATTGCTGTAAAGACTACATTTAATTCTAACCATCATGCTTTAAGAGGAAATTAAACAAACTAGAGCATCAGAGAAAAGATAAGGTAGTGGAGAATTAAGGAAATGCTGAAGGAATCAAAGTTGGCTTTGAGTGGAAAAACAAGAGGACATAAACCTCTTTAAACTTCTGAAGGATTATTACATGAGCAAAAATTACTTGTTCTGTAGAACTTCACTGGACAACAAAAGGATCAACATGAAGAAGATACAGGGAGGCAGTCATCTAACAAATATTTGAGCGCCCCCTATGTATGTGCCAGAGATGCTCTAGGTGCTAGAGATTCAGCAGTAAATAGTCCTTTGTCTCATGGAGGTTACATTCTAGTGTGTGTGTGGCAGGGGGTTGGCTTGGCGGCAGTGGATAATGGTGGGAGAGGAGACAGTAAACAAATAAGGAAATAAATATAATGTCAGATAGCAGTAAGAATCATGAAAAAAAAATAAAGCAGGGGAAGAAAATGAAAATAGAGAGTAAAGGGAGGGGTAAGCTATCTTAGACAGTATGATGAGGAAAGACTTCTCTGATACGGTGGTATCTGAGTAGAAACCTGAATGAAATGAAGGAGAGAGCCAAGGTTATTAAAAGGAAAGAACGTTCAAAACAGCACAAATAAGTGTAAAGGCCTTTTGTAGGATTAAGTTTATGTTTGAGTATCAGCAAGTAGGTTAGGGTAGCTGAAAACAAGCAAGGGGAGAGTGATAGGAGATGAGGCCAAAGAGGTAGCAAGGGAAGACCCTACAGGACATTCATGGTAAAGACTGTGGATTTTGGTTTAACCCATAAAAGAAATATCAAACCACTAACACCCTGTTGCTAAGATATTTAGTCAGAGGATAGATCACCCATCTGCCAAAGAGGGATTCTTTTATTAGATAAAAGTTGGGAATAAATTACCTCTCACATACTTCTTAGCTTTAAAAGTCTATCTTCATATTTGCTTAAGAAGTATGGTTTAAATGTTTTCTTGAGAAGTACCTGGTGGGTTATTAGGGATAGGGTGTTTGCTCAGTGCTAAAGTATCACCCCACAGATTACTTACTAATTACAGAGAGCAAAATATACCTTTATAATGGGAATATATGGCTCTGGGTATGGTTTGTTTTGACATCTGATACTGACCCGGCAGGGCGGACAGGTCAGATGGTGTTTTTTACACACACACACACCCACACACACACACAGACACCCTCCACATATACAAGCAATCCTTACTTTGCATGGTGTTGTGTTAGCTGCACAGAGTCTACTTCTCGATTTGCATGGCTCCATGGCAAACAAAATGAGGAACAGGTTCTGGTATGCAAGTTTCAGTTGACAAAGTACTGTGCAAAGTGAAGATAGCCTATATTTCCCTCCAGATAGAGAGATATCTATGGTTCAATTTTAATCCTTCTCAACCACATGCAATTTTCTCACAGATTTCTACCTTATCAGAGGTGATCAAAGAACGTGGTTCAAAACTTGATGCGCCAGAGATGTGGGCTAATGCTGCAGCCAATGCATCCACTGCCCCTTTCTCTTCTATCAGTCTCTCAGCTGATGGTCGGAAAAAATCAACAGCAGCATAAGAAACGGAAGCCAGAGACCTATGGTTTAAAAATAGTAAATTTTCTTGGTCAAGACAAAGGGGAAAAATTAAAGATAAGAGAATGAATGGGAAAAGAGAGAAACGTTTTCATATTTTAATATAATTAAATGTCTGCTGGTAAAACTGGTGATTAAATTTTCTGATATGTGAACTAGGAGAGCTTAAAGATGTATAGCCTAATACAAAAGAAAAAAATCATTCAGCAAGGTCAGAAAGCATACCTGATGGCATCCATGCTTTTAGATTTAACTAAATCCATTGTAGAAGGAACACCTACACGTTTAAAAGTAATTCCCTGAAAATGAAAGAATTACATTAAAGAAAAATGGAAGTCTTTACACTTAATTCCTAAATTAATCTAGTTTGCTGAATTTCCATTTCTTGGACTTAAAGATTTCCAAGCCCTAGCAGACCAAAAGATTTTCTAATAAATCATCAATTACAAATTCTAGAAAGAGAAAAAAAATGTTTTTGAATTGTCTCTTAGTTACAATCATGGAATTTCAGTTGCAAAATAAAGCTGATTTAAAGAAAAGAAAAGGATGCTGTTTATATCAATCAACTTTTTTCTTATTATCCTCATTTTACAAAGTATATGAAATACTGTATGAAAACACACATCATAAAAATAGGAAAAATGTGAAATACCACAAAAACTCCAGACCACAAAAAATGTGTAATTTCTTATAGAAACTGGTTAGTGTACCATTACTCGATATAATCTTAACTATTACACCAAGACAATGTCACAATCATCCGTTTACAATACGCGACTAAGAGGTACTGAAATCACAATGCACTTCTGATTTTAGTATCAAGGGAGAGGTTCAAGGGAAAAATGAGAAAGTCAGCTCTTCTGTCTTCACAATAAAAGCTGTATTAAAACAAAGTCTTGCAGCTAATATAAATTTAGCTCTCCACATGCTTCACATCCAAATGCAGCTTAAACTGAGAAAAGTTATAAAGATCTAATTGTGAGAACAAATACAAAAAGATCTGTTTTCTAAGGCACCATTCAGATAATAAGCCTGAAATAATTTAACTCCACTTACTGCTTTTTGTTCCACATATCTTAGTTGACCTCTTTCTCTTGGTTGATAAAAACATATGCAAATCCCTGTCCGGCCAGCTCTACCTGTGCGTCCAGAGCGATGAATATAGGACTCAACATCCTAGAAATAAAAGAGGTAACTCTTCTTAAAAATCTGGCAAATTAAACAGTCATTCCAGCATCCAAATAATAATAAGAAAAATAACAAAACTACTACTATCAATAATAACATTTTTATTTCAATCCTGTTGCTCTCTTCAACATCCCAAAGAATTTTTATGCTTGAATTCTGCAATAAAGGGGATAGGATTTAAAACCTTTTTATCCACTCCATCCCAGGGTTCTTTACATGGCAACTTTTTATAATTCCCTTGCATGATTCCATGCCTCAAATCCAAATAAAGAGGTTAATCATTTGCAAAGGCACCAGATTCTGATCAATTTAACATCACACTAACAAAAAATGGCTAAGAGCAAGAAAAGATAACATATTTTTCATATATAAGCAACGTCTTAAAAATAAAACAGCAATTTATATAGCTGCTCTTATTTTCTCAAAATCAAATCTCATTTCCTTGAAAATTAAAAACACAATGAGGTATCACGGTATTCCTGTTAGAATGGTCATCATCAAGAAGACAAAAGATAACAAATGCTGCTGTGGAAGTGGAGAAAAGATAACTTTGGGCACTGTTGGTGGGATTGTAAATTGGTACAGTCACTATGGAAAACAGTATGGAGGATCCTCAAAAAATTAAAAATAGAACTACCACATGATCCAGCAATTCCACTTCTGCGTATATATCCAAAGGAAACAAAAACACTAATTCAAAAAGATATCTGCACCCCCATGTTCACAGCAGCATTATTTACAATAGTCAAGACATGGAAACAACCTACATGTCCATCAACAGATGAATGAATAAAAAAGTTATGGTATATGTATGTATATATATACCATATACATATGGAATATTATTCAGCCATAAAAAAGAGGAAATCCTACCATTTGTGACAACATGGCTAGACCTTGAAGGCATTATGCTAAGTGAAATAAATCAGAGAAAGACAAATACTGTATGATCTCACTTATATATGGAATCTAAAAAAAAACCAACAACAACAAACAAAAAACTAAACTCATAGAAACAGAGATCAGACTTGTGGTTACCAGAAGCAGAGGGTGGGGGGAGGGAGAAATGAAGGAAGGTGGTCAAAAGATACAAACGTCCAGTTAAACAATAAGTACTATGGGTGTAATGTACAACATGATGACTATAGCTAACACTGCTATATGATATAGTATAGGAAAGTTGTGAAGAGAGTAAAGTGCAAGAGTTCTCCTCACAAAGAGAGAACACTTTTTTTTACTTTTTACTTTTCTTCTTTTATACCTACATGACGAGAGGGATATTAGCTGAAGCTACTGTGGCAATCAATTCACAACATATGTAAATCAAACCATCATGCTGTATGGCTTAAACTTATACAGGGATGTATGTCAATTATTTTTCAATAAAACTGGGGGGAAATAATCTCCTTTCCTACCTGTGGAGGTGAACTCTGAATCACCAGGTCAACCTCAGGAATGTCCAAACCACGGGCAGCCACATTGGTTGCCACCAAAACTTTAAAACTACCCTCTCTGAAGCCTTTCAGTGTAATTTCTCTTTGTGACTGTGCGATATCGCCATGTAAACACTGGGCATTCTATTTGAAAAAAAAAAAAAGGAAAAGTAAGTGTATAGCACATACTTGCAATTCATAGCACCAAACACCATACAGTCTGTGCTCTTTTTTGTTGCTGTTGTTTTTAAATCTTACCTTCTGATAATTATAAAGATACATGCTTATTGTTTTTAAAAAATCAAACATTACAGAAAAACATTTAACATAAAATGCAAAAGCTTCCCTTAATATCAGCCTCCTAATAATTAACTGCTAACAGTTTGGTGAATATTCCTCCGCATATTATTTTTTAAATACATACACACACACAGACCCCTCACAAATCCTAGCATATAATTTTATGTATTCACCTATAAAAATGGGATCTTACTATATATGTACTGTTTTACAACCTGTTTTATAAATTTTTTATATCTTAGCCATTCTTCTACATCTATAGATATACAGCTACTTAATTTTTTAAAACTATACATGATTTCTTCATATGGCTGCAGTATCTTTTTTTTGGCCATGCCACACAGCTTGCAGGATCTTAGTTCCCTGACCAGGGATTGAACCTGGGCCCTGGCAGTGAAAGCGCCGAGTCCTAACCATTGGACTGCCAGGGAGTTCCCAGTATCATTTATTTTAGCAGTACCCTACTGATTTGGGTAGGATCCAAACTTTCATCTTCAGAAACAATGCTACAACGAATAACCTTGTACTTACAACTGCAGATCCCTTAGTATATTTCAGTAGGTTACATATCTAGAAGTTGAATTTCTGGGTCAAAAATTATAAACATTTAACATTTTAATAGCTATTGCTATTAAATTAAAACTGTATTATAAAAAGAAGTTGTAAACAAACAAACAGAAACCAGACTCACAGACATAAAGAACAGACTTGTGGGTGCCAAGGGGAAGGGGGGGTGGGGGAGGGATGGATTGGGAGGTTGGGGTTAGTCGATGCAAACTATTTCATATAGAATGGATGGACAAAAAGGTCCTACTGCATAGCACAGGGAACTATATTCAATGTCCCGGGATAAACCAAAATGGAAAAGAATATTAAAAAGAACGTATATACATGTATAACTGAGTCACTTTGCTGTACAGCAGAAATTAACACAATATTGTAAATCAACTATACTTCAATTTAAAAAGAAATTGTGCCCATTTACTCTTCAACATTCTATGAGTGTTTATTTCATCTTACCCCCATATATATATATATATACATATATATATATAAAATATATATATATACCGCCCACCTGTATACTATGAATCATTATAATCCTTGTAAATCTAATAGGCAAAAATGATTTCCCAATGTTGTTCTAATTTACATTTCTGTAATTTTCAGTGAAGGTGAACCATTTATACTGGGTTGATCTTCCATGTATGCTGCAAATAATTTCCTAGTATTACAAATAAATTTCCTAGTATTCTTAGCCACTATGAAAAGTTAAAAGTTCATAACAATGATTTAACCCCAACAGTATCTAAACTGCAGCATCTAAGCATAACGCATTCATGAGTGAATTCACTGAGCGCTTGCTATGCTCCAGGTACTATGCCAGGTTCTGGAACAATCATAAAGAAACGACCCTGGGACAGACAAGTTGACAAGTATTTTCAATACAGTATGATATGTGCTATAAGAAGGTGCAGGGTGCTATAGAAATACCTAAGAGGGGAACCTAACTCACTCTAGTTTGAAGGGAAGGCAGCACTGAAGCTGAGACCTGACAGATAACAAGGAACTAGTAGTCAGGTTAAAAAAAGAAAAAAAAGAAAAAAAAAAGGAGGAGGTTAGGGAGTTCCAGGAAGAAGAAATATCACATATAATTAATGTTTCTGGGGAACTACAAATATTTGAGTATTGCTGAAGCACAGAGTTAAAAGGAGAAGTGGTGAGAGATGAGACTGAAAAGGAATATGAATTTTATCCTGAGGACAATATGGAACAATTAAATGATTGTAAGCAGAAAATTTTCATGAACATACTTGTATTCTAGAAGGAATATTCTGGCTACAATGTATAGAATATATTAGACAAGGGCAAGGTAAAAGCTAGGGAGACTCAGATAGCAGACTGTTGTAGAAATTCAGGAGAGATATCAGTGGCCTCATTGAGGCAGTGGCAACGACCATTTATTCATTTAACAAATATGTGGTAATCTACACATCAGGTACTAGGGATAAAAATGGCAAACAAAAATTAAAACTTTCTCTATCCTCATCATCTTGATACTCCGGTTGAGGAAATGGGCATTAATCAAGTAATTAGGCACACAAATAAATTTAGCCAACAAGTGTAACTCAAGATGCATGGGTCTAAGAGGCAAAGGGCGTTTAGAAGAGGACAACCTGACCTAGTTTGGGGCAAGGAAGAATTTACAGAAAAGTACTCTGGACTGATATCTGAAGGATGGGAGCTGCTAGGCAAGACAGACTACAAGTACAAGAGCCCTGTGGTGACAGGAAACATAGCAGGTATGGTGAGAGTGCAAAAATAAGGGAAAAGTGTGATAAGATGAGGCTGGAAAGGTAAGTGGGGGCTAGGCAGTAAATGAATTCAAGAACTATTAGCAGGGACTTCCCTGGTGGCACAGTGGTTAAGAATCCACCTGCCAATGCAGGGGACACAGGTTCGATCCCTGGTCCAGGAAGATCCCACATGCTGCAGAGCAACTAAGCCCGTGCACCACAACTACTGAAGCCCACGCGCCCTAGAGCCCATGCGCCACAACTACTGAGCCCACGTGCCGCAACTACTGAAGCCTGCGTGCCTAGAACCCATGCTCCACAACAAGAGAAGCCACCGCCATGAGAAGCCCGCACACCACCACAAAGAGTAGCCCCTGCTCGCCGCAACTAGAGAAAGCCTGTGCACAGCAACAAAGACCCAACACAGCCAAAAAAAAGAAAAAAGAAAAAAATAAATATTAGTATATGAAATTGGGAGGACTTGGTGAAGGGAGTGGAAATGAGGTATAAGGGAAAGAACCATATATATGACTCCCAGATTTTGACCTCCTGCAACAGAAGTAGGGAAGAAATGGACCATTTTAAACCATAGGAAATAGAATCTAAAATACTTTGTAGTTACCTGGATGGCAAAAGGAAGGAAAAGAAGTCAAGGGTGATATGTAGATTTCTGGCTCGAACTATGGGTATCATTCAACAACAGGGAATGCTGGAGACAGAGTGGGTATAAGTGTATAAAAGAGAATGAACTCAATTTTAGGTACACAGTGGGTTGGGGTGTCTGTGGCCAGTATGATAAACACAAGTCTAGATTCTGGAGACAGAGCTAACCTGGAAAAAGATTTGGACATCATCAGCATATACACAATGACTGGAACCACAGGAGTGATTAGATATATTTATCTATACACATCTCTATACTTCTATATTTCTACACTTATTGACTGCTTATTATAAAAGCACTATACTAAATACTTTAAATGATTTTATTTAAGTCTTAAAAGTATAAAAAAATTTTTAATACCACTTTTTTTTAAAGATTTATTTATTTATTTATTTATTTATTTATTTATTTATTTATTTATTTATGGCTGCGTCGGGTCTTAGTTACAGCAGGCAGGATCTCCATTGAAGCATGCGGGATCTTTCGTTGCGGCACACGGGCCTCTCTCTAGTTGTGGCATGCAGGTTTTTCTCTTCTCTAGTTGTGGCACGTGAGTTCCAGGGCACGTGGGTTCCAGAGCGCGTGGGCTCTGTAGTTTGCGGTGTGCAGGATCTCTAGTTGGGGCATGCGAGCTCAGTAATTGAGGCGCGCGGGCTTAGCTGCCCTGCAGCATGTGTGATCTTAGTTCCCTGACCAGGGATGGAACCTGTGTCCCCTGCACTGGAAGGCGAATTCTTTACCACTGGACCACCAGGTAAGTCCCTAATACCACTTTTTAAAGAGGAAACATGGGCACTGAAATAGGAAGTTATTTGCCCAAGGTTATACAGCTAGTAAGTAACACAACTGGGATTTAAATCCAGATCTGGGAACTTCCCCGGTGGTCCAGCAGCTAAGACTCCGCGTTCCCAATGCAGGGGGCTCAGGTTCAATCCCTGGTCGGGGAACTAGATCCTGCACGCATCCCGCACGCCGCAACTAAGAGTTCACATGCTACAACTAAAAAAGATCCTGCGTGCCACAAGTAAGACCCGGTGCAGCCAAATAAATAGATAAATATTAAAAAAAAAAGAGTTAAAAGAAAAAAAAATCTTGATCTGTCAGACTCCAAAGTGCAACTAATCACTATGCTCAGAAAGAATATGTTAAGTGAGAAGAAACAATTACAGAGGTTAGAACTCTGAGGAACGCCAATATTTAAAGTACAAGTAAGGGACTTCCCTGGTGGTGCAGTGGTTAAGAATCCACCTGCCAGTGCAAGGGACAGAGGTTTGAGCCCTGGTCCAGGAAGATCCCACATGCTGCGGAGCAACTAAGCCTGTGCGCCACAACTACTGAGCCTGCGCTCTAGCGCCTGTGAGCCACAACTACTGAGCCTGCGTGCTGCAACTACTGAAACCTGCATGCCTAGAGCCAGTGCTCCACAACAACAGAAGCCACCACAATGAGAAGCCTGTGCACCACAATGAACAGTAGCCCCCACTTGACGCAACTAGAGAAAGCCTGTGCGCAGCAACGAAGATCCAGTGCAGCTAAAAATAAAAATAAATAAATAAATTTATTTTAAAAAAAAACACAATAATAATCCTTTTCCTTTAGAGATACGTACCCAAATATTTATGGGCATAATAACATGTTATCTAGGGTTTGCATCAGGATAATTCAGGAGCGAGAAGTGAGTGGGCATTTGGATGAAATAAAATAATTGTTGCAGCTGGAAAATGAACACATCATTACACTGCCAACTTCTGTGTATGTCTTGTATAAGTTTGAAATTTTCTACTATAAAAAGTTAACAGAAAAAAAAACATGGATTTAGTGTTCTGATCCATTCATTCAATAAATATTTGTGATTCTTCTTATACACAACTCTAAAATATTACCCACTCTTACCCACAGAAACTCATTTTGTTTCACTCTTTGTATTTTCAAGATCACATCTGCAAAGTTTTAAGAAAACTTCTGATGAAAACGGATAGAATTCTATCCTGACTTAACAGATCATGAGAGGCTGGCTATAAATTCTTTCTGAATGAGACTCAATTCCAAGAATGACTATCAAACCTAGTCCACAAAGGACATGATTTTTTTTTTGCTCAGTGATTCATACCTATAATCTCAATTAGAGAAAGCATGAAAAAAGACCTACCTGTTTTATGTGTGGATTCATGGCCATTTCAGTTACATTCTTTTTTGTCTCACAGAAGATAATAGCCCTTCCTTCAGACCCACTGTAGACTTGAAGGACATCTCCAATAACTGCTGGCCTCTGAGACCAATGGCACTGGATGGCCAGATGCTTTGAAGAAAGAAAATATCAAATATCTGCTTCATTAAAATTATTGAAAAAGATTTCTCTTGGACATTTTTTTTTCTATTTGTTCAAGAATTGGCCTTCCTGGAAGACAATAAGATGATTCTCCCCAACCCCATTTGAAAACAGCCATCAGTAGGTGAAAGGATAAGCAAATTGTAGTATACTTATACAGTGGAATACTGTTCAGTGATTAAAAGGAACCAACTACTGATCTATGCAACAATATGGATGAATCTCAAAACATATGCTAGGTGAATGAAGCCTTACAGAAAAAGAGTATACACAATATGATTCCATTTGTCTGAAGCTCTAAGACAGGCAAAACTAATCTATAATCTATGATGGAAAAAAAGCAGAACAGTAGTTGCCTCTGAACGGGGACTGGGCAGGGGCACGGGTGAACTTTCTGTGATCATGGTAATATTCTTTGTTTTGATAGGGGTTTGGGTTACACACATGTATGAATTTGTCAAAACGAAGCAAATGCACACTTAAAATTTTGCATTCTGTTGTATGTAAATCTTATCTAAAAAATTGTAAATATTAGGTGGATGAACATTGCAAACATTATGCTACATGAAAGAAGCCCGACACAAAAAAGCCACATGTTGTAATGATTACATTTATATGAAATAACCAGAAGAGGTAAATCCATCGAGACAGAAAGCAGATTGATGGTTGCCAGGGGCTAGGAGAAGGGGGGAATAGGGAGTAAATGCTTAATAATTACAAGATTTCCTTTTTGGGTAATGAAGCGTTTTGGAAGTAGATAGACGCAATGGTTGTATAACACTGTGAATGAACTAAATGACACTGAATTGTACACTTCAAAGTGGTTAATTTTAGTTATGTGAACTTTACTTCAATAAAAAAATTGTAAATATTGAACTCTAGCTAAAGATATGCACACTAAAATATTTATGGGGAATTATACTGATTTCTGCAATTTGAAATAAATAAAAAAATAAGATGGATATAGGGATGAGTAGATATGCAATAAAGCAAATATAGCAAAATATTAATGGCAGAATCTAGCTGGTGGGCATATGCGTGTTCACTGTAAAATTCTCTCAACTTTTCAGCGTGTTTGAAATCTTCATGATAAAATGTTGGGGAAAAAGTATACTGTAACATTTTAAATCTGTGCATTTTAACATATTATATCTCAATAACATTGTTTAAAACAACTAATTACATAACACATGGAAAACAGAGATAAGCACAAAGAAGAAAACTAAGAATCATTTGTACCAGCTATGTCAAAGTCTTGCTTCTTCCTCCCCACCTCTCAAAGATAAAAATAAAAAAGATCCTGAATCTGATCGAGCCTCACAATCTACCATCAACTCACAGGAAAATGAAAACAGAGGAACATGTTAACTAACACCACAGCGTTGCAAATCAGCAAAATTGAGACTATGGGAAACTTGTAAGACAAATGATCAGTTCTTTTCAATAAAAAATTGCAAAGAAAAAAAGGGACAGAGGAACCTGTATTTTAAAGGATTTAACAGATGAATGGATAAAGAAGATGTGGGGTATACATACAATGGAATATTACTCAGCCATCAATAAGAAAATGAAACCTTGCCATTTTTGACTACCTGGATGAATCTAGAAAGTAAGCTAGACAGAGAAAGACAAATACTGTATGATCTCACTTATATGTGGAATCCTAAAAAACAAAACAAAACAAAATGAAAACAGACACACAGATACAGAGTACAAAATGGTGGTTGTCAAAGTGCAGGCGGGGGAGGCGGGGACCTGAAACAGGTAAAGGGGATTGACAGGTACAAACTTCTAGTTATAAAATACGCCACAGGGATGCAATATACAGCATAAGGAATACGGTCAAAAATATTGCAACAACTTTGTATGGGAACAGATGGTTATTAGACTTATTATGGTGATCATTTCACAATATATGCAAATATCAAATCACTATGCAGTACACCTGAAACTAACAAAATAGTGTACATCAACTATATTTCAATTAAAAAAAAAGATGGTGAATAAACGTTCAACACATGGATAAAAAAAGACTTAAGACATATAAATTAGTAGCAATATAAGGATCTTATTTGAATCCATACTCAAACAACCTATTTACAAAAAAAAGACAACTAGGGTAATGTGAACACTAGATATTTAAAGATATTAAAAAATTGGTTTTTTTTACTATGATGGTAACTTTGTGGTTTTTTGTTTGTTTTTAAAGAGCGCTTGTTCTTTTAAAAATATATATAATTATACGAAAATGAAATGATGACTGGACTGCTTCAAATGTAGGGATTAAAGAATGTATGGGGGTATAGAAAAGATCAGTGTTAAAGCCTGGTGATGGGCACATCAGATCCTTTGTACTATTCAACTTTTGTACGTGTTTGAAAGTGTCCTTAATAAACTTTTCTCTTTCTTTTCTTTTCTTTTTTTAATTTATTTTGGCTGCACTAGGTCTTAGTTGCGGCATGCGGGATCTTCGTTGCAACATGCGGGCTCTTAGTTGCTGCATGCATGCGGGATCTAGTTCCCCGACCAGGGATCGAACCCAAGCCCCCTGCATTGGGAGTGCACAATCTTACCCACCAGACTACCAGTGAAGTCCCATTAATAAACTTTTCTTCACTGATACATTTTATGTTCTTAATGTAAAACTTGCAGCCATTATAAAATATACAAAAGCTTCCTTTGACCATCCATACTATAAAAGTCCTCTTTCCCAGAAGTAATCATTATTATTAGTTTGATGTTTATCCTTCCCACCTATCTTTGTACATAAATACCTAAAGAATCCATTTAGGATTATTTGTGTATTTTTTAAAATAGTATGATTCGGTACTTATCATTTTATAATCTGGTTTTTATCAGTCAAATACATTCTTTTTAACCATTACATTGTATTTATAGATTATACTCTTGTTCATCTGGACTATTTTTATTTACATACACATATATGTACATCTGTCAAATGTAAAAGTGACATATATGGTACATACCTGTCAAAATAATGCAAATACTACCTTTCTTTTTTTAAAAAAAATACTATATGTTTAAATTTTCATGGAGTCAAAATTATAAACCTTTTCCTTTATGGTGCCTTCTTCTGTCTTTATGTTTAGAAAAGCCTTCCCTTTCCTCAAATCAAATAACTGTTGACCTACAATCTGCTGTAAATTATTTTATGGCTTAATTTTTTTAAATCTTTGGGAGTATTTTTGGTATACGGTATGAAATGAGGATCTTTTTTCCACCTAAGCTTTAACAAATTATCCCAACACCAGCAAATTGAGATGAATTACTTCGTTTTTCACATTCTACATACTTTAAGTCTGTCTCTATGGATGCCTGTGTATCTCCTGTTAGGACTTGCTTGTTCACAAACTTTCTTCCCCCTATTTATTTTATTCTGCTCCTGAGTCTCAGACTATAGAAATACATAGGTATCTCATTGACTAAGGGTAAAAAAGAGATATTTGGCCTGAACTGGTACCCAAAACATAAGTTTAGCTTCAACAAATTTCAAAATATCAACTAAAAGCTAAAATCTATCACACTGGAAAGCTACTTACTTCCACAGTAGTTGCAGCCTTTTGAGTCATTTTCCCAACAAGGTCAACCTGTTCATATCTGGATTTCATGTATTTTTTTGCAACTTTGTATACCCACTGTGGGCAAGTTGCAGAAAAAAGTAACGTCTGAGGATTGTCTTCAGAATCTTAAATAAACAAAAAGAATTCAAATGCTTTCTTAATTTCTTAATATCCCACAATGTAGTCAGCTCTTAAAAATCCCCCCAAACTTCAAAGAAATAATGAAAAATTCAAAACTTGGGGTGAATTTTGAACATATAGACTTTACTGCAATTATCAAAACTTTCAACTTTCAAAACTGAGGGAAAGTATCAATATGAAGAAAACTGAACCTAGAAGGAAGATGAGAATTTAAGAAGTAACAACGAGCAAAGAAATGAGTAAAATGAGTTAGTAAAACTACTTACTATAAAATAATACATGGAAGAAAGCACAGAAAGCTAAGAAAATGGTTAAAGTATGCTATTGTACTTTCTTGTTCAGGAAGAAAACAGATACCAAATACCTTTAGTTTTGTTAGAACACTGGGGACAATGTATTAAAAATCATAAAATAAAAAATTCATAAGCTTTTAGATAAGAAAACAATTGCTAATGTGCTTATTCTGAATTAGGATATACCAGTTTTGTAGGATTCGTGGATAATATCTTCAACTTGTTCAGCAAAACCTAAATCTAACATTTGATCCACTTCATCCAGCACAACGTGGCGCAGTTTAGAAAGATCTAATCGGCCGCTCTGCAGATGATCTTTGATACGGCCAGGGGTCCCAACCAAGATGTCAATACCATTTCGAATATGATTAACTGTGGGAGGAGAGAAATATCAATAATACGTAAAAATTCAAACGTAGATTTTAGATTTGAGTAGCAAATAGATCTTTGTGCTGCCATCATACATATTTACTCACTTTGGCTTTGATATGATGTTCCACCATAAAAACACGCCACACTGAGTTTCCTAGTTATATCTTTGAAGTCTTTGGCTACTTGGTTTGCCAGTTCCCTTGTAGGAGCCAAAACAAGTACCTGAGCAAAAGTTTTAAGAAACAAAAAGATAAGTTTCTGTAGATCTCTAAGTTCAAACTGAGAAGACTATTTTTTAAGGTGCATTTAAAACTAGGAATCTCATCATTAATGTCATAGTATTTAAAGACAGAGCACAAATAACAACAACAAGAACAGCTTATGTTTATTATATCCTCCCTTACTTCCTTAAGGTCTCTTTTCAAAAGTCACTTTCTCAATGAAGTTCCTAACCCTCTTTTCATATCCTCCCAACCGTGCTTAACTGTTTCTCCTTAGCACTTATACCATATAAAATATTTATATTCTACTGATTTGCTCATTGTCTGCCTCACCCACTAAAATGTAAGCTCCATGAAGACAGGGATTTATGCCTGTTTGAGTTACTATTCAATATATTCCCTGAACTTCAAACAGTGCCTGGCACAGAATAGATACTCAAAAAATATTTGTTGAATAAGTGAATGAACGAATGAATGCCCAATATGTGCCATTCTTTAAAAAGAAATAGTTCAATTTATTTGTTAAGTAGAATATGAAACCGAATTTGTAGCTAGTATCAGAGAATGGACTTAACTGTTTGGTGTTTAATGAGAGCAGCTTCTTCTACACAGGATCCCAAGAGACTTACCAAAAAGGGGCAAAGCCCCTTATTAAGCAAATAAAACTCATGTTTCAAACAGGTTATACAAAAATTGATTTACCTCTATTTCTCTTTTTTTGATATTTAGAAAGTGCAGATTTAACAAAAGGTAGCCATAAACTTTCTATGTACAATGCCGATTATAACTCTGCAAACAACAATAGTGCTTTACACGAATTATTTAATTTGATCCTCACAAAAACCCAATGAGGTGGCATTATTTTCCCAATTTTACAAATGAGGAACATGAGTCTTAGAGAAGTTGAGTCTTGTCCAAGATCAAGTAGCTAGAAGTGGTGGAGCTGGAATCTCCAGTAATGTCCTTCTAGCATAAAAGCTTTTTAAAGGCAGTGTTGGGACTGTGTCCTATTTCTATTACTTTCAGAATTCCTAATTTCACCTAAGAAACAGAACTCTCTAAAAAAGATTTGTCCTATTCCAAGACCACTATCATTTAATTACATTCATACAGGTGAATTTACTTTCACACTGTAATAATATTTAGGAGTCTCAAAGAACAAATTACTTTTAGCCACATATCTGTTCAAATTTTGATACTGATTCTTTCTTGTTTTTGGCCGCACTGCACAGCATGCGGGATCTTAGTTCCACAACCAGGGATGGAACCCGTGCCCCCTGCAGTGGAAGTGTGGAGTCTTAACCACTGGACCATCAGGGAAGTCCCAATACTGATTTTTTTCTTCTTCACGTTTATGAACCTGAAAGTGAACATAGGTTCTAAAAGGGTCAAATTTTAGGCTAAAATTTCACTAGGTCCTCTCTGTTCTTTACTATTGATAAATTAAGACAGATCTCCAGTACTCCAACAACACAGGGAGTAGCAGTATCATTTCTATAATACTCTTAAAGTCAATCAGTAAAATAAATATTATTTACTGAATGACCAAATAAATAAATACCTCTTCAGCAAAATCACTGTTTAAAAGCAAAGGTCAGAACTGAAAAAAGAGAAGAAAAAGGTCACTAAATATACTAACCGTAAATACTCCTAAAATTAGATATGCTGGCTTCATAATATACAGTTATCAAAGACATCTATGCATCCATACACATTACATTCATATGCAATAACTCACTTTAGCTTTACTTGAGATTTATCTTAAAAATCAAATTTTTGCTTTAGGACCCAAATTTTTACTTTATGCCCCAGGACTGACTAACTTTTCTATCTTTGGGGTACTTGAACTTAAGACCAGTATATTGTGGTTTGTTTTTTTATTTTTTTGGTCACATTGTGCAGCTTGCAGGATCTTAGTTCCCAGATTCAATCCCTGCTTAGAGATTGAACCCGGGCCACGGCAGTGAAAGCGTCGAGTCCTAACCACTGGACCACCAGGGCATTCCCAAGACCAGTATACTCTTTCTTTCTCTTTCCATTAGAGTAATGTTTAAACCTTTTACTCCCTATAATGGTTACCTTTGGTGAGCGGCTTTTTTTAATTGTCTCTTGATTTCTTTGGAGTCTTTCAATCAAGGGGATGGCAAAAGAGAATGTCTTTCCTGTTCCTGTCCGTGCTTGAGCAATTAAATCTTTTCCTTCATATACAGGACCAAAAGTCTTAACTTGAATAGGAAAGAGATATGTTACCCCTCGACCTGTAAAATGAGATTTCATTGAAATATTTACCTAAGATCAGCATTAGGAAAAAATACATTTATTTGAAAATAACATTCCTGATTCATCCACGTGTGCCTAAAGATACATCACCTAACAACATTTATAGTTATTCCTACCCCAAAGAGGAATTATTTAAAAATTGGTCTGAGGGACTTCCCTGGTGGCGCAGTGGTTAAGAATCCGCCTGCCAATGCAGGGGACACGGATTCGAGCCCTGGTCCGGGAAGATCCCACATGCCGCGGAGCAACTAAGCCTGTGCGCCACAACTACTGAGCCTGCGGTCTAGGGCCCACGAGCCACAACCACTGAAGCCCACGCGCCTAGAGCCCGTGCTCTGCAACAAGAGAAGCCACCACAATGAGAAGCCGCCACACCCGCATGCATCAACAAAGACCCAACACAGCCAAAAATAAATAAATTTATTAAAAAAAAAAAATTGGCCTGAACTTTTGAAAAATACATATAATTCTTTAAAGTTAAAAACCGAACCGAATACCAAAAAAATGATGTAGAAATAACTGCAATTATAAAAGCTATTTCCCTATGCTTTGTATAGTCTCCTTGTGGTCAGAAAAGGCACAAGAGTTTTCTAAAACCTAGTTTTAGATTTTCAATTGCATATCCATTAAAATTCATTGTACCTTTCAGAAGCTTTATAGTCTCTTCAGAAATAGGGAAATTGGAGAAGGCTCCTTCTTTCTGTTCATGTGTTAGGGTCTGTCAAAATGAAGTCAAAGATCTAACTGATATAGTTCATATCCGACCAGGTATTTAGAATCTTTCACTCATTTACTGCTTTTAGTTCTACTAAATGAGCTAACAAATCAACTTTAGTTAGTATTTGCAAAAACTGTATAGATTAACTTACAAGATACATTAGTGGGAAATTCTTTTAATTTCAAAAGTACCTCTTTAAATAACAAGCTTACTTAATACACTTTCCCATAATACATTTAAAAATGATTAATTCACACATAAAACTCTTTAGAAATACATTTACTACATAGATCAAAATATAATTCCACTTGACTGAAGGTATTACAAAAGAGGTATTCAAAAATCTAAATCATATTCACAGATATAGATAATATTAATTATGAAGATTAACACAAGCCTATAAACCTGCCCCAAAAGAAGCTAAGCAATGAGGAAAGTAAATTGTTTCTAAAACTAAAAGTTAAATAAGTTGTTCTATGAATCTAAAAAGCATTTTTTAGGTCACTAATACAAGGAAAAGTTCCTGTAAGCTTGAAAATTCCTCAAACATATATAGAGGTTAGCATGACATTGTCATTTAACATCTATTGAAAACTTTGTGTACTCATCAATGCATATATAGAACAAAGACAATATATCTACTTAAAAACTTTATTATTGGTTGTTTAAAGAAGGTAGTTCCAAAACCACACACCATAACAAGTTTCAAACTAAGAACCAGATAAAAGACATAACATCAAATTCAAATTTAATCCATTTAAGCAAACCTCAATGTTATCTTTTTAAGATTAAAAGAAAAAAATTTTATTAGAAAAGTACACATTTTCATTGCAGAAATTTTAGAAACCACATATTAAAAGAAAGAAATTGTAAAATTATCTACAATCCAATCAGCTAAAGACACATTTGAAACACACACTGATCTAGGCACATATACATTTCTAAATGAAATAAAATCATATGTATATACTATTTTGTAATCTTTTTTTTTTTCATTTAATAAGATAGACTGAATACCTTTCTAACATATCTATGTCCTTTAAGATCAATGCATTCTATTACATAGGTATAGCATATTTTATCAAACCAATTGCCTACTATCAGACATTTAGGATGTTTAAATTTTTCGCTATTACCAACATCACTGTGATAAGATACTGATTCATACACCTCTGCACACCTCGTGATAATCTCCTTAGGAGGATAAATTCCTAGAAGTAGAACTCCTGAACCCTAACGTAATCTAAACAAAATAATAAACAGTTAAGCTTATTACAATACAGAGCACTATAGCAGGCAAAATCCCAACAGAGCAAGTACACTCTGCTGCTCAGCAATACAGATTTGTAGGGCCTTATTTAGAACAACTCTTTAACATATGTGCTTCCTGACAAATAGCAAACTCACAAATAAAAAAACACCATATTGTAAAGCAAGGATTCAACATTTTTTCTCAAAGTTCCCCAAAGATTACTCATTAAATTAAGCTCAAATGTATTTAACAGCAACTATCAGATTTTTTAAATGTAAAGAATTATTAAATACCAAGAGCTTTTAAGAATATCAAAGTTGTTTTTTGCTTAAGAGCTGAGTAATTTAATGACAATTTGTAATGCCCAGATAAACCTATGAACTCTACTAGAGGAAAAGTGCAAGAACAAATTGAGTAAATTCTGTGCAAAAATATACCTACTCTAACAGATACTGGCAAAAGTAATGAGTCCAGGAATGAAGATTCTATACTAAGCATGTTTTCTATACCTCCCAAAAAATTAATACCCAGGAGAACAAATTTCTTCGGATCATTTTTATATGTTTCATTTCTGTTTTAAAAAAGCAAACAGGGCTTCCCTGGTGGCGCAGTGGTTGGGAATCTGCCTGCCAATGTAGGGGACGCGGGTTCGGGCCCTGGTCTGGGAAGATCCCACATGCCGCGGAGCAACTACGCCCGTGAGCCACAATTGCTGAGCCTGCGCGTCTGGAGCCTGTGCTCCGCAACAAGAGAGGCCGCTACAGTGAGAGGCCCGCGCACCATGATGAGGAGTGGCCCCCACTTGCCGCAACTGGAGAGAGCCCTCGCGCAGAGGCGAAGACCCAACACAGCCATAAATGAATGAATAAATAAATAAATGAATAAAAAAAAAAAAAAAAAAAATTAAAAAAAAAAAAAAGACAACCCAATTTTTAAAAAAAAAAAAAAAAAAAAAGAAAAAAGCAAACAGCTTTAAGATTGAGTTACAGTAAGACCTAAAAATCATTGAAAGTTGCTATTGTTACAGAAGTACAAGAAACAGAAGGCAAAATATACAAAGTCAAGAGGCCTTTATGTACCCTGTTTCAGAAAGTCAGAATTTAATTCATGAGTAATGATGAGGACTGAAATAACCATAAGAGAGGCAAGTAGGTGACCATCAATAAGCAATTTGGAAAATCTATTTAGGAACCCAAATGTACACGAAAGGTTTAAACTTGACCAAGTCCCCCCCGCACCAACCTCTTACCAAGAAAAAGGCAATATAATGAAAGAAACAAAAGACAAAGGGGAAAAGGCTCAGGTTTCAGCTGTATAGACTCCCCAGTCCAACTGAGAGTACTGGACACTAAGCAGGAAATATTATAGAATCAATTCTAATTAGTCTAAAAAATCAAATTATCCTGTATTTCAAGGATAATGTCAAATGCAAAACAAAAAGTATCCATACCTCTTCTAGTTTATTATCACTTGATTTATGAGTAGAACTATCTAAGGATGACACTCGCTTTGATTTTTTTTCATATTCATCAATATCTCCATTTGACAGATCTTTTCTTCTTGACTTACGAGATTTAGAAAATTCATCTGAAAGTCTATGACATCCTTCCTCAGTGTCACCATTTAGCTTCTCTTTCGTTTTAGCTTTTTTGGGTTTGGGAGCATCCAGGTCATCTGCAACACCATTTTCTCTTGTTTCTGATTTCTCATCTGAGTCATAATGGTGCCTTGACTTCCTTCTATCACTCTGTGGCAAAACAAAGAAGCAGTGACAAGAGGGTGACAAGAGGGTCACAAGGTTTGCTTTGCTTTTAAGACTCTAGAGAAGTTAGAGTATGACTCCCTCAACCAGCAAAGCTCAATCTACCGTAATCTTGAAAAGGTACCTGGTAGAAATCCAGACTGGTTGCTAATGCCAAGCCTAAGCTTTACCTATTGCTTTCTTTCTCAACCCAAATCTTGCACTCTTAAGACCTGGCCTCTAGTCCCTCTCTAATCCCATTATAACATTTAAGGGAAACTGAAATAGCTTCTTTTCAGTAAAAGAATGAGAACTCAAGATTTATAAATTAAAAAACAAGCAAAAACTTCTAATATCTCCAAGAAAAAAATTAATATTTTATTGAGTACCTACCCAGCATTGTGTAATATGTTTTCGGCTTATCTTGTTTAAATCTTCATAACAACCCTATAAGGGAAGTACAGGTCCGTAATCCCTTATCCAAAATTCCAATATCCATAAAGCTCTGAAAACCGAAAGTTTTTTTGTAACTTATTTGGAGACAAAACCTTACCTGACCTGAACTCATTTCGTGGCAAAATTTGACTTCAACTAATGTGAGACTACTGTAATCTTTATTTATTCCACTTAGTATGAATATTCACATTTAACGTTAAGGTGTTTGATTATAGGTTCGGGGCCCCAAACCCTACAAGGGTGTTACCCTTTTAAAAATCCCCAGAATTCTGAATTCGACAACATATCTAGCCCCAAGGATTTTGGATAAGGGATAGCGAACCTGTATCACCTTTGCCATTTTACAGACGAGGAAACAAGTTCTTAGAAATAAGTAACTTGCCAAAGACCCACATATGGGATTTCTTGCAAGTGAAAGTGCTAGAAATCAAGCCCTGTTTGACTTGAAAACCCATGCTCTTTTCACATCATGCTTCCTCCCTGAACTTTGATAAACAGGTTAAAGAAAAGCCCAATTGTTATACTCCTATGGAAGGACAACTACATTAGTAATCCCAGAAAATTCTTTAAAGTTTTAAAAATTTAGTTAATAGAACTTAAAAAAGGGGGGAGGGGGTGGCTTTCTGCAACTTTAGTTTTGAAATGCCAACTTTTGTTTTAATATTTGCAGACAGCAAGAAATGATTTGGAAATTTAGCACTTCAAAATTACTTGGGCAAATGTTCAAAATAAGTTACATGGAAGTGTTCAAAATAAATTAGATGGTAGTGACTAGTCTTGGTAAGAACTACCAGCACCAAAATTTTCACCATGATTTACACAGTTTCTACAGAATACTTTCACATACAATTTTCTCATCCATGAAATAAGAGTTGCTATGAAAACTGAATAACATATTTGAAAATGCTTTGTAAACATTAGAGTTTTACATTAATATAAGTTATAGTTATATGTTACACCATTTGATCTTTAGTTAACTGAACTATCCCACATCTCCCCAAACCAATAGATTCTTCTATAGAAAAACAAGATTATTTATACAGCAAGCCTCAGGGTTTGAATTGCTCCTGGGCCCTGCACTTCAGGGAGATGAAGCAAGGTAAAATGAGACCTCTAGGTTCAAGCCCAGCAATAACCCAAGGTGATGAAATACATTGTTGCATATCAGATCCACAGTGCTGGACACTCTCTACCTTCTTGGCTTCCACAGCACACTATATTCCCTCCTTACCCTCTTACCTCTGTCTTCTTCAATGTCTCCTCTCCCTTCTCCTTCTGTGGATGCTCCTTAAGTCTCTGTTCTCTATGTACACTTTCATACCATTTTCATGGCTTCAACATACACTTCCAGGCTTCCTTCCTAACCTGCACTCCAGTTCTGAGAACCTAAGGCCCAGCTTCATATCTTAACACATCCAAAACCAGTTACCTTCATCTGGATGCCAGACCACTATTTGAATGCTCTATTTCTATTAGTTGGTACTCCAATCTGTTTCCAAATCTTTAGTTATCTTTCATAATGAAAGGAAAATCAACAAGTACCTCTGGAGAAACTAACGTGAAAGCCACTAATTCACAAGGATATAGTGAAATGCAAGCATGGACAAAGATATGGTCATTTCCCTCAAGGATCTTTGGGAAATACTTGGGAAAGATACACTCAGGAAGAATGAGCTAACTTTACAAGGAAGGGCATAATAAATGCCAATCAAATGATAAAGATAGCACTCGAACAAGACTTCAAGGGGGAATGAGATTACTGTATGTGTACACTGGATTGGTTATAAAAGGCATAAACTAAACCTTGACAGATGTATAGGATATGGATGCAGAAGGAGGAACAAGTATTTTAGAAGGAGCAAAAATTAACATAACTGCTTGGTGATTCCACTTACATGAGTTATCTACAGCAGTCAAATTCATAGAGACAGAAAGGAGAATGGTAGTTGCCAGGGGCTGGGGAGAGAGGGCAACCGAGGAGTTGGTGTTTAATGGGCACAGAGCTTCAGTCTGGGAGAATGAAAAGTTCTGGAGATGAATGAATATGATGTCTGCAGACCAATGTGAGTGTACTTAATGCTACAAAAATGTATACTTTAAAATGGTTAAAATGGTAAATTTTATGGTATGTGTATTTTACCACAATAAAAAATAATAACTGCTTGGCTAAAATGGCAAGTTTACCTTGGTGATAAGGTCAGAAGGGTAGGTTCTGCTCTCTGGGACTACAGAGAATATTTTCATTCTTTTGTCAAATGTCAGCCTTCAAACACTGCTTCCTTACTCTCCAAGCTCTGTTTTCTTTTCTCTAAGTCTCTTTCTTCTTTTGAGGGATGGGGCAGGAAGTCTCTACAACTCTTCTAACAGGCTCCTTGAGGGCAAGGACCTTCTTGGTGCCCAGCAAAGAGTCTGGCATAAATTAGGCTCCACAAACATTTGTGAATTGAATGAAAATACTAACAGAAAAGGCTATTACTAATACAACCCACGCGATCTCCATCACAGCCAAATCCTGGCAATTTTGGCTGTGACACTTTTCCTCAATCCTCTACTGACCCGTTATCGAGGTTTGTAAATCTAAGATCGCTTTCCCCAAGATTCTCGCATACAGGACAGAATGACGGAGAAGTTACACATATTCAAGGCAATCTTTTTTCTTAATCATCTTCTAAGACGGCCAACGAGAACCAAATGACAGGCCTCGCTGCTTAAGAAGAGGACAGAAAGAACAGATTCCGCGATGAGAACTTGAGTCTGCCCATCTCGTAGGCGCCGACGGGAAGGACGGGGACCACGGGAGGCCGGGCCCAAGCCCAGTGCTGCCCTTCTCCAGGTTAGGGGTGTGGAGGTAGTAATGGTCCCGGAGCGACCTCCCGGGGACGAGGGTGGCGCGAGGAGAGGCCCTCGGATGCTCCGGCCGGGTTGTGACAGGCCATCAGGTAGACAAGACTCCCCTCCCCGCCCAAGCCGGCGCAGCCCAAAAGGAGGCGCGGCCCATCCTCAGCGCACCTTTTGCCTCTCCTTCCTCTGGCTCTCGGTCTCCTCCAAAGGTGCCTCCAGCTCCATAATGTCCCCCCAGAGGAGTTTCCCAGGCATCATTCGCCGCCACCGCTGCCGCCGCCTCCCTCTGGGAACGGCGGCCACAACCACCTATGGGTAGCGACACGATGAAAGGAAGCGGGGGCAGGGCGGCCTCCCAGCCAAGGCCGTGCGTCACTTCCGGGACACGCACCGCACGGCGGGGGAAAATAATCCCGGATACTCTCCGTTTAAACTCTTTCCTTGCGACTCAGTCTCCCAGCCAATGAATGCGAGGAGTCTCGATTGGCTCACCCTTCTTCTGAAATGATTGGCTTCTAGAGTAAAACCCTGACCAATCTCCATAAAGGAGACGCGAACTGATTAGCATAAAATGTTCGGATTTTTTTTCTCCCTCTCCCTCTCCCCCTCCCCCACTCCGAACATTTCTCTTTGCCACAGCGGAGATGTTTCGGGGCTTCCCAGCATTCACTGCTGGGGCTAGGAAGCCTCTCAACAGCGGCGGACGGCGGACGCGCGCGCGGCGGACTGGCAGGAGAACCTGCCCGTTGGCGGGGGGCGGGGGTCGATGGGAGCGTCACGCGCCGCGTCGCCTTTCGACGCCGGAAGCCGCGGGCCTCGACCCCGCCCGTTGCGGGGTGAGGCGTTAACGTCTAACAGCTTCGCCCGAGGCCAGCGGCCCTGAGTTGGTGGGAAGGGGCGTCTTGGGGTCTGGAGTGGGCTAGATGGGCTTGAGGAGAAGACTAGGGCCGGACAGTCTTCCCTCAAGTCTTAGGTTTTAGTCATGAAGTTGGTCCTTAGTTTAGTTTAGGTCCTTCCCACCCTCCCCATTTGACATTAGAGGAAACTAACCCCCTAAAAGAGGGATTTACTTGTCTGAAGTCACACAGTTCGGGGCACACAGTCAGGACTAGAAAACTCAACTCCTGAATCCGAGATCAGTGCTTTCTCTGCCACACCAACCTTAAAGCTTTGAGCTTACCAAAGCGTTTGGGGGGAAGATGCTCCTATGAAACATAGAATGAATAATGTTAGGAAAATCTGGAGAAACCTAGAGAAAAAACAAGCCTAAATGTCTTTGACAGATTATGTATTTGCAGTGGATAAAAGAATATTAGTTATGGGGATTAACTGGCCCTGAATTACAGCCTTGAACAAAACTGGAAACCTTTTGATAATAACAGAGGACTAACTCCTGAGCATGTACCTTTCTTTTCTTACATCACTGGTGCTAGCTGATTGGCTTTCTTTTCAGAGCCATTTCCTTCTAACTCTTCATGATCTCTTCAACCTACTCTTGAGAACAAGAAACCAAACTGCTACGTAGAAGCAGGGGCACTTCACAAACCACTTGACAATGTCTAGCACACCAGCCTTGTAACCTGAGCATCAAACTTATGTCTTACCAAAATTTCAGATTGCTACAAGTCCTGGAGTTTGGGGATTGGTCCTGAATAGCTGAAACCACAAATGATAAATCTGTGATTGCTACAGGCCTCCTGCATAAGTGTGGATTGGCCCAAAGTCAGGGGTTATATGTTTATCTAAATGTTACCTTATGGATTCAATACTGTGAACAAATGGAGTGTTCAGGTGTTGATGGTGAAAAAATGCATCTCTCTCCCTAGATTATGGGACTAGCTATGCATCGCTAGATTGGTCTTTTCTAAAACCTTTTTGTCCCACTCTCTCACACCCACTCCCAATTCTACCACTGTGAAGTCTTTGTAGCCCTACAACAGGGTATGATGTGCATGGAAGCAGGAGTGGGTGTGGCTAAGAATGTCACAGGTATAAAATTGGGATAATAGGAATAGATGTTAGTATGTTGTGGTTGAAAATCAAACACAGATGAAGTTTTAGCTCCTCAAGACTATTTTTGGCATTCATTTTTATGTCGGAGGTCATACAGCAGGTCTGAAAAAGGAAAGGACTAGACTGTTGGAGACGCAAGAGACTAATAAGTATATTAGTGTTTTTTAAATGACCTTCTGTGATTTGGGACACTCTATAAACCCTACTTTTCTGAGCACCAAACTCATGTAATCAAAACTCTGGCTGCTGTCTATGTCAGGTGGAAAGGGCAACTGTGTGTAAATTAAACCAAGTCATAAGTAACTTGACCAAACTGTGGCTTAGCTGAAAAAATTGGGGTACCACTACAAATGTGTTCTCAGTGGGCATCAACTAGAAAACTTGGGAATGGGGATGAGGGAATAATTCTTTTTTTTCATATTTGGTCCCTATAAGTCTCAAGAGATTTATACTGATGATGAAATTTATTGGGGGGGGCCTTCCCTGGTGGCGCAGTGGTTAAGAATCCACCTGCCAATGCAGGGGACATGGGTTTGAGCCCTGGTCCGGGAAGATCCCACATGCCTCGGAGCAACTAAGCCCGTGCGCCACAACTACTAAGCCTGCACTCTAGAGCCTGCGAGCCACAACTACTGAAGCCCGTGTGCCTAAAGGCCGTGCTCCGCAATGAGAAGCCCACGCACCGCAATGAAGAGTAGCCCCTGCTCGCTGCAACTAGAGAAAGCCCGTGCGCAGCAACGAAGACCCAACACAGCCAAAAATAATAAATAAATAAAAATAAATTTATTAAAAAAAATTTATTGGGGGGAACATGAAGGGGTAGCATGAATAATTAAAATGTACAAGTAACTCAAAGTGTAATCTTATTAGAACATCTCTGTTTTCCAAATATCTTGCCAGAGCCACTGATATAATTTCTTTCTCAAAATTTGACAGTTGGGGTGCCTCATCTGATGGTCTGTTGCAACATTCTATAAAGATTTCCCTTGCCTTTCACTTTGGCTCATTAAACTCTGTAAAAACAAGATGACTTTTTATAAACTTGCCTCTCTCTGGTCATTCTCAAACCTAGAGGGCTAGATTTTAATTTTTATTCCATAGAGAGTAGAAGGTAAAAAGAACCATCATTTTGCATCTGCATGTCAATCTTATATGACAAGAGGAATTGAACTATCATTTTTAAATGTTATGAGACGGAAATAGTTTAAGGGTCAGCTATAAATCGATCAAGAGATACTGGAGGCAGAGAGTGAGGAGAGTACTAAGAAGTAAGAAGAAAATGAAAGAGGGACCAGGAAGGATGTTTCTGCCATTGCTAGCCACATGACCTTGGCCAACTAAACTTGAAAACCTGTTTTTTTGTTAGTAAAGTGGGGGGGGGGGGGCAAAAATGCCTTCCCTGCTGATAGTTCAGGGAAATTGGGGGGATCCCCTGACATAACAGTACAGCAGAGATGATGTACAGAAGTACTTATATTTCTACTTTTAGCTCCAGGTTTTGACAGTGTTGGTGAGGAGACAGCTTTGAACACATTTAGCATATGTATACTGATGTATGTATCTAGCTCCTAATTCAAATTATTTGGGAAAGCTTTTTAAATGGAGGGAGGAGGTCTGTTTCTCTAATCAATTACTTTGTAGATGCTTTCAATCAAGTGGTGGAAGGGAATAGTCACATCAGTTACTCCAGAAGAGGGCACCATTCCCCAAGAAATAGAATCTGCTCAACTGCTAAAAATGGAACATGTGTCTAAGATTTCAAGTGAGAGAAAGAGCTGTAGAGGCCAGAAAGATAGTCATGAGTTTGTTTTTGATTTATCCCCTCGCCATTCTTGTTTCATGACTCTCATGTCTCTCTTCCACACTCCCTTTAGGCACTAGTCTGTCTTCCCCATTCCTTAAAAGCCTTCTCACGTAGCTGTAGGATGGGTACTCAAAATACAGTTGATCCCAAATTTTTTCACTGCTACGGCTCTTTCTTCTGTTTTTTCCTCATGGCTCTGACACTTTGAAACATTCTGTCTGCTAAATTGCATTTAATAATAATTGATTCATGATCATTCTTCTAATATATGAATAAGATACAAATGAAGCTTAACAATGTCACACCAGCATGTGATAGTGTTGCATTACTGAGCAGGTGTAATTTCAGTCATTGGCAAAGAAACTGATGTTTTAGTAGCAAGGAGTTAAGCAAAGGGAATGTACAATTTCTATTAGGATTTTTGAAATATTGAAAATAGTTTGCAGAAGCCAGCTATTCTGAGGATTCCTAGGGGTCTGAGATCCCAGACGAAAGAGGATGAACATGATCTCACATTATATGAGTAGCCACAATAAGCCCATGCTTTGCATACTTTATCCTATTTATAGCATGAGGTATTAACTGAAAACTTGTTAGCCAAAAGCATAATACCTCCCCCCCAGGCATATCTGGATTTTGATTAATGATACTCTTCTATAATCTTAACCTAAAGGACTCTCTAAATGGAGGAATTCCAGACAACCTGGCAAAAACAGGGTACCTGTATAGTAGGCCATGTATTAGACAAGTTTTGTGAATCAATATATAAAAATATACACACACATGTTTGTAACAATATTAGGTGCCTCCTCCATTGGGCACTTTCAATAGATTATCCTCAAATCTTACAACAATCCTATAAAGTAGATATCCTTTACAGATGAAAAAAATGAATTAGATAAGTTTGGTAACTTTCTCCATCACACGGCTACCAAGGATTGGAATTGGGATTTAAACTTATCTGACTCCGAAGCTCAGGTCACCATGCTGTCTCAAGAGAACAGTTTTCTCTTAGCAAACAGACTGCAATGGGAAAGAGAATAAGTAAAATTTCCACACACAAAAATTAAGAGTGGGAAAAAATTCAAGTCACCCATTGTAGAGAATAATCTCCCAAAACAACAATTTAATAACACGCACACTCATCTTTAATACCTGTGGTCATATGTTGTGTTTTGTAGAAGGGAGGTTTATTGGTTTCATAATAGGCTTCATTTAATACATTTAGAGAGTGTCATAATGCACCTGGTGGCAAAATTAGATGGATTTCATTGGTCCCTAGAGGTGGATAGAGTCACAAAAGACTTTGGATTCCTTACTCTATTAAGAAAATTGTCCAGGTCCAAGATCAAAGATAGAAGAGTTGCTGGTACTCCTTTTTCCAAGGATTGGTAGGGATAGGTGCAGAAATGAAGAAATGGAAGCAACTTGGGAATCCTGAGTGAGTTCAGTATTTCACAGGATCCTCAATGAATCTTTTTTTTCCTTTTTTTTTAATTGGATATGTTTGACATATAACCTTCACTGAGTTTTATAAGCACAGAACCTTACAGTTGGAAGGAATCTTCAAAATCATCTAGTTCAGTCATCCTTTTAAGAAAAGTACTGGAAATACCTCTGCAACATACCCGTCAAGGGATCACCAAGCCTCTGCTTGAATGTCCTAAATAGCGGGAAGTTCATTTGTTTACAAAGCCGCCTATTTCATCTTCAGATAGTCTTGTCTAATGGGAAGTTCTTCATATTGAGCTGAAATTTCTTTCTCCTAACTTCCATTCACTGATGCTGATTCCAAGCTGTAAGGCCCCCTAAACCAATGCCTCCCCCACAAGGCTGTTCTATCCAGATTACTCTTCTTGGTACTTTGCCCCCTGCAACCACAGATAATCTTGGAATGCCACGGTAGGTTGGTCAGAGCCACTGAAAACCAACAGTCAGAAGTGAGTGGTGCAACCACAATGAAACAGAGCAGCGCATCTGATCTCCCCTCCTCTGCACTCCCACAGGGCCTGGAGTCGGCTCTCCACACTGCTGAGCTTCATTCTGGCCTTCACTGTTATCTGGATGGTGAGAGCTGGAAAGAGGCACTCTCTACTCAATCATCCTTGAGCTCTAAGGCTTTGATAATCCTTAGAAACCTCTTAGTAGAAACATCCCCTCAACCAGAAATCAGCATTAGCATCGATCCCACATGCTGAAACCACTCTTGACTGCTCCATGTTCCCCAAACCCAAGAGAACTGACCATTCCACTACTTGGTCTGAAAAGTCCTGCCAGAAAAAATCCTGGCAAGGCTACGGAGGTCTTATCATGAACAGAAGTGGATCAAATGTAGAAAAATTGTCTATCAGCCATCTTCCATCTTTCCTCTAAATCTCTAATTCAGAACCTCCCTTTCACTCACAGCCATCCTGCAACCATTCTGCTTCCCTTCTATCTCCACCATCTGAGAACATCCTGACTTCTCAAAGCCATTTTATAGAGAGAGCCTCAAACGCGGGGAGGAACCAAACAGTTGAGCCATATATCTACTGCCATGGGCATTTTGGACATTGTCAGTCAATCATAGTGTGGAGCCATTTGTTCATGTTCCAGCTGGTCACAAACGATATCCTTGGCAGCAATGACTGGATAGAAGGAATGCTTGTTGCAAAGTACCCAACACATCTATATAAATTCTTTCTGATGATAGAAGACTTAAGTTGCAAACAACATATCTATGCAACCCTAAAACACTATTTTCTGGGGTTCTGTGTTGAAATCTGGTGAGATCCACTTACCATAAGAACTTGGTATTGATGTGGGTACAAAAATTCACTACTGGGTAGTAAATTAGTTTCCTACGTATTTGAGCAACTAATGAATGTCCGTCCGATGATTCAAGTTAAATTACATTTAATTGGAAGAAGACCAATGATTCCATGTTTTTTATTGTAAACAATCTATATATTCCCAATAAATTTATAGTAAAATAAGCTTTAAAAAAGCCAATGTCAAAAAAGGAAAAAAAACAGTAACTACAACAAAATATGTAATGAGGTTAGTAACATATATGCTTGGCCTTAGAGAATTCTTACAAACTCAGTTGATTAAAACATTCTATATTAATGCTGTACATTTTTACAAAAAAAAAAGTTTCCAAAAGAAAAATAAGAATTAAACATTTTGGGACTTCCCTGGAGGTCCAGTGGTTAAGACTTCACCTTACAATGCAGGGGGCACGGGTTAGATCCCTGTTCAGTGAGCTAAGATCCCACATGCCTCAAAGCCAAAAAACCAAAAACATGCAACAGAAGCAATGTTGTAACAAATTCAATAAAACACTTTAAAAATGGTCCACATCAAAAAAAAAATCTTAAAAAAAAGAAAGAATTAAACATTTATGACTGGAGTTAGTTGTAGTAAGGAATTGGACGTGAGAGTTTGACTGCTTTTTGTGCCTTCAAAATTCTGCAGAAAATTCTGTCTTCTTTTTAGTCCATCCAAAATGACTGAATTATTAGATGCCAGACTCTGTGTCCTAAAGATATTAAAAATAACAAAATTATTGCCTTCAAAAAGGGCCTGGATTTCTAACCAAGGCATAATACCTTCATTTGTTACTTTGAAGCGTACATTTACTAACAGGAACTAACTTATCAAATAAGTTAACCTTTAAAAATCTAAAGTGCTCTTTACATTTTAAAGGATTCCCAATAGCAACTCAATTATTTGACAGCTGCTTTCTAAGAAGTTCATATTCTCTGAACATCTGTTCTCAGATCCAATTTCAAGTATATTCTAGGCAGAAACAATAAGCTCCATGAAAAACTCTTCTATACAACGAAAATGACCAATATCTTCTTGTATAATTTGTTTCTTTTTTGAGTAAACATAGGGAAAGGAAAAGCCAACTATAATATTTTTCATATTGACAGCGTTCCTTTCCTAGGAGCTGTAAGCGATGTTAGTCCCTTATCCAACACATCTGCCTTGCTTCAGCCAACTCACATTACTGGTTAGGCATTTTGTTTTTGACATTCCCCTTCTCCCACCTTGCCTCCTCTCCCTCACCTGTCCATTACATCAAGAGATGTCTCAAAAATGTGTCCTCCGTAAATCTTTCCCACACAGCCCATCACTCTTCATAACTGCCAAAGAGATGTGAAATTAAGAGTTTATGCTTTGTTGTTGAGTTCAATTTGTTTATTGTTTGTTGGTCTCCTCAACTAAACTAAGCTAAATTGTAAGCTTCCTATAGGTAGCAACAACATCTTGTTCATCTGTCTCCCTAATCCTAATCCAATTATGGCACATAGTTGATGTCCAAATGTTATCTCCCCTCCCTTCTCCTATAAATGTCTTTAATGATTATAGTTATAAATCTTTCAAGAAAACCATATTATAAGAGATTTTTAAAAATTAAATTTCTCAAGATTTCTCAAATTTAAATTCTCAATTCATGTCAATTTCTCTTATATGTTTTGGGTTTGGTTTTGGTTTTGGTTTTGTTTTTGCCAGAGAGGAAAAAAAGGGAGCCCATGGCTTATTGGTTTACACTGTTGTTTACCTCAAAGACAACATGTTTTGATACTTCAATGACTTAATATGAATTAAACTATTGTTTCAGGCAAAAAAATCTTGTTCCCCAATAAAGTAGATGTGTTTAAAAAATGCAGACTTCCAGGAATTTAGCCTAAGTTATAAATAATTAGGAATGTCTACAAACATTTATGTAATAACAATTCACTGCAGATTGATTTATTATAGCAAAAAAACTGGGAATAATCTAAATGTCAAAGGAAGGAAAATAATGGTTATGTAAGTAACAGGGTCCACATAATGGAATACTAAGCAGCCATTTTAAAAAATGAGGGACTTCCCTGGCGGTCCAGTGGTTAAGACTCCACGCTTCCACTGCAGGGGGCATGGGTTCGATCCCTGGTCAGGGAACTAAGATCCCACGTGCATGCTGCATGGCACAGCAGAAAAAAAAAAAAAAAAAAAAGCTGGAGGGAATTCCCTGGTGATCCAGTGGTTAGGACTCTTGAGCTTTCACTGCTGAGGACCCAGGTTCAATTCCTGGTCGAGGAACAAAGATCCTGCAAGCTGCACAGCACAGTGCCCCCCAAAAAAGCAGGATATATATGTACTGATTGCAGGATATCCATGATAAGTTAGGTGAAAAAGAAAGCCACAGCTCTGTATGCTCTGTTGTCAGAAAATAATTATATTTATAAATGCAAGGGAAAAAGCCTGAAAGAATATATGCCAAACTGTTAACAATATTTAGGTCACCTCTACGGAATAGGAATGGAAAAGGCTAGGGAATGGAGACTACCAGTTTTACTTTTTACATTTCTATATTACTGTTTAAAAAAGAGGTACACAATAATTTTATATAATAAAAAAACGAATGAAGATATATGCCAAATTTTAAGATGACTTTTTAGAAAACTATTTAATAACATGGGGGAATGTTCATTATATTCTATTGAAAAAAGCAACATGCAAAATAGTAACTACAGTATGAGTTCAACAGACAAAATATATAGATTCAATATGTTCAGACCAAAGTATTATAAATACACCAAATATAAAAGGATTTTTAAAAATATCTAGATCTAGGGTGATTAGATGTTTTTAAAAAACTACTTTTCAGTACTTCTTAAATGTTCTATTACGACCAAATTACTTTTATATTCTGAACAATGTTATTTAAACAAACTGGCATGGAAAATATTAGTGGAAAGTAGCCACATCTCTATCTCAACCTGTGTAGAACCAGGAATATAAGTGAAAACTTTCCAACCTTCAGTTCAGGAAGTGCTTGGTTTATGGTAGTCCCTTCCTATATTTAGAAATAATTCAAGATTTAGTAGTAGTGGAACAGTCAAATCTTGGTTCACATTAAAAATGAACTCTATCCTATTATATAAGAGATTTCATTGTAACTTCATACAATTTATTCAGTAAAGGCTGGTAGACTTGTATCATTATAAAAAATTTATTCAGCAGTCTCCCACAAGGTAACTCAATATGCCCTTGATTTTAATAACTCCTGTGGGATAGTGGCCAATGACTTTTATGTGCACTTACCGTGGAGAATCTATTCCACTATCTCCTGCCATGCTCTGATTTTCTGTTCCTTCCAAGTGACTATGTTCAGGTTGGACGTCCTGAGCCAACGCTGGCATATGCAAAGTGTTGAACAGTTCTAACTTGTGTGTGAACTGTTTTCTCATTTCCTGATTCTGAGCACTCTGACTCCAGGTGGCTGGTTTCTTTCCTGTGTCACCAACAGGGTCTTGTAGGGTTTCAGCCTCCGAAGCAGCTTTCCTTGTGCTGTAGTAATCAAATATACTTCCATCAGCAGGTGCTGAGGCCTGTACACATTTAGCTACACTGGGCTCCTTTTCATAGTCAAAACCAGACTGGATCCCTAAATTGAGGACACAGTTTTCAGCAGAGAGATTAGGTTCTTGGCCTTCACCGGGGTTAGTAAGCAACCCAGTGGGCTTGTAATGTTCATTTCCTTTAAGCACCAGAGGCTCAAACCTCTGTATGTTGCTATTGTACTCAGTCAGAGACCTCTCGGTCACCTTTTGTTTTCCTAAATGATTCCACTTGTTTCCCCCTGGAAAGGAAAACTGAATGTGGCCAGGCAGCATTTGAATTAAGTCGTCATTCTCAGAAAAGTCATCCTCATCTAGATACAATGAACTGCAGGCCCCATCCTCATCATCGGCTTCATTCTGATACAAGGCCTGGTCATCATCAGAAAGTCCTTCATTTTCTAGACTCACAGTCTCTGCTTCCTGGATAAATGCCTTTCTCATCAGAGTTTCCTCTGAGTCTCTGTCTTGTCTCTCAGGTTGTCTCAAATGGTTTGCACCAACTGGGTAATCCAAAAGACCAAGATTTTGGAACTGGTGTATTGTTTCATCAACTAATCTACAAGCAGAGGACGCCTGGTCTAAAGAAGAGGAACCTCGTGATGGCAGGACATGCTGTGTTTCTTTTGTCTCTTCTAATGTGTCAAAATGAGAGTAACTTTTCCTCGAGACTTCAGGGATTGCCTCATTTTCTCCACCATACACATCACATCTCAACGTGCTTTCCCTGAAGGAACAGCATTTACTATCATTTTGCAAAACACCACATTGAGAGTAATTGAAGAGGTAATCTCTAAAGTCATCACCGATAGGTTTGACAGTAGAGTGATTCACATAAATGGATTCTGCTCTCAGTTTATCATTACATTGTTCACTGTATGACTGTTTGGCTTCACTCTCAAAGATTCTTGAGGAATCCAAAGACCCTGACCTTTGGAAAGGCTTTCCCTTTGGTCCAATCTGACTGGTTTTCAGATCACTGGTCTTCTGGACGTTGTGCTCTTTGGTCATTGGGCTCCTTCGGTGAGAGAAACCCTGGAAAGGATTACTGATTCGCTTTTTGTAAATCAAATGGGAACCTAGCACTGATGGATTCTCACCAAGTGGTTTCTGAAGTTCTACTTCATTTGGGCTTTTATTTCCGGGGGTGGGCTGTGTAGCAGGGAGCTTGGGGTGTTTCTCCAGCCTAATGCTTCCTGGCTGAGGCCCACTTCCCTGACTCCTGGCTTTGTCTCTATCTCTATGTGAATGGCCCCGCCTTCGAGGCTTTACAGACCGGCCCTGACTTTTCTTAACTCCCACTTTTGAAGGATACTTATGCCTGAGTGTCAGCATATAAGTGGAAGTGCCCTGGCTATTACATTTTTTCTGTTCTTCGTATTTTTGCATTATGACAGTATGTTTGATTAAGTTGTCAACAGTCAAAATGGGATTAATTCGTTTGATTATCTCATGTTCAATGTCTCGAGGGATATTGTCCAAGTTATCTTCATCTCGGACGGGCCATTCTTCTGGTGGGAACTGAGCAGAGAAACTGCTATGCTCTGTTCTGGACTTCTCCTTTCTGGATATACTGCGCCAGAAGAGGCTAAAGCCAAATTTCTTGGCTTTTTCTCTGTCTTTTGTGAATGGTAAAGGTTTGGCGCTGTCACAGACGTGATTCTCCTCAGACACTGAAACTGTTCGATTCTGTACCAAAGGTTTGGATTCCCCAAGACCTTTCTGGCATTTTCTAGTCACTTCTGCAGCAGCTGGTGGTTTCTGTATATCCTGAGTGCACACATCATGGAAACACTGGCAAGAATGACAATGGGATATGGGGGTCGCATTTTCTTTGGTTAAGTCTGCACAGCTTTCCACGTTCACCAGGTAGGTAATGGAAGTTGGCATCCAGGGACTTTCATCTGATAGGATTCTCTTATTTTCTTGGGGGGTTGTATTTGTAATGAAGTAAGTCTGAGGAGTAACTATGAAGTATCCTTCTCCAGTGTGATAAATCTTCCTTTCTTTAATGAGAGTTCCCAGAGTGGTATAGAGAATATCTTGAGATGGAACTGCAATGCCTAAAACAAATAAGCACTTTACACTGATACGTTCTGAATAAGAAACATTTTAATGAGTGAAATCAGTAACTCAGAAATGACCACACATTTGCTTGATGAACCCAGAGCTAATTGTAACACAATTAATATATATAATTAAAATGTCAAAGAAGCATTAACAATAATCATAATTCAATTGAATAATAGGAATATAATTTCGTCTACACAAAGACATATGGCTAGGTTACTGGTTAAGCAGAGAAAATAATCTGTTCACTCAAACACAAACACCAAGTTATACAACCTCATTATAAATTTAAATTTTGACCAAGGAAAGCCTTCTTGAGAGCAAACATGGAAGTTTTCAAAAACCACAGTCTCATGGCTTAAACCTTAGTAAGAATCTAAAGAGAAAATGAAAAACAGTCTGTGCTTGGGTGAGGGCAAACTACCTAACATCTGGATTATGGTGGTTTTTCAAACTGAGAAGGTAACAATTTTAAAAGAAATTCCCTTTCTGAATAGCAGGGTTCAAAATTATATTCATATTACGAAAACAATGTTAAAAATGTGTAACACTGAAAGAAAATACATCAATATGTTAATACTGGTTTCCTTTGAGTAGTGGTACTATAAGTGATTACTTTTCTATATTTTCTGGATTTTTCTACAATAAGCATATCTTATAATGGGAAAAATAAAAAATACTCTTCTACGTTCATGCACTGGGATATCATGCAGCTATGAAAAGAATGAGATAGATCGATATATGCTTATACGGAAAGATCTCAAAAACATGTCTTTAAGTTAAAAAAAAGGAAAGGTGCAGAGAGAATGTATAGAATGGTCCAACTTATTTTAAAAGGATACATATATTCAAATACAACTTATGAAAGTGTCCATGAGAAACTATAAACGAGAGAAGATGTCACCTCTGGGAAGTGGCAATTTAAGAATAGGAGGCAGGGACTTCCCTGGTGGTCCAGTGGTTAAGACTCGCACACTTCCACTGCAGGGGGGCTTCCACTGCAGGGGGCACGGGGTTAATCCCTGGTTGGAGAGCTAAGATGGCGGGGGAGAAACTGAATCTTCATTTTTTCCTTTGCACTCCTTTCTACAGAGTCTGACTTAATTATTACCATAAACATTATTTTTGAAAAAGTTCATCTGGAAAATAAAAGAAATACTCATAAACTTGCTGATGCAGACCTTTTCCACCGGGGCTCTAATACAAGGTTCTATAATAGAAAAAAAATTAGATATTGCCCAGTTTATGTGTTTAAGACGATTTATAAATAGAAACCAAACACATACAATGAACTAATAGAGAAAAACTTGTTACTCTACCTGGGTAATGTTTCACCAAATGTTCCAATAGTGATTCCTGTGTTACTACAATCTGAGCGGCATTCATATCAGATACAGCACAGCAAAGAACTTCAGCCAAAGGTATAAACTGAGATTGAGCTATTGGATTCATTTGCACTGGAAAGACATCACCTAAATTGGAGATTTGGAAAAAAAAAAAAAAAAAGGGTGATAAATTTGATACAGTATAAAATATTTGGAATTAGTGAATCAAAAAGTTATAAAGACTGAATATCAGGTGGAACTGCTTTTCTTTCATCAGTCTTTACTCAATCTGTTAACATTACATGCACAATGATAGAAACTACAGAAGAAAAAGGCTTAGTTTATGATCTCTACTTTTAAGAAGTCTAATATTTGTCACTACTTTATAAGCAAGAGATAGTAAGTTTCTATATGAAAGGCTCAAAGTGCTATTGGACTTCAAGTCAGACAACGCTTATATGGCAATTCCCATCTTTCAAAGCATTTTTTCATATTCGCTACCTGAGATAGGCACAGATAGGATTATTATTTCTTTATTTAAAATATATATAGCCATAGAAAGTTCAAGTAATTGTCCCAATCCTAAAAGAAAGTAAAGTGACAGAAATAGGTCTTCTGACTCCTAATCCAGTATTTCTGTCATTCCACACTTTCCTTATTGAAATGGTTAGGAAGATTTGAAGAAGGAAAAGGCAGAAGTGATTTCCAGTTTTCAAGAATACATGGAACAAAATCATGGAAGGAGGGAATCACAAGATATATAAGAGCATGGAGAGAGTTATCCTGGTTGGGTAGAGTTTAAGGGTTATATCAGACCAAAATAGGAGACTGGAAATGGAAGCTAGACTGTATTATCTTTCCTCTTTGCCAACATATAAAATTGTTCTTAACCTGCCATTAATCAGGTTGAGTTTTAGATTCTGCTGGGTATCCAAGGGAACCCCTCAATTAATTGGAAATGAAGGACTAGGAGTCAGGAAAGTGATTTGGGAATCAACCAATAAAGATGAGAGCTGAAGATAAGGAGTGAAATTAGGTAATTCTCTGGTAGTCCAGTGGTTAGGACTCCATGCTCTCACTGCCGAGGGCCCAGGTTCAATCCCTGGTCGGAGAACTAAGATCACAAGCTGCACAGCACAGCCAAAAAATAAAAAAAGATAAGCAGTGAAATTAATTCTTTTATTAGGAGAGTAAAGAAGAGAGCCAAGGAACGCTTAACTGAGAGACTACCTACGTTTAAGATGTAGTAGAAATAGGAACCCACAAAAGAGAGATGGCACGGTGATGAGGGTAGGAGGGAGAGATGCAAGATTATGAGGAAAAAAGACTTCAAAATGAATAGCAGGGATTTCTCTGGTGGTCCAGTGGTTAAGACTCTGTGGTCCCAATGCAGGGGGCCCGGGTTCAATCACTGGTCAGGGAACTAGATCCCACATGCATGCCGCAACTAAGAGTTTGCATGCTACAACTAAAGGCCCTACACGCTGCAACGAAGGTCCCACGTGCCACAACTAGGAGTCAGCGCAGCCAAATAAATAATAAAAAATATTTTTAAAAATGAAGAGCAAATTAACAGTGTCAAATGCTTGAAAGAGATCAAAAAGGTTGAGGGGAGAAGAGAAAATTGGATTACTTGACTGGAACAAGGTGACCATTGGTGACTTTCAAGAGAACTGTTTTCATGGGAAGGAACAGGAATTAAATATCAGATTGGGGAATTCCCTGGCGGTCCAGTGGTTAGGACTCTGTGCTTTCACTGCCGAGGGTGCGGGTTCAATCCCTGGTCGGGGAACTAAGATCCCACAAGCCACGTGGAGTGCAGTCAAAAAAACCAAAAAGTCAGATTGAAGGGAAGGGAGTTGGTGAGAAAAAAGTGAAGTTAATGGGTCTTCCTTCTAGAGCAGGGTTTGTCCTCTTTGGTACTTGTGACGTTTGGGGCCAGATATAGGGTGACCAACCATCCCAGTATGCCCAGGAATGAGGGGTTTCCTGGGACACAGGATTTTCAGTGCTATAACCAGAAAGTTGAAGGCAACCCGGGATGGTTGGTCCCCATAGCCAGAGAATTATTTGTTGTGAGGGCTGTCTTGTGCACTGCACGATGTTCAGTAGCATCCTTGGCCTCCAGATGCCAGGAACATCTCCCACAGTTGCAGCAACCAAAAATGTCTCCAGATACTGCCAAATGTCCCTGAAAGGAAGGGGTTGGGGGTCAAAACTGCCCCAATTGTAAACCATGGTTCTAGACCATTTGTTGGAAAAATCTGATTGTGAAAGAGGAGAAACAGAACACAAACTAGAAAAAAGTAGGATCAAGTGAATGTGAATGTGTATGCTGTGATTTTCTTAAAAGAACATGTTTGCAAATTTGGATACAAAAAGGAAGGGTTTAGTGGAGATGATGGAAATGATTCTGTGAGAAGGAAGACCAGTAAGACAGCAAGATCCTAAAGGAAGGGAAAAGGAAAGTGTATAAAAGGAACAGGTAGGGACTTCCCTGGTGGCACAGTGGTTAAGAATCCACCTGCCAATGCAGGGGGACATGGGTTCGAGCCCTGGACCAGGAAGATCCCACGTGCCGCGGAGCAACTAAGCCCGTGCGCCACAACTACTGAGCCCGCGTGCCTAGAGCCCGTGCTCCGCAACAAGAGAAGCCACCGCAATGAGGAGCCCGTGCACTGCAGCGAAGAGTAGCCCCTGCTCCGCTCGCCGCAACTAGAGAAAGCCCGAGTGCAGCAACGAAGACCCAACTCAGCCAAAAGTTAATTAATTAATTAAAAAATAAATAAAAGGCACTGGTAAAAGAACTATCATTAGTAATGAGAAGGATATAACTTCATCTGAAACTTGAGAAAATAGAGGGTGGCAGAAGACCAGAAATATATTGAGGCATAGAAGGAAAAAAATATTAGCACAGCAAAGTCATCTGATCTCTGTAAAGTTAGACAGGGAGAAAGAAAATAGCAATGGGAGGAGAAAAAATGGGAATGAGGAGGTGAAGAGTAGAAAGGGAGTTTGAGGGGTCATTCTCAGAGAACCCTAGGAAATTTTAAAATGAACACAAAGATTATGAAGGAGCCCTGAGTCTCAAGGTCACTTAAGTGTGGTTTCTGGCAGATGAAGCAATCTGGAATTGAAAAGATGGGCGTCAGGGAGGCCAGCAGGGCTAAAACTTTAATGCGCATGTGAGAATCACCGGGCGATTGTGGTAGTGTGCAGATTCTGACTCAGAAGATCTGAAAATGAGCCTATGATTCTGCATTTCTAACAACCTCCCAGGGTGATGTTCATGCTGCAGGTCTGAGGACCGCTCTTTGGAGACGTTAGGGTGTTAATGACAGCAGTGTTAAAGTAGCTAACCATTGAACAAATAAATATGGTCCTGGGGCTGCATGGGAGTCAACTGTAGCCAGAGGCAAGCCAAAGAATTTAGAAAACTTGGCTATACCCTGCATTTGACTCTCCTGTGACAGTGAGGAAACCAATACATTGCACTGGCTGTTAAGGAGGAAGGAAGGTGATGAGGACTGGCCAGGGGTAAAGGGTTGTAGCCAAAGCTGGTAAGTGGCTCACAGTACTTCTTGTATCTGCATGAAGGATAAAGGACTGCCATCAGGAAACTGATCAGCAGTTTGCTGTCAAAGATCATGTTGGTCTGCGCCCTTGTTTACTTAAGCTTCTCTATTTGGCAGGCTGGGGCATTTTTGACCTTGGACGGTCACAACACAGGGCAGAACTGCTGTCTGCTTTGTCAGCCAAGGGAAGGATCTCCTCTTGGCCTGCTTGCTGCTGTCCCATTGGGTGATGCTAAGATACCTACAGCATTCTGAGAAACTAGCATGAATGACTAATCAATTAGCATTTCAAAGGGTGGTGATAAGGGATGATGCTATGAAACTTAATGTCCAAGGGGAACATTAACTGACCTAAAACTCAAAATCCTCCTGGAAACTCCACCTCTGAGCTAAGGGTAATAAGCCTTTCTCCCTATCTTCATTCCCTCTTTGCTTTTCTTTTTACCCTCCGCATCTGAGATTTACTTTCTTCTCTTTCATCTCCCTCCTCAACCTGACAAAATATAGAATTAAAGTACAATTTCACGTATTTTTATGCTTCTTAAACATAACTCTATGTGTTTAATTTATAACAAACTTATATAACTCTCATCCCCATCTTCCAAGACAGTCTAAGTGACTTTATTCTTGTATGTGATCTTAAATTGATTACCTGCCCCACTTCATATGGACTTAGAAGTCCTTAATTCAAAAAGGAGGGAAAAGTTCTTCTCTCCTAGAAAGATAAGGGCTAGAGTATTGGAGAAGTAGAGAGCAAAACCTAAAAAGGATTTGCTCAACCACACAATACACACTCAAGCCTCACCGCATACCTGGCCTAATAAACCCAGTCACTTTGAACTTTGAACTTTGAGATTGGCGTGCAGTCCGGGGTTCGGGGAGGGGGGGGTGGCCGGGGGTGTGTGTGGAACAGAGACATTAACATAAAGAGATGAGTGGCTAGAAAGTCAGTACATGTCTGATGTCCCTGTTGTGCCCCCTGCCAGTGGCTGCCCATTTCTGTGCAAATGAAACAAGGAAGCTGTACTAGGGTCCAGTAAGGGGTCTAGACCCACTCTGCCTTTGGGTCAGACCTAAAACAGCCCATTTTCTAGTTCAATCCTTAACCTTAGTAGCAGGCTCAGTAGCTGTGGCGCACGGGCTTAGTTGCTCCGCGGCATGTGGGATCTTCTTGGACCAGGGCTCAAACCCGTGTCCCCTGCATTGGCAGGCGGATTCTTAACCACTGCGCCACCAGGGAAGTCCCTGCCTTTTTCTTTTTAAAACTAATACAATTATATGTCAACTGCCTTTTAGAGAACATGTTAAATCGCATGTAACCTCTGCTTTGGAGCTCCCTCTAGACAAAGGCTAGAGAAAGTTTCTCAGTACATTTCCTTCACAGCTGTTGCTAAGATACGTCTTCAGGTGCATAAATCATCAAGAGTTTTTTGTGCAGGAAAGCAGAGTGAAACCTGCCACAGGAACATTTGTGACAGATGCAGGAATCATTTTCCAGCTGCAGCCACAGTTTGCTTCACTTACTCTTGCACTTGGGTTTCTGGAATGCAATGACTCTTACAGAGTTTTCCATCAAAAAGTAACTTCCTGTGTAGAAGACCCCTCTTATAAATGTAATTAGATTTCACAATAAGAGAAGGCCAGCCCTTTGGCTTTACCCTCAGCTACCTCAGAGTAACTGAAGGCACCCTTAAGTCCAGGCCTGCTGTGGACCTCTGACCCCTGAGCTGGAGCAGGGATCAGAAGGCTAGGAGAGCCTGTGGGCCAGAGTAAACAGTTCACAACAATGTTCTCTCTGTTTACACAGCCTTGTACTCTTGGGTGCTGCGGGAGTGGGAGAAGTGTTTAGTCGAAAGGCTGGTTTCACAAAAAATAACCAACAAAGTAGAACCATACAGATTAGCACCTGCTACATTTAATGCTACCTTTTCTGCAAAGGACATTTTTATTGCCACCTTGTTGTATTCCCAAAGGATTTAGTTGGTATATAAAAAAAAAATTTCCGAGTTATAATAATGAGGCAAATTATGAGTTTTAAAACAATTATTCTTTAAAAGTCCACTTTTTTAGGGAAGAAAAAAATGCAAGGCAAATTAAATGTATGTAGCATGTAGATAAAATGAAAATATGGAGCTCTCAACTATCAGAAGCAGATGACAGGGCTTCCCTGGTGGCGCAGTGGTTGAGAATCCGCCTGCCAATGCAGGAGACACGGGTTCGAGCCCTGGTCTGGGAAGATCCCATACGCCGCGGAGCAACTGGGCCCGTGAGCCACAACTACTGAGCCTGCACGTCTGGAGCCTGTGCTCCGCAACAAGAGAGGCCGCGACAGTGAGAGGCCCGCGCACCGCAATGAAGAGTGGCCCCTGCTCGCCGCAACTTGAGAAAGTCCTCGCACAGAAACGAAGACCCAACACAGCCATAAATAAATAAATAAATAAATAAATAAATAAAAGCAGATGACATCCAGTAAAGTCTGGAGCAGGCTCCTTATGGCTTGGGATCCTAAAACTGTGACTAGAATCAGCTTCCTGTGTGATGGACATAAATTCATATAACCCCAGGCAATCAATTCCTGCTCCCTGGTGCCTAATGACAGTGGTCTAGAAAGCCCCTGGCCATTAGGAGCAGAACCCTGGGAGTGTGGCTTGTTCCTGGAGTTGGTGACAATAGCTCAGCAATAAAATCCACTGCAATCAAAAACCTCATCAAAATTCTGACAAGGAGGTGGTTTCTTAATGTCAGGACACAAAGGCCTCCACCATAGGCCTCAGGTTGAAGGCCTCTAGAATACCCTCTCTTGGCTGTTTTCTAACAGCAAAGTGGCTGAAAGAGCTATTTCCTGGACAATTCACGAGGCATGAATATTCATGCCCCAGTGTAAAAATAGCAAGAGGTACATTCATGACAAATATGGATACAGCAAGATTGCCTTTCACCAGACCCAGATAAGGCAGCTGGAGTAGAACAAGCAAACCCTCCCCAGGAGCTACAGTACTGGAGAAGTCTTCAACCAGGGACACAGGACTCCTAAATCTGCCAGTTACAGATATTCAGTTGGAAGTTTTAATAAACTTAAAACAAGCCTAAACTTTGCACTTTCCAAGTGAAAAAGGCAGAACCAAAATCAAGATACAAGCTGCTGGTCCTAAACCTGCATTTGCTTTGTTCACTGAAAAAAATCTCTGAAGTAAAAGCATCTGTATCAAAATCGAATGTATTTATTTTGATATCTGAATGCTCTAGTTAAATTTTAGGGACAAAATTAGTTTTTCATAAACACTTTATCTTTAGGGGAAAAAAATTAACTACCGTGCAGTATTTACATTTATCTTATGCTTTTAATTAAGGCACCTAAACAAATTCCAAGAGGGCCTCCTCATGGAATCTAAACTCTGACATTTTAATTTGGGGTGCTTGAATTTGATTTTAAGGTCCATAAGAAACTGTGCTACCAAATATGCAAAAGAGAGGAAATATTTCTTTGGAAATTTGGACAGGATTCACATCAGAACTTTCCTGTGTCACACTAAAACATGAATCTGCCATAAAATTAAATTCTAGGCAAAACTAATCCTAACATTATTTCATATTTAAAACACAAAATAAACATGTTTAGTCCCTACACAAGTGTGTTTATGGACTCTTCTAGGCAGTCTGCCAGAAATTCATGCATTATTGACCTTCAAATGGTTTAATTGAGCCGTTCAAACTCAGCTAATTACCCAGACACATGAAATCTGAGAGCATCTTTTTGGGCGCCTGTATTGAATCACACTGTGGGAAAAGCATCTTCTACGCGCTTTAGAGATGATGATAGAGCATGAATAAAACAGCCTGCAGATACAGTCAAGTTTAATAGAAAAGGATGTTTTGTCCTAAGTAATCCAAGAAGCTCCCCTGATTTTAAACTGCACTTTTATCCAGTACAGAATTTCCAAATTTCTTTAACATTAAAATTAATCCTGAGCTTTTAAAAAATGAAAAGTACTCTGTAACAATGTGTCTCATCCGAGATTAGATGCTGTGCAAAAATTTCCATGACTTTAAATAATTAGATCTATTGTGTTAAAACCTTAAATAGGTTCAGAAAATCAAACAAAATGGGAACAAAAAGAAGAAAGGTTTCAGGCCAGCAAAGCCAAGCCCCTCTCCATGTCTCCCTTTTATTTTAGTAAAATAAAAGAATGCAAACACTTTCCTCCACATTTAGAAACAAAAGAGTACCAAGACTCAGAAGCTGGCTGTAGATCTAAGGGTAGTCGGGTTATCTACCATGGAAGCTGAAATTCCTTCTCCAGCATGGTGATGTTTATTTTGGAGCCCCAGACAAATGGCTCCCCTTCTGGGAAATGCCCTCTGTTGAAAAGCTACAGGCTTCCCAGAGAAGGCTGGGCTGTTCACCAGCAGGAGCCCTTAGTGCTATCTTTAATAACAGCACTTCAACCTGTCAGGATTAGTAAATGAGAGGCCCCTTTATTTCAAGTGATATATCCACTAATATTGGCCAGCAGTTGAGTTGCAAAGGTCTTGGGCCATTTATGAAGGAGACCTCAGAATCTGGTTGTCACAGCGCATAGATATGCTTGAAAAGACACGTAGTTGGCCCTATCAGAGAGCCCTTTGAGCCTCCAGCAGCCTCTTCCCAGAGAGATACAGGGATGCCTGGCTGGGAGGGGAGGATGTGAATGACTCAAATCAACTGATCTTTTTTAAAATGCTAAAAACTAATTCACACACAGCCCCAAAGCCCTCAGCCCAGTGGTGCCCCTTCCTAACCTCTATTCCCTTCACAGCTTCCACTTTGGATATGTTAATGACTTTACTCAGGTGTGTTAGTTTTCTAAGGCTGTCAAAATAAACAAGCGGCTTAAAACAACATAAATTTATTATCTCACAGCCTAGAGGTCAGAAGTCTGATGGGCTCCACTGGTTCCTCTGCTCCGGGACTCAGGGCCTAGGCTCTGAGTGGAGGGGAGAATCTGCTTCCATGCTTATTCAGGTTTTTGGCAGAATTCAGTTCCTTGTGGTTGTAGGACTGAGGACTGGGGTCCCTGTTCCTTTGATGGCACCTCTCTCAGCAACTTAAAGCCACTGGCATTTCTTGTCATGTTGCCCCCTTCATCTTCAAGACAGCATGGAGTCTTTTTCATACTTCATTTCTCTCTGACTTGCCCTTCTGTTGCTTTGCTTCTGCTTCCAGCCAGAGAAAGTTCTCTGCTTTTAAGGGCTCATGTGATTAGATTGGGCCTACCCATATAATCCAGGATAATCTCCCTAAAGTCCATAACCTAATTACATCTGCAAAGTCCCTTTTGCCATATTAGGTAACATATTAGGTTCCAGGGATTCGGATGTGGACATCTTTGGGGGCCCATTCTGCCTACCACAGCAGGCTGGGGACAAGAAAAAGCTGAGGAGAGAAGCACAGGTTGTAAACTTCTGCAGTCCCTGTATCCCCTTAAAAATGGCTGTACAGAAAAAGCATCTTTTCTTTGCCCTCCAGGCAAACATGGGGCTGATTTAAGACGAACCTTCTTCCCAAGATTCTGGAGGCTGCACAGGCAATGACAGCAGCTCTCATCTCTGCTCAGCATCATGGTGATGAATATAAAATACCACTGTACAAAACTGGGGGAAATTTTAGCACCAAGGTTGTTGTTTGAATAACAGATAAATAAAAGTTCCCTGTAAGGAAGAAGCTGTCCTTTATATACACATAGTCTTCACATTACAAATGAGCATTATATTGGAGGTCAAGTGATCTGATCCGGGTTCTAATCCAAGTTCTGCTATGTGGCTCTGAATAAGCCACCTCTCTTCTCCGGGTCTCAGTTTCCTTGTCTATAAATGTGGAGCTGAACTAGATCAACATTTCCTAAAATGCGTTCTGTGGAAAATTCATTCCATGAAATGCTCTGCAAGAAAAGGGCCCCAAAGGCCAAATGTTTGAGAAATGAGGCTTGGAGTCACAGGGGCATTGTTAAAGGCTCTGAGAATTGTAACAGAAAACCTAGCTTATTTAACCCAATGTTTCCCAGTCATATTTGGCAACAATCCCTTTTCTCCGATACCTATTATTACCCTTCAGCTGTGACTTCTCTCCATTCAGACTGGCCTCTCCCTGAATAGTCTGTACTTTCCCATCTCTACGACCTTGTCCCCACTTCGTCCACCTAAAGCACTCTTCCCCGCACGTCAGTGTTTCAAACTCCTGTCACGAAGACAGGCTCAATGCTGACTGACTCTCCCATGAATTGTTCTCTAATCCCGTCAGTTGGAGATACAGTCTCCTTCCTACATGGACCACTTAAGGAAAATTTAACGAGTGGCTACCACAGCGTAGCATCAGGCACTCATAATACAGATACTGTAATGGCACAGTCCTTCAATCATTCCTTATCCAGCAAATATTTATTGAGCACCTACTCTACGCCAGCTAGTGGGGATACGACAGTGAACATGACACAGTCCTCCCCCTCAGGGGGGCTCCCGTTCTAGAGGAAGAGCAGTGGTTGGAGGCAATCGTAACCCAGTATGAGGGCTATAATTGGTAGGACTGGGACTCAGTATTCCTGGTCCCACTCAGAAGTTCGTGGATGCCTGGGCACAACCATCATAAGGAAGATGAACCAGACTTGTCCCTGTGGGGCCTCGGGGTACCTAAGGCCACATGGGATAAGAAAGAGAGTCCTGGAATTGGTCGGGCAGACCTGGGCTCAAACCCTCCACTTCCACTTACTGACTGTGTACCCTCTTCGAGTATTCATTAGTGACTGTTCAACATGAACAACAGCATTTGGTTCAAATGTTATTGTGGGAAAACATCCATAAGTACCTGGAATAAGATTTGACACACATCAGTCCTACCGATATTAGTACTCTTTAACATCTCTTCCCAAATTAGGGATATTAAAGTTGATCGTCCCTCGTTCCATGTCATTATTAGTACTTGGAGAGCTTCTTGTAGGGTGCTAGTTCTGCACATGGATGGATTTCTTAGCCAATCCTGACTCTTCTTTTCCCAACTTCCATAGCCTATTTGATCAGACACCAGTCCTGACCATGACCTTCTCCCCACCTGGGAGAAAACAATTTATGTAGGTAAGGCCTACAGCTAGCCCTGTTTTCTTCCATTCAGTATACTTTACCGTGCCCCTTGTAGGTTGGTACATTCAACTCACATTCCCAGTCATCTTTTTCTTTGCCTTCCTCTAGTGTGGAGGCAGGAAAGCATACTACTTAATTTCCCAGCCTCACTTAAAACTAGTGGGCATGTGACATCATCATGGTGGTCAACGAGATACAGGCAGCCAGCTACCAGTGCCAGAAGAAGAGGCCTCATGAAGAAAAGGCCCTTCCCTCGTATTTTACCTTTTCATTCTTGACTCTTTCTTCCAGCCTGGATTCTGAAGAGATTGCAGCCACCTTGTGACCATGAGGTGACAAGCATGATGTCAAAAGACCACCCACTAAGGAAGTCAAAGCAGAAAGAAAGAAAGAGCCCTGGTGACTGACAGCCTTGCTGAGCGACTGTGCTGGCCCCCAGGGGCTGCCTACCTCCAAACTTCTTGTGATGACGCAAATCTACCCCTTATTTGTTCATGCTATTTCTAGAGGGTTTTCTATAATCTGCAACACATGTCTAACCAATATACTTAGTCAAGTATTGAGAGAGACATTCATCTCCTCCTCATATTTTCTGCTGTGTGCAAAATGTTTGTCTTGCTGAGGGCCTGATTAAGCTTCTGGATTTTATACCAGACGGATGCTTTTATTTCAACAGCTTAACTGCTGTGAAGCTAGAATGTCACACTGATGGATATTTACAGAAAAAGGTGTCAGGGCCCCTGCTGCTTTTCCCTTATCAGGTCAGGTCAGGGGCATGCCACGAGAAGAAAGAGAAGCAGAAGCTTTAGCTAGTTTTGCTAATTTTTAACTGGGGAAATCTGTACTAAAAAGGTTACAGTGGCACTCTCCTCTAGATGAGAAAGGATATCCTTTTTGCATGTAGAAATCACAGAGAGGAAGATAAGAACTGTCACAGCTGTTACAGCTCGATCTCAAAATGGGTATCTACAGTTATAGCCCTAAGAACGGGATGCCTTTCAATCTCTCCTGAAAGGAAGTCTTGTGAAATAGATCCAGTAAGTCAATATCACCGTTAGGACTTCCCCGGTGGTGCAGTGGTTAAGAATCTGCCTGCCAGTGCAGGGGACATGGGTTCGAGCCCTGGTCCAGGAAGATCCCACATGCAGCAGAGCAACTAAGCCCATGCACCACAACTACTGAGCCTGTGCTTTAGAGCCCGCCAGCCACAACTATTGAGCCCACGTGCCACAACTACTGAAGCCCGTGCGCCTAGAGCCCGTGCTCCACAACAAGAGAAGCCACTGCAATGAGAAGCCCACGCACCGCAACGAAGACCCAATGCAGCCAAAAATAAATAAATAAATTCATTAAAAAAAAAAAAATCACCGTTAACATCAATGTAAGATTAACTCAAGATTTAAAGAGGCAAATAATGAATAACCCCCACTTATATTTGAGGGGTGAGTAATCCCTGTCATTTGTTGAAGAAAAGTTGTCTTCACTCCTGAAAGTGCCTGGACCCACCCAGGCCCCAAGTCTCTGCATCTGGGTCCGCGTGGTGGTGGATTAAGCCCAGCAGAGGCCTCCCGCTCCAAAGAGGACTGGATTCTGTGGTGTGAAGGGAGCTGGGACAGGGCTCTACTTTGCAACATGAGATAAATACACACCATGCTACCTTCTACCCCCCACACACACGTTACAAAAAAGCATCACAAACACCGCAGCCTTACCTGCTCCTCTCCTACTGAAGGAGGTGAGGGTTGGGTGACTCAGAAAAATGAACAGGATCTGCCCAGAATCCAGGGAGGCTTATCAGGGTCCACAGGTGCTTCGCCAGGCCCCCCAGCAGGCTGCTCTGCCTGGATCAGCCACACTCTCTCCCACCAAATCTGGAAAGCATCACTGAGTTTCTGCATCAACACTCTCTTTCACTTCTCCCAGACTGTCTGCTATGCTCCACCTGCTTTCAAGTTGACTACAGACTATCTTTTGGCCCCCTGATATATTACCTTTTAAAAGATAAAAGCCACTCCGGGGATACAACTCACATAAATGTATTCTACTAAGAAGCATTTCTAGGCTGTTAGAAACTTGAAAAGACATAAACTTTTTGATTTTAAGATTGTGAATTTCCTTTTCTTCAGCACAGGAAAGCTTCATCTTACATCTGGGCAGATGGGACTGTACTTCAGCAGGACTTTAGCATATTTCTACAAGGTCATTGCCTTAGGAATGAAATGTAAAGGCCACCACCCTGAGAAATCTTAAAAGAGGCCGTAGGTCTTGCTCACTATGATCTTTACATGTGAGGGTCATCTGGTCACTGCTTCTAGGAGCTGACCACCTACTTCTCACTAAGCCATCCATTACTGCACCTTTGACCCAAGGCAGCCAGACGGTTTCTCTCAGATTACGTTCTGGGAGAAAGAGTGTGGCCTCGTGCACATTGTGTGGTGAGGCTGTCCAGGCAGAAGCCGCTAGGGTCCATCTGCAGAGGTTACCCGACCCCCCCCTTTGCCTTCCATACAGACATGGCCCCCTAACCCCAAGCAGAACAAATGCACATGCTCCCTCTTCCTCGCTCTCTTGGGTTTCAGCCCAGAAAAGGGGCTCCAACATACTTTTTATTTTTGATTTTATTTATTTATTTTTGTGTGTGTGTGTGCCCGGCTCCCAGCCCCGGAAGCCCCACCCCTCCGCAACCCATCGGCCAGGGATCCAGGACCTCACTCCAGCAAAGACCCCAATCAGGAGGCTCCTGGCAACTTTCAGGACCTCTGGACCCTTCGGGCTTTCTGATCAGAGGGGGAGGAGACTGAGGGTGGGAGGGGGACAGGAGGGAGCCAGAGCTCAGCCAGTTACCAGCAGTAGCACATGCCACCTCGAGCCCGGGTCCTCCTGGGTCCCCCTGGGCCCCTGGGAGAGGGAGGCGTCCTGGGGGATGGTATTTGTAGCTCCTGGCATCAGGCCGGCCCCTCCCTCCCCAGCCTCTGGAAGGAACAGATTCTTCCTCCCTCTTCTCTCCAGAGGAAGTGGCTTTTATCAACATACCTTTTAAATACACTTGCTTCCTAGCTTATTGCTTCCCTAGCCCCCTCATCTTCCTTTTTAGGAATCTAACACTGACGTTCTCTATTTACGCAAGACATATCCTCTCCCCCGAGCGCTGCACACAAAGTACTCCCACTACCCACATGCGGAAGGTTTCCTCAACGCCTGCTCACTCACCGACCCTCTTGCCCAAGCTGCCTCCTCCCTTTCTCGCTGCCGCCTCACGCTTTAGCCTGGCAGCCCAATGCATGGTGCTGAAGCTCACATGGCAGGAGAGCAAAGCCAGTTCTTGTGGAATTGCCTGGAACGGCACAAACCGCTGGGTCTTGGGAGTGGTGCATCCTTCCTGCTCCCAACGTGGTCCAGTGGAGCAAACTGTTAGCAAGAGAAGCTGAATCTCTGACTTTGAAGAGTTGGGGCTTTCTGGATAAACGATGCTGAAAACTTGGGATCCTCAGCAAGGTTAACTTACAACTGTAGAGTGAGATGACTCTAGAGAGATTTACCTAACTCTGATGGTGTGTTTACATTTCAAGGGAAAATGAGGCCCAAGACCTTGGAGTCAGCTCTAAGTCATAAAAACTGGAGTCACCAGGGTTGTTCTGGCTCCTGCAGAGATGTATTTATATTCCAGAAGGTTAGAGGAAGAACCCAGGATCCTTCCATCCTGTCTCCATGCAACAAAGGTTTTTTTCTCCCTCTTTCTGGGAGAGAAGGAAGCGGGTGCCTCTTTCTCCTGCACATAAGCAAAGAAAATTCACTTTTCTCCACCCCTCACCCATGTAGTGTCCGACACCCCTGCTGGAGATTTTTCCATCTGGCTTTCATCGCATCGCCCAGATAAGCACTGGGGCAAGGGGTACTGATGCAGTTATAATTACTTACATAATATTATTATTTTTAAATTATTGCATAAATAATTATCTAACCTGTCTGATCTAGAATATCTATGTGCATTGAGAATGAAATTAATAAAAATGAATAGTAAAGGCCCAACAATTCTGGTAGCAAGGATGATGGAATCCTGTGTGTCTCATGGTTTACTGGGAGAGACAGATGAGAGCCCTGAGGCTGGTTAGCAGGATTTGAAGAAGATCCATGGGAACCAGAAGCAGGTCTGTTGAAAGGATTAGGAAGTTTGTTAGCCGGGTGTTAGGAGATAGGCTTGAAAAACGGCAGCCTAATGGCACTTTGGGATTTTGCTCTCTCCTCTGACTGGACCCTGAAATTCTTAAAGGTGGGACAAGAGAAGCTTAGGCTGCTCTCTCCCACAGGGGGAGAGGAGGGAGGTAATCAGCTCCACAGCCAGAGCAAGTCTAGGGGGACCACACAGCTAAGCTGCCCGGTACCGCAGGGACAGGGTCTGCATTGCTATCTTGAAGACACTTCTCTGCTCCCCTCTGATCCTTAGCTCCTTTTCTACCCCAGCTGATCTTCCTGTTTCAGAAGACACTACACGAGTCCCTTTACACAGGGGGAGATGGGAGTGGATGGGAGACTGGACTATTGAGAGCTCTGTTGGATACCAGCACCATGGAGCCATGTGGGGAGGGGGACACGGGACATGGGGTGAATGGAGATACTGAGGAATACAGAGCAAAACCTCGGTGAGTGAGCAGAAAAGTCCTGGAGCCTTCTCACATAGGCCAAAGGGGCAAAAGGAGAGCACTGTTCTAAAATGCCACCCTGGGACTTCCCTGGTGGTCCAGTGGTTAAGAATCTGCCTTCCAATGCAGGGGATGAGGGTTCGAGCCCTGGTCGGGGAACTAAGATCCCACATGCCACGGAGCAACTAAGCCCGTGCGCCACAACCAGAGAGCCCATGCGCTAGAGAGAAGCCCACGCACCGCAACGAAGAGCCTGCGTGCCACAACTAAGACCCAGTGCAGCCAGATAAATAAATAAATAAAATGCCACCCTGCAGCCTGCAGTTTGCCTCCCTTCTGCATTCCCCACTAGCTGTGAGGAAACAGCTTCTCCCTGCAGCTGTGACTTTTATCCCTGTAAATGCTGACTTTAACGTTTAGGAGTTTGTGCAAAACTTGGCAGTGGGGAAAACAAGAGTTTAAAAATGGCTTTGCATTGGTTTCTTTGCCGCAGCCTCTAACCGTATGGCAGAGATTGGTCTGGAGGTTGTATGCTTGTCAGAAGCACTTGAGAGGGATCGTCTCCTCTTAACCCAGAGGTGCCGGCAGTGAGGAGAAAGCTGCTGGCTTCTCACCATCAAACTGGAGGTCTGAAATCTTAATGGACTCTAGGTGTGGCAGACAGAACAAGTCCCTGTACTGGATTTTGGCTACGATGTTTGCTCTAGGAAAGGGAGTACGCCAAGAGAGTAGGAGAAGGGAGGCAGTTTCCAGATTAAGGTACACTTAATGGTTCCTAGATACATGCCTGTTTGAAAAGCGGCTTTTAAGCTTGCTCGTGAGCTCTTGCGGAAACCAGATCACCCATTTGTGTATCATGAAGTTGTGGGTCAACTCTGTGACTGACAGGTGAAAGGAGCTTTAAAAAAAAGTCCTTGCAAGAAAAGCCCTGCTAGCCAAGCAGCGTTTTAGCTTTGCACAAGAAAGGGGCAGCTATCCCCTCTGCTGCCCCAAGCAAGGAAAAGCTGCTGGTTTGGGGAGGGGTCAGAGGGAATCATGGATTCACAAGGTTTCCCTCAATTGCCTGGGCCAGGCTCACTGAATGAAGCCTGTTGTGGTTTCACGCACGCTCTGCTAAGCTGAAAAGAAGTGTGGTCTCCCTGCTCCGTGAGCTGAACTCGGACTCTGAAACTGCTGAAAGAAAGACACCCTCTTGTGGGGCTGTGAGCTGTGGAAATGGACCATGAATGCTTGTGGACCTGTCTGCACAGCACACAGAAGCCTATGGAAAGGCCTGTCCTCTGAAGAGGTCACTGCCGATCAGGAAAGCCTGACTCTTTCCTGGTGGGACTCCTAGGGAAGCTGCAAGACGAGGAAGGTCAAACCACAAGAAGCGTGGCCCATCCACCCCCCTGGGAAGATCTCACTGCTGTTGGCTTTTTGGGTTCGGTCTTTCTGATTTTTGCTGTCGGGGTGATTTGTGCCTTTTCTGGTTCGGGCAGTGGTCACTACCAATCAGCTGCTGGTCTGACTCACCTTTCACCTTACACCTCAGTACGGCAGCTTGACTCTTCAATGCAGCCTTCACCAGGGAGGGCTGATCCTCCCTCTAAGGGCAGGGGCCGTATAGATCTATTTCAAAAATTTTTTTAATTCAAAATTCTGCCCCGACCATTCTTCTGGACATAATGTATCTTCTTCCCTGTCCCCTAACAATAACCCCAGATCAGCTTGCCTGGAAAGGGTCTTAGGAGATTTAGATTTAATAATTAAGTCTGTTTGAATTGTGTGAAAACGTTCTGTGGGGAGGCTTTCTGCCTCTCTTGCACCCACCCTCCTGGAGGAAAGGTCTGGGTGAGAGAGGAGGAGGATGGAAGAAACCTGTGAAATTACAGTAATGAGACACACAGATTTTGTAACAATGGAAGGGGAAAAAAAAAAAAAAAAAAAAGCAAGGGAAGGGAAAACTTCAGACCTGGGGAGATGCAGGGTGGGGGCAGGGATGACCAATCTCTGTTTTTCAGAATCTGCTCCTGGAGCCCTCCTCCCGGAAGGAGGCCGCCCCTCGCTGCTCTCCCGACCAGCTGCCCTGCGCCCCCTTTCCTACCCACCCTCCTTGCTGCTATGAACACTCTCAAATTCCAGCTGACCGCTGCCTGACACTGACCAGACAGGAGGGGACGGGCCCGGCTCCTGTGCTTACGTGAAGAACACCTCCAGATGTCACCTGCACCGCAGGAACAGATGCACTGGTGGCATGAGCAAGCAGGACTGCTTGAAACTGCACTGAAAACTGAACTGAGCTGAATTATTTGGGCTGAAGTGCAGAGTGCCCAAACTTATCAACTGGTGGGAGGTCGGAGGCCCCAGTAGGCATCCTGCCCACTTGTGCTGCCTAAGTGATGTATAGTCTCACTTGGGGGCCCTAGTAATTGTAAACTCTTTGTTTCCAGGGGTGCCATGTGTGCCCTCTGGGGCTGTATGCATGAAATGCAGGCATTAACTTATCTCTGGTAAAAACACTGACTTACATTTGGAGATGGTTATCAGAAACTTTCAAGGGTTTAAGGAAATACCCCAGGGACTTCCCTGGAGGTCCAGTGGTTAAGACTCCTCCTTTCCAATGCAGAGGGCGTGGGTTTGATCCCTGGTCGAGGAACTAAGTTCCCACATGCCACGTGGCCAAAAAAAACCCACAAAAGATGCTCTTTAAGGAAATACCCCAGGTAGACCAAGTAGCCCTCAGATATGTACTCTGTGCAAAGCTTACCTCCAATGTGAGTTGTTCCGTTAGAAAAATGGTATGAAATTTATCCTCACTTTAGCTGATGTGATTCATGACCCTGCCTCAGCCTCAAAGGCATTCAGGGCAGCTGCAACTCACGGGGGCCAGTTATATGGATGACAGAATTTGCCACAGATTTCTTTCTTGCAGGTCATGGCAAAGTCTGTGCTAAGTATTAATATATCCTGCTCTACCTGGGTGTGTGCCTCGGGCCAGGTAGGCAACGTTAGTACAGAAACCTGAGGAAGACACCACACATTCTAAGGTAGACCTTTATGGTAAATGAGATGCATTCAACTGACTAAAACCAGGAGGAGCCTTGGAGGCTGAAACTGAGACCAATACAATGGGACTGACCTCATTCTGCCCTTGGGAGTCCTGCTGGGTAAGTGCTGTTTAAGACAAACCCAGGGACTTCCCCGGTGGTGCAGTGGTGCAGTGGTGCAGTGGACGCCACCGCAATGAGAAGCCCGCGCACCGCAACGAAGAGTAGCCCCCGCTCGCCACAACTAGAGAAAGGCCGCGCACAGCAACGAAGACCCAACACAGCCAAAAATAAAGTTATATAAGACAAACCCAATGGATTTAGTCCTAGCTCCCACTGGTCAGATTAAAACAAAATGACCAATGGAGTGGCATGGTATGGGACAATTTACCAGTAGCCAACTCTGGAGAAACACCAGAGGTGGAAACGTGGGGTAGAGAGAAAATAGTTTTGTGTTTCTGCAGAGTTGGGGTTTTTTAAATAAATTTTCTGAAAACTTGGGATCCTGGGCTAAGAGCAAGTCTTAGAAAATTAATTTGCAACTATATAGACAGTGAACTCCACGGACTCACCCAACTCTGGAGGTATGTGTTTATATTTCAAGGGAAAATGAGGCCCAGGACCTTGGAGACATCTCTAGGTCAAAAAACTGGAGCTCATCTGACTCCTGGAAAGATGTGTTTACATTGCAAAAAGTTAGAGAACCCAGAGTGCTTTCCATCCTGTCTCCAAATCGCAAAGGTTTTTCTCCTTTCAGGAAGGGAAGGAGGGGCAATTAACTTCTGTGTATAAGCAGGGAAAATCAATTTTTCTCACTCCCACACCTATGGAATGTGCAGCCACTTGTGTGGGAGGTTTTTCCAACTGCTTCTCATGGAGCTGCCCCAGGACTGATGTAGTTGTTATGTAAGTAATAATTAACCTGGTTCCACTTCGGGATGTCAGTGTGAAGAACTCCATGGACCACTTCCTAGCAAAACAAAGCTGGTGGAAACCATAAAACACTATTCAAAGTCTCTGGAAATTCTTCTAAGGGCATGCACCAAACAAGGAAACATTCATTCAAGAAAATCTAGTAAAACTTGGTAAGAGAATTGAGAGTCTGTGGCAATTGGACCACCACCTTCTCCCTCCCCTATGTGTCCCTCCACTTCAGCTCAGTTTGATGAAAGTCCCACTTCAGGCAAATATGGCCAAGAAGTCAGGGCTCACTCTCCTCAGCTCCCAATCAAGGTTTACCATATCTCGCTGGAAGGGGTAAGCTGCCAGCATTTTCCATCCCCTCCAACTCCAAGCCAAAGACGCTAAATTTAAATTCCTGGTGAGTGTGGCTTAGAGATTTGGGGTTCCCTTCCTCTACCCAGTCTCTACCCACCCTGTCCTGACTCCATCCCAGGAACAGCAGCCCAAGAATTCTGGGACTCCAACGACGCTCACCCCAGCTCACTCAAAGGGCATAGGTTCCACCCTGGGAAAGCAAGCTGGTCTTCTCCTTGTGCCCAGCACCCAGAGCAGTGGCTCATTTTGCCCAGGAGGGAGAGGCAGTCCATAAGAAAAAGTTTCAAAGCACTTCCCAAAGGAACGGACCTTATTTGAAAAGTGTGTAGGAAAGTTCAAGCCTAAAGGCACTCCTAAAGACAGCTCCTCTTAAGAATAATGAGCTAGGGGTCTTCTCTGGTGGTGCAGTGGTTAAGAATCCGCCTGCCAATGCAGGGGACACGGGTTCGAGCCCTGGTCCGGGAAGATCCCACATGCCATGGAGCAACTAAGCCCACGCGCCACAACTACTGAGCCTGCGCTCTAGAGCCCGTGCTCCGTGACAAGAGAAGCCACCGCAATGAGAAACCCGCACACCGCAACTAAGAGTAACCCCCACTCGCCGCAACTAGAGAAAGCCCGCGTGCAGAAACGAAGACCCAACACAGCCAAAAATAGAGAAAATTAAAAAAAAAAAAAATTAAAAAAAAAAAAAAAAAAGAATAATGAGCTAGGGCTTCCCTGGTGGCGCAGTGGTTAAGAATCCACCTGCCAATGCAGGGGACATGGGTTCGTGCCCTGGTCCGGGAAGATCCCACATGCCTCGGAACAACTAAGCCTATGCGCCACAGCTACTGAGCCTGTGCTCTAGAGCCCGCGAGCCACAAATACTGAGCCCGCGTGCCACAACTATTGAAGCCTGCGCACCTAGAGCCCATGCTCCGCAGCAAGACAAGCCACCGCAATGAGAAGCCAGCGCACCGCAACGAAGAGTAGCCCCCGCTCGCCACAACTAGAGAAAGCCCGCGCGCAGCAACGAAGACCCAACACAGCCAAAAATAAATAAATAAATAAATAAATAACATTAAAAAAAAAAAAAAAAAGACTCCACAGTGCCACTGCAGGGGGTATCAGTTCGATCCCTGGTTGGGGAACTAAGATCCCACATGCCACATGGCACAAGCAAAAAAAAAGAGTGGTGTAATACCAAATGAAGCAGACAACTAAGAGATCAGGACAAAAGACAAACAGAGCCCTGTTAAAACCACTGTCATCCCAGGGGAACTATGTGCATGACCAAGGCTGCACTCTCTGAGAAGCAATATCAAAGGCTTCATGCTGCAGGGGAAATAGACATCACTAATATAGCCTAGTCAAGTCACAAAAGCAAACGCAAGTCCAGGAGAGGGGAAAGAGGAATCTGTATCCTGAGTTGCTATATTACCTAAAAGGTCCAGTTTTCAACATCACAAGACGTGCCAAGAACCAGGAACCTATGACCCATATGCAAGCAAAAAGTAGAAACAGAAACTGCCTATGAAAGCAACCAGATGTCAAATTAAAGATGTCAAAGTAGCCATTATATGTTCTAAGAACTAAAGGAAACCATGCTTAAAGAAATAAAGTATGAAGACAATGTCTTGCTGAATAGAGACTATTGATAAAGAGAAACTAAAAACTAAATGAAAATCCTGGAGTTAAAAAGTACAATAATTGGGACTTCCCTGGTGGCACAGTGGTTAAGAATCCACCTGCCAATGCAGGGGACACGAGTTCGAGCCCTGGTCAGGGAAGATCCCACATGCTGCAGAGGAACTAAGCCCATGCGCCACAACTACTGAGCCTGCGCTCTAGAGCCCGTGAGCCACAACTACTGAGCCTGCGTGCCGCAACTACCGAAGCCTACGCGCCTAGAGCCCGTGCTCCGCAGCAAGAGAAGCCACCGCAATAAGCCCGCACACCGCAACGAAGAGTAGCCCCCGCTCGCCACAACTAGAGAAAGCCCACACGCAGCAACAAAGACCCAACACAGCCCAAAGATAATTAATTAATTAATTAATTTAAAAAGTACAATAATCAAAATTTTAAATTCGTTAGAGGAGCTCAATAGTAGATTTGAACTGGCAGAAGAATCAGTGAACCTGAGGTTAGAGCAATAGAGATTACATAAACATTCCTAAAACAGAAAATAAAATGAAGAAGAATGAACAGAGCCTCAGAGAAATGTAAGACCCCTTTAAAGGCATCAGACTATGTGTAAGGAGGAATACCAGAAGGATAGGAGAAAAAGAAAGGGGCAGAAAAAAAATATTTGAATAGTAGTAAAATCTTCCCAAATTTGTTGAGAAATAATCTATACATCCAAGAAGCTCAAAGAACTTCAAGTAGGATAATTCTACACATAGACACATCAGAAAGAAAACACTGAAAGCCAAAGACAAAAACAAAATCATGAAAGCAACGAGAAAAAAAAAAATCCATCACATACAAGGGAGCCCCAAACAGATTAACAGTTGACTTCTCACCAGAAACAATATAGGCCAGAAAGCAGTGTGATAACATATTTAAAGTGATGAAAGAATAATCTGTCTTTGACCCAGAATACCACATGTGTGCATTCTAGATAAAATTAATAAAGATGGCTATTAAAAAACCAACAATGCTCTAATCAAAAGATTTTAAAATTTAATGACTTTTTACTGCCACAGTTGGAGGACAATTACATTAGAAAGTGAGTCAAGACCCACATAATTAAGTTTACTAATGGCGTGGTCAAAGGTCCTAGAATGTTGAGGCTCCCTTTTCCATCCTTTTTGCAAGGATGAGGATGGAGTTGCGTTTGACTTCGTGTGGAAACCTGTTCCCCCTTATCATATCCCAGAAAGATATTTGGTCTTTGTCCCCAGTTCCTGGCACAGAGCTCCTAAAACCTGTGGAAATTCCTGAGTGATAAAGGTAATTGGCAGGCCCCTAGATAGCCTCAGGATGGAGGCTAGCTGCCAGGAAGACCATGCCCTGATTAGAAGCCTGGAACTTTCAGCACCCCCTCCCCAACCTCTGGGGGTGGGTAAAGAGCTGGAGACTGCATTGATCACCAATGGCCAATAATTTAACAAATCATATCTATGTAATGAAACCTCCATAAAAACTCCTACACAACAGAGTTAAGAGAGCTTCTGGGTTGGTGCTCTAGAGGGCATGAAGCTCTGAACCCCTCTCCTATACCTCCTATGCAACTCTTCCATTTGGCTGTTCCTGAGTTGTGTCTTTTATAATAAACTGGTAACAGTAAGTAAAGCACTTTCCTGAGTTCTAAGTTGTTCTAGCAAATTATTGAGCCTGGGGAGGGTGGTGGTAGGAACTCTTGACTTTGTAGCCAAGTTGGACAGAAGTGCTGGTAACCTGGGAACCTAATACTCTCAACTGGCGTCTGAAGTGGGGACAGTCTTGTGGGACTGAACACTGAAACGTGTGGAATCTGACGGTAACTACCCAGAGCTAATTGCACAACACCCAGCTGGCATCTGCAGAGAATCCGAGAATTAGTAGGTGTCAGGAGGAAAAAACACCTCTCACCCTTCCTGCTTTCCCCTCATTCTCTATGCCTCCAACCTGTGTAACTGGAAAAACAACATAAAAGTCTGAGTATAAATAAACAAGATGTCATGGAATCTCAGCTACTGATAAAGTGTCAACTTTAAAATGAGTGTGTAACACAGAATTGAACTCCAAAGGACCTTGTGCAACACAAAACCCATGAGGGGTTTCCCTACAGTTTAGTGAAGCTGAAAAGTTAGTGTCGGGACCTCCCTGGTGGTGCAGTGGTTAAGAATCCGCCTGCCAATGCAGGGGACACAGGGTCGATCCCTGGTCCGGGAGGATCCCACATGCCGCGGAGCAACTAAGCCCGTGCGCCACAACTACTGAGCCCACGTGCCACAACTACTGAAGCCCGCACGCCTAGAGCCCATGCTCTGCAACAAGAGAAGCCACCACACGGCAATGAAGAGTGGCCCCCACTCGCCGCAGCTAGAGAAAGCCCACGCGCAGCAACGAAGACCCAACACAGCTAAAAATTAATTAATTAATTAATTAATTTTAAAAAAGAAAAGTTAAGTGTCTTAGAAACCCTAGTGTCCATTGTTTCCTAGAGATAAATCATTTGGGTCCCCTTTGAGATTTGGGACCTATCCACATATATAATATTTATCTCCAAATCAACTGTATTACTATAATTACTGGGGAAACTTTCTGTTCCTACTTTAAGTAGAAAATCGGTGCCATTTGTTAAGTAGAAGGTATGCCTTAGTTCATTAAAAAAATGTTTAATGTTTAAATGTCTATCTATATCAAATTCTGTTACCACAACCAATGCTATACATGCCACACTTTGGAAAACAATGCCCTAAAATAATGGCCTAATCCACTGTGTGGGATGAAAGGGTAAGACCAGAAACAGAAGGCACCATCTGTGGAGTGCCCTGGGTTCAAGAACCAGGCTTCCTTTTGAAAAGACTGTTTTCAACTTTCTTTATAAAGGCACAAGTAACCACTAATCTCTACAGCGCTTTGATTCAGTTATCACAGAATACTAAAAAAAAAGTTATTTTTATTACCAGGGCTTTCAACCAGTTAATGTAACTATGGGCAACTGCAGGTCTAGACAATTAAGCTCAGTTTTAAGGACAAAACACAGCCCTGGGATTTCTGAAAAGCACCATCACCAAATGCTATTGCTCTCCAGAGATGGACCATTTTATGTGACACACAATTACCACTGAAAGGGCACACCATTTCTTTATTCTCTTTTCTTAGCATTGTGGAGAGTCAGATGACAGGAAGTTTAAGAGAAACAGATTCTGGCGAAGGCTGTGACAAATAAAAAAACAAACATACAAAATAAAGCAAACATCAAAACTGCTCCTTGCTGGTAATTTTTCAACCTGTATTCCAGTAGGAATCAAAATCTGGAGAACAGGGATGAAAAAACAATCATGAAACAAATTCTAGGGACAAACATACCTACCTCATCCTGCTAAGCTTCCACCCTAATTAACTTTCTGTTTCTGAGTACAGCCCAATCAGATGGGACAGGCCTCACACACCCAAAAACAAGGTGGGGACATGCCTTGAGTGCCCTGGTTCTCTTCAGTCTGATCCTTTTACTTGGTCTTAGGTGAAAGGGGCAGTAAAGCTGGGTTGCGCCTGACCTGGCTGAAGTCTGGCTGGAATTAGCACCTTTCAGTTATGGTCGATTAGTAGGGAATAGGGGCGGGCTCCTTGCCTCTGCCCTGCAGGAGATATGAGTAGAAAAATGACAGACGGGACTTCCCTGGTGGTCCAGTGGTTAAGACTCTGTGCTTCAAATGCAGGGGGTGCAGGTTTCATCACTGGTCAGGGAACTCAGATCCTGCATGCTGCGTGGCCAAAAATTTTGTTTTTAAACTTTTTTTTTTTTTTTAAATTTGGTTGCACTGGGTCTTTAGTTGCGGCAGACGGGCTCCTCAGTTGCAGCTCAAGGGCTCCTTAGTTGAGGCTTGCGGGCTCCTTAGTTGTGGCATGCAAACTCTTAGTTGCGGCATGCATGTGGGATCTATTTCCCTGACCAGGGATCGAACCCGGGCCCCCTGCATTGGGAGCATTAAGTCTTAACCACTGTGCCACCAGGGAATAAATAAAACAAAATAAAATTCTCAAAAAAAAAAAGAAAGAAAGAAAAAAGAAAAATGACAGATATCTTTTCCAGTGCAGGAAATACTGCTCAGCCTATGCTCCTGGGGCAAGGAGACTCATCACCCTTCACTGTGCCCTCCCTGCCTGACACCCAGGTCAGAGCTGGCCTAGCATGGTCCTTGATAAACAACTAAAGGAAAGGTCTTGATCAATTCCAGGGAGGATACAGGCAGAGGAAAAGAAGACTTGAGAATATGTCTACCCTCCAATCCCCAAACCCACCCCAGACCTGACACAACAGATTCCCCAACAACCCAAGCCACCACAACAAACATGTATCTGCTAATGCTCTTAAATGTTAAACTGGGGTCATCCTTTGTTGCCTTTCAAAATATTTTTCCTTTCAGTTGATATGAATTTTCTAATTCTTCCCAAGGGATTTGTCCCTTTTTGATCCTCAGTGCCTCTGTGCCCCTCGAGAATTTAAATGGGTCTTCTGGGGTTTCCAGAACCTCATGTACCTGCACTGCTTACTCCTTGGTATCTAGAAGCCATTTGGTTTCACAGAAGGCTTTCAAAGACTCCATAAGTCAAAGGTCAAAATTGACATTTGTAACAGTCAGGCACAAAGAAGATTTAATAAAGAGATATACTGTGTCCATACAGCAGAAGACCCAATATTGTTAAGATGTGGATTCTCCTCAAATTGATCCATAGATTTAACACGATCCTAATAAAAATCCTAGCAGGATTTTTTTTTTTTTGTAGAAATTGACAAGATGAGTCTAAAATTTATATGGAAAAGGGGAAGGACCTAAAATAGCCAAAACAAAAAGAAACAAAGTCAGAAGTCTGACAATACCGGATTTCAAGTTTTACTACATAGCTACAGTAATCCAGACAGTGTAGCATTAGTGAAAGGATAAGCATATAGATCAAAAGAACAGAATACAGTCCAGAAATAGACCAACACACATGGTCAACTGATATGTGACAAAGGGCCAAGGTTATTCAATGGAGAAAGGACAGCCTTTTCAATAAATGATTCTTGAAAAATTGGACATACATATGCAAAAAAAAAAGATAAGCCTTGACCCATAACTCACACTGTATACAAAAATTTACATGAAATGCAACCATAGATCTAAACATAAACCTAAAAGTATAAAATTTCTAAAAGAAAACATAGGACAATAATATTTGTGATTTCAGTTAGGCGAAGATTTCTTAGATAGGTCACAACAAACACACAATTTTTAAAAATTGATAAATAGGATTTTATTAAAAATTTCTGTTCTTCCCAAGACTCTGGTAAAAAGAAATAATAATAAGACAAGCCACAGACTGGGAGAAAACATTTGCGAAACACATATCTGATAAAAGACATATCCAAAATGTATGAAGAACTCCTACAATTCAATAAGGGAAAAAAACAAACTTTTTTTTGCTAAGTGGGCAAAAGATTTTAACACACACTTCATCGAAGATACAAATGGCAAATAAGCACATGAAAAGATGCATTAGGGAAATACAAAGTAAAAACACAATGAAATACCACTATCTACCTATTAGAATAGCCAAAAATAATCAAACCAAATCAAATACAATATCAAAGCTGAAACGGAATACTCATACGTTGCTGTTGAGAATACAAAATGGTACAGTCACTTTGGAAAACAGCCCTCTAATCCCATGCCTAGGTACTTACCCAAGAAAAATGAAAACATACAGCCACACCAAGACCTGTCAGCAAATGTTTATTGCAGCTTTATTCATAATTACTAAAATCTGTAAGCAAACCTAAATGTCCATCATCTAGGACATGTTGTGGAACATCTATGTGATGGAATACTACTCAGCAACAAAAAGGGATGAATTAACGATACACACATTGATGAACCTCAAAAGCATTATCCAAAGTGCAAGAAGCCAGACACAAAGGCTACACACTGTATGATTCATTTATGACATTCCAGAAGAGGCAAAACTACAGAGACAGAAATCAGATCAGCAGATGCCAACAGTCAGGGGTAGAAGGATGGGATTGATTACAAAGGGTCATCAGGGAATTTGGGTGGTGATGGAAATATTCTATATCTTAATTGTGGTGGTGATTACAAACTGTTTATATTTGTTAAAACTCAGACCTGTACACCTAAAAAGGTTCATTTTTCTATATGTAAATTATACCTCACTGAACCCCCAGAAAAGAAGGCAAATATTTCATTTTTTAAATATAATTTATAGGGCTTCCCTGGTGGCGCAGTGGTTAAGAATCTGCCTGCCAATGCAGGGGACACGGGTTCGAGCCCTGTACCTGGAAGATCCCACATGCCGCGGAGCAATTAGGCCCGTGCGCCACAACTACTGAGCCTGTGCTCTAGAGCCCGCGAGCCACAACTACTGAGCCCGTGTGCTGCAACTACTGAAGCCCAAGTACCTAGAGCCTGTGCTCCGCAACAAGAGAAGCCACCGCAATGAACAGCCTGCGCACCACAACTAAGAGTAGCCCCCGCTCGCCTCAACTAGAGAAAGCCCACGTGCAGCAACGAAGACTCAACACAGCCAATAAATAAATAAATAAATAATTTTAAATAAATAAATATAATTTATAAATAACTGCACTTATGCAAGACTAATCAGCCATGGAAAATTCTGTATAGCTAGACCCTTCCATCAAATGAATAGTTAAAACTGATGGTCTTAGACTTGGAGGGGACAAGAGCTGTTGTAATTTTTAAAGAATCTCTCAAGGGAATTCCTATCCTTAGTTAACTGTTAAAGAAATGGTGCAGAGCCTTAGAGAGGTAGGTACCTTATATGAACAAGAAGGGGATCATTTTGCACATTTTTTCCCCAACAGATAAATTTTTGAAGTCAATTATCATGTAACAAGCTTAATATTGCAAATGATCTCAAGCAAGCAGTTTCTGTTTCCTCATCTGTAAAAACTTAGCTGATCTAAAGAGTTCTCTGCATTGTAAAAGCTTAAAGTCTGACTTTCCTACCAGCATAATTTAGCTGAACCTCCAGGGGGCCACTGAACGCCCTCTGATCCAGGAAACCTGTGAACTCAAGAAAGGCAAACTCTACCCCTTCTAGAAACCTCCATCGTGTGTGGGGGGGCGGAGGGGCATTGGAAGGGTATAACATCTCCTGGATAGGGCATTTCCGCATCCAAATCCCACAACAACTTTGGAGCAAGGCAAGCATGGTGACTGACATTTATAAGGAAAGGACTGCAGGATCAGAGTGCTGGGAAAACTCTGCCCCAGGTCACATGATTAATATTCTTCAAATGGCTCCCCATGGCCCAGCCCCATCCTCCATCCTCAATACTCATACCTGCCTAGGGGAGGGATGCTTTGGCAGTTTTTACTTTGTCTCTCTCTATCCCCCCATCACTGCTGCTCACACACAGTGGCCCTCTGTAGGACAGGCCTCTGGACCTACTCAATAAGCTGATCAACTACTTCCACAGGGAGATGCTTCATAGGAACCCAGAGTCTCCCAAGAATGCCTCAAACATCTCCACCAGCAGGAAATAGGCAAAAGAAGTTTCCATGGTAGAATAAACTTGGAGCACTTAGACTTTTCTCCTGCCTCCTGGATGTAGACAGTCAGCATACCAAGGTCTCCCAGAAGTCTTTGCAGTAATGAAACCTGTTTAAACGTGGTTTCCAAACTAACTTGGCTGGGAAACTCTCTTTCACATAATACTTATTTACAAGTCACAGAGTTAGTGTTTCTGCACACACTTAGACCAACGTTATTAACATCTTTGCATTTACACTTTCACTTTTTATAATGACCTTTTTAGAAATCTTTTCTTTCCAAGAAAAAAAGATACATGTAATATGCTAACATTTATGTAAAAATCAGGAAGGACATATCTATAGGTAGTGCTTACCTAAGCAACCCATTAAGTTAAAATCAAATTAAAATAACAGGTACTTTAAAAAAAAGTAATACTTTAAAAATATAAAAACATTCACAAGTGCATGTGTGTACACACACACACAAACACCCCAGCCACGATCAACACCAAAGATAACAAAGCAACTGTTAATATTTGGTGTTCGTGCTTTAGTCTGACTTGTCTATATTTGCTTTTGCTGCCTGTGCTTTTGGAGTCATATTCAAGAAACCATTACAAGGCCTCTGTCATGAAGGTTTTTCTCTATTTTTTTAGGAGTTTTACACTTTCAGGTCTTATATTTAAGCCTTTAATCCATTTTGAGTTGATTTCTGTGCATGGTGTAAGGAAAGAGTCCAACTTCATTCTTTCCCACGTGGATATCCAGTTTTCCCAACACCATTTGTTGACAAGACTATCCTTTCCCCATTTTGTATTCTTAGAACACCTGTCAAAAATCAGCTGACTATATATGTGTGGGTTTATTTCTGGGCTTTCTATTCAGTTCCAGGTATTTATGTCTGCCATCATGCTAGTTCCATACTGTTTTAATTACTGTAGTTTCATAACATTAAAATCAGAAAGTGTGATGCCTCCAGGTTTGTTTTTCCCATTCAAGGTTGTTTTGGCTATTCAGAGTCCTTTGTGATTCCATACAAATTTTAGAATTTTTGTTTGTTCATTTCTTTAAAAAAAATGCCATTGAGTTTTTTTAAGTCTTTAAAATTTATTTATTTATTTTTTTTAATTTTTTTTTCATTTTTTGGTCATGCCACATGGCATATGGGATCTCAGTTCCCCAACCAGGGATCAAATCTGCACCCCCTTCAGTAGAAGCACCAGAGGAGTCCCAATTTATTTATATTTTTATTGAAGTATAATTGACCTACAACACTGTGTTAGTTCCAGGTGCACAACACAGTGATTCAATATTTCTGTACATTACAGAATGATCAGCACCAAAGTCTAGTTACCATCTGTCACGAAAGTTATTACAATATTAGGGCTTCCCTGGTGGCACAGAGGTTAAGAATCCGCCTGCCAATGCAGGGGACACGGGTTCGAGCCCTCGTCCGGGAAAATCCCACATGCCACAGAGCAACTAAGCCCGTGTGCCACAACTACTGAGCCTGCGCTCTACAGCCCGCGAGCCACAACTACTGAGCCCTCCTCGTGCCACAACTACTGAAGCCCGTGTGCCTAGAGCCCGTGCTCCGCAACAAGAGAATCCACGGCAATGAGAATCCCACGCACCACAATGAAGAGTAGCCCCTGCTCGCTGCAACTAAAGAAAGCTCGTGTAGCAACGAAGACCCAACACAGCCATAAATAAATAAATAATAAAGTTCCCTTTAAAAAAAAAAGTTATTACAATATTATTGACTATGTTCCTTATGCTGTACATTTCATCCCTGTGACTCATTTATTTTGTAACTGGAAATTTGTACCTCAGTCTCCCTCACTTATTTCATTCATTCCCCCAAACCCCCTGCCCTCTGGCAACAATCTGTTTGTTTTCTGTATCTATGAGTCTACTTCTGTTTTGTGACGCTTGTTAATTTTTTGTTTTGTTTTGTTTTGTTTTGCCATGCAGCACGGTTTGTGGGATGCTAGTTCCCCGACCAGGGATTGAACTCGTGCTCTTGGCAGTGAAAGCACAGAGTACTAACCACTGGACCGCCAGGGAATTCCCAATTTTTTTGTTTTTTAGATTCCACATGTAAGTGAAATCATACAGTATTTGTCTTTCTCTGTCTGACTTATTTCACTTAGCATAATATCTCCTAGGTCCACCCATGTTGTCACAAATGGCAAGATTTCATTCTTTTTTATGGCTGAGTAAAATTCCATTGTGTATATATGTGTGTGTGTGTGTGTGTGTGTGTGTGTATATATATATATATATATATATATATATATATACACATCTTCTTTATTCATTCATTTATTCATTTATTAATGGACACTTAGTTTGCTTCCATATCTTGGCTATTGTAAATGCTGCTGCAATGAACATTAGTGTTTTTTTAATTAATGCTTTTGTATTCTTCGAATAAATACCCAGAAGTGGAATTGCTGGAGGGTATGGCTGTTCTGTTTTTAATTTTTTGAGGAACCTCCCTATTGTTTTTCATAGTAGCTGTATCAATTTACATTCTCAGCAACAGTGCACAAGGTACCCTTTTCTCCATATCCTCGTCAACACTTGTTTTTTGGTTTTTTTTTAATTTGGCCGCACCGCATGGCATGTGGGATCTTAGTTCCCCAACCAGAGATCGAACCCGGGCCCCAGCAGTGAAAGCACTGAGTCCCAACCACCAGACCGCCAGGGAATTCCCATTGTTGTCTTTTTGATAATAGCCATTCTGACAGGTGTGAGGTGATATCTCACTGTGGTTTTGGTTGCATTTCCCTGATGATTAGTGATGTTGAACATCTTTGAATGTGTCTGTTGGCCATCTGTATGTCTTCTTTAGAAAAATGTCTATTCAGGTCCTCTGTCCATTTTTTAATTGAGTTGTTTTTTTTTGATGTTGAGTTGTATGGTTCTTTGTATATTTTGGATATTACCCCTCATCAGATATATCATTTGCAAGTATATTCTCCCATTCAGTAGGCTGCCTCTTTATTTTGTTGATAGTTTCCTTTGCTGTGCAAAAGCTTAGTAGTTTGATGTAGTTTGTTTCCCTTGCCTAAGGAGACATATTCAAAAAAATAATGCTCTTTGACTGATATCAAAGAGTGTACTGCCTATGTTTTCTTCTAGGAGTTTTATGGTTTCAGGTCTTACATTTAAGTCTTTAACCCATTTTGAGTTTATTTTTGTCATTTCTTTTTCTTTCTTTCTTTTTTTTTTTTTTTTTTAGCTGTACCACACATCATGTGGGAGCTTAGTTCCTTGACCAGGGATCAAACCTGTGCCCCCTGCAGTGAAAGCGCAGAGTCTTAACCACTGGACCACCAGGGAAATCCCTCGAGTTTATTTTTGTAAATGGTGTGAGAAAGTAGTCTAGTTTGATTCTCGTGCCTGTAGCTGTTCAGTTTTCTCAACACCATTTATTGAAAAGACTGTCTTTTCCCCATTGTATATTCTTGCCTCCTTTGTCAGAGATTAAATGATCATATAAGCGTATTTCTGGGCTCTCTATTCTGCTCCATTGATCTATGTGTCTGTTTTTGTGCCAGTACTATACCATTTTGATTACTGTAACTTTGTAATATAGTTTGAAATTGGGGAGTGTGATACCTCCAGTTTGTTCTTCTTTCTCAAGATTGTCTTGGCTATTCAGGGTTGTCATTGAGACCTTGATAGGGAACGCACTGAATCTGTAGATCACTTTGGGTGGCATAGACATTTAAAAAATATTAAGTTCTCCATTCCATGAACATTACCTTAAATTAACCTTAATTAAATTAACATAATAAAGGCCATACAAGAAAAGCCCACAGCTCATATCATAATCAATGGGAAAAAACTGAAAGCTTTTCCTCTAAGATCAGAAACAAGACAAGGATGCCCACTCTCACCACTTCTATTCAACATAGTCCTGGAACTCCTAGCCAGAGCAATTAGGCAAGAAAAAGAAATAAAAGTCAGCCAAATTGGAAAGGAAGAAGTATAATTATCTATTTGCAGACGACATGATCAAATATGAAGAAAACCCTAAAAACCCCACAAAAAAACTGTTAAAATGAATCAACAAATTTAGTAAAGTTGCAGGATATAAAATCGACATGCAAAAATTAGTTGCCTTTCTATTTACTAACAAGGAACTATCTGAGAAGGAAATTAAGAAAATAATTCCATTTGCAATAGTACCAAAAGAATATAATTCTTAGGAATAAATTTAACTAAGGATGTGAGAGACATGTACACTGAAAACACTGATGAAAGATAAGAAATAAATGGAAACATAGCTTGGTGCTTGTACTTTGTACTTTACAAAGTGTTTTCACAATAGTATCTCATTTGAGCCTGATGCCAATGCTGTGAAGTAGAAAGGGCAGGTAGAAGGCTTGCCAACAGACAAGGCAACCGAGGCCCCAAGAGGACTGGATGAGAAGCTGGTTATTCATCAGATTAGTGACAGAGGGTTAGATCTTGGGTGTCCTGCATGGCCTCTGGGCTCTTTCTACGGCCTTACTCAGATGACAGAGTAACCACTTAATGAGCACCAATGGCATAAACTGCAGTGGACCACAGGGGTTATGTAACCCCGTCAAAGGCACCGCCAGTGCAGGCAACAATCTCTATGGAAGATAATACACACATAAGGCTGGGAAACATCTACACTGTATCATTTTAAATAGGATTATGAAAGTAATCACACACACATACATGTACTCTACTGCTTGATACTCTTCAGTGGCCTCAGGCTTAAATCCACATTCCTATTCCTCAGTATAGCAGTCAAGGCCTGTCACAGGCCAGCCCCTCTCCAGGCCCTTCATGTCACTGCCTACCTCCCATTCCATGCTCTGGCTGTGCTCGGCTGCTTGTGGTTCCTCATGTGGGCCATGCCCAGGGACAAATGCCCTCTCCCCACCTCTTCTTAAAATGTGCTTCTCATCAAGCTAACATCTACTTATTCTTTCCATCTTAGTTCAGGCATCACTTTCTCCTGGAAACACATGCACGCGTGCACACATGCATGGGACTCTTGGTCAGCTGTCCTTCTATTGCTCCATACGATTCTGTATCACTTACTTGTCCATCTGACCCCTAGTCTATGAGCTCCTTGAGGTCAGGGCATGAGCCTTTTGTCCCTCTGAATCGTGTGTGCACAGGGCCAGGCACACAGTAAAGGCTCAACGCATACCTAACAAATGACTGTGCGAGCACGGAGGCCCAGCATGGAGCGCTCCAACAGCCTCGCGACTTCAGACGCTTCGCAAAGCGGGATGCTATTAAAGAATCAGGATGTCTGGGAAGGAATAAGGGGAAGGTGCAACTTCCCTGATGGTGGAAAATATCTTAAGCAACTTCAATGTGAGCTTTTGTCTGTTCTTCCCTGGGCCTCCTGACACAGGTGACTGGCAGGCTGATCTAGCCACAGGTTAGTGCCAAGCCAGGGGTTGGGAAACCTGAGCCAGTCAACAAAGCCAAACTGAGCAGTGGACTGCTGAAGACCCAGCGGCCCAGAGAAATGAGGTGACTGACCTGAAGGCTCCCTGCAACTTAGCAGTAGGGTTAGTTCCAAACTCAGGCATCGGAATCCCAGTTCAGGGCTCTGTCTACAGCACCAGGCACCCTTTGGATCTGAGGTAAGGCTCAAAGGGCTGTGGACCTGACCGGCACCAAGGGTCTTACAAAGGACAGGAAGCACACGACAAAAGGACAGACAGAGATCTTGAACATAAACATGTGCCAGACCAGCAATAATCAGCACAGGTCCCAGCGGAGATAGGCTATCGAGAGAATGAGAATCCAGACACACATTTTCTTCCCGTGCTAAAGATTCCCGTGTGTTTGTTGCTTTCCTGACTTTGACTCTGGACAAGGCACAGGCTGAATGCCTCAGGTACCTTATCTTCAAAATGACCTGCAAAGCAGCTATTTGATCCTCATTTGTACCCATGAAGACAACAGAGCTGAGAGGGGTAAGTATTTAGCTCAAGGTCACAGAGCTAGTAAGTGGCAGGGCAGGAATTTGAACCTGAGTTTTCTCTACTAAGCAAAGTGGCTTTGGGTGATCAGGAAACTTTAAACCACAGCTTTCAGTGACTCTTCAAGTCTCAGTTTTGCTGTCTGCAATTGAAGACAATTTTGTGCTGGTGTTCTTCAGTAGTAATTCATGTGAGATCCACGGGGGTATTTAAGAGACTCAGTGCATGGTACAATGAAAGAAGGAAGAGGACCGTGTTTTAAAACAAACAGTCTGGAGCTGACCACCAAACTCTCTGGGACATTCATCCCTCAGCCAGCAGCAGAGGTAAGAATGGAAGTGTCTGAAACTCAAGGATGACTCAATAGTTTGCTTTTCCTTGGAGAGCAACAGACATGTAAATATACCCAGTGCTGGAGACTCTACCCATGGCCGACACGGGAGAGACGGAAGAGCAGCCATCTCAGGCACCCAGTAGAGGGAACAGCATGCAAAGGCAGCCTCTGTGAGAGCCCAGTTGGTTCAGAACACAGCGCCCAGGTCTGGCTGAAGGGAAGTGTGATGGTCAGTCTTATGTGTCAGCCTGGCTAAGCTACAGCTCCCGTTATTCAATCAAATGCTAACCCAGGCTTTGCTGTAAAGCTACTTTATAGATGTGATTAAAGGCTATAATCAATTAACTTAAATAAGAGAGATTTAATCTACGCTTCCATCAGTTGAAAGGGCTTAAGAGCAGAACTGAGGCTCCCCAAAAGAAGAAACTCCACGTATGCCCAGCAGCCTTGGCTTGTGCCTGTGAGTTCCAGCCTGCCCCTCCTGATGGCCAGACCTACAGATCTGGGACTTGCCTTGCCAGCCCTCACAATCATGCAAGGCCAATTCCTTGTAATAAATCTCTCAATATATATCTCACACTGGTTCTGTTTCTCTCATTGATCCCTAACTGATAGAGGAAGACAGGCAAGTCTCAGAAGGTGGGGATAAAGGGGAAGCTCAAGCTGGACCTGGATCAGAGAGCCCTGCAGTGCATGTTAAGGGCTCTGGACTTTTCCTGAGAAGATAAGGGGAGAAGCAGAAGGGATTCGAGCAGATGAAGAGCAGAATCAGATCTGCATTTTAGATGCTGTGAGTCTGTCTGCCTGTAGGATGGCGAATGAACTGGAGTATACAGGGCAAGACAGGAAGTGGCACCACACAGAGGGAGGAAGCTGGAGCCATAATTCAGGTAGGAAATGGTGAGATCTTGGTTGGACAAAGGCCTAGCAGTGGAAATGGAGAGAAAGGGGTGGGTTTGAGAGAAACAGGAAAACTGAGGAGTTAAGCCTCGTGGAACTTGGTGACCTACTGGCTGGGGATGAGGGAGAGGGAAGAGGACTCCAAGCTGATTTTCAGGTTGATGGCGCTTTTCATCCCACTGGACCTCGACGCTACATGGCAGCAACTAGAGGTGTCGTCTCTCATGCACCAGCTGCCAAATCAAAACATGAAGCCAACGACGCTCATTAACTACCCAGATGCTACATACAGATCATCCAGCTTGATAACAAGAATATGCCTGCAAGACACCCTGTTGTGAGCCCTGTGGCTATTTTAGACTGAATCCTTCAGCTGCCCCTGTGCAGAATAAGGTAAAAGGCAACATCTGGCAGAACAAAGCCAGAAAAACATGGCTGGAAAGATCCTGGGTAGGAAGGAGGGAGGTGAGAGCAGGGGCATGGTCAGAGCAGCTGTTTCTGCCATTTCCCAGACCGTGGAGTAGACCAAAGGCCTGGTGGGAATCTGATAGCCTCAGGGGGAGAGTGAGTGCTGTGGCTCTGGCTGGTGAAAAATATCAGAGCTTCCGCAGGAACCCTGGGAGAACTGGTGGTGAAAAGAGAGGAAGACAAGAAACCCAAGCAACACCACCCACATCACAGCTTTGATTCCATTTCCTGTCTGCAAAATGGGCAGAGTTATTCCACTTACCACCAAACAGGAGAAAAGGGATAATCAAGCTAGAAAAGACTTGGAAAAATACCAAGGTCTGTCTGGGAGAAGGAACAGATGAAGGCATTTGTTTTAGTGACTGGCTAAATGATCTTGTCATGACCATTAGTTTCTTTATGGTCATGACATTTTTTTAAAAATTATTTTTTATTATTTATTTTTGGCTGCATTGGGTCTTCACTGCTGTGCACAGGCTTTCTCTAGTTGCAGCGAGCAGGGGCTACTCTTCGTTATGGTGCGTGGGCTTCTCATTGCAGTGGCTTCTCTTGTTGCAGAGCACGGGCTCTAGGCGCACGGGCTTCAGTAGTTGTGGCATGCGGGCTCAGTAGTTGTGGCTCGCGGGCTCTAGAGCACAGGCTCAGTAGTGGTGGTGCATGGGCTTAGCTGCTCCGCAGCATGTGGGATCTTCCCGGACCAGGGATTGAACCCGTGTCCCCTGCATTGGCAGGCAGATTCTTAACCACTGCACCAACAGGGAAGTCCCATGGTCATGACATTTTAAAAGAGGAAAAGACAGGGCTTCCCTGGTGGCACAGTGGTTGAGAATCTGCCTGCTAGGGCAGGGGACGCGGGTTCGAGCCCTGGTCTGGGAGGGTCCCACGTGCCGCGGAGCGGCTGGGCCCGTGAGCCACAACTGCTGAGCCTGCGCGTCTGGAGCCTGTGCTCCGCAACAAGAGAGCCCGCGACAGTGAGAGGCCCGCGCACCGCAATGAAGAGTGGCCCCCGCTTGCCACAACTGGAGGAAGCCCTCGCACAGAAACGAAGACCCAACACAGCCAAAAATAAATAAATAAATAAGTAAAAATTAAAAAAAAAAAAAAAAAAGAGGAAAAGACAGGACCTAAAAACATTCATTAATAAGGTTTTGTTTCTAATAACAGTGGACAAGATGTTACTAGACCAACCCTGTTGAAAATAACAACCATAACCTTTGGACAAAATATAAAAGCTTTTATCTGAAGGTACTGAAAAGCAAACAAAATCAGGTAGAAACTGGAAGGGTGGTCCTCTTGGAAGGAAATGGCAATGGATAAGTTTCCCATTTCTTTTTATAGCTCTTCACCTAAAGGCAGGCTCCATTAGGAGCCAGGCCAGGAGGCTAAAACTTTGGTAGAAACCCAAAAGCCAGTCTTACTGGCTTAAAGAATCTAAGGCCACTTTGGAGCAGCTACAACAGCAAGAAAGTGATGCTGGGAAGGACTGAGCCAAGGAGGTGGAACCCCAAAGTCTGCATATAAACTCAGTCTGACTCTATGGCTGAACTATGAACTATGCATGCAGAGGGCACAACCAGCCTACTTTAAGAGATTTTAGCTGCCATCTACTACAGGGGAAATAGAGTTCAGAGATTTGAGCCCAGCCACATTAACTGCCTGATAAAGAAAAAAATCAAACTCTACAGAGGAACATAACAACCCAGAGTCTCCACAGCACATCACTCATAATATCAGAGATACAATCCACAGTACTAAGCAACACAGAAACAGGAAAATGTGACCCATTCAAAAGAAAAGGCAACCAATGAGACTGACCCTGAGATGACTGAGATGTTAGAATGACAAGGATTTTTGTAGAAGCTGGTATAACTATGCTGAAAGATTTTAAAAAGAAAACATACTTGTAATGAACAAATTGGAAATCTCATCAGAGAAACAAATTATTAAAAAATAACCAAATGGGATCTACCCAAGAATAAAAATATATGTCCACACACAGACTTGCAGCATATGTTCATAGCAGCATTATTCATAGTGGCCAAAAAGTGGAACCAACCCAAATAACCATCCACTGATGAACAGATAAGCAAAACGTGCTATATCCATACAATGGAATATTATTCAGCCATAAAAATGCATGAAGTACATATGATACAATACAAATGAACCTTGAAAACATTATGCTAACTGAAATATACCAGATACAAAAGACCACATTTACATGCATGTGACTCCATTTACATGAAATGTCCAGAATAGGCAAACTCATAAAGACAGAAGGTAGATTCGTGGTTGGCAGGGGCTCAGGGGAGGGAAGAATGGGGAGAAATTGCTAGTGGGTACAGTGTTTCTTTTGGGGGTAATGAAAATGTTCTGGAATTAGATAATGGGGATGATTGCACAACATTCTGAATATACTAAAACCCAATGAATTGTATACCTTAAAATGGTTAATTTTATATGTGAATTAAAAGGTAAGGTAAAAAACATTATGGGAAACTGGGTGATGAATATAAAACTCTGTACTATCTTTGCAATTTTTCTGTAAATATAAAATTATTCCAGGGACTTCCCTCGCGGTCCAGTGGCTAAGACTCTGCGCTCCCAATGCAGGGGGCACAGGTTGGATCCCTGGTCAGGAAACTAAGATCCCACATGCCTTGTGGCATACAATGGGTAGGGTAGGGTAGGGTAGGGTAGGGTAGGGTAGAATAGAGTAGAATAGAATAGAATAGAATAGAATAGAATAATTCCAAAATAAAAAGTTTATTTTAAAGTAATTCTATATATAATAGCATCCAAAAACATTCTTAGGAACATACATTTTAAAATATATTCAAGGGACTTCTCTGGTGGCGCAGTGGTTAAGAATCCTCCTGCCAGTGCAGGGGACGTGGGTTCGAGCCCTGGTCCGGGAAGATCCCACATGCCATGGAGCAACTAAGTCCGTGTGCCACAACTACTGAGCCCACGTGCCACAACTACTGAAGCCCATGTGCCTAGAGCCCGTGCTCCGCAACAAGAGAAGCCACTGCAATGAGAAGACTGTGCACCACAATGAAGAGTAGCCCCCACTCGCCGCAACTAGAGAAAGCCCGCACGCAGCAAAGGAGACCCAATGCAGCCATAAATAAATAAATAAAATATATATTCAAGACCTGTACACTTAGAAGTACAAACCATTGCCAAGAGAAATTAAGAACACTCAAGCAGAGTTATACCATGTTCATGAATTGTTAAGATGTCAATTCTTCCCAAATAAGGGTGACCAATCATCCCAGTCTACCTGGGATTGAGGGGGTTCCCAAGATGCAAGAATATCATTTCTAGGGGCTTCCCTGGTGGCGCAGTGGTTGAGAATCTGCCAGCCAATGCAGGGGACACGGGTTCGAGCCCTGGTCTGCGAGGATCCCACGTGCCGCGGACCTACTGGGCCCGTGAGCCACAACTACTGAGCCTGCGCGTCTGGAGCCTGTGCTCGGCAACAAGAGAGGCCGCAATAGTGAGAGGCCGGCGCACCGCGATGAAGAGTGGCCCCCACTTGCCACAACTAGAGAGGGCCCTCGCACAGAAACGAAGACCCAACACAGCCATAAATAAATAAATAAATAAATAAATAAATAAATAAAAAAAAAATATATCATTTCTAAAACCAGGGCAGTTTGGGGAAAACCAGGATGAATTTCTCATCTAACTTCAAATTGACCTATTGTTTCAATACAATCCCAATTAAAATCTCAGCTGTATTTTTTTTTTAGAAATTGACAAGCTGATTCCAAAATTTATGTGGAAAAACAAAGAACCTAGAGTAGCCAAAACAATTTTGAGGAAGAACAAAGTTGGAGGACTCACAATATCTGATTTCAAGTCTTACTAAAAAGTACAGTAAGTACAGTATTGGGTGAAAGGATAAACTCAAGATGAATGGAAATAGACCCTCACATATATAGTAAATTGATTTTCAACCAAATTACAAAGGGAATTCAATGGGAAAGGCTAGTCTTTTCAACAAATTGTCATGAACAATTGGACACCCATATGACAAAAAAAACCCCAAAAACTTCAAACTACAATTGATACCATTCACACAAATAACTCAAATGGATCATAGACCTAAATGTAAAACCATAAAACTATAAAACTTCTAGAAGAAAACACAGGAGAAAATCTTTGGGGCGTGCAAATTAAAACTATAAGATACCACTATAAACCCCCAGAATAGCCAAAATTAGAAAGACTGACAACATCAAGTGTTGACAAAGATGTGGAGCAACCAAAATGTCTCATTTCATGGGTAGGAATGTAAAATGGTACAACCACTTTGGAAAGAGGTGTCATAAAACTAAACATAACCTACTCAATGAGTCAGCAATTCTTCTCCTAAGTAAGGACCCAAAAGAAATAAAAGCTTAAAAAATGTGTACCCAAATATTCATAAAAGCTTTTTCATAACAGCCATACTGGAAACATCCCAGGAGTTCATCTAAGGGTAAATGAATAAACGGTGGTATATTAATAGAATGGAATTCTACTCAGCAATAAAAAGGAACAAATTAGTAATGCAACAGAGATGAATCTCAGAAACATGAAGCTGAGTGAAAGAATCCTCACACAAAAGAGTACATAGTATATGATTCCATTTACTTGAAGCTCTTGAACAAGCAAAATTAATTTATGGTTTAAAAAATCAGAATAGTGGTTACTTCTGAGGGTGGGGGAAGAGCTGACTGGGAAGGGGCAAGAGGGAACTTTCTAGGGTAATGGTAATGTTCTAAATCCTGCTGGAAACTTGGGCTACACTCATGTATATTACTTGAAAAATGCATAAAATGCTACACTTATGATTTGTGCATTTCACTAAACGCAAATTTCACTTTAAAAATTCCATTAGCTACTAAACCCAACAGAATGCTCTACTGCCAATTCATGATAGGACTTCAGAAACAAGGAAGAATAGGAGTTGGACCATTCCCTCTCCTCAGCATCTCTACACACTCCCCCTGGACACTCCGCAAATCAGATAAGGATAAGTCCTTTGCCCAACTCTTGTACCATCAGGCACCAGGTACCCTTGGGCTGTTCTTCTCCCAAACAAGATCCCAGAATAGATTCTGAAATTTATACCTAGTATAAAAGAGTGATTGGCCTCTACTCTTCCTGGGCACTTGTTTTTGTTTTTGTTTTTGTTTTTGCAGCACCGTGTGGCATGTGGGATCTTAGTTCCCTGACCAGGGATCAAACCCGTGCCCCATGCAGTGAGAGCACGGACTCTTAACCACTGGATGGCGAGGGAAGCCCCTCAACTATCCCCTCTTGAACTGAATATGAAATAAACAGGCTGACTCCGTTTTCTCCGAGAACACATGCAACTCTAATTGAAAGATACATTAAAACATAGAAAAAAACTAGAACAGTACCTAGCATATGAATACATTCATGAAGCAAGTATTTTGAAAAAGCCACAGGCTTTTTTCTTTTTTTTTTTTTTTTTTGGCCCTGCTGTATGGCTTGCAGGATCTCCGTTCCTCGACCCGGGACTGAACCCAGGCCACGGCAGTGAAAGCCCAGAATCCTAACCACTAGGCCACCAGGGAACTCCCCACAGGCATTTTTATTTTTATTTTCTTTCAATGAAAAAAGATGAAAGGCCACACAGGGCCTTTCATCTAAAAGAGTAGGGATACCTCAGCTATAAATTTTGAGGAACAAACTACTTTGGCCAAGTAGCCATCCCTCCCTTACCCCAGGAGGCCATCATTAACCTTTCAACTCCCCAGTGGGTGTGGTCCTCTAGCAAGAACTGATTCACCCAAACAAACACAGGTGTCCCCCACGTGTACCACCTGCAGTGGCTCAGCGTGGGAAGCAGAGGACTCCCTCCAGCTTCCAGAGCTCAACCCTTTCATTTGTTAAGGTCATTTGCTAATTAAAAAAAAAAAGAGAGAAACAGAAAACACTTGAGGACTAGAGCACAAAAGAAGAGTTAGCTCCTGGTTATCCTGCTAAAGATCCTTTGTCCCCTTTTTAGGGGAATGCTGTCAGCCTGGAAACTATTTTTCTCATCAGAGTAAAGTTGAGGTAGGGAAAGTGAAGAGGGAAAGAAGAGGCACAAAACATGGAGAAAACATAAAGTCCGGCAGACCTTAAATTCAGGTCTGTCCCTGGGGCTCAGGATGCTCCTGTCTGCTTGGTCATGGCGCTCCTTCCTCATATCTTATGAGGCCTCCATGAGCCCCAGGTCCAGAAGCCCAGGAGAAGGACCCGTGGAGCACAGTGGGTTTATAAAGCTGATGACCACCCCACCTCCCCTCCCTGCATTCTCTCTGAGCTGATAAGCAACATTCCCTACACCCAAATGCTCTTATGTAGGAGTATGTGAGTCTTAAAAAACAAAACAACAAAAAAATCTATAGCAAAGAGACCAAATTGATCTTACCAAATTGATTCTTTTGTCTTTTTCTAGAATTTCGCTCTTTCCCACAAAGTAACAGCAAGAGTGGAATGAGAACCTGCAATAGTTCTCAGCTGCTCTTCCTTGCCTTCCTGGAAGCCCATTTTAGCCTCTGGAAGCCAGTGATGCCAGATTTGGGAAAGCAAGCAGACTTAAACTTCCAGTTTCTTTGGGAGAAGTCAGCTCCTCCTGCCTTCACCACCTTCTGGGACTCTTAAGATGGCCCAAGAGCTGCATTGATGCCTCCTCTCCTTTGATCTGACCCAAGGACCCCCCCAAGTTAAGAGTAGTAATTAGCAACTCTATTCAAAACAAACCTCCCTCCCCATGTGCACCCACTGACGAGCATCAAATAAGATCTTTCCCCGTTTTGCTCCTCAAAATGTCCTAATGGCTGGTTTTGTACAAATTACAGCTCAATGTCCAAATTCTTATCAGGACTCTGTTAAAAACCTCAAAATCATTCCTGCCAAGAGCCCCACATCAGGGGAGATGACCCAGTGTAAAGACCACTGTATTGCACACTCCACAGACCACAGTGTTCATCACATCCTGAATTGTGCAATGAGGCAGCACTACCTAGTGGGTGGAAAATCAGAGTACTTGTTAATACGTTCACTTTGTCCACTGCATCTTTCAGATGGCAGAACACAGGGCCAACCCAGGAACCAGCATTCACCACTGCTGGCTGGACCCCAGGTAGCGGCATCACGGCTGCCTCTGGCTTAGCACAGGCCCTCTCTATTTCACCCTCAGATCCAGACCCCAACTCCATCCACTCCCTCTCTGCAATGTACTCTATGCTCACCCTTTGAAAGGGGGTGGGGGAACCAGAGAATGCAACCACTAATTCAAACCAGAAAAACCCGAGGACACAGAACTGAAAAGAGTTTTTCATCCAGTCTGTCTGAAAGACCCCTTCCCCTTTAAGAATTTTGGCTTGGCTACTTGGCTCACTGCTGTCAACGCCAGAAACCTATTTTCTTCACTCACTCCTGCAAATAAAAGGAAATGAAATGTGTGTATGTGGCTTTGCAACTGAGCTCTTTTTTGTGCTTAAGGGAAGAAAAGTGGGGGTCGGGGGCAGAGGTACCACACAGAACTGGATGCATGGAGGTGAGAAGCCAAGGTTTAATTAACCTCACTGGCCTGGGATGTGGAGACGTCATCTCTGACTAGATGATACACAGCATCAAGTGCCTCATGTGACCCTGCTGCTTTACACCTGGGGACTAAAACAAATGTTTTCTATTTGCTGTTCCTTCTCCTCCTCTTCCTAGGATGATTTATGGACTGAGACAGAGTGGGGTTGCTTGGTAGGAGTCAAAATTTTGGGCTGGAACAACTGGTGACTTGTCAACAGCACACCATCAAATGGTCCTCACAACCCCACTAAATGCAGACAGAACCAGCCTGTGACAAGGAGCTGACACCCACCTGAGTTTAGTAGGTAACAGAGACCACTCGGCGGTGCAGTGGTTTAAGTTCTCAAATGAGAAGCTATTTTATACAAGCAAAAAGCTGCTGTCTGTCTCCTAACAAACGGGCTCTCTGAAAAGACTGGAAAGGAGGAATTCTCTCTATTTAGGTAATGGGATGGGATGTGTCCACAGCGCCATTTGTTATTACTTCTTCCCTAGCAGTTAACAATCCCAAACCTTCCGCTAGGCCCTGATCCAAGACCACCACAGCATCCAGTACAGCAGGGCATGAAAACCACAGCCTGTAGTCCGCTCCCAGTCTGTAATTTGAAACAAACAAACAAATGGACTTCCCGGGTGGCGCAGTGGTTGAGAACTGCCTGCCAATGCAGGGGACATGGGTTCGGGCTGGTCTGGGAAGATCCCACATGCTGCTGAGGAACTAAGCCCGTGTGCCACAACTACTGAAGGCTGCGCGCCTAGAGCCTGTGCTCCGCAACGCGAAGCCACCGCAATGAGAAGCCCGCGCAACCACAACGAAGAGTAGGCCCCGCTCGCCACAACTACAGAAAGCCTGCACGCAGCAATGAAGACCCAACGCAGCCAAAAATTAATTAATTAATTAATTAATTAATTTAAAAAGCCAGTTCACAATCGGTAGAATCTGGCCAGCCCCTGGTGCACTCTTCCTAAGCACCCCCCGTGGAGCCGAGACAGAGCCCCTGTCTCCTGACCACAACTCTGGCTCCCCGGGCCCAAAACCTCTCTCCCTAGAGCATCACTTTTGCAAGTAGAAAGTTCCTTCGACCAGGACCCTGTGCACTCCACTGGCTGCAAGAGTTGAGGAATGGAGTCACACTGGAGTCGGCTCAGGGCAGCGCCCAGGCATATCTCAGAGGCCGAAGCTCCTGTGTGCCAGCAAGAGGGAAAGTCTGAGGGGGACGGCCCTCCTCCAGCCACTCAAGTCTGTCCTCCCAACCCCTCGGCCCCCACCGCCACCTCCCGCTCCTCAGCGTTGAGCCTCGGGCGCACGCAACCCGGTGGCCTGGGCTCGGTCCCGCAGCTCGCGCGGAGCGCCCTCCCCTCTGGGCCCCGCACTCACCCACCGCCCGGATGCGGAAGCCGCGCGGCGGGCGCAGCGCCCGACGGCACCAAGCGTCGCGCAGCACCTGCAGGCTGGCCGGAGGCGCGTGCACCAGCAGCACCCCGCGCCGCAACCAGCCCTGGAAGGCCAACCGCGAGGCGGCGCGCGCCAGCCGCGAGTTCCAGAAGCAGCGTGCGTTGGCGCGGCAGAAGGCGCGAAACACCGCACGCCCGCCCGGCTCCTCAGCGCCTCCCGCAGCCTCCTGCGCCTCCAGCCTGCAGAGCACGAGCGCCAAGGAGCCCGGCGCCAGTTGCACGGGCCGGGCCATGCTGCCTCGGCGGCCAAGGCCCGCAGCCTAACGCATCGCCGGGCTCGGCAACCGCGCTGCACCGGTGGCTGCCGCCAGCGGGAGGGATCAGCTTACTGCGCTCGGCGCCGGCTGCCGGGAGAACGGGACTCCAGGGGGCGGGGCCGATGTACGCGCCAGGTCGGGGGAGGGGCGGGACTCGCAGGCCGGGACGGCCACCGCTTCCCCCCTCCGCAGGCGCCCAACAGGGGTTTCCAGGCGCTAAGTTCCCAGGTCATTCTCCACACCCCAGCCAGGTCTCTGCCCACCCAGTCCCCAAACTCCCACCCCGGGCGACTCCCTTCACTTCTCTGCTCCCCGGCAGTCCGGAGCTCCTCTTCCCCCGATGGGCGCTTGCTGGGGCTTTTCCAAGCCTTAGGGTAGCCCCGCAGTCCCCAGGAAGCCGAGCCGCCTCCAACTGCGGCGCGAACGGTACGGCCAGGGTTCCTCAGAGCTGGGAGGACCAGGATGGCCGCCGTCGCCCTGGCCTTAGGATCGCCCCCAGGGAGAGAGGCTACGAGGGGCAGACTCGCTCGGGTCGGGAGCAGGAGACCCAGGTTTGAGTCTCCGTCTGCTAATCAGTTTGCACAAGTTTCTTTCCCTCTCTGGCCTCAGTTTACTGTCTTGTAAAATCAGGAGTTGGGACTCAATTCTAAGGACCTTTTTCATGACCTTCTGAGGTTCTGGGGTCTGGTCTCGCTCCTGGGTTATCCAGCAGAGTTAAAGTGTAAGGGACGGAAAGTGATCCAGAGGTCCCACCCCCAATGGCTGGCGAGGCGCAGTGCTGAGATCCCTGGGATTCAGGCCTGGGTTGGGATGGGGATTCCGAGAAGAATCCCCAGGAGTGAAGGGAGAGGGACTTGTGATCTGTCACAGCAGACTCTAGCCAGCACCTCGGAGCATGAGGTACAATTCAGAAGCTGAGGGACAGAAAGGCTGGAACCCTTATTGTTGCACTGGGTGAGGGCTTCTCCGGAAAAGAAGAGGAAGGACATTCTTAGTACAATCAGTACTATAAGAGGGAGTAGAGGGACTTGATGAGACATGGGGGTCGTTCCAGATTGATTCCAGGCATCAATAACAACTACAATAATTCGAGATAATCTGCACTCTGCCCCTAGTGAGTCACTTATCACAGTAAATGATAGGTGATGTTAATAACCATTGCTAACATGTATTGAACACTGTATGCTGGGGGCCTTAATTTCACAACTCTGTGTTAGCTTCTATTAGTATCTCTATCTTTTTTTTTTTTTTTAACAGATGAGGTAACTGAAGATAGGTTGGATTAAGAAGTATTTCCCAGTCACACAGTAAGAAATGGAGTCAGACACCCGCCAAGTCAGGGTTCCCTATGACAAATAAGTCTGACACAATTTTCAGTTCAAATAAGCATGCAAACCTGAGACAACCATCTCACATCTGAAGTCTGACTCTGAGATGGATGGATGGATGGATGGGTAAATACAGCAGACAGCCCAAATGAACTAAATGTCTATGTCTGTATAGCCTACACAGGGAGGGCCAAGCTCCCCCTCTCCGTCACGATAAAGATGACTTTCCTGTGTTCCCCAACCTGGGGAATTATGACTTTTATCTCTGTATCTCTAGCATCTACTACAGTGTCTTTTCCATAATAATGATAATGATAATTCCCATTTACTCTCAGCTTGCTCTGTGCCTATAACTGTACTAAGTTTTACATGTGTGATCTAATTTTATCCTCAAAATTAACCCTCTGAAAGGGGTAATATTGAGGCCCATCTTCCACAAGAAAAACAAAAGAGAGTTTAGGCAGCTTGCCCATGAGGACAAATCTGCTGGTGGTGAAGCAGAGATCCCAGTGTCTCCTTGCCCACACAGCTGGCTAGAGGGGGAAGCAGGAGACCATCACCCTGACTCATTGGACCTGTGGTCTGCTGTGAAAAGTTGTCCTGAGCTTGAGTCTCTGTCCCAAGAATTTGAACTGGAAATAAACAGAGACAAGTCAGGCCCTTACTAGCAAGGCCTGTAGCTGCAAGGCTACTGGCAGGTAGACCCAGCTATGAGGTTTCATGGCCTGAAATTATGAGGTAGAGCTGCCTTAAACTGTGGAAACTTTTGTTCAGATGTGTGAAATTTGTCCTATCATTTTATTTAAGCTAGTCCAATTAACAAAAGAAGGGAGAAAGAATGTGAGGGGGAAACTTTTAAACTACAGTCAACTACATAGTCACTTATTTTCCGAAAGGATCAGCTACCATCCAGATATTTCCAAACTCCTACAAAATGGAACATGTCTTAAAAGTTAAGAGGAAAACTGTAGGCCTCCAACCTGAATGGCCTGTATTACATGGCAAAACTAGAGAAACTGGAACTTCTCAAGGGCCTTCCATCTTTGGGGTCTCTGCAGACCAGACACAAACATTTTAGAAGACGGATTTGTTATCATTCTCCACTTAAAGAGGCACAGAATAGTCAAACTAAAAACTAGAAAGTCTCAAGATGGAAGGATTTTCCCCCCCCAGTGGACTCTATGCCTGAGAAAGGACAAAGTAATTCTAACATTATATACAAATCCAAATGGCATGCTATGCAGTCATTAAGGATAAGACAAAACTTTATATACTGATACAAGACAATATCCCATATATATATTCTAAGTAAAAAAGAAAACTAAATAGGTCTAGTATGATTTTTAAAAAAAGAAAAGAAAGAAATTAAGAAACTAAGAAAGAGAAAGAAAGAAGGAAAGAAAGAGAAAGAAGGAAAGAAGGAAAGAAAGAAAAAGAGAAGAAAGAAAAAGGAAAAAGGGCACACATATTCATGTGTGGCTGGAAGATCTCTGGAAGGGTACATAAGAAGCTGGTGATAACAGTGGTTACCTCCAGAGAAAGGAACAGGGGACAGGGTAAAAGGGAGGCTGATTTTCCACTATGTTTACCATGTGCAAATACTTGTTCAAAAAATGCTCTCAAAAACGTTTATCAGAACATCAAGAGATTAGCTCTGGTCATTTTGAGAAATATGATAACAACTGTCCAATTTATTCCTTCCAGAGTAAATGATTGCCAACTATTGACTTCACTTTTCCCCTCCTATTTCCAGATTATCTCTCTCGGCCACCTTATCAGACCTGAAATTCCTGCCCAGACAATCCCACCTTAGAGAAGACTATGTCTCCAAAGCCACCATTAAGGACACATGCATTGCTTCTCCCATTATCACTTTTTGTGAAGACTTATTTAGCTCATCCAATTTGCTGTTGACTTCAAAACTACAGTGGTCTTTCATGGGAAAGGACACATGATCGGTAAAGAGCTTTGGGCTTCAAGACCACTGAGGAAGATTAAGATGGCTTGTCCTAGAGAGCAGGGAAAGGGAAGCTAATACCTTTGACTGAATTGAGAGAGTGACACTACTGGGAGATGCCTTTCCCAAGAGTACCCCGTATGGAGGGACACTTGATACTTGTGGAGAGTAAACTCCAAGGCATCAGCCTTGAGAACCACAGTGAAAGGGTCTCTGAGGCAAGGCAGTCAGGACCATTGCAGGAGCCTCTCTGAGCCAACACAGCTTTGGAACTTGGTGGTCAGTGGAAGGGGAGGAGCAGCCCTTGACATCAGTACTGTGTGGCAGCAGGTACCAAGGTAACTATAATGAGCACCCCAGGAAAAAGATCAGGCCCCCATTTTCTGGGTATCATGTAAACCCCCAAGTTTTTTTTGACAATTCCGAGGCGTGGACTTCCCAAAACATGCCAAGACATGGCCAACTCTGGCCAATGGAACTTGGAGTTTGATTTTATTTGGTTTAGAAAACTGGACCCGAAGGGGAACAAATTCATTCTTGCTACACTATAGTTGTTAGAGAAGATAAACTGGATCATTTGATGCTCACATCTGCCTGATGTCTGTCCTAAGGAGAGCATTCAGTGCTCTTCATACACTTACTCCAGCCTGTCTTTCCAGCCTCATCTCCATTTCCATCCTTGCCCTCCTCCTCCAATCCGCACCAAGGATCTTATGCTCCAGCTACTCAAAATTACACACCTTCCCAAACATGCTCCCACATCTTTGCTTACACTATTCCCTCTGCCTAGAAGGCCTTTCCCCTTCCCATGAGGTGCTATACTACAAAGGCCAGCTTGTAAAACCTGTGACACATCCAGGAAGATTAAATCTGTTCTTGGAGCACCTCATTAACTCTCTTATAACACATGTGCGTTAAAGGCTGTAATATTTAGTTACCTGTCTCATCAGGCAAACTGAGATTCATTAAGGGCCAGGCTTCTGCCTGATTCATCTCTGTGACCCAGCATGTAGCCCAGTACCTGGGCCATAGATTTGTTCCACCTGAATCAAATCTAATTTAACTAGTGCTTGATCCACGATAACCCTGTTTTTCTTGCTTTCTTGCTAGCCTGGTGTCACCATTCACAGAAACATTTTTGGTTTGAGGGTGAATCACAGGAAGACCTTGGTGTCCAACAGTCAATGCCCAGGGCAGAGCCTCAAGGAACAGGCACACCCAGGCCTCACCTACCCAGGCATCTGAAGTTCAGTGGTTTCTCTGGAGTCTGTTTATAGACTCATGTTAAACTCAGAATTAACCACCTCAAAATTTTTTCCACACCAAAATTCATCAGGTTGAAGTTCTTTCCCCTTAACTCAGAAAATCAAGCCTTGACACTTAAGGCTGATTTAGAAAGCATTTTATACATGGGTTCTCTTTATTATGACCATTTCTGCTTCTACAGCACATTTCTTCCCTTTATCAGGGGGGAAAAAAAAAAGCTGTAGAGACTTTTGTTTCTATTTATCAAAGAGAAATGTGAGCCTTTCCTAAGCAACTGTGTTGACTCAAGGGACAGAGAAAAGGAGGTGGGAGCATTTAATGCCACTTTAAAAAGGAAGGACATTTAATGCCACTTTAAAAAGGAAGGCCATTTAATGCCACTTCTTTTTTCTTTCTTTCTTTCTTTCTTTAAAGAAGTCAGCAGCAGCATACTTTATTTTTATTTTTCTTTTGGCCGTGCCGCATGACATGTGAGATCTTAGTTCCCTGACCAGGGATCAAACCCGTGCCACCTGCAATGGGAGCACAGAATCTTAACCACTGGACCACCAGGGAAGTCACAATGCCATTTCTTTTTAAAGAAAAAAACATTACCTTCTTTATTCTAGCTGCTTAACTTAGACAAGACTCTGGACCACAGTAGCTTAATCTGTAAAATGGGAGTAAAAATACTTGGCTGACCTGAAGGATTTCTTAGGGTCCCTTCCAGCTTCATGATTCTACAGCTCCACCTTCACTCCCAACGGTAGGAACCCTAATGCAGTTTCAGTAATCATTGATCCCAGTGATGTCCTAAGAGATGCAAAATCAGAGCCTGAGAGCCAGATATCCCCAAAGCTAATTCTGATTTGCCTTTAAACATTTCACTTCTTTATCTTCTCAATGGTAAGGGGCCAAAAAAGAAAATAAACATTGAAGAAAAAAAGTCCTTAGCTTGGAACACTAAGAGGCTAAGAATACCAGAAACGGTTCTGATGAACCTAGGGGCAGAACAGGAATAAATATGCAGATGTAGAGAATGGACTTGAGGACACGGGGAGGGGGAAGGGTAAGCTGGGACGAAGTGAGAGAGTGGCATGGACATATATACACTACCAGATGTAAAATAGATAGCTAGTGGGAAGCAGCTGCATAGCACAGGGAGATCAGCTCGGTGCTTTGTGACCACCTAGAGGGGTGGGATAGGGAGTGTGGGAGGGAGACGCAAGAGGAAGGAGATATGGGGATATATGTATACGTATATCTGATTCACTTTGTTATACAGCAGAAACTAGCACAACATTGTAAAGCAATTATACTCCAATAAAGATGTAAAAAAAAAAAAGAAACCCCATGATTCTGATGTGAGAAGTGATAAAAAAAATTATTCTGTACAGCAGAAACTAACACAACATTGCAAACCAGATGTACTCCAATAAAAATTTTTTAAAAATAATTCTGACACTTGTTAAAATGGTAAGGAAGATTTTGTTCAAGACTATTGCAAAGTCTAGACAGCAAAGATAGCTGTAAAGCAAAGACAGCAAAGAAACTGGGGATTTTTGCCAAGGGACAGAGTGAGGAAGTCAGTGGATAGAAAATTACTGATAGGAGACATCAAGGATAGGGGGATTCTTGCTAAACTGACCTAAGAGGGTCCTTGCTAAAGTCACCTCAAGGATTTATACATCAAGGGTGGGGGGATGCAGAACTTGATCAGTTATCAAGAGTTAAGGATATGCACTAAACTGATTTAGCAATATTCTTGGGCAGGGAAGGCAGAAGATAGGATGAGGCCCAATGTGGAGGCCTAGTCAAAAAGAAGGTTCAGAAAATAAACAACAAAAACCTACTGTAGGGGCTTCCCTGGTGGCGCAGAGTTTGAGAGTCTGCCTGCCAATGCAGGGCACACGGGTTCGAGCCCTGGTCCGGGAGGATCCCACATGCCGCGGAGCAACTGGGCCCGTGAGCCACAACTACTGAGCCTGTGCGTCTGGAGCCTGTGCTCCGCAACAAGAGGGGTCGCGACAGTGAGAGGCCCGCGCACCGCGATGAAGAGTGGCCCCCGCTTGCCACAACTAGAGAAAGCCCTCTCACAGAAACGAAGACCCAACACAGCCTAAAATAAATAAATAAATAAATAAATAAATAAATAAATAAATAAAAAGAAGCAGGGCTGTCAGGTTAGCTGTCATCTCAGCTGCTTCTCCTAACCTTTAAAAAAAAACAAAAAACCTACTGTATAGGACAGGGAACTTATTCAATGTCTTGTAATAACATATAATGGAAAAGAATATATATATATAACTGAATCACTATGCTGTACACCTGAAACTAACACAATATCGTCAATCAACTATACCTCAATAAAAATAAATAAATAAATAAATAAAAATAATACAAATAAATAAAATTTTAAAAAGAGTTCTCGTAAGAAGCTGACTATATAGTTTGGTCAAGGAGCCAGTACAAACTTCCCATCACTCTGCCCCTCCCTACTTCATTAAAGGAATTAATATCCATAAAGCATTTAAAACAGCCTTTAGGGCTTCCCTGGTGGCGCAGTGGTTAAGAATCCGCCTGCCGGTGTCGGGGACACGGGTTCGAGCCCTGGTCCGGGAAGATCCCACGTGTCACGAAACAACTAAGCCCGTGCGCCACAACTACTGAGCCTGCGCTCTAGAGTCCCCAAGCCACAACTACTGAGCCCGTGTGCCACAACTACTGAAGGCCATGCGCCTAGAGCCCGTGCTCCACAACAAGAGAAGCCACCACAATGAGAAGCCCGTGCACCGCAACAAAGAGTAGCCCCCGCTCAACGAAACTAGAGAAAGCCCGTGCGCAGCAACAAAGACCCAATGAGGCCAAAAATAAAATAAATAAATACATTTTTTAAATAAATAAATAAATATTTTAAAATAAAATACCCCATAATCCCATTTTTGTTTGGGGAGAAGAAAACTGGAATAATTATGATTATGTTAACAAAAGTTATTTCTAGATAGTGGGATTACAAGCAATTTTTATTTTTTTCTTTGAGCTTTTCTATACTTTCCAAATATTCTACAATTAAAAAGTGGCCCCAATAATTTTTGAGCTAAAGGAAGTAAAGGCAGCTGGCTCTTCCGCACTGGGGCCATCAAAGCCAGTAAGTTTTCTAACCAAAATGAGCAGACACATCACTCCACCTCCCCATTAAACTCAGGGTCAGAGGGCAGGTCTCAGCTGGAAAATATTACTTCTAGAAAGAAAGCTGGAGCAGCAGCCTGTCAAGAAGGTGTGCAACTAAGTGCCCTGCAGCCAGAGCAAGTCAGAAAAATTCCTATTATTTGAAACATGGAAAATGAGATTAAGTCTTTCCCTGACACCAACAAATAAAGTATGGAGGCCTGAGACGAGATGCCAAATCCAGTTTCAGGGTTTACCCGGCTTTGTTACAGCAGAGGGTAAAAAGCTGGGCCTCATATCTCACTATTTACATGCAGATCTGACCAAAAATGAGTTGGCCCTACTCCAGGTGCCCAGATCTCAAAGGAACTCTGTTTCCAGTGAGGCCTGTACCTTCTAGGTTCAAGTCTCTCTTCTCTGCTTTATTATGGGGGGAGGGGAAAAAAGATACTAAGGCATCTCCTTCACACACTGAAATCATCCTGGATTGTGAAACAAAGTGTTGCTTTCCCCCTTCTGACAATCTACCTGTTACCAGTTGTTTAAGCTTCTCAAAGGCAGGGATCCAGGATTACCTTTTATTCATCTATGTGTCCTCTAGAACGCCGCCACAGTGCTGCTCAAAAGCAAGGAAATGGGTCCCTGAATAAGATGATAAAGAACAAAAATGTGGGACAGGAGGACTAGGTGTTCAAGTCGGTACCAACCAGCCCTGGTTTAGGCCTAAACAGATGCAGTTCCCTCGACATTCTACAGAGGATCTGAATAAAACATGAGGCTTTGTAGAAGTACCTATAATACAAGAACAAATACCAAGCCTGCTGAATTCCAGGGACTGCCTTGGGTAACAAAGAGGAAGATACAAAGATAAAGGATACACTTCCATTATTTCAAGTAGTTTACAATCTAATGTTTTTCAAAACCTCAAAGCCTTCATGACAAGAAAAACAAAGCGGGGGAGGAGAGAATATAACTTAAGAGAGACTAAGAGACATGCCAACGGACGCAATGCAAAGTGTGGGGCCTCCTTTGGGTCACTGAACGCTTTGAACAAACCGAACGTAAAACAACTTATGAGAGGCACCCTCTCCCTTCTCCACCGCTGCCGCCTCCCTCTTCTGCTGCTCGGGTGCTGCCTGCGTGCTCCTTCCATGCGGCAGCTGAAGGGACTGCGGCGCTCGCCACAGCCGAGGAAAAGCCCAAGGAAGGAGTCAAGACTGAGAACAACGATCAGATTAATTTGAAGGTGGCGGAGCAGGATGGTTCCGTGGTGCTGTTTAAGATTAAGAGGCATACACCACTTAGTAAACTCAGAAAGCCTATTGTGAACGACAGGGCTTGTCAATGAGGCAGATCAGATTCCGATTTCTCGGGCAGCCAATCAATGAAACAGGCACACCTGCACAGTTGGAAATGGAGGCTGAAGATACAGTTGATGTGTTCCAGCAGCAGACAGGGGGTGTCTACTAAAAAGGAAACCTGCTAGTTTACTCCAGAATTCTCTTCCTCCAGACCAAGAAGACATTCTCAATTAGAAAACCGCAATTTGGTTCCACCACACCCTGACTACTACAGTACAGTTTCTCTATTCTTTCATATTCCCGTTCCCCATTCCTTTATTGTACATAAAGTAACTGGTGTATGTGCACAAGCATACTGCATTTTTTTTTTTTAACTAAATGGCCAATGGTATGTTTTGATCGACATCAAATGGAGATGGGATGGGGAAGAATACTGGCTCTGTGAAAATACCCCCTTTTCTCCATTAGTGGCATCCTCATCCGCTCTTATGTTTATATTCCGGTAAGTTATTTTGCTCTCACTGTTTAACACAAAAAGAACAACATAAAAATTCTTGCATACCTTGTTCGATTGGAGAATTTTAATGTTCTTCATTTATCATTGTAAAACCGAGGACAATTTTATAACTTCTTTGTACGTAGCTGTTACATGTAGGGCAATCCGTCTTTAAGTAGGGATAAATTACTCTAAAAGAAATGAATTTAGATAGTTTTCCTTTCAAGTCAAGCACCTTGTTGTTTAAATAAACTTCTTTTTAAAAATGAAAAATAAAACCCAATTTATGAGAAATGCGAACATTCACTGGATATCTGATATAAAGAACAAAAGGAAAAATGAAGGGTTACATGAAACGTGATCTATGAAGAAATAAATATGCTCTTAAAATACCTTCACCTTTAAATATATATATCAATGTTTTGAATAAATTGTTTGGTGATTTTCTTTTCTGCTCTTCAGTAAAAATGATTACTAACCCTCAGTCATCACCTCTAACAATAAGGTACACCTAGGTAGCAGAGTGCTTGTAAAATATACTTGCCAATAAGACACAAAAACATTAACATTTTTAAATAACATCTTTGAAGGAGAAAAATGTTTTCCAATAATCTCTGGCACTGTGTTTTCTTCACTCACCAAAAACAAAAACAAACCAAAAAAACAACAGGAAAGAAGAAGAATAGCACTGGGGAAATAGAAAGAAGTGGTATGAATGAGCCTTTGAATGGAGTTAGGAGGCTACAATTTTTTTTTTCTTTAACATCTTTATTGGAGAATAATTGCTTTACAATGGTGTGTTAGTTTCTGCTTTATAACAAAGTGAATCATCTATGAGGCTACAAATTTTGATCTTGCTATCAGAGTTGTGACATTGTTCCTCACAGAAGGACAAAGATTCACATTGAGGATATTAAGATTTGTTTCCTTTAAGTAAACTAATTTCCATTTCGCATACATAACATTGCTTGGGTTGACTTCTGCTCCTATAATGGAATCAGGAAATTTAATATTATGGCTAAAAGGAACTTCGTTTCATCTGTTCTGTCAAACATACTTCATGAAGAAACTGAGGGCCACAGAAGTTAAAGTGCCCTGGGTCCATAGCTAGTTAGTATTTGAGCCAGGAGTGAAAGTGAGGGAGAGTGAGGGAAAGTCCCTCCGACACAGTCTAGAGCAGAGATGGGCAAACTAAGGATGGTGGGCCAAAGCCGGCCCACTGCTTGTTTTAGTATGGCCTGCAAGCTAAGAATGGTGTTTACATTTTTAAAGTTGGAGAAAAAATATCAAAAGAAAAATAATATTTCTTGATATGTGAAGATTATATGAAATTCAAATTTCAGTATCCATTAAGTTTTTTAAAATTAATTTTTATTGGAGTATAGTTGATTTACAATGTTGTGCTGTCCATTAAGTTTTACTGGAACACCGGCACACTCTTTCATGTATGCGTTCTCTATGGCTGCTCTTGTCAGCAGAGTTGAGTGGTTGCAACAGAGACCGTATGGTCTGCAAAGCCTAAAACATTTCCTCTCTGGCCCTTTACAGAAAAAGTTTGCAGAATCCTGGTCCAGAGCCCTATTCATGTCAAGATTGCTTTACAGAACAGGGCCAGACATATAGAAAGTATCCTTAATGAACAAATCGTAGGCCTTCTGGGCCTCCTGGTTCAACCCAGGTGCTTTGCGTGTTGGATGCTGCTGGAAGAGGGGAGAACTGGTAGCTGCCCTGCGTGTCCTCCAGCCAACATGCTGAGCTGAGGTGGGGTGATTTAGTTTCTGTTCTCACTGCCCGTTCAATCATGAGCCTCTCAGCTAACCCTGTCAACAGGGAGGCCAATTAGTGCCAATTTCTACGTGAAAGCATTTCCTTAAGGCAGAACTGAGATCACCACCTCATTTCACACAAACAATTCAAGTTCACAAGGTTAACCTGGTTAGATTCAAACCAGGGCTTAAAAAGTGAAAGGCAGCCCTCTTACCAATCCCTAGAGCTTTCTGGACGCCTTAGGAAAAAGTGTCAAAGAATTCACCTCATTTACCACAAGGGGACCTAACACTTCAGGGGTAAACAGCAACAGGTGCTGCAAACTTAATATCCCTCCACAAGATTACTCTCAGATTTCCCACAGATGTTTATGGCAAAACTTTATTAGAGCCATGTGTAGTAATCAGCTTCCTTGGAATTCAATTCAAGAGCACTAGGCCCTCTGCTTCAGAGTTCTGAATTTTTTAGGAAATCAAAGACCCACCTCCAAGGGCCAGTGAGTTCTCAAAATCCATTTCTTACAAGTGAAAATATTTTGATAGGCAACTTTGTTTTGTACTAGATAGCCTAAAAATTTACTGTAAATAAATTTTTATGTGCGTATTGCAATATTTTAATAAGATGAGCAGAGCTTACTTCTTAAACCCTTTGGTGGATCATCTCATAAAACAAAGATAAAACTTTTGTTCCTGGAGAGTGCATAGTTTGTTATTCAAAGCAATTCATGATTTTTAAAAATTGATGTGCTAGTCACATAATATAAATTTCTTATTCTAAATAAATCAAATTGTTTATTCTAAAATGAACAATTCAGGGACCTCCCTGGCAGCACAGTGGTTAAGAATCCGCCTGCTAATGCAGGGGACGCAGGTTCAATCCTTGGTCCGGGAAGATCACACATGCCGCAGAGCAACTAAGCCCGTGCGCCACAACTACTGAGCCCGCGTGCCACAACTACTGAAGCCCACGCACCCAGAGCCTGTGCTCCGCAACAAGAGAAGGCACCACAATGAGAAGCCCATGCACCGCAACGAAGACCCAACGCACCCAAAAATAAATAAATAAAATAACATGAACAATTCAGTGGCAGTCAGTACATTCACAATGTCATGGTTTGTTTTTTATGTCAATGCAGCCTTTTATATTTATATTATTCATAATATTTATAATAGTATTATATATTAATATTTATATTTTGACTGTTAAGAGGGCACATACACCCATACTGTCTATGTTTCTCAAATGAATTTGAAGTCAAGAATTGTTTTTTAAACCAATAAACTGTCCCTCTTGGATTTTCAAATTGCCAAATGGTGATGAGAGGTAAATCACACTAGTGGACAACAGGAAAAGAAAATTCTTTTAAACTGATTACGACCACTCAGAAAGGAGATCTACTAGGTTTTCTAGATTGTAGACATTTCTTTGGGGACATTAATATCTCCCAATCTTCCCCCAAACCACACACTTTTTTTTTTAGAATGCCTCTCGGGACTTCCCTGGCAGTCCAGTGGTTAAGACCCCATGCTTCCAATGCAGGGGGCGCGGGTGCAATCCCTGGTCAGGGAACTAAGATCCTGCATGCCATGCGCACAGCCAAAACATAAAGATTAGAATGCCTCTATCATTTCCGAAAAATGATACATCATTATTATTTCATTACTAAAAATCTTAAGTACAAAAAGAAAAAAATTCACTTGAAATTCTACCACCCAGAAATTATTATCTTTAACAAGGTGAACATCTTTCTAGGTAAATATAGAAAGAAAGAAGTTTAGAAAAATGGAATCATACTCTATATCACATTTTAAATTAGAAATATTAGTTTTGGGGCTTCCCTGGTGGCGCGGTAGTTAAGAATCCGCCTGCCAATGCAGGGGACACAGGTTCAAGCCCTGGTCCGGGAGGATCCCACATGCCGTGGAGCAACTGAGCCCATGCACCACAGCTACTGAGCCTGTGCTCTAGAGCCCGCGAGCCACAACTACTGAGCCTGTGTGCTGCAACTACTGAAGCCTGCGCGCCTAGAGCCCGTGCTCTGCAACAAGAGAAGCCACTGCAATGAGAAGTCCGCGCACCGCAACGAAGAGTAGCCCCGCTCGCCGCAACTAGAGAAAACCTGTGCGCAGCAACAAAGACCCAACGCAGCCAAAAATAAATTAATTTATAAAAATAAAATAAAATAAAAACAAGCCTCAGGGAACTTCCCTGGTGGTCCAGAGGTTAAGAATCCGCCTGCCAATGCAGGGGACACAGGTTCCATCCTTGGTCCAGGAAGATCCCACATGCCGCGGAGCAACTAAGCCTGTGAGCCACAATTACTGAGCCCGTGCACCACAACTACTGAAGTCCCACACCTAGAGCCCATGCTCTGCAACAAGAGAAGCCACCGCAGCGAGAAGCCTGCGCACTACAACGAGGAGTAGCCCCCGCTTGCCACAACTAGAAAAGCCCACGCACAGCAACAAAGACCCAACGCAGCCCCCCCCCCCAAAAAAAGAACTGCTGGGTTTAAAAAATAAATAAATATAAAAATCAAGCTGCAGGCTTATACATGAATGAAGGTTAAGTCCCCAAATATTTTTGACCATAAATTATACACTTGGTTTTTCTTGTTGTAGAGAGGACATACTATGTCAGGTATTCAGATAGGGTACTACTTAAGTCAGAGTCACCTCCCTGTTTCAGCCCCGTTAATGGTGGAATCTGAATGTGATCACTCGGCCTAAACTAAGGCAGTGGTTCTTAGACTAGTAAGCATCAGAATCACCTGGGAGTCTTGTTAAAACACAGATAGCTGGGTCCCATCCCCAGAATTTCTGATTGAGACAGTCTGGGTTAGGGCTCAAGAACTTGCAGTTCTAACAAGTTCCCGGGTACTGCTGCTGCCTTTCTAGGTTAACATGCTTGGAGAACCTCTGAACTAAGGTATACACAGAGAGCAGTTTTTCCTACTGATATGTGATTTGTTTTTTAACATCTTTATTGGAGTATAATTGCTTTACAATGGTGTGTTTGTTTCTGCTTTATAACAAAGTGCTGGTATGTGATTTTTAAAACTCCAAGAAAAGTAGCAGTTGTCTTGGAGATACTATCTCTGAGCATTTTGGGCTTTCTCTGTAGGGGTAAATGTTAATCCATTGGTAAATATTTTTACAATGGATAGAGTAGACACTGAAATATTTGTTGAATGACGGAAAGCAAGTCCGGGAACCTGCAGGGTAGTCACTGTGAGAAGCTGTATACTTAGAAATAGTTTATGGGAAGGGTCACAACTGCTTAAGCAACTGAATTAAATCAGTCTTTATAGTTTTTTTTTTTTTCCACTTCTCATCTTCAAGCTGACGTGACTGTATAATTCCTTTGTGAGGTATCAGATACTGAACATAATCTAACTAATGTGGAATGACTGACTTCACTGTCCAAAGTTCGGTCTGGTGGGTAGGAGAGTAAAGGGGGTGCGAAGATGGTAATCTTCCAGGCTTTGTCAGTATTACTGAAAATCAGGCAGATTATAATCTTAGTTCCAGGGGAAATTGATCAGTTAGAATTAGACTTCAACTAGTGTCAAGCTCATGAATACAGAGTCCAGCCCCTAAATAAGAGAGTATTTTGCAAACTGTCAGGATCCCAACCATAGAGGCAGGATTCAGAGCTGGGGCCTCAGGTTCAGCAAAGAAGGCGGAAGTCAGGAGCCAGATAGACGCTCATCTACACAGATTTTAATTGAAGACTAGAGTTTGGTGAGGGTGGTGGCATTTGGGTTCACACCACATTTAAAGACAATGAAAGTGATAAATCCTACCTAGTGGTATAACGCCTCAAAACGTGTCAGGGAGTTTGGATTAGATCAGAAACCTGGTGCGCCTAAATCTACAGTTTAAAGATATCTGAAACTTATAGCTAGGCAGGGCTGACATGCAGGCTTAACTGCCTCAGGTGGTTTTACAGATGTTTATTAATCAAAAATATCTAAGCATTTTCATGTATTTAATATTTTTTTAGAGTGAGCCATCCTAATTTCAAACTGAATGAAATCAAATCCAGGGTAAATCTGAATTTGGAATGAAATAAGAACCCTGCCATTCTAAAGCTTAGCCTTCAACTCCACAGTTAATTTTTTCTGTTTTAGAGCTTGGTCATGTTTAGCTCTTGGTTGCCTGGGAACTCTAGCAGTCTGCAGATAAAGACCACCTTAGGAAACTGAAGCCTCTGGAGGTAAAAGCTATGATCCACAAGCTTCTTGCTTTCCCAGACATTCAGCATTGCTCCAGCAGTACTCTTGCTTAAAAGTAAACTCAAGACGGGAAGCAAAACCAATGCTTTTTTTAGAGTCCTTGTGTTTTCTACAGGAGATCCTAAGCTGTTGTGAAACTGTGCGTTGAGATTTTGTTCATATAAAGTGTATGAATCTGTTAGGAGAGCTTCCTTCTAAGGGTAACAAAAATCTTATGGTGGGCATTGCTGGGGTAGTTTCTGGGTTATCTCTCATTGGATTTTTCCCCCTTGTATTTTCTAAGTGGATATTTACTAAGTTATGCTAAGCTTTACTAAGTTATTTAAAAACTTTAAAAATATTTTGAAGTCCAGGTTTAGATATTTCAATCATCTTTTAAATATTTGGATCTTGGCATTGTTTTACATCTGCTCTTGAGGGCAGATGGCTTTCCAATTCACCAGTTTTAGAACCCATGTGCCCTGCACCTAACGTCAAAGAATGCTATGTAATCACTTTAATTTTTCTCTTTTATTGCAATACTGCAGTTTCATTATTGTTAACATGTGGTTAAGATGGTGCCTCTTCACATGAAGTTTGTTCTGGATTCTCAAATTTGGGGGATTAATTTAACTTCAGAATTGAACTTTTTCCAAACACTTTAAAATTAGCATTTGTGTTTTCATGGCTTTTGCCCTAAAAATTCTCCGGGCTACTAAATCAGGTGCAATTTTACCATTGGTCCAACAACAACTGATACTGTGCTATTGCTCTAGCAATTCAGGCAGATGAAGCATCATAAAGAGCAGGGTACAAGTTTAAATGTGATCTCTAGTAAACTGTTATGTAGAGTTATTACAACACTGATCTTGGAGTTCAAAACTTTCTCACATCTAAAGAGACAAAATATGAGGAATTTGCACGCTGTGTGGTTTATGATCATTCTAAATTTTCAGATTCAAGATAAATCAAAAACATAAACTTGTCTTGGGTTTAGTTTGCTATGATAAATTCTCCTTTGCAAGGGTCATATAAGGGTTTGGAAAATTAATATAGCAGTTAGTAGCCTATGCTTCAGCAAAGAAATTTGTCATGTTATTTTTCCCATTCTAAAGGTGAAAAAATTCAGCCAAAAACAATGGAAAGTTATTCCCTCGTGGTCCCCAGCTAAATGGTAAAGGGTTTAATATTTCACATTATTTGGCCTCAGTAGAACCTCATATCCACTTAATAGTTGAACCTAGCCTCCTAGTCTTTATAAGATTGTATTTCCAAATGCAGCTCACTGGTTATCTCTAGCCTTTTTATCTTCCTTCAGGCATGGAAAGAACAGAATCTACTTCTAACATATAAAGAATAAATATTTAATGCCCATTTTCTTTCTTAGATAGATAGACCTTTTGAAAGCCAGTCCCTGACCACACAAAGACCACTTGCTATTTCTGGCTATAACATAAATATTTAATTAAAACCTACTTTGAACCATTCTTCCTTAAAGCACAAAGTACACTAGCCTTGGGCTGCACTTATGCCATTTCCCAAATCCATCTGTTATTTAATCCCAGGGTTTTTACCAGCTTTGCAAACTCAGGAGGCATTCACCTGGCTGTTGGAAATGTTTCTAGGAGATGAATTTTTAACCTTTGAGATACTGTTTCTGGAAGAGAACCAGTCAATCTGGCTATTATGAATAATGCTACCGTGAACATTCATGTAACAAGTTTTTGTGTGGACATATCTTTTATCTTGGGTATATATCTAGGAGTGGAATTGCTGTCATCCATTGAGTTTTTTATTCCTGTTAATATATATATTTTAAAAATTTCCCCCAGTTTTATTAACATATTATTGACATACAGCACTGTATTAGTTTGTGTACAGCATAATGACTTGCATATATTGTGAAATTACCGCAATAATTTTACTTAACATTCTTCATCTCATATAGATAAAAAAAAGTTTTATTCCTTGTGATGAGAACTCTTAGGATTTACTCTTTTAACAACTTTCCTATTATAGCTAATACAGATAATGCTGCGATGAACATGGGTGTGTAGACATCTCCCAGGGTTTTTTAAATGGGAAGAATACAGAAAAGTATGTCTATTACATCTTCCTGAAACTAATATTTCTTTCTTTCCTTCCTTCCTTCCTCCCTCCCTTCCTTCCTTTCCTTATTTTTTGGCTGCATTGTGTCTTGTTGCTGCGCGTGGGCTTTCTCTAGTTGCGGCGAGCAGGCTTCTCTTGTTGCGGAGCACAGACTCTAAGCACGCGGGCTTCAGCAGTTGTGGCTCGTGGGCTCTAGAGCGCAGGCTCAGAAGTTGTGGCGCATGGGCTTAGTTGCTCTGCAGCATGTGGGGTCTTCCCGGACCACGGCTCAAACCCATGTCCCCTGCATTGGCAGGCAGATTCTCAACCACTGTGCCACCAGGCAAGTCCTCACCCATATTTTAATAAGCAAACTCATCCATGTTTAACGTATTCCAAATGCCTTTCTTTAGCAGAAAATTAGAAATTTCCAAGTTTTTTTTTTTCTTGCCCTCTAACAAATACTGCTTTTCTGATCAGAAAGTGACTGCCTTTGTATTAAGGCACAACTGTCACTGTGGCACAAATCCCTGCTGTTTGTCCCCGTGATCTCAGCTAAGACCCTGTGGCCCACAAAACAAAGGCACCTGAGATTTTTCCCTCAGTTGAAGCATAGGGAAGGTACCTGAGGGCTGAGACCCTTGGGATTGTCATGGTCTTTGGTCCTGTGTCCAAGTTCATGTCTCCACTGGTGCTGAAGATGGATACTAAGATTTACCAATGTAAAAGCATCTGCAAGTGTCTTTCCTCCTGGGTCCACCTTTGACAAAAGTCCCCAAAGCTTGACCCCTTAGCAAAGGTGCAACTCCATATCCTGGCCACTCTTAGGGTATAAAGAGAGAATGAGTTGCCCAGGGGTACACAATGGATGGACTGTTCCCCGCACGTCATGCACTTGTGCAAGGGGTGAGGTGCAGTTGTACGTAACACGTGAAGTGTGCTCTGAGCCTTTAGGGTGCATAGAAAGGATAGATGAAAAGAGCATCAGCTAGTCTGTCCCACCTACCCCAGCCCACCCAGTTCAGGGTCTTCACATGTTTGAGAGTGAAAAGTTGTACACATATAAAGTCTAAGTGTCACTGTAATTCTCTTTAAAAAGGATTTTTTGTGCTGTTATATTTTTGAGGAGTAATTTTCTACAACTTAGGCAATATTCAGAAAGAAATATTAAAATCTTAAAATTTCATTGTCTTAAAATGACTTAAATGAGCATTAGAAATACAAAAACAGGCAACCAGAACATAAAAAAGATGGGAAAACAAAATTAAATGTTATCATAGACCTACTTTGTTATCTGATTAAGTTTTTTTGGTTTGGTCAATGTCAGTTGATAGAATATAAGAACAGACTGCATGTTTACTTCTGAATAAAAATCCAAAACAGTTTAGAAAGACAAAAACAGGTTCTCTTTACCTCATTTTCACTAAAACCAATTATTCTATATGTAATTTTTTCCCCCTAGCTTAGTCATCTCATTTTCCACTTCTAATTTACCTCTAAGTAATAATATAATGGAAAGATTTATATTTTTTCTCCATTCTCCCAATATTATTCTCATTTAACTATCTCTGGGAAAAATAAGTCTGACAGGTAGACTTTATAATGATTTTTCTCATTCAAAATCATACTGTATTAAAGAACTATATTCTTCACTGTCTTTTACTTAAACGATTGTCTCCAGGATTTTCCTCTGAGAAAAAAACTTTCTAACTACCCTATAATGATTTATCTTACCTAAAAGATAAACATTTATACAGTAACTGTATAATTATGGATCAATCAGTAATTCAACCTCAGAGAAGTTCAACAAACCATTACAATCAGAAAGAGCAACTTAAGGTAAAAAGAAAAAAAATTGGTTTGAAAGAATTTTAGGTATTTTAATCTATTTCTTAGTAAGAGCTACATGGATTCCATTCAGCTTAAGACACATGTAACAGGGCACTTACATTCTCATATTAACCGTTTGGAACACCAAATCATTATTCTAGCAAAATAAAATATAAAAACCCTAATATACTGTATAATTCTCTGACAGTGAAACGTTCCAGGGAGGGTTATTTACATACAGAAAACCTGGTATTTGCTACAGATGCAATTCAGCTTTCACTAGTGTTATTTCAAAGACATGTCGTTTTTAACCCTATACTCCTTTAGACCAGAGTTTTTCCAGCGGGGCACTACTGACATACAGGGCTTGGCAACCTTTTGTTGCGGGGGGCCGTCCCATGCAAAGCAGGTGATTCAGCCAAGTCCTTGGCCTCGACCACCTACATGCCAGTGGCACTCACCTCGGTGGGATGGGTATAGATGTCTCCAGACACTGCTAAACGTCTTCTGGGGGCTAATGCACCCCCTGTTGAGAACCACTGCTTTAGAGTATGTCGCATTTCCTACCTTTTCACTCAATAGTTAATAAACTATTATGTATCTAAAATTCTGAAGGAAGTACACAGACTAATAAAACAAACTATTTTTAATTAAGGAAGGTTTAACTTAAGGCATCATACTGACATCTACTGGCTTGGAACTAGACCGTACATTTGACATATACTGCATTAAAAAAAAAAAAACCCCTCAAAATTAAAAGTAATATAGCTGCTATTCTGGGAAAATAGAACAGTTAATTGAAAGCAGTTAACATTAAAACTATGTGTTTTATGTAAAGCCTAACATATATAATAACAATGGCAATTAACAATTATTTTCTTAGTTTTTGATGTACTGTTGTTTGGCTGAGTTAATTTTTTTTTTTTTTTAAACACTTTTATTATTTATTTATTTATTTTTTGGCTGTGTTGGGTCTTCGTTTCTGTGTGAGAGCTTTCTCTAGTTGTGGCAAGCGGGGGCCACTCTTCTTCGCGGTGCATGGGCCTCTCACTATCGCGGCCTCTCTTGTTGCGGAGCACAGGCTCCAGTCGCGCAGGCTCAGTAGTTGTGGCTCACGGGCCTAGTTGCTCCGCGGCATGTGGGATCTTCCCAGACCAGGGCTCGAACCCGTGTCCCCTGCATTGGCAGGCAGATTCTCAACCACTGCGCCACCAGGGAAGCCCTGGATGAGTTAAATTTTTAATAAATGTTTTTAGAGACTGAAAATTGGAGAGGATTTTAGGACAAGTTAAAAAAAAAAAGTGTGGTCAAAAAAACTTGCAAAATTTAAGCAGAATCCTATTTTATGATTCATACTGAAATTTTTTTTTTTTTTAATTTATTTTTGTCTGCATTGCATCTTCGTTGCTGCCCGCGGGCTTTCTCTAGTTGCGTTGAGTGGGGGCTATTCTTCGTTGCGGTGTGCGGGCTTCTCATTGTGGTGGCTTCTCTTGTTGCGGAGCATGGGCTCTAGGCATGCGGGCTTCACTAGTTCTGGCTCGCAGGCTCTAGAGCGCAGGCTCAGCAGTTGTGGCGCACGGGCTTAGCTGCTCTGCGGCCTGTGGGATCTTCCCGGACCAGGGCTCAAACCTGTCTCTCCTGCATTGGCAGGCGGATTCTTAACCACTGCGCCACCAGGGAAGCCCCATACTGAAATTTTAAAAGGCTAAATTTTTTTTAAAAAAGCTAGTAATGATAATTCTATAAATAAAATTACAACTGTCTAGGTTTTTAGTAGAAGACATTTGTAATTAAACACTACCGTCAATTAAATTGATGAACTTTATTGGGGTTAAAACTATAACAAAGTTCATCCTAAAACATTTTGCAATGCAAAATTATTTCACTCAAGGAGTGTTTAATAATTTGGATGCCAGGAATTACAAGCAATTTTCAAAAGCAAAGACTCTCACATTCATAAAACTTTATACATCATTTGAACTAACAGATATTTATACTACTAAAATCAAACATGCATCACTTTCAAACATTTTTGTATCATGATTTTATATATTACATTACTTATCACCATTCTTCATCACTACATGTATTTTATCATACACTTGCACCATTCTCCTTGGATTTCTGATCTTTATCTTCATTCTTCACATTATCCTATAAAATACACAAAGGATAAGTATATTTTATTAAATTCTCTTAAATGTAACTTTAAAAATAACAAACATTAGTAAACAGAGATACTGCAGATAGCCCATTTCACCATCTATGGAAAATTGAACCGGGTGGGGGGAAGGGGAGAGTATGAAAGAAATCTCTCAGTTCTGTGCAGAATGACTTCTAGTATTTGAGAAAGCCATCTAAATCCTAAGAAATGAGAGGTTCTTAGGACTGTATTACTAACAGCAGTATATTCCTTGCACTGTAGTTTTTTTTTTGTCTTCTTGTTCTCTGAGTGAGACCCAGGAGGTGGAAGGTCTCTCAATTACTGAAGTTAGTTTACAAGGGCACTGAGTTATGAGATATTTTTGAGACAAAGAATACTAATAAATTAATTCTGATAGTGTCAAAAAGTTTCTCAACTCTGCCCAATAAATGGGTTTAAAAAAGAAGTGAATGGCTTTTCTTCCTCAAGTTCAAACTCAATCTCTGATTCTAAAAGAAACGCAAGTAAAACTTGCTTTTTAAGAAGTCTGCACACAAGGACTTCCCTGGTTGCGTAGTGGTTAAGAATCCGCCTGCTAATGCAGAGGACACAGGTTTGATACCCGGTCTGGGAAGATCCCACATGCTGCAGAGCAACTTAGCCCGTGCACAACTACTGAAGTCCATGTGCTGTAGGGCCCGCGTGCTTCAACTACTGAGCCTGCGTGCTGCAACTACTGAACCCCGCGCGCCTAGGGCCCATGTTCCGCAATAAGAGAAGCCACCACACCACAACGAAGAGTAGCCCCCGCTCGCCACAACTAGAGAAAGCCCACGCGCAGGAATGAAGACCCAATGTGGCCAAAAATAGATTAAAAAAAAAAAAGTCTGCACACATAAATCATGTTGACATCTGAAGTAAGTTCTAGGAAAATACCATCTCTGGGGAATTGCTTTTGACTAATCTAATGAAGGACAGAATGCTACCACTATTTTCTGTTAGAAAAGCCACTAAGGAGCTTAATAATATTAAATTTGCCAGAAATAGACTTTTTAGAAAAGGAATAAACTATGAAAATGTTGAAGGTACAAAACAGCTAACCTTCTTAAGAACAGTGTGGATCTCATCCATTACTGTGGATAAGTTTCTGATTGTCTTATTCAGCTGGTTTTCAAATTGCAAATTCATGTTTTCTGAAATCTTTAAGTTTTCTTGTAACTGACTAAGGTCCTTTTTAACTTCTCTGAGTTCACCAGAGAGGGTTTTGTTGGAATTCTCCAAATTTAATATGGTTTTTTCATCTTCATCTGTCAAAAGACAAAACAAAACAAAACCAAATTCACCATCTTACCCCTTAAAATTTCCAATTTAACTCTGAGGTTAAAAATACTTAAGCTAGGAGAATAAAAAGTGTATATAATTCTTTAAACTGGCCACAAGTGTCAATTTTAATAGTTATAAAGCACACTGTAATAACTCATTTCATTTAAATTAAGTTTTAGCTAAGTATTACTTCTAAACCCAAGTTCCATTTTAAGATAATTGTACAGACTAGAGAAAGTAGCAGAAACTGATGAAGACTAAGTGGAACTAGGGGAGGATTAAAAGGATGCAACAGAACAACAATCGAACCTGAGAATGCACATGAAGATCTAAGATTAATTCTTATAAAGCTAAGCAATTTTATAACCTTTAACAGAAATGGTGAAAAGTAAACTTACATTATGTGTCTAGACTAAAACAAGGTATGGATATGCACAAGTATAGGTATGTACATATGTGTGTACACATATATATCCCAATAGAGTGTTAAAAGTACCTCATATCCAATGCTTTTCCTTACCTGTCTTTTCTTCTAGTAACTGCAGCTTCTGTTCCACTTCAGCTCGTACTTTTTCACTCTTTTCCAATTTTTGCAAGAGGCTTCCTACATCGACCATTGCACCATTATACACAATAAGGCCAACATTTTCTTCCACATCCTTTGATTCCTGTTTTACTATCGGTGTTGGAAGTAACAATCTGTTTCCTATAATATAAAAGATACCATATTCTTTTGGCCACGCCACACAGCATGTGGGATCTTAGTTCCCTGACCAGGGATCGAACCCGTGCCTCCTGCAGTGGAAGCATGGAGTCTTAACCACTGGACCGCCAGGGAAGAAGTCCCTAAAAGATACCATATTTTATTATTTTATTTTCTTCTTTAATTAATAATATGGTTATAAAATGGCATGATCTTAAAATAATATACTCAAACCTAGCATATCTTCCTGCAATGCTTCAGATTCTTCATGGTTTTCTTCATCTTTTGAGGTGTCCGTTAATTTTCGGTAAAAGCAAGATTCACGGAGTACTACTTTATTAAGAAGCTTCTTTACCTGTTATTTAAAAAGATGAAAATAAGTTTTTGATTCTCCTTGAACATCAGTGTTCTAATTTTCACATATGATAAACATCAATGGCATCTCAGGTATCCACTACCACTCAATCAGAGCACTTATGCTTTTAACTGTCTTCTCCATAAACCTAAAATCAAATTATCACTTGAAAAAAATTGTCAAAAAAAAGTCTGATAGAAACGTCAATACATAAAATATACGTACAAACACGTTTATTAAAGCATAGTTTGTAATTCTAAAAAATGAAAGCCATTTAGCAACTGGGACTAGTTAAGGCAATAAAGGCACATCTATACCATGGAATTCTAGGCAGTAATAAAAAGAACAAAATGGGTCTCCATTTTCATGGTAGAATGCCCATGATATATTATTAATTGAAAAAAAGTTGTCCGTCAGTATGTTTAGAATGATTTCATGTGTTGTTTATAAAACTGGAACTATCATATATATATATATATACATATGAGTTGCTTACAAAAGGATCTAGAAGTTTATATATTAGGCCAGAGGAGTGGAACTAGAGGGAGAGGAGACTTTTAACTTCTTTTACTTTATTTCAGTATTGCTTAACTGTATTACTATAAGCCTGTATTGCTTTATTTTTTTTTCTTTTTAATTTATTTATTTATTTTGCATCACCAGGTCTTAGTTGTGGCATGTGGGATCTAGTTCCCTGACCAGGGATCGAACTTGGGCCCCCTGCATTGGGAGCACAGAGTCTTAGCCACTGGACCACCAGGGAAGTCCCTGTATTGCTTTTATATTTCAAAAAGTCAAAGGTACTAAAAAGACAAAGCTACTTAAACATGCTTTTCATTTTAAATATTCACGAGATAGACTACCTGAGCCCGAGAAAGATGTAGTCCAAGAGTATAAAGTATTTCTTCCAAATCCTTTTCAAGAAGGTAACCACAATGGCTTTGATCAAAATAAACAAATGCCATTAATAGATCTCTGTTAATTGTGATCATCTGCGTCTTTTCTTTGTCCTAAAGAAAATGCAGAAGATACAGTAAATAATTTTTACCCCTGATAAGTGAGAAAATTAGACTGTGTCCATATAATACCAAAAATCTGCAAACACCTTTACCTCATCTTAGCTAAAATGAATTGATCTGATTTATGTGTATAGAAGAAAGAAGTAAGACATACTGATTATCTGACAAAACCACAAATACCAAAATACAACTGACTGAATTCTGATGAGTGGTAATATATAGATATACAAGGATCAATAAAGTTCATCACTTAGTTATGTTTAATAAGTCTGGATTATGTAAGAAATGGAAATTATCATATTATAAAAAATATAGTATTATACAGAAATGTCAAATCACTGTGTTGTACACATTAAACATAATAATGTATGTCGAACATACTTCAGTATTTAATACATACCTTATCTTTAGAGGGCCTCTCCTTGCAGTATCTATTAATATCTCTTTTGTCATCTCGTTTGTTTATTTCTTCCTCATCCCGATCTATAAAATAAATACAACAGCAGCAAAAGACTCATTAATAGATAAATTTTCAACTACTGTACAGACTGAAAATACTTTTCTATTACTGATCAGTTTTCAAAAGATAAAAGAGCAAAGAAATATTATATGACTAAAAACAGTTTGGATTTTATAAGAAACAATTATAAAGAATAAGAACAGGAAGAAATTTATAAAGAGACTACAGGGAAGAAAAAAATGGACTTTACTGATTCAAATACAAGGACTTAATTCAATAAATATTTGGGGGAATTAGTTCCCAAACATGAATGAATTTTATACAAAAAATTGAAACATAAATTTAAACAAAACAGGGCAGAGTATATTTTCTACAAGATAAAAGGAAAAACAGCCAATATAGTAAAACTAACTGCAGATGGATTATTGCAAAATAAAACTACATATGAGAATTGAAATGTTCTTAATAAAGAAGACCTAACAGTATTAATACCCAGATTTGCTGACACTAATGTATGTGTCCTATGATAAAAGATAGGAAATTTGGGCTTCCCTGGTGGCGCAGTGGTTCAGAATCTGCCTGCTAATGCAGGGGACATGGCTTCGAGCCCTGGTCCAGGAAGATTCCACATGCCACGGAGCAACTAAGCCCGTGAGCCACAACTACTGAGCCTGCGCTCTGGAGCCCATGAGCCACAACTACTGAGCCCACGTGCCACAACTACTGAAGCCTGCACGCCTAGAGCCCGTGCTCTGCAACAAGAGAAGCCACTGCAATGAGAAGCCCGCACACCGCAAAGAGTAGCCCCTGCTCGCCGCAACTAGAGAAAGTCTGCGCACAGCAATGAAGACCCAGCGCAGCCAAAAATAAATAAAATAAATTAAAAAAAAAGAAAGATAGGAAATTCGATAAATTATTCTTAATAAATAAACAGAAAACTGACAAAAAGTAAACTTCTTTCTCTTACCTATCCATAAGCTACCCAGCTCACAAAGACCTCAGCCATCGCCCTCAGGTCAAGCACCATTAACAGCTCGTTATTCAACTAATACTGAAGAATAAATCTGTTATGGGTTCAACTGTTATCCCCTAAAATTCCGAAGCTGAGGACCTAAGCCCCTAGTAGGTCAGAATGTTGCCTTATTTGGAGAAAGGGTCTATCTATACAGAGATAATCAAGTTAAAATGAGGTTATTAGAGTGAGCTCTAATCCAATGACTGGTGTCTTTACAGAAAGGGGAAATTTAGACACAGACACATGCAGATAGAAGATGATGTGACAATACAGGGAAAAGATGGCCATCTACAAGCAGCTGAGGAGAGCTGCTTGGAACAGACCCTTCCTCACAGCCCTCAGAAGAAACCAACCCTGCTAACTCCTTCATCTCAGACTTGGCCTTCAGAACTGTGAAGACAGTAAATTTCTATTGTTTGAGCTCAACAGTTTGAGGTACCTTTCATGGTAGCCCTAGTGAACTAATACATCATCCTTTCATGAATTATATACAACTAAAGAGCTTTTTTGCTGATATTTAATGATCTGTCAACAATTTTAAGAGAAATTTTGTTTCTAGAGGCTTCTGGATCTCTCAAATGGATCTCCATCAGAAAGCCCAGAGTAACAAAGGGTTTGTTGATAAAATAGGAGATACAGTAAACACTAGGAGTTAATTAGTCCTTGAGATATTACACAGCATAAATTTATAATATTTCACACTATATTCTCTTCTTGAACATCCACAACATACATAAGCAGCTAAGAAATTCTGTACTAAAACATGCAGACCTTCACTTAGCCCAAGTTTCCCAAATTTATTTGACCCCAGTATACTTTATTAACCTTAATACCTGTTAATATTTTGGAACACTCTGAGAAAGACTGCTTTAGGTGAGAAGTTGTACGCGAATAGTAACAATATAGAGAAAACTTTATATTAGGTAGAATATACATGCTAAAACACACATGAACCTTGATAACATTATGCTAAGTGAAAAGAAGCCAGTCACAAAAGATTGCATACTGCATGATTCTATTTATATATATGAAATGTCCAGAATATCTATAGAGATGGAAAGCTGACTAATGCTTGCCTAGGGCTGAGGAGATGGGGGGGAAATGGGACTGACTGCTAATGAGTACAGGATTTCTTTATGTGGAAATGAAAATGTTCTAAAATTGACTGTGGTGACGGATGGATATATTAAAAACCACTGCGCTGGGACTTCCCTGGTGGTTCAGTGGCTAAGACTCCACGCTCCCAATGCAGGGGGCCTGGGTTCGATCCCTGGTCAGGGAACTAGATCCCACATGCCGCAACTAAGAGTTCTCAAGCTGCAACTAAAAGATCCTGCACGCGGCAACGAAGATCCCACGTGCCGCACCTCAGACCTGGCGTACCACCCAAATATATATTAAAACAAAACAGAAACAAAAAAAACTGAGTTGTATACTTTTAAATGGGTGAACTGGATGATACGTGAATTATATCTCAAGTTGTTATTAAAAAAAGGAAATAGACAAATGTTCTAAAACTGGATTGTAGTGATGGTTTCACAATTCTATGAAGTTACTACGAATTATTAAATTGTTAAATTATTAAACTAAATTATATACACTTAAAATGGGTGCGTTTGTGATATGTATTGGAACCGAAATAAACTGTTTTAAAGAAAGAGAGATAATATGTCCTTGGAACCTAATTATTTCATATATATATAAAATACAGTACAGAGTGGTTCAGCTGCTTTATAGTTTTATTATCATGGGTAAATTGATTTACTGCTAGGAGCCTCAGATTCCTCAGTTATGAAATGGTTAAGTAACCTCTCCTTTCATTTAGTCACATTTTACAGACATAACCCACCTTATTTTGAGTATTTAACTTGAAAGGTGTCACTTTTGAAACCATCTCTCCTGAAACCTATATTTTTGAAGTATTTTTTAAAAAATCCAGGGACTTCCCTGGTGGTCCAGTAGTTAAGACTCCATGCTCCCAATGCAGGGGGCACGGGTTTGATCCCTGGTCGAGGAACTAAGATCCCACATGCCGCACAGCATGGCTGAAAAAAAAATCCAAGTAATCCTTGCTCATCTTGGAACATGCTGTCTGTGTCTATAAAAACCATTTGGTCATCTTTTTCCACATCACTATCCTCTAACTTCTTTTTCAATGACTGCACAGAATTTAATTGCATGTCTATGTCAAAATGCATTTAAATAATTCCTTATTGTTGAATATTAAGACTGATTCTAGTTTTTTGTCTTATAAATAATTATGAAATAAATATTCGTGTTGGTATTTGAAAGGATATGGTTAATTAACATTTCCAAATTTCTGTCCAGAGAAGGTGCAACAATTTAAACTCACCCCAAGAGTGAAAGTAGTCTTCTCTCTACCCCTGTTAAACTGATGTTACCTTTTATTAGAAACTTAAGTTTCATCAATTTGACAGGTAAAAATTAAACCCTCACTGTTATTTGCTCCTCTGATTACTAAGAAGATTCAACACCATTTTAGACATTAACTGGTACTATATACACACACACACACACAAATATATATATATATATATATTTTTTTTTAACCACAAATTCTAATTTTCCATGGGGAAAAAAGTGGTCTTCTGGAAACCTGATTGGATAATGAGATGCAAAGTATGGGGAAAAATGATAACATAAGCAAGCATCAATTAGAAATACCAAGGAAACCAAAAAAACCCCAAAACTATAATCATACCACCCTATTTGGCTTTGCAGTTTATGATATTAGTTCAACAAGTATGTATTTAGAGCCTATTTGGATATTTAGGCTGTTCTAGGAACTTCCAATATATATCAGTAAAGAAATAAAGAAAAATCTCTCTTTTTCTTATTAAGAGCTTATATTCAAGTGGAAAGAAGACAGACAATAAGTAAACCAAGTAAACAGTATAGTAGACTAGGTTATAAATTCTATAAGTAGAACGGGGTAAGGAGGCATCAGGAATGTGTACTTTGGTGGGGGTGGGGAGGAGACTGCAATTTTAAATAGGGTAGGGTGCAGAGTAGACCTCACTGAGAAAGTGATAGCTCAACAGAGACTGAAGGTGTTGGGGGAGGAGTCAGCAAGGTGGGTCTCTACGAGAGCGTGCAGGCAGAAGGAACTGCCAATGCAAAGGTCTTAACACAGGAGCATGTATAATGAGTTCAAGGAGGTCCCAGTGACTGAGGTGCAATGAGCAAGTGGAAAGAGTTGTAAGAGACAAAATTAAAGACTTGATATGGGGGCTTCCCTGGTGGTGCAGTGGTTGAGAATCTGCCTGCTAATGCAGGGGACACGGGTTCGAGCCCTGGTCTGGGAAGATCCCTCATGCCGCGGAGCAACTAGGCCCGTGAGCCGCAACTACTGAGCCTGCGCGTCTGGAGCCTGTGCTCCGCAACAAGAGAGGCCACGATAGTAAGAGGCCCGCGCACCGCGATGAAGAGTGGCCCCCGTTTGCCGCAACTAGAGAAAGCCCTAGCACAGAAACGAAGACCCAACATAGCAATCAATCAATCAATCAATCAATAAAATCTTTAAAAAAAAAAAAAAGACTTGATATGGTAGGGTCTTACAGGTCATTGTAAACACTGTGGGTTTTTTCATAAGAGTGAAATGGAGAGCGACTGTAAGAATTTGAACAAATAAATGACTTATACAAAGGTTATTCTGGCAACTTATTGTAAAGAGACTTTAGAGGAAGGGGATAGGCAGGGAAACCAGTATAAGGGACTATTAAAATAATCCAGGCAAGAAACAACATGGGTTGGATTAAGGTTAGATCAGTGACACTGGTGAGAAATGGTCTGATTCTGGGTATATTTTGAAGATAGAGGCAATATGACCTCCTGATAGACTGGAAATGGAATATGACAGAGAGAGAGTGTGTGTCAAGGATGACTCCTAGATTTTAGCTTGAGCAACTCTAAGGATGGGATTGCCATCAAAAGAGGTGGGGAAGGCAGAAGGTAGAGGATTTTTTGTTTGTTTTCTTTATGGTGAAAAGGAAAAGCAGGAGTTCAGTCTTAGACATGTTTAGTTTGAAATGTCAGATAACTTAAGTGGAGATGACAAATAGGCAGCTGATATAGAAGAATAAGAGAAGTCTGACTTGAGATATAAATCTGAGAATTGTCAGTACATGCAAATTGTACTTAAAGTTGGGAGAATGGAAGAGAACACCACCAAGGGAGTTATATGGTAGAAAAGGAATAAAGAAGACAACTAAGGGATGAGAGCTAGGACATTCTGACATAAACAAAATAATGAGAACACTGTTTAGTGATTTAACAAAAGCAGTGATAAAACAATACTGGGAGGATGGAGGAGAGAAAATGGGACTGTAAAAAAGGCTAATCTTGGGACTTCCCTGGTGGCGCAGTGGTTAAGAATCCGCCTGCCAATGCAGGGACTCGGGTTTGAGCCTTGGTCCGGGAAGATCTCACATGCCTCAGAGCAACTAAACCCGTGTGTCACAACTACTGAGCGTGCGCTCTAGAGCCCTCGAGCCACAACTACTGAGCCCACGTGCTGCAACTACGGAAGCCCATGCGCCTAGAGCCCGTGCTCCACAACAGGAGAAGCCACCACAATGAGAAGCCCGTGCACCGCAATGAAGAGTAGCCTCCGCTCGCCACAACTAGAGAAAGCCCACGCACAGCAACCAAGACCCAACACAGCCAAAAAAAAAAGAAAAAAGGGCTAATCTTCATTGAGCAGAGCAGGTAATGAAGATAAAAGAAATACTGATATATGCATATTATATCATTGCTACTGAATTATTAGAACAATTAAGACTACACATTAGATGGCATCAATAGATGGTGTATGACATTATTGTTAATTTTCTTAGGGGTGATTATGGAATTGTGGTTAAGAGAATGTCTTTTCTTAGGCAAGTTGAAGAATTCCTACTTTCAAATGGATCAGAAACATACACATGCAAACACACAGACAACACAAGTAAGATAAAATATTAACTACTGAATCAACTGTGGGATATAGGGTATTCAATGCACTATTCTTTCAACTTCTTTTACGTTTGAATATTTTCATCAATTAGAAGAAAAATAAAATGCTGCGGTAGAAAGAAAAAATGTAGAGGCAAACCAAGAACACCTTAAGTAGTAATAATCCTCAAAGATATGTACTACCAAAACAAAGAAACTCTACGATTTTCTCATCTCAAAAAAAAATTTTTGTAAAAAGTCCCAAATCTACATGGAAACTGACAGGTACTCAGTGGTACTCCATAAGTACTTTAGGGCTGGCATCTATGACTAGTAAAGTATTTTGAATATCATTACTACTGGTAAAAGTTTGTTATTTAAAACATGGGTGGTAGGTATACAGGTGCTTATTATTATTAGTCTTTAAACTCTATATGCTGTATGTACTCTTTTGCTTGTATCACAGTCTTTAAAATTAATTAGTTTTCTAAAGAAGATTATATTCTGTGAAACAAGGAAGACTATTATACCTTTTCATGACACAGTTTAACACCACGTTTGGGAAATTTTTTTTCCCTCAAGTTGAGTTAGAATTATATATGGAACATATGATAGTTAAAAATAAACATTTCTTAAAACAATCCTCTCACCTAAAAATTAGTAAAACAATACTTAACATATTTTCACTAGAGAATATTTTACTGTTCCTACTCTAAAAAATATTACAATTATAGATTTCAGCGATACAAAGTCCCCAAACAAAAATTGTATTTTTCATCTTAAGGGAAAATAAATTTGAATCATACCATCTTCTTCATCCTCAGCTTCTTCTGCCTCCATTGGATCATATTCATCTTGATTATTATCTTCTTCAGTTTCATCATCATCTTTAGAATCATCTTTTCTTTTATCTTCTTTCTGTAATTTAAAATGTCTTAAAATTCAGCAAGATCTCACCAAACAACTAAAAGAAAAACATTAAATTGACTAAATTTACTTGAAATAGTATCACATTATAAATATCTTGTAACAATAATATACTTTAAGAATAAACTACCATTCACAATATACATAAATCAGATCATCATGCTATATACCTTAAAGAATAAACTATCACAACACTCGTTATAGATGCTTAAATAGGCTTAATTCAAAGACTTAAATTTCTAATAATACACTAAAATTTTTTAGTTTGGCCTTTACATTTTACTATTCTGATGGAATTCATTGTCATGTGTTACACTCCAGAAGACTAATTAGAAACTAAACCTGGTTGCTGGTCCTGGAAATATTTACAGACCTTCCTTTCATCTCTATCTTCTTTTTTATCTTTATCATCTCCTGATTTTCTCCTTTTGGGTTTTGGCTCATCAGTTTCATCATCTCTTTCTTCTTTTTTATCTTTTCTCTCATCTTTTTTGCTTTTCTTTTCCTTTTCTTTTTTATCCTCTTTCTCAGGAAGAGACAATAATGATTTATATATTCTGACGCCAAAATCTCTTTGAAGCATTTCATTGAAAAGCTCTGCAAATAATGAAACCTATAAAAAGACAAACAGTAACCCAGCCAACTTTAATAGAAATATTGAACAAATCCAGCAAATCAGTAATTTATCAAATGATAATCTATCACATCTGACAATTAATGTGCACTAACAATAAAATTATAATAATTGATGTCAATGATGCTGAGTAGTCTCAAAATCCTCAAAAACTCTCCTGAAGATATAAATACTATGTTTGGTATACTTTGGGCCAAATATTACAAAAAATAATAACTGCATTACTTTATCATGAGGTGTACTCAACAAGTTTTTATGAAATGCCTACTATGTACCAGGGACTGTTCGTGGCACTGGGGATACAGCAGTGAAGAAAGCAGATAAAAATCCCAACTCTCATAAGCTAACAATCTAGTGGGACAAAGTATGGAATAATCAAATCAACATTAAATTATAAGAAAAACAAGCAGGATAAGAGCACAGAGAGTAACAAGGGAGCGAAGCCAGAGATGGCCTTTCTGATCAAGTGACGTTTGAAAAGTGATGTGAGGGCAGCAAGGGAATGAGCCATTACATAGATACCCAGAAGAGCATTCCATGCAGGGGAAACCAAATCAAAACTCTGAGTAGGGAGTAAGCATTATTACTATGCAAGGATCCAGGGAAAATGACCTTTAATATATTCATGAATCTAAAATTATATACTAAATATCCTATGTAAATATATCTTTTTTTTTTTTTCTTTCTTTTGGCCATGACGCATGGCTTGTAGGATATCTTAACTCCCCGACCAGGGATTGAACCTGGACCCAGGCAGTGAAAGCACTGAGTCCTAACCACTGGACTGCCAGGGAATTCCCTATGTAAATATATCTAAGGCAATTGCATTCAACAGATTAAAAGGGTCTAGAACTTGAAATAGTTACAACAGTTCTAAAATACGTAATCTTTGGCAATGTGTTCAGTATAATTGGTAAAACACTTCAATAAGACTATTTTCCAGATCATAAAGAAATATACAATGTATTAAAACTATAATTGATCTTACAATCTATTTTTCTTTCATTCATGCCGTCTTCATACGTTTTAAATAAAAAGAAATCTATTATCAGTAAAATGACCATTAAGATGTTGAGAATTCTTTTCTCTTAATCATTAATGTAAAAATTAAATAAAATCTCCATTTGTGTAGGTAAATAGCAAGAGTCATATATTTTCCTTAGACTCTTCTATCTTCTATTACTCAAATAAAAAGCAATTAAGGGACTTCCCTGGTGGCGCAGTTGTTAAGAATCCACCTGCCAATGCAGGGGACATGGGTTCGAGCCTTGGTCCGGGAAGATCCCACATGCCGCGGAGCAACTAGGCCCGTGAGCCACAACTACTGAGCCTGCGCTCTAGAGCCCACAAGCCACAACTACTTAGCCTGCGTGCCACAACTACTGAAGCCTGCGCGCCTAGAGCCCGTGCTCCGCAACGAGAAGCCACGGCAACGAGAAGCCCCCGCTCACCACAACTAGAGAGAGCCTGTGCGCACCAATGAAAACCCAACACAGCCAAAAATAAATAAATAAACAAAATACAAACAAAAAAAAGCAATTAAAATGTGTTAGCTTGGAAGAAACCTAGAGCAGTAACTAGAATATCAGTATTAATTCTACATATCTCTTCATCTACAAGCAGTGAAAGACAAAGATACACCTAGCATTAAAATTAAATCAGTCAAAAATCTATTTATTATTGATATATGGTTTTTCTTAGTTACAGAATAATTTCTTTTAAATTCATATACCAAAATGACTTACATTCTAATGATAGATTAAAAGGAAACTAACCAAGGGGGTATGTTAGGTGGAAAGGAAGAAAAATAAAGGATCATTCTGCTAGCAGAGGGCTGTTCCTAAATCACCTTGTTTCCACCGAGCAGCATTAATCTGACATCCTCTTACAGCATCCGTTAGGTATACAGTATATACTTTATAAGCAATAAGTAATACCAAAGACTATTTTTTAAATTTATTTATTTACTTCTTGAATGATTACTACATGATAGGCACTATTAAGAGTTAAATTTATGGCAATTGGTAATAAAAATAAAATCACATTGTATATAATGTTTAAGGACACTGGCTTACCGGAATTATCAATGTTTCAAAAAATGTAAATATGTTAATATTGTAACATAGTTTATTTCAAGACCAATAAACATGCATTTCATGTTTATTAATTGCCTCAGTAGTCCTCTATATTTGTTTGCAAATGTCTCTGGTCTAAGCACTTCATTTTTATCTTACCATCTGGTGAACAATGACCTCTGGGTCAAGTAGGTATGATTGATTTTTACAATATAATTTATCAAATAACACAGTGTGAGATATCTTAATAAGACACAATAATTGAACACAATTATAATTTTGTACAGGCTATTTACAAAACTGATATTTGGGGATATTTTACATTGTTTTGTTTAAAGAATGAAGCAATCACTTACTTAGGGATGAAAGTGCATTTCAACTGTTTTGAAAAATGACATGAACTGTTTGTTGTAAAGCTACTCTAAAGTAATGGTACAAAGAAACAGATTCATGTTGAAAATATAAACATCAATTATTTTATCTTACACCTAAATCAATCACAAGTAAAAGTTTCAATCCCACTAAATGGTATTTTAATTCTAGAGTAAATAATAAAGTGCTACCACATTCTCAAGAGAGGCAGTTAGAGATTATTGTATCATATGTCTCCCAATATCCTGATAAAAGAACATACCACTACAACACTACTTGTGATGTAGTCTTGGGGAAAAAAATAATTGAACCTGAACCGGATTGAGACTTTAGGTCCAACTATCAATTTATGGGAAATAGAGAGGCCAGAAGAACACTTAAACCATATCACAGGAATGCAATCAGCAAAAGTGAGTCTGTAGGGAACATTATCTGGTTGTTTTTTCCCAAAAAAAATACATTGTAAGGAAAATACAAAAAACAAAAACAATGAAAGAGGCACTCAAAAGAGATTTAAGAGATATACTGACCAATGTGTGAACCTTATTTGGATCCCTATTCAAACTTAAAACATTACCTCAAATGAATGTTCTTTATTATCCTCTAATCTGTAGTCCAAAAGAACACTCAAAGACATGATGCTACAATCAAACTTGCCACTTTTTGCAGCCCAGTTTGGATGTACAACGATGGCTGGCTCATCAGGCAAAATATATCTTCTTTCCCGACGCTGGCGTTCTAGTTCCTCTTGACGTTTTCTTTCTTCTTCCTACATATTTGAAATTTTAAGTAATGGTTAAACCTGCATGTACATTATGTATACATACCAAATGTACACCATATGTAAAGAAAAAGGGCAAATTTCTATGACTCCTTACAATGATAATACCAACCTTAAGGGCTAAGAAGGGAGCAAAGTTCAAATTTAATAAAGAGGACAGCAGCTTTTATGGCTCCTAATTCGCTTTCTTTTCAATTTCCCAGCGTAAGAAACTGCCTTCTAAAGAGGAAAAAAACCCCACAAACCTATATTAACATCATATAAATCAGGAGATTCTGGGAAAATAGTCGTGGTAACATAGTTTGTGGGTCTACCTGAATCCCCACATTTAAAAAGAGACAGAATAATCTAGATACCAAAACCAAAATCCATGTATATGCACCACAAAACGAGGTGATAAGGTATCCCCACAAACCCCAAAATACAGGTAAGTAGGAAAAAGTCACAAGATCCCAAACAGCTATGTGTTACTGACATCTGTGTGGGGGGAAAGCAGAAGGAAGCAACGAGGTTGCCTGTTGGATCTAAGAACAGGAAAACCATAAAATAATCAGGCAATGGAGAGCACAGCAGGTAAATTTAAGAATAGCAGCTGAAAATAGGGAAAGGTGAGTGAGGGTATACAAGGGGTCAGTGTTAAGATCTGAAAGGGCCCAGATAGTCTAGCCCCACCTATGAACTTGCAAAGCTGAATTACCAGGGCATCCTTCCAGCACAGGGCCCCCACAATGAGGAGAAACTTCTGAGAGCAGAATCAATAGTGAGCCAGACAGGGACAACAGAGACAACAGAGACAAGGGAGGAGAAGGTCCAGATAAAAAGTGATAGAGGGCAATAAAGATCGAAATCTCAGCAAGCCACCATATTTTCTGACAGAACAAGAAAATAACAGAACACAGAGCTCTGTGAAGTTAGAAAAGCTATCTGAAGCAATCTCCTAATAAACTTTAGGCAAACTACATTCACATAAACATGAGCAGTAGAAAAGTACTGAGGTCAAATCCCAAAGTTATTATTAGGAAAAAAAAAGAACAAGGAGCAGAATCACATCTCTGGCAGACAATGAAAGTGGGCCAGAAAGCCATGGCCAAAAGGCAGATAAAAATCTTAACTTACTATTTTAAAGTGTGCTAAAAGACATTAAGAAAATGTTACAGGGACTTTCCTGGTGGCAAAGTGGTTAAGACCCCGTGCTCCCAATGCAGGGGGCCCGGATTCGATCCCTAGTCAGGGAACTAGATCCCACATACAGGCCACAACTAAGAGTTCACATGTCACAACTAAGGAGCTGGTGAGCTGCAACTAAGGATCCCGCCTGCCACAACTAAGACCAGACACAACCAAATAAATAAATAAATAAATATTAAAAAAAGGAAAAGAAAATGTTACAAGATATGAAAGAACAACATGAATAAGAATTTTAAAAGTAGAAAATGAGGTGACAGGGACTTCCCTGGCAGTCCAGTGGTTAAGACTTTGCCTTCCAATGCAGGGAGTTCGGGTTCAATCCCTGGTCAGGGAGCTAAGATCCCACATGCCTTGCAGCCAAAAAACCAAAACATAAAAAAAAAAAGAAAGAAACAATATTATAACAAATTCAATAAAGACTTTAAGAATGGTCCAGGGCTTCCCTGGTGGCGCAGTGGTTAAGAATCCACCTGCCAATGCAGGGGACATGGGTTCGAGCCCTGGTCCGGGAAGATTCCACATGCCGTGGAGCAACTAAGCCCATGCGCCACAACTACTGAGCCTGCGCTCTAGAGCCTGTGAGCCACAACTACTGAGCCCACATGCCTAGAGCCCGTGCTCTGCAACAAGAGAAGCCACCGCACTGCAATGAAGAGAAGCCCCCACTCGCCGCAACTAGAGAAAGCCCGTGCGCAGCAACAAAGACCCAATGCAGCCATAAATAAATAAATAAATATATTTAAAAAAAAAAAAAAAAAAAAAAAGAAAATGAGGTGACAGAATTTAGGGAACAATCAGAAAAGATAGTTTCAGAAATTTAAAAATAAACTAGAAGGAATAAAAAAGCGAATAAACTCAAGAGATAATGCCTTAAGAGAACAGAAGGTAATGTGGAAATCTTAAAAATCAAAAAGAAATGAAAAGTATTCAAGAAAAAGTGACCAATATTGAGGAAGCAAACAAGGTCAATACAAGACATCAGAATTCCTTAAAGAAAACAAAAGCAAGGGAACGAACAAATAAAAAACTATTACTGGACTTCCCTGGTAGCACAGTGGGTAAGAATCCGCCTGCCAATGCAGGGGACACAGGTTACAGCCCTGTTCCAGGAAGATCTCACATGCCATGGAGCAACTAAGCCCATGTGCCACAACTACTGAGCCTGCACTCTAGAGCCCATGAGCTACAACTACCAAGCCCACGTGCCACAACTACTGAAGCCTGCGCACCTAGCCCCCGCTCACTGCAACTAGAGAAAGCCCGCGTGCAGCAACGAAGACCCAATGCAGCTAAAAAAAAGAAATAAATTAATTAAAATAAAAAATAAAAACAAACAGGTAACCACCTGAAGATGGCAGGGAACCAATGCATTTTCATGAAAGCTGGATAAACAACAGCAACAAAAAATAGTGCTTGATTTAGCAGCACACACACAAACAAACACACACACACACACACACACACACACATATATATTTTTTGGCCACACCATGCGGTATGTGGGATCTTAGTTCCCCAACCAAGGATTGAACCCACACCCCCTGCAGTGGAAGTGCAGAGTCTTAACCACTGGACCACCAGGGAAGTCCTAATATTCTATATTTTAAAAAGAAAGAAAGAAAAGAATCAAGTATTGATCCTGCCTTCTTCTATATGAATTTACCAAAAGGCAAACCTGTACCACCTGGGTAACTAAACAGCAGGTGAGGGGAATATGTGAACACAAAATAAGAATTATGATATCACCATTTTTGAACCCCAATATATCAATGGATCTAGGATTTGAGCACCAATGGCCGCTAACATCAAAAAGTGAAAATCAACTCTCTGCCTTCTTTTTCTGCTCTTCCTGTCCTGAACAATTCAATTCTAAAGCAATTCCTACAAGCAATGCAGGTGTCTATACAGGGGATGGAGGCTGTGAGGAAGGAGTGCTACAATGGCCCAGAGCAGATGAGCTGCCCAGTTACCAGGAATTGAAACCCAAATGAAGCAAGAAGGGTATCCATACAGAGAAAGCACAGGGCAGGGAATGAGAGCAGAGTGAGGATATTCAAATTGGAGAGGGAGCGTGATGGACAACTGAGAAAGTAAGCAAATATATTAAGTGTAATAGAAGGTATGTTTCTCATTATTGGAGAAAGGAGTTCAGATACATGGAAAGAGAGAGAACTAGAATGAACTCTGTGATGCTGGAGTAGAATTGGAGATATCAGTACAAACTTATGACTTTATTGTAGTAAATATGATGTACCATTCTTCACTAAAAGATACCAGGACTTGCTGGGGAAATGGCTGATTTCAGTAATAGGGCAGGGATAGTACACGGTGATACTAAAACACTGTATTGTGCTGCAAAATAAGAAATTCCTCAGAAAATGACAAGGACATTTCCAAGAACACAGAAGACAACTTGAAAGGCCTCCTGCTGGCCAACTCTGAGACAATTTCACTATAAAAATAAATATAACTTACATAGTAAAATAAGAAATCATGCATCTCTTCAGAACAAGGTAATTTTCCTACATAATTACAAAATCATTATCACATCCAAGAAATTTAACAGTTCTTCACTATTATCTAATATCACATCCATAATCAAATTTCTCCAATTACCCCACAATTACTCTTTATGGCTTTTCCCCCTCTATCCGGGATTCAGTCAAGTTTCGCTCAGGGCATTCAGTTGTCATGTCTTGTTAACCTTCTTTAATCTAAACCATTTTTCTTCTTTCATTACATGGACATTTTTTGAAAAGTTCAGACAAGCTGCTTTGTAGAATTTCGTACATTTTAAATTTATCTGTTTTCTTACAATTAGATTAAGGTAAAACATTTTCGGCAGGAATACTTCATAAATAACAACGTATACTTCACAATGCATTCCACTGGGAAACACATAATGTCGGTTTATCCAATTACTGGTGTTGTAACACACTTCTGATTTCCCCATGTTTCAAATTCAGAAAACATCCATACGTTACTCTTCTGGGCATAAGATTGAGGCATAAATGGGAGTGAATAAACAGCCTCTGAGTCTTAAGGACTGAAATGCAATCAAACACACAGCTTTAAAGCAGCACAGTTCTCAGAGAAGCACTTCACTAGAACTCCATCTCTGAACTTAGTGGCTTTGTCAACCAAATTTCATTTCATTTTTTATATCTAAAACATTATTATTCATTTTTAAGAGGGAGGTTTAAAAATACATGACTTGGAAATCACTCAACTGTGTCTCCAGTGGAGAATGAATAAACAAACTGTGATACACTGATATTATGGAATACTATTCAGAAATGAAAAGGAACAAACTATGGAAACACAATAAAATGGGTGAATCTCTAATGCATCATGCTAAGTTAAAGAGGTCAGACTAAAAAGGTTATGTAATTCCATTTACATGATATATTGGAAAAGACAAACTATAGGAAAACAGATCAGTGGCTTCCAGCGGCTGACGGGGTGGGAGAAGAAAATGCTTACAAAGGGGTACAGGGTATTTTTAGGAGGTGAAAGACCTGTTTTATATCATGACTGTGGTGGTGGTAGTTACACGACTATATGCATGTGTCAAAACTTGCGCAACTGTTCACTAAAAGATTGAATTTTTCTATTCTGTAAACTATACCTTAATACATACATATTCCAAGAACCCTATAAACCAATATTATGTTTAATAGTATTTAAATGATTTAGTATATACCTCTTTATCATCTTCAGATTTCCTATCATCCTCTTCTTCCTCTTCTTTCTCAGATTTCTCTAATTCCTTTTGTTCTTCTTTTTGCTCTTCTACTTTAAGCTGTTTTGTCAATCGGGCTATTAACTGGGATTTTAACCCTTTGGAACTAAGAGCTCGACTTTCTAATTCTTTTCGGAGATCATTTACCTAAATATACACACCATAAAAACACAGAAAAGGAAAACAGGACAGTGAAATAGGTTAACTGTGCAATGATCTTTTGTATGATTTTTTTTTTTTAATTTTGGTGAAAGGGACAGTTGTACAGCTCATAAAATGTCTGTGAAAATGCAAACAGACAGAGTATTTTTCAAAAATAATTTGCAACATGTTTTAAGATGCTTTTAAAAAGAAGTTAATGCTCTTTGACCCAGAAATTCTAATTTCTGGGAATTTACCCTAAGGAAATAACCTAAACACAAGAAAAAAACTTTTTATATCGATACATTCCTTGTCATAATCCCTCCCTCCAAAAAAGTGAAGAATCTAAATATCCAACAAAATGGTAATACCAAAGAAAAAAAAGCAGTACATCAACTAGATGGAACAGTATAGAACATCTAAAAATAATTACATGGGAAACATTATTATTAATTGAAAACAACAACAACTTTTTTACACAACATGATTAGAACCAACCAACCAACCAACCAACCAGCTTGTACCCAGAAAAAATAATGGAAGATAATACATAGAATTTTTAAGAAATGTTGTGTTTGAATGACAGGCTTGAGAAATTTTTTTTCTTCAATTTTTTATGCATACACCAATTTTTAAAATAAGCATGCCTTATATTTATAATCAAAAGGAATACAAGTTTTCATCAAAAAACCTACAAACAAGAAATGCTGGAGAGGGTGTGGAGAAAAGGGAACCCTCTTGCACTGTTGGTGGGAATGTAAATTGATACAGCCCCTAGGGAGAACAGTATGGAGATTCCTTAAAAAGCTAAGAACAGAACTACCATATGACCCAGCAATCCGACTACTGGGCATATACCCTGAGAAAACCGTAATTCAAAAAAAGTCATGTACCACAATGTTCATTGCAGCTCTATTTACAATAGCCAGGACATGGAAGCAACCTAAGTGTCCATCGACAGATGAATGGATAAAGAAGATGTGGCACATATATACAATGGAATATTATTCAGCCATAAAGAGAAACAAAATTGAGTTATTTGTAGTGAGGTGGATGGACCTAGAGTCTGTCATACAGAGTGAAGTAAGTCAGAAAGAGAAAAACAAATACTGTATGCTAACACATATATATGGAATCTTAAAAAAAAAAAAAAAAAAAAAAGGTTCTGATGAACCTAGCGGCAGGACAGCAATAAAGATGCAGACACAGAGAATGGACCTGAGGACACGGGGAGGGGGAAGGGGAAGCTGGGACGAAGTGAGTGGCATGGACATATATACACTACCGAATGTAAAACAGATAGCTAGTGGGAAGCAGCTGCATTGCACGGGGAGCTCAGCTCAGTGCTCTGTGACCACCTAGAGGGGTGGGATAGGGAGATGCAAGAGGGAGGGGATACTAGGATATATGGATACATATAGCTGATTCACTTTGTTATAAGCAGAAACTAACACAGCATTGTAAAGCGATTATACTCCAATAAAGATGTTAAAAAAGAAAAAAGAATTTCTCGAGATAATACGGATAATTTGTCATCTTGTTTACTAAAATTTTTCTTTATTAAGGGAGAGATACTGAAAATTATCCCAATTTTATTGGAAATGTGCTTTACAAATAATAAATTTCTTTCATAAAAAAAAGAAAAGGAATACAAACTTTAAATAAGAAAAAATAGCAAAGCCATCAGTTTGACAAAAAGTCCTTGGAGTGCAGGCTTAATCTAATTTTCTGAATCTATAGGACTCTATATGAAACCTGATGTTGAGGAAAATAACCTGGAGTAGTGTAAGAAGGGCAAACATTCTTATGATACACATTCCCTACTAAAAAAGCAATGTTGGTTTAAAAACTACACTTTCATTAAAAAAAAAAAACCTGTATTTTGCTGAGGACAGAAGTTAATAAAAAGGTCAGCTTTTATGTGTTAAACAGGAAGTTGCAAAAGCAAGCCAGCTTCTGATCTTCTGATCTATGTAGAATTTATGTATGTAGAATCTATGGATCTACATTCACAATATAGGCCCAGAGATACAAAACTGCAAAAAGATAATAGGTCCAGAGACGCTGGGGAGCAAAAAAAAAACTAGTTATGATGGGTTAATCAAAGATTTTCAAAAAAGGCTCTTAAATTATCTTCTTCCTACTTCAGATGTATATCAATCCACATTTTATTTTTAAATTTTATTTAAAAACTGGATAATCTTTTTCCTATGTTTCATTCCTTCTCCTTGAATATAAGTTAATTAAGTGCAGAAATTCCGCCTCTTGGTCAGTTCCCAAATCAAAAAAGCAAATATTGTTCATACTATAGGCACATGTATATTACATTCGACAGACAGGGGCTGAACTGATGTATGAAGTCACCTTTTAATTTTTACACACACACACACACACACACACACACACACACACACACAAACAACAAAAAATATTTATATAAAATCAGTGGACTTCATTTCGAATGGCTTATATCTGAAAAACTACTGTCCACAACATCCTCTATTCCTGTTCAGAGATTTCAAATTAAATACCATTACTTTCAAAGTTACCTTCATTGTCTTTGGATCAAGTTTAGACCAATGGGTAGGAGTGGAAATTTCTTTAGCTTCACCATCATCCTTCTCTTCTTCATCCTGATATACAAAGTAAAGAACAGAATTACTATTCTGAAACCGTAAAGTAAAGGTAATTTACTTTTAAAAGTCTGTTGCTGATCTGTGCAAGGTCACAAATGTTTCAGATTGTCTTCTCCTAAAGTTATTATTTAGGCAAGTCCACGTACATACATTCTATCACTTTTAACTGATCACAAAGACACTCATCAGCCAATCAAAGCCAGATCTGTGAAACACAAAAGGGTGATAAATTACAACACAAAGGATATCAGGGATGCACAAACACTGCCGATCTCCACTAACCAAACAGTGTGTGATCTTGCCCCAATTTTCAAGCCACCCAAAGTTAAGACTGATTTAGTCAGACCTTTCAAATGTACCAAAGACGATGCCACATAGCCTGAAATTTCAAATCTCTCAGACTTGTGGTTGTCCAATTTCAAATATCCATGACTAGAACTGATGACCGTGAAAGAGAAAATTTTTAAAATTTTAGAAAATGGCAAAATGTTTAAAATGGCTTAATACTGAATCTTGCTCAACAACTGGTCCCAGATTCCAGCAACTAGACCTATGATAAAAACAAAATTCTGTGCAATTTAAGCACAACTTATTTTCCTTTGAGGTCTCAGCACTCTTAAAGTTAGCATAATAGACAGTTTGTTTTTTTAAGAGTAAAGAACATACAACTATACTGCTGAAAGCTGGATTACCAGTCGCTGTTACCAGTTATGTTCCTCCATGTGTGTTTGTTATGTAGTGTGTGGTGTGCATTTGTGCCTGTGTTCCTGTGCCTGTGAGAAGCGGAAATAGAAAAAGGGATTAGCGTTCAGTGCCTGTTCTCCATCAGCCTCCTTGCGTTCACCCTGAAGCTTCTCGACCAGCTGCTGCTTGTATCCTCGGGAGAGGGTTTCCCACTCTGAGCGGGTGGGAAGGCAATGCCAAACATCCGGGAAAAATAAAACCACTGTCTCCACATGAGCTGGAACTGTACGCCCCTTGTGGGTCTCCTCAGGGCGATGGTAGCGAATCTCTGCAAAACGGTACCTGTTGCAAGGGAAGAAGCATGTTGGAAAAAAAATTCTAAAATACATTTTAAAGACCCTAGTTCACTTGTAGCACATCAAGTAAAGAAATTTTGCTGCAAGAACTTGAGGTTGGTCTAAAGAAAAAAAAATTATAGAAGCCATAGTTCCTCTTTTGGTACATTTGTACAATATTTTATGGTTAAAAGAAGAATACGTTCCCCAAGGCATTTTCAAAGTTTGATTACAGAGCTACCCATATTTTAGAGAATACCTGAAGAAGCTGGATAGCTGTTCAGATTTCATGTGCTAAAAAAAGAATATTCTCAATTAAGTCACAAGAAATATACTAAAATACACAGGACAAATAAGCCTCAAGAGAAAATATGGCTGAACAAAAATAATCAGCAACTACATCATTTTATAACAAAAGAATTATAATGAAATGAAGTTCTCTCTTGACGATCTTCTCCAGCTATGCATGAAATGAAAAATATTTTCAACATACATCCAACTTCCAAAGTTCAGCATAACAAAACATTAAAATTTTCAATTTATTTTGATTAGTTCTTAATCCTTTTTCCCCCAAACATTTTTGGCACCAAATAAACTTTTGCTAAAATTAGTATTTTCCTTTGAGATTACCTGAATGTTCAAGATTGCTAAAATAAGGGGTGGGGGCGAAGGCTGATAGACAAGAACATCTATGTAACTATTAGAAAAACATTTCTAATCAAGAAATGAATTTGTACTTACCATTGTGTGCATACACTTAGATCAATGCCTGTCAGAGCCTTACAACAACGAATAGCAGTCTTAATCAACACAGAGGGGTCTTTTTCTGGGTCTGGTCCATCCAACGAAGGAGACCAGTGGCCTCCAATGGCCATGGCTTCATCCTTGCCTTTCATGCCCACTAAAAACTAATTTAAAACAAAGAATCATTTACATATATTATGCAACTTGTCAAATTACAAATGAAATACTTGAAAAGGAAAGGAACAAACCTTTCCAATATCATTTTTACTACCTCGGGTATCTGTCAGTCAAGGAAGAGTTCAGTTCATCGAGTTCCACACTGCATTTCAGCAATGGAATAGGATTTATACATCATAACTCATCCTTCTAAAATATTTCCTCAGATAAAAAGTTCTTTTAAAGAAACAAGCTATAATTCAAAGTTTAAGAGCATCCCGATACACTAAATCCATTATCACTAAGATTTTACTATGCTTCAAATATAAAACATCAAAACGACAGTTGAACTAGTGACATACAAATAAGATATAGCCGTTAATCTGCAATGAGAAAAACATCTACATCATTGAGTGCCGTAACTATATTAAAATTAAATATAAAACAAATCAACAAAATTTAAATGGTAGTATTTTTAAATTCTATATATATACAGTTAGAACTAAGCAAAGCAAATATACACCTAAAGTTAAAATAAATGTTTCACTTTACCTTAACAAGTCTAGCAGGATGTTGAAATCCATCTCGAAGTTCTTGTGGGTCTTCAGCAAGAGCACATGACTTATGATACAAATCTTCCATACTAGGGCTAGCCATCAGCATTACCTATTATAGTCAAATAATTCAATCCTGTCAAAAGTCTAAAGTAATGTAAAAAAATGAGAAGCACTACTAATTATCCTTACATAATAGTTATCTGAAGTTTTTTATAAAAATGGAAAGTAAAACGCTATAGCAGAAATGGTATTAGATACCTTATAATTATATAGTTTTAACTTTTCAAGGAATGCTTTTTGATCAATGCTTTTCAAATAGCAGAAAACTACTGATCATAAACAATATACTGAATGTTACCCTGAAGACTCACATATACTGCATTCGCCCAACATTACATTTTTATCTGGGGCTACCAGAAGTCATAGAACATTCCAAAAAGCTCAATAAAATGAACTTCATCTTCACATTTTTATAAGGTTCAAAATGTTAAAGCAATAACAACATTTTTACAGCTCAAGAGTTAAGGCAAAAAGAGGTTAAATTAAATTACTTAAATAACCAAAACAGAATCTGGCAGACAAGAAGAAAACACAGGCATTCAGGTCTTAAATGTAATAACCACTTTCTGAAGATTAATTCCACATACACTCTTAGTATGAATAACTACTCAGAACTTTTAGCTGTGTATCACAGAATACAAACCTTTGCACTGTACAAGTGATCAGCATCTGGTGGATCAAGAACGGCCATATTTTTCTCTAAGGACTCTACTTCTCTGTGCATTACATAGAAATTGCAGTAATTTCCCAGCTGAAATGGTCTTGACAAAGGGAAAGCATCCACCCATGTAAACTGAGCATCAAAAAAGTCACTAGGTATATATAAATTCTGATAACGGCGCCTTAGTTCCATCATGTCACAACTAGGACTGAAAAACAGACATAAGTAGTGAATAAAGAGCCTTTAACACCAAATACTATGCAAAGATTCATTCAATTCTAAAGCTAAATATATAATCTGATACAGTTAACAGCCAGCTGAAAATGAACAGTCACTGTTAATGAATGCACTATAGATTTACATAGAAGTACATGAAAATGTCATTTTCAAATATGTTTACTTACAGTTTTGAATAAATAACTAGTATCTACGTGTTACCGTTATTTCTTTATTTTTTGTGTGTAGCTTAAAATTCATTTAGACAAGACCCTTTGAAGTAACTTCAAGCTCCAGAAAAGATCTGAACAAAAGCAATTCTGCCTCAGTTGAAGCTGCATTTTTGAGAAAATTATGATTCATACAGAATGCATATAAAAAAGGAATAAGAATGGTGCCAATTAGTATGAGTGCTCCTCAATCAGGTTTATACAGTGTTGTAAAAAATACAACCTTTATTCTACAGTAAGATCCCAGATCAGGCATAGTTAATTTAAAATTAAATATAAAAGTCTACATGAAAACAAAATCCAAACGTTTTTGGGATTATCCACACCTCCATACCTCTCTATCTAATGATTAAGATCCATACCTGATTATTTACTATGTAAAGAGAGGATAAGTTTCTTGCCTTTTAAATCTGGCATAATGAATTTTTTTTTAAAGGATGATTTACTTTTTCCTAAGAAACAGAGCTTTTAAAGGAGAGAAACTCAAAAGTAAATCAATCTGGTAATAGGCCAAGAGATTTCTGTTAAAAGCATAATGAAAAGTGGAAAACACCAATAGTCTGTAAGATGAAAAGATAACTACACCATCCTTTCAAATGACAACTAAAGGCAAAAGTACGAAATATGAACTAATGTATCTATAGGGATGTCTTTTTATGTGAAACCTAAAAATAAGAAATATAGAATGATAAACTTGTCAGTTAAGGTTGTTGACATAATTATATTTATATGGATAAAATTTTGCTGCCAAAATAAAAATGTTAAAAACAGCTATCTGAGTTTTGTTATTGTTTTTTAAAGAAGTGCTACAAACAGAAAGTATGTGTAATAGTTTCCTAGTTTTTGAAGTCATGTTTTATCCCGTAGGAGAAAAATCTATAAATAAACAAAACATCAATTCTTGGCATATAGTCTCCTATAATCATATTACTATAAGAAAATCTTGATTTCCACAACTATAGATGATAAGAGATAATATGGAAACTTTAAAATCACTTTTACTTATAATGTGTTCATCTGATGTTCTGGGGATTTACTCCAAAGTAATGAAGTGAAAACTGTGAAGATTTAACTTGGAAGGAGAAAGACAGCTGCTCAATTTATATCCTAAGTATCAACTCCTCCCAGAATAGCATTCTAGACTGGGAACAGATAAGTTTAAAAGCAGAGCTGCTCTAGTTAATATTTCTGGGGCTGGAGAAGTGGTTTTGTTTCCAATGAATTTCTCTGAAATATGCAGACAAGATATTTTTTAAGCACACAAGTAAATAGGGGTAACAAGAAGACTAGTAAAAATTAAGAATAGTTGATGATTTGACCACATGCAAAAGTAAATGAACACCTACTACATTAACAATTAAGCAAAGTCATCAAGCAAGATTTTTGGGGGCACTGAGTAGCTTAAATACTACACTGGTTTACTGAATCTAGAACTGAATAAATAGAAATTTTAACTTTTGTAGGCCAGTATTATGAATATTAATTATTATACTTTGTTGAAATGCACCAATACCCTCTCAAGACACTGCGCACAGTTATTTGTTCCTAGGCTGAACAGCTTTAAACACTATTAATGATTCATTTTTCTTATTTTACTGTAAATTTTTTTTTTCCATCTACTAATTTATCTTACACACAATTGCCAGCCCCAAGGCCTTTAGATGATTCTTCCTTTCCATTAGAGCAAATTAGCCATTTACCAATTTGCCTCTATATGAATTACGATTTTGCAGCTATTACCTAGTTGGCCACCACATCCCAACCACCACTGAGTATCTACAACTGCCATACACTGGGTTAAGTGCTTTAGATACATGAAATCAACTCAACCTCACAATAATTCTGCTAGTTGATATAACTTCCATTTCACAAATGAAGCTCAGAAATTCTTGGTAACTTTCCACTTACCTCTGATTTCAAAGGCCAAAAAATGTATTGATGTATACACACATATGTGTATACGTTACATATCTTGTGAGTATATATGTAGACCTGTGTTTCTATGATACTACATGGCCACAGCTAACTTGAAATAATTGGTCACTACTGTATCATTACTTCATCATACACAATGAACTATGTATGACCTTAATAAAGTTATTAATAAATATGAATCTTAAATAATTTTACCTTTAATGAACTACTCCATCACAGAGGGGCTGCCTTTTTCAGTAGCTGGTATCTTTAATGAGTGTATGAAAATAATGCACTCTTGCAAAGAACTAAAGTGCTACTTCAAATGCATTTCTGCCCTTATATAACTAAGAGCACCAAATGTCAGGAAATGAAAGTTGTAAGAAAAATATCTCTCAATGTATCACATTCCTCCAAATTACACAAAACTATGAAATTAGTAATTTCAGAAAACAATGGGGAAAAAAAGAACTTACCAATCTAAAGAAAACTTTGAAAACTGAACTGTGTAACGTGGAACAACACGTCGAACTCTCCGAGGTGACCGCTCTCTCTCTCTTCGAGGAGATCTCTCCCGGGAACGTTTTCTCTGAGGAGATCTTTCTCTGGATCTACGTCTTTCTCTCTCCCTTTCACGACTTAAAGCAAATTTTTCTAAAATTACTATTATTTCTGGCATTACTGAAGAGTTCTTTAATGAAATAAATGTCATAGGTAATATAAGCAAGAATCCACAGTATACATTTTTTAGTAACTTTTTGAAAATTGTGGTAAAATATAAATAATATAATAAACTTACCATTTTAACCATTTTGAAGTATACAGTTCAGTGGCATTAAGTGCATTCACACTGTGCAACCATCACCACCATCAAAAGTATACTTTTAAAAACATACCTTCGGTCATCTTTTCTGTTGGGCACTTGATCCCCTCTGTCATTTCTTCCTGAAAATCTGGATGGTGGATCTAACCTTCGTGCTGGCTGTGGCTGTGAAACTATACGGACAGGAGGTTGCAATAAACCAGCTTTAAAAGACACAGAAGAAGATGTTTTAATTTATTTAAATGAAGTTCAAAAGCATTACTTGGTTAAATTTTATATAGAAAAATTTGGCTAATATTTTCGGTTTTGTGACCCATAAAGGGTAAATGGTAGAGACCATCTGCATATTTGTATATTTTAAAATAATTGTTTAAAAATGTAAAAACCATTTTTAGCTCAGGGACCATACAAAACCAGGCCACAGACCAAATCCAAGAGCTGTAGTTTGCCAATCTCTGACCTACAGGTATTAAACCAAAGACCGCTATACAACAAGACATTCGCAGAGCACCAAAGTATCATCCAGACATTATGCACACAAAGAACAAGAACCTTTATAACAGAGAGATCTATGGCCACCACTTGACCAAGTAATCATATTTAACATCAATATCAGTAGAAGAATCTAACTACATGTGCCTTCTAGTATGACGCAGTATGGATTAGAAAACATCACCTATAATGTAGTCTTGCCAAAAGCCTTTAGACTTAACTTCTAGTTTATAGTTTATATGGCAGAATGAGAAACAAGGTGAAAATATCACAGGGAATCAAGACAAATCCAGAACACAACATTCCAAAAGAATCTACAAGTCAACTAGACCAATTTCTTAAAAAGTCAATGTTATAAATGAAGAAACAAAAAGTGGGAAACTATTTTGGAATAAAAAAGACTAAAGCAACATAACCAAATACAACACATGAAACCTGACTACCTTTTCGTCTAGGAAACAAAAAACAACCTTTTTAAAAGACATTTGGGAGACAACTGGGGAGGTCTGAATATAAATAGGATATCTAAATGCTTTTTCTTAGAAGTCACAGTAGATTCTGGTAATATAGGAAAAGATTCTCTTCTAGGAAAGGCATGCTTAATGTAAACAGGGGTGAAATGTCATAATGCTTGCATTATGATCACTTACAGCAGTGTTTTCAGAAAACAAAAACTAGAAACAATCCAAACTTTAGCAAAGAAAAACATATAAATTGTACAATATTCATACAATGGAATATTGTACAATAGTCATACAATGGAATATTGTGCAATAATGAAAACAAAGAAACTAGAGCCACATGGAATAAATAAGTATGAAAAGCTTTAAAACATAATGTTGAACAAAAGTCTTACACAAAAGATTATATAGATGGAATCACACACTACGTAAAATTCAAAAACAGACAAAGCTAAAGTATATTTATGAGCATGCATACTTAGAGTAAAACTATTAAAAAAGAAAAAGAGTTAACAAGTAGTGATTACACGGGTGTTCATTTTAATAGCTCATTACACTGAAATGTTTTATAACTTTGCTATATTTGTGTCAATTTACGATAAAAGAGAAAATGCCACAATTACGTAGACTTCTGCTAAAGTCAAGGCTATCATTTTTAATATTGTTTTGATAAGAAAACGTATAGAGTTTCAAATTATCAATTTGCAAAAGAAAATTTAAAACACAGCTCAGAGCTTCCCTGGTGGTGCAGTGGTTAAGAATCAATCTGCCAATGCGGGGGAAATGGGTTTGAACCCTGGTCTGAGAAGATCCCACATGCCATGCAGCAGCTAAGCCCACGTGCCACAACTACTGAAGCCTGCATGCCTAGAGCCCATGCTCTGTAACAAGAGAAGCAAATGCAATGAGAAGCCCGTGCACCGCAATGAAGAGTAGCCCCTGCTCGCCACAGCTAGGGAGAAACCCGTGTGCAGCAACGAAGACCCAATGCAGCCAAAAATAAATAAATTAAAAACAACAACAACAAAAAAAACCCCACACAGCTCAGGGACTTCCCTGGTGGCGCAGTGGCTAAGAATCCGCCTGCCAATGCAGGGGACACCTGGTCCGGGAAGATCCCACATGCTGCGGAGCAACTAAGCTCGTGCGCCACAACTACTGAGCCTGCACTCTAGAGCCCACGAGCCCCAACTACTGAAGCCCATGTGCCTAGAGCCCGTGCTCCGCAACAAAGAGAAGCCACCACGATAAGAAACCCGCGCACCGCAACGAAGAGTAGCCCCCGCTCTCCGCAACTACAGAAAGCCCGTGGGCAGCAATGAAGACCCAACGCAGCCATAAATAAATAAATAAATTTATTTAAAAAAAAAAAAGAAAAGAAAAAAAATAAAACACAGCTCATTTATTTGATGCCCTATGGTTCAATGAGTAAAGTGCTGCCGCCAGACTCTACATGTATATAAAATGTTATGTTCATTAAGAAATAAGGCTCAAAACATTTTCTTCTATAAATAATAAGATGCCAATAGGGGGACAGGGGATTATTAGTTTTGATATTTAAGTTCACAAAGAGTATGTCTTTGAATAAGAGAAATAAAATAAAACACTTCCAAATCGCTATACAAGTAGAAGTGCTCAACACAAGATATTTAAGTTTCAAGTATTCTGGAAGTTCCTGCCTTTTTTGTAATTAATAGCATACTCTCGTTATTTTAATAACCGAACAGTTGTGTGTTAGTCTGAACCCTAAAAGGAAAAGATACATTGCATGTAATACCTTTCTGCTGTGGCTGCTGTAATAAAGGCTGGGGCTGCGTCTGCAATAGTGGCGTAATAGAGGCTGCTGAAATCTGTGCCTGCAGCAGTGACTGGGGCTGGGGCTGAGCCTGAACACCAAATGTCGTCTGTGGTGCAATTGGCTGAAGTACGGCAGGAGGAGTCTTCAGTAAAGGTTGGGTTTGCGACTGATTCTTAACAAAAATAAAGAAAACAAATTTTTAAAAAGAAAAATCTTTGTAAATTGGAAGACCCAACCACCAAGTTTTCATAATACCTAATACTATTTTACATACCTGATTTGGTAGTGTTTGAATTCTTTGTGCATTCCATTTAAAAGGCATATTGGGATTATACGTAGCTTCAACCAATACTCTGTCACCCACTTGGGGGGTTTTCCCTTTGACAGCACTAAAAAAAAATTAAGTTAAATACGAACACAATTAGAAGAGATTCCTCCAAAAAAGATTTATATATTTAGCATTTTAAAGTAAACTATACCAGAAATGGAAGCCTAAAAAGCTCTTTTAAAAAGTAGACATACCTCCTAGACTTATTTTTAGAACTGATGTTTCAACTTTGCTTTATAAACAGTTTCAAGTGTAAGAAATAATTTTCTACCCTCTATCCTCCTAATACTGTGTCCCTCCCTCTAAAGCACTTTCTTTTATAACCCAAGAGTAAGATTTGCCGTGGGCTTTGGAAAGATGAGAGAAATGCAGAAAAGATGGAAAACAGGAGACCCACTTATACAGAGAAATCTTATATAGTAATTAAACTTAATTTCCCAAAGTATTTCTAAGGAAGCTCATTAGAAATACATTTGAAGTAACTAAGGAAATATATATTTCCTGCAACCACCACAACATTAACAAAATACTATTTCAAATCCATTAATCAGTCATTTATTCTGTTTTTTAAAATAAATTTATTTATTTAATTAATTTATTTTATTTTTGGCTGGGTTGGGTCTTCGTTGCTGCCCGCGGGGTTTCTCTAGTTGTGGTGAGCGGGGGCTACTCTTCGTTGCTGTGCACGGGCTTCTCATTGTCGTGGCTTCTCTTATTGCAGAGCATGGGCTCCAGGTGTGCAGGCTTCAGTAGTTGTGGCACGGGGGCTCAGTAGTTGTGGCTTGCGGGCTCTAGAGCACAGGCTCAGTAGTTGTGGCGCATGGGCTTAATGGCTCCGCGGACCAGGGCTCGAACCCGTGTCCCCTGCATTGGCAGGTGGATTCTTAACCGCTGCGCCACCAGGGAAGCCCAAGTCATTTAATCCTATCATTTTTTCAACTAAAACATTTTACATACATGTCATTAGATATGTCAAACAGAAGATTAAATTTTAAAAGGCATATAACTATTTCAATTTTTAATCTCACTGTAAGTCTGCTCATGAATAGCTAGAAATGTAAACTCACTCCTACAAAACATTTATAAAGAATTCATGATGACTACTTTGTTCAATAATAAAAAGATATGTTCAGTCACATTCTCCATCAAAAAATGTCACAGGGGACTTCCCTCCTGGCACAGTGGTTAAGAATCCGCCTGCCAGTGCAGGTGACATGGGTTCGAGCCTTGGTCTGGGAAGATCCCACATGCCACAGAGCAACTAAGCCCGTGCGCCACAGCTACTGCGCCTGTGCTCTAGAGCCCACGAGCCACAACTACTGAGCCTGCGTGCCTAGAGCCTGTGCTCCACATCAAGAGAAGCCACCGCAATGAGAAGCCTGCGCACCACAACGAAGAGTAGCCCCCCGCTCACCACAACTAGAGAAAGCCTGTGTGTAGCAACGAAGACCCAACGTAGCCTAAATTAATTAATTAATTAATTTTAAAAAAATATCACAGGTACAGGTTGAATGATTAAAGCAGAAAATTAGAGCTAAACCATAATTCCATGCCACAGTTAAGTAGGTGTCTTATCAAATTACTTAATGCTAAATACAAGAAGGCATGTGTCAACACCTAATGAAGTTTACCTAAGCTGAAAGAATACATCTTCATCCACAAATCCAAATGTATCGTGTAGTTTTGTAACCACCCCTGTAAAAACACGCTGTTTCTGAGGTTGTGTCTGTTGCTGACTGGACCTTGGTGTTGGATATGATACAGTTATCTGAGCTGCTGGTTGAGGAGTTGACAAGCTAAGGCTTGTAGGCAGTCCGACAGCTGGCTATAAAACAAAATCAACATCAAATTAAGGTAATGATATGAAGCAGTCTAGAAATTAAAACTGACTACTTAAAAATAACTCAAAATGCTAAAACAATTTGAAGTTAGAAAATACATACGTACACCTTGAAGATGAAAATCAAGTCTGAAAAATTACGTTACTTTTGATCGATTTCATGATTAAGTTCCCTCAGATGAAAGTTTCCACGGGAAGTTTCAGGAAAAAAAAAGTCACCACAGTGCAATGAGTTAAAAAAACACCGCATACTCTAGCCCCCTCTTAGAAATTCAGAATCCATAATGGCATAACAAAGACTCAGGAAAGTCCTAGATAAGTGAAATAAGTCAGAGAAAGACAAATATATATATGATCTCACTTACATGTGGATCCTAAAAAAACCAAAGAATTCATAAAAACAGAAAACAGATTGGTGGCTGCCGGAGGAGGGGGTTTGGTGGGGGAAATGGGTGAAGGTGGTCGAAAAGTACAAACTTCCAGTGGGGATGTAATGTACAGGGTGGTGATTATGGTTAATAATACTGTATCCTACATTTGAAACTTGCTAAGAGAGTAGACCTTGAAAGTTCTCATCAGAAGAAAAAAGAAATTCACTTACGTGATGAGGTGATGCACGTTAACTAAACTGACTGTGGAAATCATTTCACAATATATATGTATTATTAAATCATGCTGTACACCTTATACTAATACAATGTTATATGTCAATTATATCTCAAACTGAGAGGAAAAGGTAACACTTTCATTGGTCTTTTCTGACACAATCAATCATGAATAACAACATATTACTGATTAAAACTTCTGTATGTAAACAGAAATAAAACCATTAAAAAGAAAGGAACAATCATCTGATTCTTCAACTCAAACGAATTCCATAATTCGTTTTACACCTGCCCAATAAAGCGAGTCTCTAAGTTCTACAATTAAAAAAAAAAAAAAAAGCTAAGTCCTATACATGTAAAGGAACTCAGCATTTCTTAAACTATGGCCACAAAATTTTCTCACAAAGTTTCTTTAACATCCTAAGACAAGACACTAATGCTTTATGGGCACACTTCGGGAAATGCTATTCTAAGAAAAGACTAACTTTTACAGCTTTTCTACTCAGTCTGAAAATCCTACTATTGGAGATTGAAAATAGGACACAGGTGTTCATCAATTTTAGTTCCTTTTTTTTTGGTTGTGCAGCATGTGGGATCTTAGCTCCCTGACCAGAGATCAAACTCACACCCCTTGCAGCAGAAGCACGGAGTCTTAACCACTGGACCGCCAGCGAAGCCCCAATTTTAGTTCTTTAATAAATACAAAGTGAGGTTTATTTCTCAATTGAAGTATACTTTATTTTTTAAAAGTAACTAACAGGTTCAAGACTATAAAAGGTACAAAAGGTTATACAGTAAAAAGCTTCTCACCTATTCCTGTTCCTTAGCTACCTAGTTCCCTATCCATGGGGCAATCACTGTTTCCAGTTATTATTAGAAGTTCTGCTTTCTTTTTAACAGTTGCATACACCAGGGGTCAGTGAACCACAACCCACGGGCCAAATCCAGCCCACAGCTTATGATCTTTACACAAACTTACAAGCCAAGGGTCGTTTTTACACTTTTTTTTTCTTTTTAGGTTGCGGCGTGTGGCTTGCGGGATCTTAGTCCCCCGACCAGGGATCGAACCCAGGCCCTTGGCAGTGAAAGCACAGAGTCCTAACCACTTGACTACCAGGGAATTCCCAGTGTTTACAATTTTAAAGAATTGTATAAAAAGAAAAAAAAAAATGCAACATAGATTGTAAGTGGTCCACAAAGCCTAAAGTAGCATTACATATCAAAAGTTGACAAACTTTTTAATGTTGCTGAAAAATCAAGGTGATAATGCAACACAATAACTCACTTCCTAAGGTCAAACTAAAAAAGATATAACATGTACAAAAAAATTCTTAAAAATACTAGCTACAAAGAAAATGTAAAAGCCAAAATCAGTACTAAATTTAAAATAAGACCTCATATTTATTCAAACTAGATCACAGCTGGAACAGCAATCAAACAGCATAAAAGAAAAAACAAAAACATGTTTTCCATCTTTATTTAACATTATATTGCTAAAACTATTATGTGAATCCAACAAATATTCATCTTTAAACCCTGAAAGAGGGACTTCCCTGGTGGTCCAGTGGTTAAGACTCTGTGCTCCCAATGCAGGGGGCCCAGGGTTCGATCCCTGTCAGGAAACTAGATCCCATATGCCGCAAATAAGAGCCCGCATACCGCAACTAAAGATCCCTCATGTTGCAACGAAGATACCGCACGCGGCATGTCGCAACTAAGACCCGGCACAGCCAGATAAATAAATAAAGAAATAAAAATTTTTAAAAAAACCCTGAAAGAAAACCTAGAATAGGAATAAAACTTTGGTCTACTTTTCATTCAGATATTCAAAAGAAATAAAGTAATGCCAAACTAACCTGTGTTAACAGGGTCTGCTGAGGTTGCTGCAACTAAAAACAGGAAAAACAAAAACAGGAAAGATAAAAGAATCAATCAGAACCGCTGTTTCACAGATGTTTTACAAAAGGAAAAATTCCTATTAAATAAGTACTTTATCTCTAATTAAGAAATATGTGAAAAGTAACAGAAGTCATTAAGTATAAAGTTTCCTACAACTATTTTTAACAACTGCAGACCTTAAATATAACTAACTCATTCAATAACAATAAAGAAATTTTTTTTTGTTATTTCAGAGGAATAACACCCACCAAAAAACCCCACAAGTCCCTACTGAGGTAAATTTCTACTTCTGCCCCATATTAATTACCATGCTACAGAAATGATTCAATATCATCCGTATGCTACCTGTATCAAAAATATTACTGGCTGTCCAATTCATATATATCTCCCTAAAATGAGAAGCAGTCCTTACAGTCAGACTTGCCAAAGGTATGGGGACCATAAAGGACCACACACTCTGACATATATAGTTTTTCTGGCAATAGCAAAGTATAACATTACCAGAAAGCAAAAGGAATTGGTGGAAAGGGGGAAATTTTAAAACTCTGTAACAGAAGTAAACTTTCTGAAGCCTCAGAACTGTGTTCGTATTAACCATCAGGAGGGTCTCCAAAGAAATACTTATCCCTGCTTGCTCCCTGTCATTCTTCAGCATTCTCGTCAAGCTGCCCAGCTTGGAGTTGTCTATCATGCACTAGTGTCCCATGGTTACAGCTAGAAGAGCAGGAATCTCCTGATGATGCTTAATAGCTTGAGGAAAAGGTCTCTTTTCCTACTGCCCAGGTGAGCAGTCTGAGGAGAACATGGGCATCATTTCTCTGTTTGTGGATATCCTGGTCACGGTAAGATTTGGACTTAGGTAAGATTTCCCTTGGGACATCCTTAATGCTTATCAGCTTCTAACTAGTGTTTTAGGCCCAATGGCAGAATCTGAAGATCACAGTTCTTCTGTTCATGACTTTTTATTCACTATGACTAATAAGCTTCCTAATAAATCCTTGCCAGACTTAAAAATAAGCTAGGAGAAAACAATCTATATGACATTCTAATTCAAAACACTCAGTTTACCTAGGTTGACATGTATTAAAGGTTAAATCTATCAAATTTCCATTTTTCTGTAAGTTAAGAATGGATGAATAATGGCATTTTTTTAGGACAAGAACATTTGAGTATTGCCATTTTCATGTGGTTCAAAATAAAACACAGGCTTTAATAATGTATTTCCTAACAGTACTAAAATAAGTCTAAGGGTATTTGAAAACAAGATAGCCAACTTGGACACCAATCTCTTATCAATTTTTTAGAAGTTTAAAGCAATTATTGTGGGATACTATAATCTTCAGGGCAAATGAAATGCTTCTGAAACCCAAAAGGCAAGGACGAAATTGGGGCATGGATCTAGGAACAAGTGTTAATGGACTGAGAAGCCTCTTGTTTCTCCACAGTGTCTCTGGATCCAAGTTTTTGGTCCTTGTCTCTTGTATCCCCTTTTCCTCTCCTGACTGCTATACTTTCCTGAAGCTTCCTTAATGGCACTGAGAAGGGACGAAGACTACCTCTTAACCCTGGAAAACCTAGAATGGGTGCTTAGACTAGAACCTATCTAGATTTGAACAAGTCAAACTCTTCTTTGCTTGATATGCTTCTCCTTGGGTTCACTTTGTTACCTCTTTCTACCATCACAGATATAATAACCCTTGAAGAATATGATTAGAGTATAAGCTTAGGGAAAAGGAGCCAAAGAAACTTTGTTTAGTCTAAGTAAGGAGTTTTCAAATTGTTCAAATGTGCCTTGGGAATAGGGGTGAGAACTACAAGGGGAGGCTTCCTCCCATTTTCAACACTATTTTTATATTTTATATATTAGGTTTCAATACACAATTTCATTAGGGGAAAAAAGGGCAGAGTTCCATTGCTTTAAATAAATAAAGGCTGAAAGCCAAAGGTCTGTCTACGGTTTAGCTTCAAATGGGAAAAAGGAGCTTTTCATTTCCACATGTGGTCCAGTACAGCACAGTAGGGCTAGAGGTTTCAAATGAGAGTACTGGGCCAAAGACTCATTAATAGAGTGATTCTTTCCAGATTATCTTCTGCATGCTTTCTTAGAAACATGTGACAAAGACTGGCTACTAGATGAGGATTTGAGTCTTCAGGACCTCTCTCCTGTCTTCCTCTCCCTTGGAGACATTCCTTTTTACCTACCACATTTCCTCCACCCCAAAAGAATTCAAATCACACATTAAGGCTACTGATGGGAAATAAAATCTACAAAAATTTAGTTGGAACAAATGACTTCTTAAAAATCAGTTTTTAACATGGAAAGTATAAACTAACCTGCTGTTGCACACTATACAAGGCCTGCTGAGGTTGTGAATATTGCTGGAAAAAAGATTTTTTAAAGAAAAATATGGATATCAGTTTTAGTCATTCTCAAAAAGCCATATACATATATATATACATTCAAATACATAACCAGAATTAAACTAAAAAGAAATTTTCTGGAACATCTACACTTCATCTAAAATAAACAAAATAATGATTATTTATACTTTGGGATTCATCAAGAATGGAATTTTACTCAAATAATTAAGATACAAGAACTTAAGAATTTTGACTATGCAACTACATCTCTCTGTATGTCCTGGGCATAAAGAATTTTTATCACCAGAATAAAACAACAGGCATAACAGAACCCCACAACTATTCATTCTTTAAAATGTGAAGGTACCTACCCTAGCTACTCAGATTTGAAAGTTTTGCATGTCACATATTAAAACCCATTAAAGATTCACCTGTTGCAATGCAGCTGCTGCAGCTGCGGCTTGTTGCTGCAATGCTGCAGTTTGAGTTAACTGATAGTTTGCTGGGGTTTGTGTAGTAAGGCCTGCTGCTGCCAATGCAGTTTGCTGTGTGTAAATGGTAGGAGATGCTCCAAGGAGTGATGGCTGCTGAACACCCAATGCAGCTAAAATGAGATTAGAAAGGGGGGAAAAAAATCAAGATTATTTGGATCCTTTCCAGGAATTTTCAATGAGTGCTTAGTAATGCATTAGTCTGTCATTGCTTAGTAAAAACCTAAAGAAAAATTTTACTAATGCTTGTTGAATTTAAATGATTCATGCCCCACCTCAGATTCCAATGGCTTTATATTAAATATATGCTCAAGTCATGATAGATATAAGAAAACATTAATCTATAAAATTAAACTACAGAATGAACCCAACCAACCTTACCTAGACCAAGTGGCTAAAGTACCCTTGAGAAATATTTTTAGCAAGAAAAGCAGAAAATAAATTATCTTATTTTACTAATCTAGAATGTATTATCTTCAAGCAGATTAGAATCATACATTAAGGACAGCGTTGCTGGAAGTGATCCACCCTTAAAACATTCTACTGGACAGAATTTTCATGTACTTCTACTCTATTAAAGAACTGTAAAACTAGGAAACAGACAACAGGAACAGTTTAAAAACACAAAGTTAAATAGCAGTCTAGCACTGCACTTCCCAAAACTGTATCTCCTAGAGTAATGACTAGCTCCCTGGGACATTAAAGTTTGGGAAAAAAGGGTTCAAGGTTTAAAAAGTTTAGAAGACAGTGAATTAAGCACATATTTTTACTGCAGGAATCCTCAGAACCTTTAATATGCCACTAAGCATTGTGAATCTCAAAGACGCCGCCATAAAAGCAATATTTGCTCATGTAACACTCCATTTTCTGAAGCATCTTGCTTATATCTGAGAATAACTAAAAAAAATGCTGCTCTATAGCTACTAAGTTAATAACCCTATAGAAAGAACAATATTGTGCCTTACAGGAAAAGAATAGAAATCATTAATGAATTAACCAAAGCACCTAGTCTAGAATCTACCAGAAAATCTTTAGAAGTGTGAGGTTCATCATCAATCAGTTGTTTAAGAGTCCAGGTTAATTCTACTCAAAAGTAAAACAAACCAACAACAAACTTATGCAAAAACAAACAAATCCCAGAAATCAGGTTTGGAATTCATATAAATTACAAATTATCCCCTGCTAAAATATTGATTTTTAAAAATTAAAAAAGGTTGAGAAAAAAAAAAAAAGAATCTAAGGTGGGGAAAAAAACCTACTGAATGTCCTGAATACACAATTCTAGACCCTTACAACATTAATCTCTTATTCCCTTATTTTTGTTTTTAAAATTTTTATTGGAGTATAGTTGCTTTACAATGTGTTAGTTTCTGCTGTACAGTAAAGTGAATCAGCTATACGTATACATATGTCCCCTCTTTTTTGGATTTCCTTCCCATTTAGGTCACCACAGTGCACTGAGTAGAATTCTCTGAGCTACAGTAGGTTCTCATTAGTTACCTATTTTATACGTAGTAGTACATATATGTCAATCCCAATATCCCAATTCATCCCAATCCCCCTGCCCCGATATGTCTGTTCTCTACCTCTGTGTCTCTATTTCTGCTTTGCAAATAAGTTCATCTGTATCATTTTTCTAGATCTCTCTTGTTTTCAAGGTAAGTCAGAGAAACCAGGACTAACAAAGTTAATTTAAATAGAAAGAAGTGAGGAATGTCTTAACACCAATGTAAATTCAAAATGAAGTTAACTGCAGTGAGAATAGAGATAAAGGTACTGAAACTAGGGCACAGGTTCTAACCAGTAGTTCCTGTTAACCTTCTGAAATTCTATATAAAATTACAGACAAGAAAGTCCAAAGCTTTCATTAGATTTTCAAAAGGATAACGGACCCAAAAAAGGTTAAGAACTACTGTTTTAGGATAACAGAAGCAAAATTCTCTTGTAAACACAAGACAGGGAAAGAATCTAGGAAAAATTATTAGTATTTAAAATTCTTAGATTGGGATGTTCTGCACTTGAGAAAGTAACATCTTGTGATTCAAGTATCATACCCGCATGCATCTCCTTCACCCACCTGAGCTCTGACCTCAGATCTGCTGGTACCAATTTCCAGAACACTGGAAAGTACTGATAGCTGCCACAGAAGGGCTCAGAGCTAATATCTCAGAAAGAGCTCTTTTTTTCCTACACAGCATTTAGTAAGTGGGATGACAGCTGATATCCACAATCTCTTTTCCACGGCTGACAGTCAATGTGATGAATTAGAAACTACAAAGCAGACTGATTGGTACTGAAAGGCTCAACTGCTAGGAGAACTTTATGGGAAGGAAACTGACATTCTAGTAGTTGCTGCACACTACTAGCTAGTTAATTCAAATTTTGTGAAATCACTGTGCATGTGGTTGTGGCTTTTACACGTCTGTATAATGTAGCTCTCTTTAAAGTCATTTACCTTTGCGATTTTAACCTCGATAAAGTACATTTCATTAAAATTTATTAATGCTCCTCTTTTTTGTGGCTATCTAAGAAGGTATCCTTGAATACCTGTTTATAGCATTCTCTACTCTTATGAATTACTATAATCAACATTCTGTAAGATAATTCTATACTTACAAAGTACAAAGGTATGAATCTCTGACTTAATCTTTCTCTCTCCATAAGTGGCCTAACACTTATCAGTTGGAGATTTTTTTCCAATTACCCGCATTGGAACAGTCTGTTCATTTATCTTTACCTGATTCAATATGATTGTTGAAGGTCTCATGGCCCATCTGAAACAGATACACTTATAACTATGTATCAGTACTTCCACAGACAAACCTATGAAATGAGCCCTAAATGACCAAAGGCTACCAGAGGTGAATAAGTAAATCTAAGGGGTAAGTTTCCTTAAAGCTTTAAGGACAAATGTAAAATATATTATTTTCTAAAATGTAAAATCAGTTTCATATGACTGAAGCAATCATTTTATGACACACTAGTAGTTATCATATACTGAATACCAGTGAACACACCATTAAAACACATAACAGAAACATGTCCCCTGTCTGTTGTCCCTTGATCTTATCAAACTCACAAATTTAAAAATCCTTATTACCCTTATACCTATCTTTACTAAAATGGGTCATCCTTCTGAAATAATAAAATACAAAACCTCATATATATATATATATACACATATGCATAACTGAATCACTTTGCTGTACACTTGAAACTAACACAACACTGTAAATTAACTATACTTCAATTAAAAAAAAACTACTTAGAAGCAACCTTAGCCTAAAAAAACAAAAAAATCTCTGGGACTTCCCTGGTGGCGCAGTGGTTAAGAATCTGCCTGCCAATGCAGGGGACACGGTTTGAGCCCTGGTCCGGGAAGATCCCACGTGCTGCGGAGCAACTAAGCCTGTGCGCCACAACTACTCAGCCTGTGCTCTAGAGCCTGCGTGCTGCAACTACTGAGCCCACACGCCTAGAGCCCGTACTCCGCAAGAAGGGAAGGCACCACAATGAGAAGCCCACGCATCAAAACGAAGAGTAACCCCTGCTCGCTGCAACCAGAGAAAGCCCACGCACAGCAACGAAGACCCAACGCAGCCAAAAATAAATTTATATAAATACATAAAAAATAAAAACAAATAAAATAAAAAAACAAAAAACCTCAAGCTAACCCAAGAAACTTCATTGTTTTCATCTTTTGCAAATTTTTTTTAAGGCACTGGTCAAGCAATGCTTTATCCTTCGAAATTTCCATGTATCAATATATGTTCAAAAGCAATCTTACACTGTATGGAAAGAAAAACAACATAAAGACGTGGGGGATTCTCTTTATAACTTGTGGATTTACTAAAACACGTACAAACCCAAGTTTTAAATCAAGTGAACAAGTCTCCTAAGTGTCATCTTTAACCCAACATCCTTCCTAAGAAGTGATCTTTAAAGATTAGATTTCACAGAAATTCAAAACTTTTGATGCCCTCATGCACAGATAACTTTCTTACAATCAGACAACTCACTGGTCAAGGCATTGCTGTTGCTTTTTTTTCTAAGCCCATAATGTACCCAAATAACCGGAAATACTCATTACCTTTTAAGAATTAGAAATTAAGGCATTAAGAATAAGAAATTAAGGGAGTCAAAGGTACAAACTTCCAGTTACAAAATAAATAAGTCACAGGCATATTAAAAAAAATTAAGGCACAAAATAGTACTTTAAATATAACATATTCTAAATCTTCTATACTAACCGCATTGTTCAATACACTAGCCACCAGCCATATATGGCTATTTCAATTTAAATTAGTGAAAAGTAAATAAAATTAGAAATTCAGTCCCTCAGTCACATTAACCACATTTCAAGGGCTCAAGAGCTACATGTGGCTAGTGGCTACCATATTAGATAATGAAGACACAGAATATATTCATCATCACAGAAAATTCTACTTAGTGGCGAGAACTGTTTTATAAAGAAGAGGCAAAGCCTTAAATAAGTCAGTGTTATATGGGAGTCTCTATAAAGATTAATAGCTTAGCAGACAACAGCTCTTTGACTCTCTTGAAGTCCCATGGAAGTGATGACTAGTGATCCTGGCCATAGTCTCTTCTAGCTACTACTCAAGTACGTTGGTCAACCCTCCCAGGAAGTTGAAGACACCATTTGTAATGTCATGATTTCTTCCATCCTTGAATGCCTCAGATATTTATCTAGTTTTCAACTCCATTTCTTTCAACAAGTTTTGTATCACCCAAAGTTAATATTCCAACTTTCAAGGTTACTTCCAATACATTTTCAGCTATAATAGACCAAAATTATTTCCCAGATCATAAAACATAGAGCAAGAGAAGCCACAAATGCATAAACATGAGTTGCACACTCAACTAAGCATAGAGAGAGGGGGCACTCACTGGTGTGTAGTTTGGTATGTTGATGCAGCTCTCACTGGATGAGAGCACAAATAAGGCATGCTCAGAGGATAAGGGAAAAAATATGTACTAACAATGAGCCTTAACAGATTTCTGTGCATTTTTTTTTTTTCACTCTTAGAACAATGTTTTGGAGACAGTTTCTTGTTACATAGCACTAGTAGTGTTTAAAAAGAGTTAAGCCCACACCAGTAGCAATCTTCTTTTTGGCCATGCTGGCTTGCAGGATCTTAGTTACCCTACCAGGGATCAAACCTGGGCCCTGGCAATGAAAGTGGGCAAAGCGCCGCATCCTAACCACTGGACAGCCAGGGAGTTCCTGCAATCTTCTTTTTCTACCAAATGAGTTGAAATATCCAGCTCTATCAAGAGATAACTAATGTAAGTATACATAGTACATCAGCTATTATTTGTTTGAAAAAGATCATGAATCTTGCAGTTTAACAATTTGAGCTTCTGACTCAAGAGATAGGGGTTTTAAAAGACAACCACTGGGCCAGATTAAAGAGGTAGAAAAAATGAAGTCATATTTTATGGAAGCATCTTTAGTGTTCATCAACAGATGAATGGATAAAGAATATATGGGGTATACATATACAATAGAATACTCCTCAGCCATAAAAATGAATGAAATCTTACCATATGCAGCAATATGGATGGACTTGGAAGGCATTATGCTAAGTGAAGTAAGTCAGACAGAAGGACAAATACTGTACGATATCACTTATATGTGAAATCTAAAAAAATACAACAAACTAGTGATTATAACAAAAAAGCTGATTCACAGATACAGGGAACAAACAAGTGGTTACCAGAGGGGAGAAGGCAGGGATGGGTAAGATTGGGGTGGGGGAGTGGGAGGTACAAACTACTGAGTGTAAGATAAGCTAACAAGGACATATAGTACAGCACAATAAATATAGCCAATATTTTGTAATAACTTTAAATGAAGTGTGACCTTTAAAATTTGTACAGGGGAGACTTCCCTGGCAGTCCAGTGGTTAAGACTCCACGCTTCCAATGCAGGGGGTGCAGGTTCCATCCCTGGTCAGGGAACTAAGATCCCACGTGCTGCATGGCACAGCCAAAAATAAATAAATAAATAAAAATTTTTAATTTAAAAAATAAAATAAAATTTGTATAGGGAATTCCCTGGCAGTCCAGGTTAGTACTCGGTGCTTTCATTGTCAGGGCCCGAGTTCGATCCCTGGTCAAGGAACTAAGATCCCTCAAGTCGCATGGCACAGCCAAAATAAATAAATTAACTAATAAAATAAAATAAAACTTGTATAAAACAATTTTAAATGAAGTCACATTTAAAACAATTGTATTAGTCTCAGTCACCTGTGTTAAAGTACCACATAGCACTATGATCTTAACTCCTGAACTGGTTCATTTTTTGTCTATAGCCGAAATGTAGTCATCTTACAAATGGTCAAAGAAATGGGTGAGAAAATAGGTCTGAATTGGCTAAATCCACCCAAACATTTTAATACTGTTGCAATTATGTACATATACACACACAAATATTTTGAGTCAAATATACTGAAGATACTCCTAAGTCACTATAATTAATCTAAGGGATATTTAAAGATTCAGTCAGTGATTTGCCAGCTCTCTCTCTCAATGTCCCTTTACACAACAGAAGATTGTTAAGCTTTCAAACCTAAAAGCTCTGGTCCCAATTATGACTGTCACTGATTATGTGACACAGCACTTCAGCTAGGAGATAGAAAAGAGGGTAAATATTTAAAAAGAAGTATTTCAGTGTAGGAGATATGAGAAATGAGGTTGGAAATACAGAAGATCTTGAATACCATCTCAAGGAGTTTGAACTGTATTCTAAAAGTCCTTGAAGATATTTTTGAGGATGAATAAAAGAAGAGAGTAATGGAAGAAACAATAACCACAATTTTGAGGTCCTAACATTGGACTCTTCTGTGACCTTCTGTTGATAAACAAATTTCTTTACTTTTCTGGGCCTCAAATTCTTCATCTGTTAGAAAAGCGAGTTCAGACAGAATCTAGTTCAGGGCCCATTCAGCTTTGGAAAATTCAGTAATTTAGATAGAAATTATGCTTTAGGAATATCACATCTGACAGACACACTGGATCTGGGGGAGAAATAATAAGCAGCATATCCAGTAAAAGAGGAAAGCAAATAAAAGCAGTTAGAACTTAATAAAGGATAATAAATATAGAGTACGACTAAGTGACAGATGGGGAAAAGAGTATCCTGACTTAAGTGAATGATTTACGGTAAGCATTACAGATTAGGATATAAAGCTTTGGGAAAGGTATGGAAGGGCCTGAAAGTTAGGTGAGAGACTTTGGCATAGGATCTGCAAGCAAGAGAAAGCTGATGCAGTTATCCACATGTAAAGTGCAGAGGGCCTAAATGTAAAATAGAGGAATATATCTGAGGCATTTTCAAGGGGGAAAAAAGTCAAGGTTTGATATATGCTTGAATATGGGGAATAAAGGAAAAGAAAATTAAAGATGACAGACACGTAGAAATTACTAACTCCTTAATGGAACAGACTCAGCATTAAAATTAATCAGAAACAATTCAAATACTAATCTTGGACTTTACGACAGATTTCAGCAATAAAGTGCTAGTGTGCATGCTTTTACTGAAGTTTTTAATCTTGTTTTAAATACGTCATCTGTGTGAATGCACTGAAATTTTCAAATCACTGTTAGCTGAGAATTTTCAGAGTTAGTACAAATGCAAGATAACCTTGCTAGAAAATGGAATAGCAAAGCCATTAACTGAACAAAACCACCTTAAGTTATATACAAAAAGGAAACAGTAGTAATTTTTTATATTGCTTTCAGGAGAAAATGAGTCAGATACATAGCCACAAAGATCAAAATATTTCATTTGAACTGAATTATTCAGTTAACCTTTTTCTGTCGCGTGATTATTTGATTTATGACATTGACCTCTGATACTAATATATCTGGCATGCATATATATATATACTTTTTTTTTTTTTTTTTTTTTTTTTTTTATAAATTTATTTATTTTATTTATTGGCTGCATTGGGTTTCCATTGCCGCGCGTGGGCTTTTCTCTAGTTGTGGCAAGCGGGCTCTTCGTTGCAGTGCATGGGCTTCTCTTTTTGTGGAGCAAGGGCTCTAGGTGTGCGGGCTTCAGTAGTTGTGGCACGTGGGCTCAGGAGTTGTGGCTCACGGGCTCTAGAGAACAGGCTCAATAGCTGTGGCGCACGGGCCTAGTTGCTCCGCGGCACGTGGGATCCTTCCGGACCAGGGCTCGAACCCGCGTCCCCTGCACCGGCAGGCGGACTCCCAACCACTGTGCCACCAGGGAAGTCCCTATACTTTTTTTTAACTAGAATAAAACAGGTAGCTATACTATTACCCAGATTAAGTCCTTTTAATGCCCTTTGCTGAAATTTTTTCTCAAATTGTAGTTGAAGCTGCCAGGAGAAAACTTAAGGCGTTCTATACTTAGGCTAAAATGTTCTCCATTGAAATGAGGTATAAATAAAACTATAAGGTTTTTAAGGTGTAAATAAAATTCTAATTGCCTTAGGGTTGAAAAAAATTCAACTCTGATAGAAATTAGCTTGGCTCTGAGAATCAACTCTAATAAGATAATGATTAGTCACAAAGACTTGAAAATGAAGACTAGAAAATATTATAACAGGCTTTCAGGAAACAGCTCAAAATATAGCACCTAAAAATTAAATATTTTAATAAAAACATTGTCACTAGAGTTCCACTTAGAACCTACTCCAGGATTTTTGTAAGAAAACTAAGCACAGATGCTAACAAAACACTTGCCTAGTTACTTAAGTCATAATGTATCAATAAAATATCAGATTTTGAAAAACTGTGATTAATGACAGGTCCCAGAAAATCCATAAATAATTTCCTACAGCACAAATAGAAACTGTTGGGCTTCCATGGTGGTACAGTGGTTAAGAATCTGCCTGCCAATGCAGGGGACACAGGTTCGACCCCTGGTCCAGGAAGATCCCACATGCCGCGGAGCAACTAAGCCCATGTGCCACAACTACTGAGCCTGCGCTCCAGAGCCCGCGAGCCACAACTACTGGAGCCCATGTGCCTAGAGCCCATGCTCCACAACAAGAGAAGACATGGCAATGAGAAGCCCGCGCACCACAACGAAGAGTAACCCGTGCTTGCTCCAACTAGAGAAAGCCCGTGCACAGCAACAAGGACCCAACTCAGTCAAAAATAAATAAATAAATTTATTAAAAAAAAAAAAAAAAGAAACTGTTTACACAAATTCCATCATTTACATTTGGAAACTCTATTGTCAAATATGGAAAAGGAGACCTATATTTACTACTGACTTTGACTAGTTTTTAAACCTTTGGTGTCTCCTTTGCTCAGTTTTAAAATGAAAACAGAGTATAGCGCATATTTAAGTAATTACAATACAAATGTTAAGAGCTACAGACAATAGAATTCCACCATAACAGCTATTCTACTGGAATACAGGTACGAAATTAAAACAAATTATATGCAGAAAAAAACATGTCAACATGCTTAGTTTACCAAAATACCAGTACACAGCACTTGTTTCTGGACACAAAGTAGCTGCTAATAATTCCTGTTTCAACAAAACTAAGTCATTGGGACTTTCCTGGTGGCGCAGTGGTTAAGAATCCTCCTGCCAATGCAGGAGACATGGGTTTGAGCCCTGGCCTGGGAAGATCCCATATGCCGCGGAGCAACTAAGCAAGTGTGCCACAACTATTGAGCCTGCGCTCTAGAGCCCACGAGCCACAACTACTGAGCCCAAATGCTGCAACTACTGAAGCCCACGCACCTAGAGCCCATACTCCGCAACAAGAGAAGCCACCACAATGAGAAGCCCACACACCGCAACGAAGAGTAGTCCCCGCTCGCTGCAACTAGAGAAAGTCTGCACACAGCAACGAAGACCCAATGCAGCCAAAAAATAAATTAATTAATAAATAAGTAAATTTATAAAGAAAACTAAGTCATTATCAGGTTCCCCACTATTTAACACAGAGGAGAAATACATGGATCCGAATTAACATAATCTTTAGCTATTATTTCATATTATTTTCAGTTGTCTGCAGAAGTAACTGTTGATCATTTAACCCCTCAAATCAAGAGTAATTAAAATAAAAACCCTAATGTACCCATTTCCTTAAAGAGAAAGGTCACCAGGACTTCCCTGGTGGCGCAGTGGTTAAGAATCCGCCTGCCAATGCAGAGGACACTGGTTTGAGCCCTGGTCCAGGAAGATCCCACATGCTGCGGAGCAAATAAGCCCGTGCGACACATCTACTGAGCCCGCACTCTAGAGCCCGCAAGCCACAACTACTGAAGCCCATGTGCCTAGAGCCCGTGCTCCGCAACAACAGAAGCCACCACAATGAGACGCCCGCACACCACAACGAAGAGTAGCCCCTGCTTGCCACAACTAGAGAAAGCCTGTGCGCAGCAACGAAGACCCAACGCAGCCAAAAATTAATTAATTAATTTTTAAAAAAAGAGAAAGGTCACTTATATAACAAGATAATCATGTCCATCATACTTAGAACACTGAAATTAGACGATCACATTGTCTCTGCAACTGACCTCAAATAACAAAATTTTAAGTAAAATGCAGCAAAGAACTAGTATCAGGTATGTCATAAATAAAAATATATTTAAATTAACAGAATAAGGTGAAACTTTTCTGGGTACTCAAAGAAACCCAAAATTTCATTCTGTAAACTCCTTAGGAAACTTGCTTTAATTTTTCAAACCATAAGTCAAGAAACAGTAAAAAAAAAAAAAAAAAAAAAAAAAGTCTTCCTAAGAGCAATGGGAAGAAATATTGAAACAAACACTTTCAATGACATATTTTGTTACTTTATTTTGAAAATGACTTTTTGTTGACTTTATTTTGAAAATGTAAATATTCATTTGCTCCTTTTACATCTATTTATCATTTTCCTTTGCTTGATAAATTCTTTAGAGCTGGTGTTTCTACTTTAAATTCAAATAATTGAAAACCAGTCATGTATAGTTTTTATAAAGTATGGATTAATACATTTCTTTAAAAATATAACTTATGAATACTGACACCTTAACATGACAAATGAGGAACCTCTAACATAATTAAACCAATTAATCAATTTAATGTTTGAAAAACTATATATAACTGTCCAAACTGCTGTGTAAAACAGATATTTTGCTAGTTGGTCCATGAATTTTTAAAAGAAGCTTCACAGATAAGCTTAAAACATACAGCATTTGCAAACTTTTTTACAATATTATGCATAGCCTAATTCACATAGTTATATCTCCAACCCGACATACATCTACAGTACATGTGTTCAGAAGAAGCCTGACCTGGCTGAGATACCGCAGTGGCTGTAAACTGAGTAGCCCATGGCGGATTCTTCTGTCCTCCAAACTGAGCCATGATAAAAGGGGGAGGGAGAAAACCTTCACTTGTTTGTCTTCTATAGCAGCGATCTATTAAGAAAGGATCCACAGGTTAAAGTTAAACCAAACTATAAATATCACAAAAGTATTATTTTAAAGAAATGTTCAATTTGTCAAGGACATCTTCGTAGGCCAAGTATAAATAACAAGGGGCATATGAACGTCCGATATGCAGCAAAAACATTTCACATCAAGTAGTTCACCAAAAGTACCCAATTTCAATATATGACATTACAAGAAAGGCACTTCCTTCTGCGACTACAAACTGTCACATTTAAAGAGAAGACCATCTGCTGTTTTCTATCCAATTCTTAACAATAAAAAGTACACAGCCTTACGTTCAAAAGAAATATAGCCTGCGTGTTTCTTTTGGCAATGAGCTGGGGACTGAAAGTGGAGAAACCAATAACGGAAGCTGGGACGAGACACCGAATAAAGGGATTCAAGAATATCTTTTAAATAACGAACATCTCCTTACTTTCTAGAGCAGGGAAGGAATTCGGGGGCTCCTTTTCTCTCCCCTCCCTCGAGGGGAAAGACAGTTGAAATAACGGATGCCCCTTAAAGAACCATCGCGAAGACCCCTCCCCCCAAAATCAAGCCAGAAGAGGCGAAGATCTCAGCCCGCGCACTCCCTTTCCCCCCACTCCTCGGAGGGGCCAGAGCTCTGCCATCCATCTTCCTCCAGCCCTAGCTCCTCGGGGGCCGCACACCAGGGGAGGCGGAATCCTCCGTCCCACGAGACTAGGCGAACGCCAAGAGGGGAATACCGAGAGCCCTGACCCCCTTAAGCCCCCGGCGGGGCGGAGAAGGCCTCCATCCCCCAAAAGCCGTGCCGCCGTGAGCGGCCCCGACGTCCCGGACCGCAGCCCAGGAGGCTAAAGCCTCAGCGGCTCGAGAGCTAGGGACGGCGGTCAGCAGTCCCTTCGAGCCCGCCAGGCCGAGGCTGAGGCTGATGGTCGCCGGGGACATCCGAGGGGCCGCCGGAAAAAAGCGAGGCGGTGGGGGAGGGGCCGGCCGCGCGGGGCCTGCTCCGACCCGCACAAAAGGGACCATGTCCCTCCCGTCCCAGTCCCACGAGAGCCCCACCGTCGCCGGCCTACGGACGCCGTGCTACCAAAACGGTCGCCCTCAGCCCTTCCGCGGATCCGACTGGACCTTTAGAACTCCGGCTCAGCCGCCGGCCGCTCCAACCGCGAGGACCAGACCTTCACCTGAATCCGGTCCCGGCTAACACCGAAGCCATTTCAAACCCGTCAGCCTTACGCGCATGCGCCAACTTCCCCCTTTTCCTCCGCGCCTCTCCCCTCCTCCCCATCTCTCCGAGGAACGGCGCTTACGGGCCTGCGTTCTACGTGCGCGCTTCCCAGCAAGCCTTCAAGGCGCTCACCCCTCGTACTACGCAGCTAGAACTAGAGCGCGCCTAAGAAGGGTTACCTTGGCCTCGCATAATAATGAGGCTGTGTCTCTGCGCAAGCTCAAAGGAAAAGGCTTCCCTGAGTGTGAGAAGGAAAAGAATCGGCTGTCACGTGATCCGATAAGCCTTCCGCCATTTTGTGTGTTTTCGCTTTTTTTTTTTTTTTTTTCTTGTACAAGTATTTGGAAGAATGGATATATCCAGTGGCATCTGCTAACTTTTTTAAAAAATTGAGATGAAATTCACTTAACATATAATTCACTGCTCTAAGTATTTTATGTTGTACAATTCAGGGGCTTTTAGTATCTTCATACGAAAAGCAACCACCATCGCCTGCTCCCTTGAGACAAACCTCTACCCATTAAACAGTCACTGCTTAATCCCTGCTCCCTCCAGCCCCAGGCAGCCGCTAATCGGCTTTCTCTCTATGGATTTACCTGTCCTAGACATTTCATATTAATAGAATCATACAACATACGGCCTTTCGTGGCTAGCTTTTGTAATTTACTATATTGTGTCCCAAGGTTCATGTTGTAGCAGGCATCAGTACTTCATCGGATTTTATAGCTAAAATGATTACTTTTAATGGATAATACCACATTTTGTTTATCCATTTGTCAGTTGATCTTTTGGGTTGTCTCCACTTTGGGGCTATTATGAATAATGCTGCTATGAACATTCACATACAAGTATTTGTTTGAACTCCTGTTTTCAATTCTCTTGGGGTTTATACCTAGGAGTGGAATTCTGGGTTACCTGGTAAATTCTATACTTAACTTTTTGAGGAACTGCGAACCTGTTTTCACAGTGACTACACCAGTTTACATTCCCAGGATTAACAACATAAAGTATTCATTCTATGAATATGGAATATCTTTCCATTTATTTAGGTCTTTTTAAATTTCTTTCAACATGCATTACGTATTGAATTTCTCACATCTCTTTTTCCTGGCCACACCACAGTCTGTGGGATCTTAGTTCCCAGATGAGGGATTGAACTGGCCCTGCCAGTGGAAGCGTAGAGTTGTAACCACTGGACGGCCAGGGAATTCCCCCCAAGATCTGTTTTTAAAAGATTACTGTTTTAAAAGATCACTCATGGGACTTGGCCCAGGTTTGGTCCCTGGTCAGGGAACTAGATCCCACATGCTGCAACTAAGAGTTCACATGCTGAAACTAAAGATCCCACACACGGCAACGCAGATCGTGCATGTTGCAACTAAGACCCTGATGCAGACAAATAAATAAATTTTTTAAATATTTATTTGGTTTGCGGCACGCAGGCTCCTTAGTTGCAGCATGCATGTGGGATCTAGTTCCCTGATCAGGGGTGGAATCTGGGACCCCTGCATTGGGAGTGTGGAGTCTTAACCACTGCACCACCAGGGAAGTCTCAATAAATATTTTTTAAAAAATAAAAAATAAAATATTACTCAAGCTGTTGTCTAAAGAGCATCTAAAAGATAAAGGCAGGAATTTCCTGGCGGTCCAGTGGTTAGGACTTAGCGCTTTCACTGCCTGGGTTCAATCCCTGGTCCCGAGTCCCTGGTGGGGGAAATAAGATATAGATAAAGGATATTAGTTGAGCTGTTTATTCTTTCATCCCCTAGGGTGTTGCCCAGGTCTGTTTGTATGTTCAGCACCTCACATGTCACCCTTTTAACCAGTCAGGAAGAACGTGGAAAATGTAGTCTCTAGCTGCCCAGCTAAACCTGGGGAGGAGGTGGGGAAGGGGAGGTGGAGGGGAATGGAGTTGTTTCTATCACTAGAAGGAAGAAGAGGACTACCAGGATGCTACAGAGAAGTAGGCTTCAAACTAGATGAATTTAAAGTAACTTATTTTTCTGATATTTGCTGGAATATCACTAAACACCTATTGTCAATATATTTTTTCATTTCAGGTTTCAATAAATACTTTAGGATGTCAACTTTAAAATACTGTTGGCATACTGTGTTCAGGATTAAGTTTTATTAAAATAATGATACATCCAAGGGAGGGCATGAGTCAATCTAGAACCAAGTTGATTAACAGCTTTGCTAAAAACTAGGGGTGTGAGCTTAACCACTTTAAGCTCCTGAATTGATCTGTAAAGTGGGGCTGATAAGAGCCCTTACTTAATAGCATCACTGTGGGGATAAATAGTTTACATAAAATGCAAGGTTTCTGCCTCATAATAAGAATTCCATAAGTGTAGCCATCTTGATTTTGTGTTGAACCCAATCCATACATTTGGTCATCTCCAAATATTAAATCTTATAGTCCTTTGTAGTTAAAAATGTGTGAATTTTATTGGATATTAAACTTTAAAAATGTGATTTTGAAGAGGAAAGAAAAATTAGACCACCAGGTGCAAAATAGAAGTATAAAATTTATTTAAAACGACCCACAAATTTCTGTGTAATCAGGAATGATACAATTTGCAATAGTTTTTTTAAAAACTCATGACAAAGATTTAAAATATAATTTCAATTACAGTATTCATTTAGCCTTATTCAGTTAGAACAATCAAAAAAAAAAAGAAACTTTATGCTCTAAATAAATGAGACACACAGGAAAATATAATAGACACTTTTCACAACTATCTTACATGTATGTTTCAAAACTAGTACATTTCAAAGCATTTTGCTACATAAACATGAAATCATGTACAACTGCTGTGCACCAAAATTTAGCTTAATTAGGTCTTTCAAGTAACATGCAATTCCAACTCACAAGTCTTCAAGTACTGCTAGTAAGTGTTCCCTTGTATGCAGAGCACTACATATTGATCCTGAATTGAAATCATCATAATTAAGATTATCTCTTTCCCTTCTACATGTTGAAGTGCTTTCTCTTTAAACTGTTTCCCCCTTACGTTAAGAACCAAAAACGGATATATGTGGGGTTTGAAAATCTTTTCCTTACTAACCTATTTCAATGTATGGGATATTTAATACAGTAGGACGGCAATAGGTAAAATCCTCCAAAGGAAAAAACCAAAGGTACAAAATAAATAGTAAATACACCCCAAAGGGAGAAAAAGTCATCTAGAGACAGGAATATTATTTTGTGAAATTGATAATTCTCTATTGGGAATTTAGTACTACTCTACTTCACCATGGTGAAGAATCTGAATATTTTACTCCCACTAATGATGAATATAATGTCTTCTCCTTCAAAACGGGATATTGATATGCATGTGAATCTATTTGGTAGGTCACCACGTATCATAAGAGAAAATGAAGAAACCAGAAATCAATGCTTTTCTTTCTGCTGAGTAGTCTTTCGACCTTCTCTTTAGGGACCACTTCGTGATTTCGTAGTAACCCAAAGAGGACCATCCACTCATACGTAACAATGCAAAAGCTGCCCTTTATTTTTACCACAAAACCATTCTGGAAAAATAATTCTCTCAAAGCACCTATCACAATGTTATCTCATAAAAGTTTTTTTTTTTTTTTAAAGGCCATATATCTTTGTGTTTTTTTAAGAGCTCGTTTTGTAAAGTTCTATGTCATCAGCCATTTATTTTACAATGTCACAAAGAGGCGTTAGTGAGGCTAGGCAGTTACTGAACTGAATCACCAAAAATGTTATTTGACTATTTAGGGCAGTCTGGCCTATGTTTTTTGTTAGTAACCCATAATCTACTGATGAAATAGGCCAACTTTCCTACCTCTTTATATTTATAAAGAGCTTACTAAAAACTTTACTAATACATCTCATTATTTTTCTTAACTCTCTGGGCCAAGGTATGTTTAATCTTTGACCCAGAGATTTTATGTGGCTGGAAAAGTGGAACAAAAAACAAAACAATTTCAAATAAGTGGGAGACAGAGCTATCTCTTAGAGATGCCAAAAATTTTACATTTTTACCATGAGTGCCTGGGAACTAAAATAATCAGTTTACCCAGCACATTCCTTTCAAGAAAATCGCATTTCAATTTACAAAAACATTAAACTTCGATTATGAATTGCTGACCTTGGTCTTTAAAAATATTATTTAGGAGGTTTCCCTGTGTTTCAGTAGTACAGGGACATTCTTTAAACAACAAAGAAAAAAAATTTTTTACAGGAGAAAAAATAAAACTTCATTAATCTAAGCCCTAACGCAGAAGTCCTAGGAATTTGGGCAGACCTTCCAACGTATGAATAAGAAAATAGCTGGCTAAAATAAATAGTGGAGACAAAATACCTCAGAAGCATATTTTCTCTACAATAAGTAGATTTTGTATTATTCTTAGATTAGGTCTGACAAAATTTCCACTCAATAACACTCTCTAAGTCATAGTTTATGGCACAGAAATGTGTTCAGCAGTCTGCAGATATTACCTGTTTTAGTTTCACATGGGTTGACTTGCTGTGTGATTTGAAGCAAGCCATTTGCTATTCTTGCCAATCTGCAGCTTCCTCACCTGTGAGATGGGAACATTGTTCTGTCCAACCGTCAGTGTTGGGGAGAAAAAAGCAGCACATAGGAAAGCAGTTTGATAGCCTAAAACATTATAAAGTACAAGGATTATACAAGTACAAGGATTATAAAGTACAAGGATTATAATTCTTCTTACTTCCATATTTGTTCCTCATTTTGAGCTGCTATTTTTCAGAAGAAACTGGTATGGAGTGGGGAGTAGAAACATTACAACTTGCTTTTGAGCTGGTAGGTGAACCTGCAGGCTGCTTATAGGAACAAAATTCTCCCTCTTTTCTGCCCCTTAATGTCCCCCTAGTGCACTCAAAAGAGCTTCTGATGACTGATTTATATAAGAACTGTTCGGATTTCTTTCTGTCCATTTTTTTAACTTTCTCGCCCAGATCATAAAACAGTTCCTATTATTGACAACAACCAAATTCCAAAGGGGTAAATTTACATTAGAAAATAGAAACCATCCACAAAATTGAGCTGGGAGATAAGGAGGAAAACACGCAAAAAAAAAAAAACAAACAAAAAGCAACTTTCTATTCTATACATCAGGGGTCCCCAACCCCGGGGCCGCACAGCAGGCGAGCGAAGCTTCATCTGCCGCTCCCCAGCACACCCTCCCCAGCACACCCGTCGCTCGCATCACCGCCTGAACCATCCCCTCCCAACCCACACCCCGTGGAAAAATTGTCTTCCATGAAGCCGGTCCCTGGTGCCAAAAAGGTTGGGGACCACTGCTATAGATTACACCTGATAATTCAAAGTCACCAGTCAGATAATTGATAATTAGTATGATGCGTTATACAGAAATAGCAGAGCCAAACAGAGTGCTAGAATATATAACTTCTTACACAACTTTTTGTAAAACACTCAAACACTAATAAATAAGTTGAGGGTCAAACATTGCTGGGATAGGTAAGGGGAACACTTGATGCTAACCTGGGGTTCCTAAAAACTGAATTTGCCTCTAACTGAAAGGGCTGAATAAAAGCTTTTAATTCTTTTTGGTATTATTCCAAAAAGGATTGGTGAAACAATTTTAAAAGACAGGAAAAGACAACCTGAGCCAGATCACTGCTATCCTTAAAATGAACCCTGTGTGTTTGTGTAGGGGACATGGGGGATGGAGACAGAACAGAGAGGGTGGAAGCAATAGTTTTAATTTAAAGAAAATTAAAGAGGATTAAAAACTGTAAAAAGAATGAAAGTACACTTAGTGACATTGTAGTTTCAGTAAAATGAGAAAAGAAAAATAATAACAAGCAGAGTTTCTAGTCAAAGATGATAAGTTTATGCCTAGCCAAATGGAGAAGAAACCGATTTACTTTCCAATATAGTTTCTCCAAAAATGAAAATGTTTCTGACAGTTGCAAGATTTTTTTCCTGATGAATGAGACAAGAGAATGCCTTTCATAACAGCTGCTAGGAAATTTTTTTTTTTTTAATTTTTAGGAAAACTAGGTTTATACTGTTACCCCAGGGTTTCCAAAGTTGCACTCACACATAAATGGGTTAAATCGACTAATATATAACATTTCCATCTTAGACTAAGTTTTGCTTTAATTTAAGGGACATCTATGGCTGAACAAACTAGAAGAAAATTTATGACCCAGGCAGGGTCACGGACATCACAGTAGGGATGGGAAAGGAGTACAACCAACAAAGAAAAGATTAATGTTAGACTTTTAAAGCTGGAAATATTAAACATTGTATACTAGCCAAAGAGAAACACATTTTGGTGCCCTTACAGAAGAAGGGAAAATGAGGAGTGGCAAAATTAGAAATACATTTGGATTACTTGAAGGAACAAAACACATGCCCTTTGAAGCGAACAATGGTATTTGATTGGGTGCCCAGAAGAAACTGGCATTGAAACAAAGTCATTCAGGTCCTGGAACGCAGAGAATTAAAAGTTTGTAGAGTTCACTGTGGACAAGAAAAGTGATGTCCTGCATAAAAGCGAGCTCCACCATCTCCAAAATTAACAGAGGAACTTACACTCTTATTTTATACACTAGAGAAAAGCAAAGATCCCAATGATTCTCAAAACATTTTAAGAAAATACACAAATTGCACTTCTGATAAAGGACATACTGATTCTTTCCAAACTGTATTCCAGAGCCGTGGATGGCATCTTTTTTTTTTTTTTTTTAAGTTGAGAATTGTGTTTTATTCAGAGAACTTTCTGAGGAATTCAAGCCCAGGAGGCAATCTCTCAGATAGTTCTGAGGGACTGCTCCTGGCATCATTTTCTAAACCTGTTAGAAGAAGGCTCAACATGGAGCATAATTTGATTTAGATAAATCCAGACTTCTTCAGAAATCAGAGCACTGATTCTATCACTTGGTTAAGTGTGCCACAACCACTGACATTGAAGTTACACAAGTTCGATACATTTATGGGCAAGTTTAGGAGCTGTGCACAACAAAACTATTCTAATACTCATAGATAGTCCCATCAAAATAAACTATGCTGGGACTTAGTTGTGAGGCCAACTAGGCAAGAGTGTGAATAGACTGTACAACTATGGCTAGGGAGTATGTACAATAGAAATATACTTTCCCCTATTATTCCAACCATTCAGTCTTTTCTAACTCCTTATATATGCCAAACACTTGTTCGAGGGGAAATAAAAACCTTTACTCTATCAGTACTTGATATTTGTTTATTGAAATAGCAAATAGGACTATTGCCACATTTTGTGAGATGAATTAACAGGACAGCTTCATAGGTAAAAGTCATCTAGATTTCCCACACAATGCCCACAAAACTCTGCAGGCAGGGAAATCTTGATCCAATGTCACTTAAATTCTTTCCCTGAACCACTCAGAAAAAAACTCAAAGCCATTTTATTTTTGACTTGTACCAAAACTAAGGTTACTTCGCAGCGATAAAATCCCCTGTGGGTGAGCAGATCAAGTCTGTTTTCCTACAGTCCTCCTAACCACAAAGTGGCCTTCATTTGACTGTTTAAATTTTAATTACAAACATAATTGCACATTGACACTCACATCTGCTGTCTGGGCTCCAGTGATTGAATTGTATGTCTTCTAAGGTGTCTTCCAGGGCTGTGAGAGGCCTCTATATTACCTTATTTCACAATTCTCATCAAAAATTTCTACAAAAGATCAAAATTCCCAGTTGTACTAAATCTAGACAAAAAAGATTTCCATGCATCAAGAAGTTGTGAAATAGAAGGTAGCTATATATTAAAGGTCACATACAGCTACTGATTTACTTGGCACATTCAAAGGAAATGTTGTGCCCATATTCAGTGGAAGTTGTCATGCAATGTCAAAAGTTTGTTCCAGATAAAAGATATAATTTGTTTTAAGAAGACTAATTTAAATAGATTGGGGTGATTTTCATACATGCTATTGTGAAATAAATGATAATCAGTAGGAGTCCACCGAAGTAGTAACATTAGAAAGTAGGTTACTTCATATGAATTAAGCCAGTATCTCATTTACACAGGGGTATGCATTCAATTAACTATGCAGTGGGGTTATGTCTAATTGCTTATGAATCTCATCTAGTTGAAATTCTATATTTAACAAATGAAATTGTTTCATCCTCATGCAGATTGCATAATAAAGTTATGGAAGGTTATTTAAGATGCAAACATTTTGCTAACATGTTGCAAAAATTTACCTATAGTTAAACATTTTCAGCTAGCCTCACTTTCCAATAATATATTTCAATCAGGTTTATGACATGATGTATTGGTACTTTGTGGATGAATTGGAAAGATGTAGGTGAGGCTGACAAGCACAAGAAAAACTTTTCATCGATGGCCTGAGATCCATTAGAAGCAGGATTTTGAAGGGCAGCATGACATTTTGTAGGATTCTACAACAGGTAGGAATTATTCTCTCATTATAGTTGGTAACTTTGTAACTACTATGAACAGGTTGGGCTAACTTGGGAGTCAAGTATCAATGAATTCAATTATCATACCATGAACAAAGGCAGAATATTGAAAACCCAACGAGTGCTATAAAAGGGGTAAAACAAAAGGTGATAGTACAGTAAAACATAACAGAAGTGTAGAAATAATGTTAGATGACCAGTTTTCTGAGTGAAAATGTCATTTCAAACAAATTTATTTCCTTGCTTCATGAGAAAGAGCATTCTAAAAACAGTATAGCCAGCATACAATCACAATGCTGCAGGACACTGAATAAGCATGAGCTTTGAAAAAAAAAAAAAAAGTCACAGGGCAAACAACGGGATGGTACACTGTGTAATTTAGGAAATAGAGTTCAACAAGGAAGGAATCATATGTGGGTCCCACCAAGGGGTTATCAGTTGAGGCAGGCCATTCATGGTGTTACTTACAATAACAGAATGGAAATATTTTAGTTGAGATAGGGTATTTTCATGTACTTGTTTTGGTAAATTGCAACTAACTTCACAAATCCAAATATTCCCCTAAGTCAACATTGGTGCTTCAAGTTTAGATTGTTCAGGAATTTATTTAAAGTTGGTGACAAACTGATTTGAATTGCTGCAGATGTATCACAATGGATTGTTTTGAAGGAAATTTGCTATTTTTGAAAAATATGTGTTAGATTATCTTTTAGGATTTTAATTCTTCAAGTTTACTATGTCATGGGTGGTGACAAAGAAAAACAAAAGCTAATACTTAAATTTGGGGGACAGTCAATAAAAATTGAATGGAAGAATGTATAGGTTGGTGGATGGATAAAGGGTCTTATAACTTTATCCATTAAATCTGGTGAGGAAATAATTTCTAGTGGGAGCTAAGGCCTAAATTCTAAAACAAAATATCACAAGGGTGTATTCCTGATAGTCTAATACTAGTAATATCTTATTGAAGCAGCTGAAACAATAAACAATCACTTATTTATATACTTATATGTATAAGTAACCTTAGGCTCACAAAAATATACATGTTTTAAAACAAATCTAAGGCACACAAAATACTAAAACAAGTCAATGAATTACTCTATTTTACATATTCAAGAAGCAGAAATCTACTTGACAAGATGATAGTCTATCAATGGACATTTTGTTATTTACAATCCCTTCATATTCCTTTATTCAAAATTAGTCAAAAGCTTCAAACTGATACTTTGCACCATATATTATTTTAATATAAGTTACAATGAGTTTTCCTTTAGAGAGCTTGTTGGAACTTTTGCTTTTGCACCAGAATTGTGAGTGTTAGCGGTTGTGGGCTTCCTATGGCATTTCCAAGGGAGAAGCACCAGTAGGTTTTCCATACTCCCAAGGAATCTGACACTTTGAATGTTATAGCACCTCTGCATTTTAACAGAATCAAGTATTTCATTGAAATTTCTTCTTGTTCTGAACATTTTGTTTGGGCAATTACTTTTGTTTTGCTATAAAATGAGTCAATAAAGTAATGGGAAAAAATAATGGGGGGGGGGACTAAAGTAAATGGAATGCCTATTTTCCCATTACCTAGAAGAACATGAGTTAACATTTCCCCAGAACAATATACTTAGATGAACTACTTTGGATTAGCTCTTAATGGACAAACCATGCTTATAATACCATTCCTACTGTTTGTTTACAGTGTGTGTGGGGGTGTGATGACGATGATAGGGAATTTATTTTCAAAAGATTTCTACAGGAAATTTATTCTTATTCTGGACCAGAATGACTTTCAGAATGAATAAGGCAATTTGGGGTAGATAAGGTTCTTGCTACTTAATTTTTGTATTTTATCACCTTGAAACTTTAGAAGCATTTGACTCTTCAGAATCCTATTATGTCTCATCTCCTTTTGGAAACACCTTTCATGGATTATATTGAGAAAGCTGGGGTGAAAGTAAATTAGGGCCATTGTTGTTCAATAAATCAGAAGAGACCATTCTTATTTAGTTCCAAAGAAAAGTTAATCAATATTGGTAATATGCTTCCTAATTCCAATTTTAGAGAGAATTAATCATTTTTACATGACCTAACTATTTTATATAAGTAGCTAATCTTTGAATGAGAAATGACTCATTTAAACACAAACCATATACATGATTAGAATACATATTGCAGGTAACAAGATGGAACTCTACACAGCAAGAATAAATGATTTCTCTTGTATGCAAATATGCACAAACAACAGACAATAGGATTCTTATACTATACTATTTCAAGTTACTTTTAAAAATAGAAAGTGCTTTTAAAATATATATTTACAATTTATGAACAGCCTCCAACCATCACCAACAATAATGAATTATTTTATACAGGAGAGAGATTTTAAGAGAGAAAACATTTCATTGGTTTATTTCAAAGGAATATGCCGAGTTTCTAGCAATGATTGGAAGATGTTAGAACAATGGCACCATGAAATAATAATTCAGCTTATTTTTGTGTCGATGTGGTTAAGCACCAGAAGCTGTGTAGAGTTAACACTGCGTGTCTTAATTTTACATCATAGCACATGAACCTGTTAAAATCCTCTAAAAATGACTCGTTTCATAGTAAACAATTTAAAGCACCAAACTGAGTGATTCTACCAAGGTTAACACCTAACCAAAACATCTCTTTATGTATTTAAAACTATAAAACTTTTATTTTTGCTTAAAATGTGCACCTTCTACCAATTGTCAAAATATAGTCACAGTTAAGAAATACCCACCCCCCATTTTTTTTTTGTTTTACCTCAGCCTTCAAATGGGTGAGATGAAGATATAGTAAACGACAACATGACTTTCTTTTAAGAGCACCTTGAAAAAATACACTGCACTCGCAAAGGCATTAAGAAGGGGAGAAAAGCCTTCAGACCCAATGGTTATAGGGCCCCGCAACATGTGTGAGAGCATAAGGGGACACGGTGACAACATTGTCATGGGTTAATGTCAACGCTTTGTGGGAAGGAATCTGGTTAAATTCATTAACTTCAGTGGACAGTTCAGGACCCTCGTTAGCTGCCTGGTCTTTCTGCTCGGAGGCTTTAGTTTTCTTATTCTTTGCTTCTTTCGCCTCGAACTTAATCTTGTTTAGTTCGAAACCGTGTTGGGGCTTATTCAGGTTTTTGTGCTGGTAGAAGACAAGAGAGAGGCGTGTAGGGTGATTCCGGTTGGGGTGTTCGACAGGAGTCGTGGCGTGAAGCTCTCGCCTGGCGCACTCGATCAGAACAGAGCCGTGGGCGGGCGCTATGGCCACCCCACCAACATTGGCATCCAGGAAGATGTGCTCACTGTCTGACCAATACTCAACAATGTGGGGCAGTTTCTCCTCAGCAGGTGACAGGGGGTCGTCTGATAGGGGGTCATCTGATGGAGGCTCATCTGCTTCAGAATGCTGCTCGTCTTCTTCCGCCAGAGAAGAAGCAAATTCATGAGGAGAAGGGATGAATGGGGGCTGCTGGTTTGGCTGATTACAAGTTAGCTGCTCAGATGGACCAGTGGGAGGCTCAGAATAACCCAGGGAATCTGTCATGGGAGTAGACAAGGTGGAAAGAGGAACCATTTCACCAGGCTGTGCAATTTCAGCACATTCCCCAGCAGCTACATTAGCACCACTGTGTCTCGCAGAAGGCATTGTGCAGTGGGGATTGCTACCTCTTTCTGAAAACCCGTACGAAACTGATGCATCGTTCTTAAAAGGAACTGTTGTGACCGAAGCAGTCTTAGGGGACCAGGAGAAGCCTGGAGCTAAGTTTGCCTCTTTCACTGGGTGAGGAATGGATGGGGTCGGTGAGTAGGTTTTAGTGTTGTCCGAACCTTTGAAGATAAGGTGGGGTTCAGTTTCACTTTTTATTTCAGGTTGCACAGTCTCTGTTTTATTCCCTAAACAGAGAAAAGGACACCAAATGTGAAGATAAATACAAACTACTTTTGGTAGTTGTTGTCTTTAAACAGTATTTTTAAAGAGAAGTACAAAGAATAATAGAACAAAACACTGATGATGGCAATGTTGGCCAGCTTTGTTCTATTTACTTTAAGCCTGACATATGCACACGTTAAAAATTGTAGGTAGTTTAGGTATGCTTTTTCACCCAATATTTTTTTCTTAAAGAACTATTTACTTTGGAAATAATCATAAATAAGTTCACAAATTTAGCCAGAAGGATATCCATTGTCTAAAATGGTAAGATATTGGAAATGACCTGATTGGCTATGAAGTAAATATTAAAACCATACATCAGAATACAGTGCAAGTGATAATATGGTGACCAAGAGCAATATTTCACTACCCAAAGAGCTGTTTAGATACATTTTAGGTATTGCATGATCTCATTTTTGAAAATGTTAAAGAAAGTAACAGTTTATAAAGATTTCTGAGTAATGAAAGCATCATAACTGGCAAAGTTAATTATTAGGCAAAGAAAAGTCACATAAATAAGCTATTCCTACCCCTCAGAACAAGTGCATTTAAGCTCTGTTTCTTTCTCACAAAGTAGGTAGATCATTATTATGACATTGGACAAAAGGTGGGCCGTCTGCTCTGACATATCCACACAAACCTAACATCAAATGGAAACATTTTCCTTGAGGACATGCTCCCTGTTTTGATGTTCTAATAAAATGTTTGCAAGGCAAAAGCAGTAGATTTTAAGCACCAAGAAATAGCAAAAGTAAAGTTGTCTTGTTTTAAAATAATTAATTTAATAGTAAACATTTATCTAATTCAGAAGATCTGCAATTTTCCCTCAGATAATACAACCTGGAGACACAATAATTCTCATGTCTAAAGAGAACTTACATACAGGACCCAAGGAGTGGTATGTCAAAAAATCTGTGCTACTATCTGTGGCTGCATCTACTATTATAGAGGTTAAGTTGTCAACAAAGTACAACTCACAGGAAGGAAAGATTTAAAATATGATGAGTCTTTTATTGAATTGGAAAAACCTGTAAAAAAGCTTTCATGGGTAATATTACAAAAGGACAAGAAGTTTTAGGCCAAATATTGTGCATTTGGCTACTAATAGGGTGTATATATATATATATATATATATATATACACATATAAAAGTAGAGCATGTAAAGATGTTATTGGCGAATGACACAAAGATGAAAATGTTATGACTGCTGTTAACAAGCAGCATGGAACCAGATATATGAATCTTAAAATAAACCTAAATTAATTATCTGTAAAGTGGAACTACAAGCAAAAAGGAATGATAATTGTCCCTTGCCTTGCCTCTTCACTATCTCTATTGAATCTTTCCCAGTGTTATATAAATGTCTGCACTGTCAGTTGTCTCATCTTAAACAAACAACTTCTCTTAAAAATATAAAAATCAAAGAAGTTAAAGAATACACTGTAATTCTTAGTTTGAATGTCAGTTTAAATTAATAGTGTTTTTTTATTTTTTAGGCTCCTTGGAGGAATGGCTGATTTTAGATATGGGGCAGGATTACATAAGAGGAACCTGGAACATCTTGTCAGAACAGAAACTAAGGAAGTTATCAAAGACAATCGGGGTCATGACAAAAGAATCAGAAGCCACCTTGAAGTGTTTCTACTGATCCAAGACAGGAATTTGAATAAAAGCATATGAATTTGAAGCTTTTTAAAGCATTTTCAAATATAGTGGAAAAAAAACCTTCTTAATATGCATTGAAATATAAACTATGTTAAAAAAAACATAAGTTCAAAATGATACTAAATTAAAAAAAAAAAGAAAAACAATTGATCACACTGGAAGATGCTTGGGAACTTGTATTGTTAACACTGGTGAATAAAGGCAAATAGCTAAGCATTTATTCTGATTTCTTTAATCACCCATACCTCAGAATTAACAAGTTATTACAAGGACAATTTCTTTTTAAAAGAAGATTTAAAAAGTGGAAAAAGAATGACAAACTCCTAATGAAATAAAGAATATGTAATATGACCATAAGTGTTTCTAAAACCATTAGGTAGAAAGCTGTTAGGGAACATTATAATCAGTGAATTAGGTTAACAACACCTGACCTAGTCTTTTTTCTTTCGGCTGTGTCATGCGGCATGTGGGATCTTAGTTCCCCTACCAGGGATCGAACCCGCACCACTTGCAGTGGAAGTGCTGAGTCTTAACCACTGGGCCTCTGAGGAAGTCCCCTGGCCTAGTCCAAACATCACAAAAAGACACACCAAACACTATGTACTTCCTGATGTGAAGAAATAGGAGTATATAAATCACAGATATTGTTCTGGCCATGGTAATTTTTTTTTTTAATTGAAGTTGAATTTGCCTCTATGGACAATGGTTTCTGCTATAATGAAAAGTGAAAAAACAAGGGAAAAGAGGAAAAGCAAGCTTTAAATTAAAAAAAAAAAAGGTATAGGAGACATATCAACTAAATATAATGTGTGACCTCGTTTGGATACTGATTTAAGCAAACCAAATGTAAAAAACAAAAAATCAATTAGGAGACAAGTGGAGCAATTTGAACACTGATTGGTATTAAGACGTTATCTGATTTTTGTTTGTTTTAGGTATTGTGGGTATAAAGATTCCTTCTCTTTTAGTGACACATAAAAGATGATTCAGTGGGTAAGATATGACTTTGTTACCAAAAAAAAAAAAAAAAAAAGAAAACACCAAAAAACTGCACAAGTCATATCTTTATATTTTCATACCCATGTGGTCTGGGTAATGGTATAGATGACATAGAATGGCTATGTATTGAAAACTTTTAAACTAGGAGCCTATGAGGGAAGTGGAATTCATTATGTAATTCACTCACTTTGTACATTTTTTTAAATTTCCATTTAAGGAAAAAAACCTCAACTCTATAACCTTCACTCCATTCAGTTGACCCCCTTTATAGCCAACATGCATGTCTTCCATTTCTCTCCCATTTCCCTATAAACCTACTTCCTTCATTCTCACCACTGTTCTGCAGACTCTGCTCTAGCAGTCGTCTTCAAATGTAATGATAAAATCTCAGTTTTCCTCTCAATTGCCACAGGAGCAGCATTTGACAGGGCTGATCACTCCTCTCTGTGGTTTCACACCTACCACACCACACCTTCCCAGTCTAAGCCTCTCTTGCTCGTTCGTCCACATCTCTGAAACCTCTACAAATTGAAAATTCCCAGGATTTGTCCTCGATCAAGTTTCTTTTTCACCTCCTTCTCTGTGATTTCATTCACACTCAAGGCTTCAAATACTATCTCTATCCAGTTGACCTCTTAAATTTTATCTCCAGTCTGAACCTGTTCCTCTGAATTACACTCTTATTCAACTGCTTACCTAACATCTAGACTTGAATGTCTACAGGTGTCTCGAACTTTTACCATGTCCAAAAGTGGGCCTCTGATTTCCCTCTTTATCTTGCCAAATCTGTTCTTCTCCCTCCTTTCCTCATGATAGTTGGTGGTTTAACCATCCTTCCAGTTTCTTCCAGCCAATAACATCAGGGTAAATCTTGACACTTTTTTTGGTCCACACTCCAGACTTAAATCTATCAGAAATCCCCAGGACTTCCCTGGTGGCGCAGTGGTTAAGAATCCACCTGCCAATGCAGGGGACACGGCATCGATCCCTAGTTCAGGAAGATCCCACATGCCACGGAGCAATGAAGCCCGTGTACCACAACTACTGAGCCTGCACTGTAGAGCCTGCAAGCCACAACTACTGAGCCCAAGTGCCACAACTACTGAAGCCCATGTGCCTAGAGCCTGTGCTCTGCAACGAGAAGCCACCACAGTGAGAAGCACACTCACTGCAACGAAGAGTAGCCCCCACTCCCCGCAACTAGAGAAAGCCTGTGTGCAGAAACGGAGGCCCAACACAGCCAAAAATAAATAAATAAAATACAGTAATTAAAAAAGAAAAGAAAAGAAATCCCATTGACTCTACCTTAAAAACATCCAGAATCAGACATTTCTCCTGTCCTCCTCATTAGCCACTCTGGTCCAAGCTCCATCATCTCTTTCTTGAGTTGTTAGGATAGCCTGTTTATGATCACCCTACTAGTCTATTCTCTACCCCACTTGACTCTAGTTTCAATCCAGTAACTGGGATGTTAGGTTTGAGTCAGATCATAGCCCTTCTCTATTTCTCACTCAAATATAGGCCAAAGTCTTGACAGCAATCTACAAAGCCCAAGATGAACTGCTCAGATGCCCCTCTTACCTCTCTGATCTCACATCCTACAATTCTCCCCATTTCACACTGTGCTCCAACCATACTGGCCTCTTTGCTTACATCAAGTATTCAAGGTAAATTCCTGTCTCCTGAACTTTGCACTTGCCACTTCTTCTACCTGGAATGCTATTTCTCCAAATAAAAATATTGCTGATCCTCATTTCCTTTAGGACTTTACTCAAATGCCTCATTCTCAGTGAATCCTTTTTTGACAACCCTATTCAAATGGAATTCTTTCACAGCACTATGTCCCCTCTTATTCACTGCTACATTTCCGATACCTAGAACAGTTCAAAGTAGTGCGCAGTAATATTTGTTGAATGGACTACTTAAACTGATGCTAAAGCTGATGAAGAAAAAAAAAAGCTGATGAAGTAAGACTTCAAGGAAGTGATGTCATTTTATGTATGCTGAGAAGGGGCTTTGCTTCAAAATAGCTGGGGAACAAACAATAAGAACATGTTTCGTTTTTGCTTTTTTTAAAAAAAAAGAATATAAATAGAGAAAAAAATACCAAGAAATACTGATGGGTCACCTTTTTGTTGGCTTTTAATTTTGGCAAGTACGTAGAAATATATTCACTGTCTTAGTTTAAACTCTAAACAAACTATATAAAAATAATTAGCTAACTTGATTGGTAGATATCTGATCTAAAGTTTTTCTTTTCATAATGCCTCTCTCCTAAGAGAGTAGCAAAGATAAAAAAGAAAAATAAGATGCAAAGACAAGTGCAAACCGAACTGCCAGTGAAAGTTGTGCACAGAAAATTAGCAGGCTCAATAAGCCTTACCTAAAAGTGGCAGCGATGAAGCCTTACTGTTGTTTGTCATTGAATTATTCTTCCGCTTGATTCGAGGAATAAATTTCTTTTCCACAGCCCTTATCTTATGTGCGAGAACCTCTGTCATCATTGCTGCTCTCTTCTTCCCAGAACGAGGAACTGGCTGAGTAAATCGTGTTCTTTTTCTGCGGTGGGGTGCGAGGACCATGATGGCCCCAGATTTGATCTTGGCTTCCATTCCGTCCCTTGAGCCAAACTCATCTGTGTCTGAAAGTTTATAAAGAGGAAGTACATGCAGCTGCTCATCTTGAGGAATAACACCAAATGAGCGGTTATCTTCTCGTGTTAAAGTGCAGACCTGATAGGAAGAAAACATGAAATGGGAACTAGAGATCCTGCACATTCATAATAGTTATTCCTACCTTCTTATTGTTGCCATTGTGAAAGGGAACTGTTTTCAGTTGGTTACTGCTGGTATATTCAGTCATTTTGGAAAAATATTTTATATATCAAGCCACTCAATGCTTTTCAATTTGAATAACTTATCAACTGTTTGTAAGCAGACCAGTATAATGTTGAGTTGATTTTGTAAGTACATATTATACATGTTTATGCATTTTATAATATTTTAAATTGCCTTCTTTGTTACATTCCATCTTATTTCATTGCCTAAGTTAAGGAACAGTCACTAAATTGTTCACTACCTTCATATTAAATATTAACTAATAAAAAGATATTACTTTAGCTTATAAATCACACTATTTCTTAATATTTAAATAATGTGGACTTCCCTGGTGGCACAGTGGTTAAGTATCCACCTGCCAATGCGGGGGACACGGGTTTGAGCCCTGGTCCGGGAAGGTCCCACATGCCGCAGAGCAACTAAGCCCGTGTGCCACAACTACCGATCCTGTGTGCCACAACTACTAAAGCCTGCGCGCCTAGAGCCCATGCTCCACAACAAGAGAAGCCACCGCAATGAGAAGCCCGCATACCGCAACGAAGAGTAGCCCTCACGCAGCAACAAAGACCCAACACAGCCAAAAATAAATAAATAATTAAATAATTATAAACAAAAAACAAAAACATGAGAAGAGGAACTAAAATTTAGTTTGACTTTGAACCTAATCTAACCTGATCACTAATATTCTCTAATGAAGCAACTCACATAAAATGTACTAGCCAAGCATGATGTTGAAACACTCTTCGGCTAAGATTCATCTGGATGGATTTATAAAATTTCAGCATTTGGAAATAACATTGGTCTCAGAGACCATAGTCAACATCAGTGAAAAGGTGTGATAGGCAAAAAGTTGTTTTGGCTCCTTAATCTGTTACTGATAGACCTCACTGAGCAAATAAGGAAGGAAGGCTGCCTTTTGATGGATCAGACTGTACACTTCCAATCAAAATGTAATAATCATAGCTATGTCTTCTAAGAGGCCAAAATGGTGTAGTGCAGAAATAGAGGCAATCACTCTCTGTTAATCTGTTTTACTAGGTAAGAAGATAACTACTTGAAGCAAACTCATTTCCCTTATAAAAGGACTATTGCATGATTTTTCCTGAGGTCTTCTCCTTAATTTAAGATTATCTTGATTGACTTCTTGCTATGGGCATGTGATTCTTTTCATGGCTATAAACATAGTATGCACATATACGTGCAAATATTTCTTCTAAATATTTCTACAAACTAGTACTAAGAACCAATATTAATAAAAAGGATGGTAAATTTGGCACAGTTCCCTCACAAAAAACCTGAAGTACAGATGGCAAGAAACATTAAGTTGCTTAACTTCCTACCTACCAGTTTGATAGCACAGAATGGTTGCTTCGAATAATCATGTAGTTCTACAACCCAACAAACCTACCACAATTAAATGTATAATTCAAGACTTTCAACAAAGTATTTCAGGTTGGTTCTGTAACTTTTTGGGAGCACTATCGATATATACTATGTGGAACAGACATAAAATAGGATTTGTCACAATAATCATCCTTAAGGACCTCAGCTTGAGCGTACAGTGATGGAGCCTTTAGAATCAAAAGCCACCCAGGTACATACCACCGTGCTCCCATTATTCATGTTGTGAATATCCCTGTGGGGGTGAGCACAGAAGTCTAGGCAAGCAGTGACCCCAGAGAAAGGACGACCTTCTTTCTTGCCAAGCCGACATTCTTGAGCAACGTGTTCAAGCGCCACCTGAAAAATAAAGTATGACCCACGGTTTTAAGAGATAGAAAGAATCACCTTCAACAAAGAGTAAAACTCACTTTCTGACAAAGTTTATGAGTTAATTACACTTTATAATTTCAGAGATATCTGACACTACAGTATATTATTTTAGTGATTGTCTAGTTTAGTAATATTCAGGGTAAAGAATTTGAGACTACATGGATTAAAATGGTAATTACTGAAGGCAAGGTGAGGGCATTAATACCTGCTGGTGGTGGATAAACAAGAACAGTAGCCTGAAATATTTCATTAGGAAGAAAGAAAAATACAGTGCTTTGATCATTTATCCAGTTTTCAATGTCTATAAAAAGTAGATGTACATATATATTCATGAACCAGTATAGAAAGTAAGTTAATAACTTTTTTAAATGAAAGGTTGGAATTTAACAGAGAGCTTGTTATTCAAGATAATACAAATAAATATTTTAATTTTTATTAAATATTTTTAAAATATGGACTTCTGGTTATGTTTCTGTTTTTGTTTTTGGTTGCGCCACTCTGCTTGCAGGATCTTAGCTCACCAACCAGGGATTGAACCAAGGCCCTCGGCAGTGAAAGCACAGAGTCCTAACCACTGGACTGCCAGGGAATTCCCTGATTATGTTTAAAATTAGGTATTTTACACACTTATTTTCTCCTTTCTCTGATATATAATTTGCAATTATTTTCTCCCAATCTGTGGTTGTCTTTTCATTTTCTTTTTTAAAACAATGTGTTCCACCAACTCAGTTTTATTGAGGTATTCCTGACATACAACATATGTAAGATTAAGGTGTACAATGTGATGATTAGATACATGTATGTATTACAAAATGATTACCACAATAAGGTTAGTGAACATTGCAATCCGTTCACATAATTACGATTATTTGGTGTGTAGAAGTAACATTTAGGATGTCTTTAAAACATTTAAGTATATAATACAGTATTGTTAATTATAGCCACCAAGCTGTGCACCAGATCCCCAGGTCGTATTTATCTTATAGGTGGGAGTTTGTACCCCTTGACCAACATCTCCCCATCTCCACCACTTCCCAATTACTTTCTTGATGATGCATTTCTACTTTTATAAGTTTTATTCCTAGAAACAATCATAACTTTGTCACTCTGGAGATTTAATTCAATTGCCATAATAGACTTTTTAAAAAACACTAGACAATTTTTTAAGCTGTCTGATAAAAGATCTACATTAAAAAAAAAAAAAAGATCTACATTAAGTTCAGACTTGAAAAAATTTTCTATTAACAATGACATTGTTTAGATATAAATTTCAACCATGTTTAAGAGTACTGTATAAGGAACCAAAACATACCTGGTTTTGGTAAGCAACTGGAGCATACTGCTTATAAATTGGAGCTAATTCTGTAGCCAAACTCTGTAAATTATCTTCAAGGTTTTTTTCCTATAGGAAGAGACAGTCCATAAAAGTTGTTTCATAATAACATTAAGAAGAGTGATGAGTTTATTATATAACGTATGAAAATGAATTATACATCATTGCTGATGTGTGGTTGATGCACGGTTCATACTTACCCAGATAAAAGAGCTACCATAGAAAATGATATGGATTGTTTTCGTAAAATCTAAACTATTAGTCATTGTTATGCTTGAATTTAGTCTTTTGAAATTAAAAGTCTATGTTATCAGCTAATGAGAAATCTAACTGGTGTTAGAGGTAAGTTGCAAAACTGCTCATGTTGTTAAAAACAAGAACCATATTTCATTTCTATTCAATAGTACAGGGTACTTGAAGTAAATCAAGACAATTTTCCTGCTAACAAGTGGAGACTTGGAAGAATTCTGACAGTGAAACAAGTTTCTATAACAGAGATGGGAGAGCAACACACATAAGGCACATACTGTGTATCAGATCCTGTGTTAAGAGCTTCAAACGTAATAAGTAGGCAATGGGCTGTCTAAAACCAGTGTTTTCTTTTCTACACAGGAATGGCTATAAATTGAGGAAGATTTGATAGAACTGTGGAGAAGCCTTAACACCATTTCAAGATTCTAGATTCTAATGACAGTAGAAACATGTAAGATTTTTTCAAAGGAAAACCGTCATGACAAGAATATTAAAAATGTCACTGATGACAGCATGAGGTTCGAAGGAGAGAAAGGAGCCTTTGGCAACAATAGTTGGAAAACCATTGTGGTAGTTTTTCAGAGATGATTATATCCTAAATCAGGTCAGAGACTTGATAAATGATCAGTCACATCTAAGGAAGACAAGTGATGGAGAACTGACAGCAAGGATGAATGAAGGATTTAAGAAGGTTTGAAGGCTTCTGCCTCATTTGAGATCTGATGGATGCCTAGAACTCAGGAAGGAAGCCTTCGTGTGGACCAGTTCACCTCTGGTATGAAGCAGACTATTATAAAAACCAAAGCCAATGTAGACATAGGAAGTTAATTCTTGAGTGCTTTTTAACAAGCCTCAGTCTTGGCAACTGCAAAGCATCAGTGATAAGCCTTTTGGTTTCCTACTCATTTATGTTGGTGCTTTCATTGAAAAGGATATTCATGTATATAGGGTCTATATCTAGATTGCTCTGTTCCATTCATCTGCCTAATTATGTATTTGTTACTCAATGTTACTCAATGTAGCTTAATAAATATAGTCAGAGAGGTCAGACCCCTACTTTAAAAACACTTCCTAGCTATACTCACACATTAATTATAAATTTGAGGAAAATTTAGGAATTATTATTTAAATGCCTATTAAAAAGACTATTATATTTTATAACACTTGGAATATTGGGTGGGGTAATTGTGTTTTACTGCTAATAGAATATTAAGAATCATTCAGTGTCACAAGTCAGACTGGGCAATTTGTCATCTTATGGAATATCTCATTTATTATGTGGAAATGAAATGAAGTAGGCAAATAGAAGCTAATTAAATAAAACTTAAATAGATGATTATTAGTATCATTTTTGAATGTAGGTTCTTTATTCATATTGTAAAAATCCTGACTTTCTAATGGTTTCATTAGAATGAATGAGTACATCGGATAGAGATTTCTTATCAGATCTTTACCTAATGGGGCTCACACCTACATCCCTCTGCCCTTCTCACCCTGTACTTCATCTCTAGGACCATCTTCTCCATATCAATGCCTACAATTACCACCTGGCCCACAGACCACCCCTTGAGCTTCAGGTTCTTATTAATGACCTGACAGCCTCACTTGGATTTCTCTTAGGAATCTCCAAGCCAATGCATCCAAACTGAATTAATACTCTGCCTTCTATAAACCTGGTCCTGTTTCAGCATATCCTATGTCAAGGAATAGTACCTAATTAAAAAAAATCTTTCCAGAACAACCACTGCTTATCATTTCTTCTGTCACAGCCATATTCTAAGTCACTACTATTCCTTCCCTGGACTGTTCTCATAGCTAGCCCATCTTGCTATACCAACTTTTGGCCAACTCCAATCCACAGAGCAGCCAGAAAGATCCCTTTTTAAAAAGAAAAGTTTAAGTATATCACTCTCCGCCTTAAAATTCTTCAATGATCTTCCAAAATTCTTGACATGGTTTACAAGGTCGCTTTATGCACCTCACTTTCCCTTGCCTGCTGTGCTTCACTGGCCATTTGTCAGTGCCTGGAAAGAGGAATGCTTCTTCCTGTATTATAAACACTACATAAACGTTACTCATTGTTAATAATAACCATAAGCAAAAACTGATCTTACATTCATTATATAACAGAGTTATTTGTTATAGAATAAAAATTTAACAGTCATGTCAATATAAATAATATATTTGTATACTAACAGCTTTATCAGATACTTATTTGGAAAAAAAAAACTGGTTAATTTTAAGGGAGAATTCACATCTCATTATCAAGTGTTCTGACCTTTGAACATGGTACCTTCTCATTATCAGGTATTTTATATGTCTTTTTAGTAATTTTTATAGTTTTCTCCCTAAAGTTCTGATAAACTTCTTGTTAGATTTCTTCTAAGGTACTTTATCTGCAAAAGATAGTTCTCTGTCTAGAGTCATTTCCTTCGTTTATTACAGTAAATGGGAACTCTAGAAAAACCAAATAATTTTGATTGCCTCTTTAAAGGGATTATTTATTTATTCTGAGCTTTCCTTGTATATTATATTCCTTGTATTATAGATACAATTAGATAAATTCCTGCTGTTTTATCAATTCCTATTTATCCTGTATCCTAATGATTTTTTAAACTAACTTTGCTGACTGATGAATGGATTTTTTTTCCACCACTAGTTCAAATGTTATAAATTCTATTCATATTCATCTAAAAAATTTTTAAACATACACTTTTCAAATATGTTTTTCTGACAATATCTAGAGCAGTGTTTTCCAAGCTGTGGGTCATGACTCTTTAGTGGGCCATGAAATCAGTTTAGTAGGTCAAAACTAGCATTTAAAAGAGAAATGAAATTTCATAAAAAATATTTTACTGAATCATAGTGATCCTCAGCAATAACTATATAGGATATATTAGCTTTTTAATATCTAAATATTATCTTTGTTACATATAATAAGGTGAAGTATTGTTTTGTGATAGTTTTATTTATTTACTTGAATATATATATATGTCTGTATAGTTGTTTGTAATATAAAATGTTTTTTACTCGTGGTCACAGCACAAAGTTTGAAAAACACTGATCTTGGAGTTAATCAGTATCTAAATCCTCCCAACTCCAAACAAGCACAAAACATTACCACACTTAGTTTATATAGGTGCCCCACCCCCCTCCCACTACCTACCCACCCCTGATTTGATAAGAGTATTGAATTATACTTATTGTTATTTCAATTAAAAAATGTAAGTACTCAACTTATTTAAACTTAACAGTAAGGTTGACTAATTTCTTTGCTCACCATGGCCTCGTGTTCCGGACAGATTGGTTCCGGTTTCATATATCTTCTTTCTGGATTACGTCCTTTAGTAATTCTTTCATAGTAGTGCTGTGGGTAGTAAACTTACTGAGTCTTTGAAATGTTGGCAAATAGCTTTATTTATTCTTCCTACTTTGGCTGGGTATAAAATTCTAGATTTTTTTTAAACAGTGATTCTCTTTGGGGTTAGGGGAGAAGAAGGAGGGAGCCAGGGACAATTGGAATTTGGGTTGATAGTTAAAGACTTTACCTAAATTATTTAGAATTTTAAACTATTTTCATATATATATATACATATAGTTACTATTTTGTCACTACTTGTTAATATTTAATTTTTTTACAATTAAAAAATTTTTTTAAAGGAATGTACTTATATATTCATTGTGCAATTCATAAGTAAAAAGGACACTTACGTGTAAGGGAGAACTTGGATCAATTCTAAATCTTCTAGGACTTGGGCTTCTACCAAATTTGCAGCCATTGAAATACATACTCCAAGAACAGCCAAAAGAGAAGGAAGCTCCGCAAGTCTCTGGATCAATTCCTTGACATGTACAGGTACGACTGTAAGATGGTAATTGCAAGGGAATGAACTGATAAAGTAGGACAATACCTCAAATAGAACATTTCAGGTTCATATAACTATAGAAGTATAGATGGATAATGAAATGATTTTAACACATCTATTTTATTACTTATTTAAAGTAGTGCTATGTTAACAACACAAGGCTAACTGTACTTGAATATAACTAAATCTTCAATTGAAATGTTTGTTCAAGATTGTAAATCCAAATAAAAGGCAACAAACTATACAGATCTGATATATCCGTAACTTGTTTGATTTGGAGATGTCCAAGGAAGGGAAATAAAGGGCTGGGATTTTAATCCTAGATTGGTTTCCTGTCAGAAGTGAAAATTAAAGCATCTCATTATCTCTTTGGACTTCATCCTTCCTTTGTAAAATGACATTGATATACTCCTGTGAGGACTGATTAAGGATAATATGTGTTGTCTGTGAAATCACTTTGTCAATTTTAAAGAAAGCCTTTATAAATGTCATGAGAAAAAATTGAGGAGGAAGCTCGTTTTGTTCAGTGACTGAGCAATTTTATAACCTTGGGGGCATTTCTGAAACCCCAAAACGACTCTATACTAAGGATGACAATGATAAGAACATACATACAAAGATGTGAAACCAAAGAAGGAATGTACATCCTTGTGGTTCCTATTTGCATAATGCTTGAAACTTCTAATAGTATGGAATTAGTACTTATATGACTTAAAAATACAAACAGGGACTTCCCTGGTGGCGCAGTGGTTAAGAATCTGCCTGCCAATGCAGGGGACACGGGTTCAATCACTGGTCCAGGAAGATCCCACATGCCATGGAGCAACTAAGCCCGTGTGCCACAACTACTGAGCCTGCGCTCTAGAGCCCACGAGCCACAACTACTGAGCCCACATGCCACAACTACTGAAGCCTGCGAGCCTAGAGCCCGTGCTCCACAACAAGAGAAGCCACCGCAATGAGAAGCCCGTGCACTGCAACGAAGAGCAGCCCCTGCTCGCCACAACTAGAGAAAGCCTGCACGGAGCAACGAAGACCGAGTGCAGACAAAAATAAATATATAAATAAATAAAATTACTTAAAGAAAAAAATACAATTAAAAAAAACACATTTTTAAAAAACAGTGAGTAAAAAGAATATAGAAATTTAGAGATCAAAACTGTAAGTATTTTTGGACTCCCCCTGGTGGTCCAGTGGTAAAGAATCCGCCTTACAATGCAGGATGTGGGTTTGATCCCTGGTCAGGAAACTAAGATCCCACATGCTGCGGGGCAGCTAAGCCTGAGTGCCACAACTACTGAGCTCACACACCTTAACTGGAGCCGGCGTGCCGCAAACTACAGAGCCCACGTGCTCTGGAACCTGTGCGCCACAACTACAGAAGAGAAGACCCGCATGCCACAACCAGAGAGAAGCCTGAGAACCACAAGGAAGAGCCCGCGTGGCACAACGACAGATCCTGCACGCCTCAAAGAAGATCCCGTGTGCTGCAACTAATACCCGACACAGCCAAAAATAAATTAAATAAATAAAATCTTAAAAAAAAAAAAACTAAGTATTTTTAGTTGTGAAAGTCAGGAAAATGTCTGATATATTTGAATATAAAAAGGATCATTTAAGACACTGTGAAGGAAAAAAAGGAAGGAGGAATAGTTCAAATATTCTAACCTCCACTAAGATGGAATATATGCTTTTTTTTTTTTTTTGGAATATATGCTTTTAAAGGGGAAAAAGATTACAATAACTTGAAAAGGAAGAAAAATAGGATATAAATAGGATCAAAGAAGGTAAATTTGAAATGGCAGAATTTCAAAGAAGTTGCCAAACAAGTAGAAAAATGTAGTTTAACTCTTAACTGTGAGACCTAAAAGTTTCTATTAAACAGTCAACATCACCAATGATGAGACAAATAGACTTAAAATAGCTCCTAATATTATGGCCTGCCAATAATTCCTGAATTGAATTAAATCAGGAAGAAACAATCCTACAATCCAAAACTGAGCAACAGTCTATAAAATTAGCCTGTCCTTTTCAAAAAGGAAATGCCATGAAACACAAAAAAAGACTGAGATAAAAGGATTAAGAGACCCAAAAGACAAAACAACTCAATCCATCAAATCATGGGTAGGGGAAGATTAGTATGAAGTATTACTGGAGAATAGATGATATTTGAATTAGAGAATAGTATTTTATCTAAGTGAAACTTCCTGGTTTTGATAATTGTACTGGTGTTAAGAGAATGTCCTCATTCTTAGAAAACACCCTCCGAAGTATTATTTAGGGGGAAAAGTCACAAAGTTCGCAACTAGTTCACAAATTATTCCGAAAGAAAGTATAGAAAATCAATAATGATAATAACATGTAAGCTTGTGTGTATGTGTGACCATGTGTATAAGTGTAAATGTAACAAACCATTAACATTTGTGGAATCTAGGTAAGGGGTATATAAGAGTTCACTGAAATATTCTTGCATCATTTCTGTAAATATAAAATTTTTAAAAAGCGAGAGGCTGGATCTACATTGAGTGAAGTAGAATAAAACTATTTATGAATTCTTGGGAAAAATAAGTTTATATGTATATCATTTAGAACTGTTTCTCTATACAAGAGGTATTATTATTATTGTGAATCCACATAACAAAATAGAGACATTAAAAATGATGTATACAACTAATATGTATAAAATAGGTAAGTAATAAGAAACTGCTGTATAAAAAACAAAATAAAATTCAAAAATTCAAAAATTAAATGACGTGTACATACTTGGGATTAGGAAGATTAACAAAAATATAATGAAATGATTTTAAACATAAAGGAATGTTCTGGAAGGTACACAAATAATCTTGTGTGGAGGTTAGAGAGTGAATGATATATATTTTGTTTATAATTTGTATGATGACATTTCTTTTAAAAAAGGAAGAACTTTATGAGGAAAACTACACAAAACACTCTTGAAGAACATAAAAGTAAACTTTAACAAATGGAAAGATAAATCATATTATAGGACTGGAAGATTCAATATCATAACAATGTCGGTTTATTCTAAGTTAATTTAATGCAATCCCATTAAAAATATCATTAGATTTATCTTAAAACTAGACAAATTGATTATAAAGTTCATTTGGAAGCACAAACATAAAATAACAAAGAAAGCCTTGAAAAAGAGCAAGAATAGTGAGCTAGCCTTACCAAATATTAAAATATATTATAATGCCTCTATAACTTAAAAAATGTGGTACTAGTACGTGAAAAGACCAGACAGTGATACAGAATTCATATAAAAGAGAGGGCTCCATTATATACAGTTTTTGTATAAGGTAGTATTTCAAATCGAGAGGAAAAGAAGTACTCTTTAGTAAGTAGTATTGGGATAAATGGAAAAAAGAATAGAAATGGATCTCCTCTTCCCACTTCTGTCCAGCATAAATTTGAAATGCATCAGAGATTTACATTTTAAAAATTTCCAGGGCTTCCCTGGTGGCGCAGTGGTTGAGAATCTGCCTGCCAATGCAGGGGACGCGGGTTCGAGCCCCGGTCTGGGAAGATCCCACATGCCGCAGAGCAACTAGGCCCGTGAGCCACAATTGCTGAGCCTGCGCGTCTGGAGCCTGTGCTCCGCAACAAGAGAGGCTGTGATAGTGAGAGGCCCGCGCACCGCGATGAAGAGTGGCCCCCACTTGCCGCAACTAGAGAAAGCCCTCCTACAGAAACGAAGACCCAACACAGCCATAAATAAATAAATAAACAAATACTTAAAATTAAAAAAAAAAAAAAAAATTTATAAAAAAAAAAAAAAAAAAATTTCCAATTTCAACAATAAAAGAAAACATGGGTGAATTATTCTATAACTCATGTGAGAGAAAAATGTTCTCAAATACCACTCAAAATTCAGACACAATAAGGGGAAAGATAGATACAATAAATTACATTAAAAAGAAAACTTGTGCAAAAGGTGACATAGCAGAAGTAAAAAGACAAATATCAAAGTGGCAAAAGCATTTAGAAATTAAATCACAAAGGGAGAGAAAAAAATGAATACTCCTTTTGAAATAGGGGGTAGAATAATTAACAGATGGCTCACTGTAAAAAAGGACAAAATAATGCCATTTGTAGCAACATGGATACAACTAGAGATTATCATACTAAGTGAAGTAAGACAGAAAGAAAAAGGCAAATACCATATGATATCACTTACATATGGAATCTAAAATACGACACAAATGAATAAACCTACAAAACAAAAACAGTCTCACAAATATAGAGAACAGACTTGTGGTTGCCAAGGGGTGGGGGAGGGAAGAACTGGGAGTTTGGGATTCGCAGACGCAAACTGTTATAATATAGGATACATAAACAACAAGGTCCTCCTGCATAGCACAGGGAACTATATTCAATATCCTGTGGTAAACCATAAATGGAAAAGAATATGTATATATATACATATATATATATACTGAGTCACTTTGCTGTACAGCAGAAATTAAACACAACATTGTAAATCAATTATGCTTCAACAAAATTTTAAAAATAAAAAACAAACAAATGGCAAATGCTCTTAACCATATGAAAAAATACTCTTATTCATAATATGAAAAATTCAAATTAACGTAAACTGATGACATTTATCCCCTATTAGATGGGCAAAAACTCAAGTTTGACAACATTGGAAAACTGTAGAAAAACAGATATTCTCTTACAGTGCTATAGGAAATGCAAAATTGTACAATTTCTTATGGAGGAGCTGTGCCTTTATAGAAAAACCTCTCTCCTCCAGACTCCAGGGGTGAGAAGGATCAGGTACCAAAGAGAGAAGCAAGAAAAGAATATTCTTAAAGGAGAATATCCTAAAATGGTCTTAACCCATTATGAAACCAAGTCTCTCTTTAAAGAAATGTTCACTCTTTAGTTGAACAATACCTAAAATTCTGTTCTCCCATATAACATATGTAGTTGGTAGTTAATTTAACATGATATAATAGACTGAATGGCAAAACAGTACAAAACAGATTTGATTACTTTTCATTGAGAGTGCATCTTCGGTCTGTGGGATGACCATTGTATGACTTTAGACTTTCCGTAAGCTGCGAGTACAATTTGTCAGCCATTGGAAGAGGGATGCCGTCCCATACCATGATGAGGACCACCATTACAGCAGTTGGACAGTGGTGGCCTGCACGCTGTCGAACGAGACAAAGAACTTTCTCTTCATCGCTGCTCCTTCTTAAAACCTGCCAAAGCAGAATGCATACATTTATGGAAAACAAGAAACCTAATGTCGAATGCAGTGGATATTGTTTTTAAAGCTCTGCATCATTACATTCTAGTTTTTAAAAAATTACTATTTCTTAAAGGGTTGAAGCCTATAGGACCTTCAGGTGTTAGACTAGCTGCCCCCATACAACTCATCGCAGGGTATCCAAGGTTACTTGACTAACAAACAACAGGCAGAAATCTGTGGAAACAGTCTGTGTTTTATCTCACTGTTGATACAGTATTGCAAAACAGACAACAGAGGATCCCATGGAAAAGAGCCTAATTAACTCATCTGCTCTTCCATAATTGCCGCAACAGGACAAATGTAGCTAGATAGAAATAACCTAGTACTCCCAGCATTAAAAATAAACTCTGAGCACTGTATTTAGCATCTGAGGAAAGTTATTGATGTTTTCCTTGGGCACATGGTTTTGCCATATAGAATAACTAATACATAAAGCAATACTCCTGCAATTCCTGTGATTTTTTCCATGCTATCTCAGGGATTTATCATACCTATCTTATCATAAGATTAAGGTGGTCTACCTGACATGGAGAATGCAAATTATAACAATTCATTTTGAATATTTATCCTTTTATCTTACACTGCATCATAACCATGACTTGCTAAAAAAGGATTCCTAAGTATTTAAAATACTGCCCAGTGGTCCTAGTGTTTATCCTAGTGTTTATTTTTTTAATTACATTAAAATATTGACATCATGTAAAACCATCCAACTATGTTTAAAAGTCCCTCCATATATCACAAATTTACAGTGAGACTGATCACATTAATCAGTACATAATCAGTAAATGATGAAACTGCCCACCCCTGTGACGAGAATGGAGCACCCAATAGCATAATTAATATTCCATTTTTGTTGCTATAATATTACAAAAACTTGAGATGAAACTTCTTAAGATGTTAGTTACCCAATATCACTTTCTTCTGTCACTCCAGATGGTTAACAATCATTGCTACCAAGGCATCCCTTGAGTAGAGTTGGCTTTAGGACCTTCCCCCTAAACACAATTACGTATATTAAAATTTTTTTCTATATTTATATGTCCTTTAACAGCCAAATAAGAATACATTTGCTTTCAAATAAGCTCAAACGCAAAATGATATATTGTATCAAACAAAATTACACCAGATAAATCTTCATGTTGTCAAACCAACAAAGTTATAGTGATTCAGTCTTTGTGTGGGAAATGCTAAAATGCTATGTATTCATTGTATCTGTGCCTTTGCCAGATCTTCCATATTTCCTTCAGTGAATAATGGAAAATTAAACATAATGAGTCTTTAAATTCAGATATAGGTTTAATAAGCTGCTTAAGTATTGCTATGGTATGGGTATTTATGTCCACCCCCGATTCATAAAATAAATCCCAAATCCCAACAATGGTATTAATAGGTGGAGCCTTGGGGAGGTGATTAGGTCATGAGGGGGAAGCTCTCATGAGTGGGATTAGTGTTCTTATAAAAGAGACCCCACAGAGCTATGCAGCCCCTTTTACCACGTGAAGACATAAAGAGAGGAGGGACCACCAATCATGCTGGCACCCTGATCTTCAAGTTCCAACCCCAGAACTGTGAGATATAAATTTCTGTTGTTTATAAGCCACCCAGTCTGATATTTTCTCATAGCAGTCTAAAAGGAGTAAGACAAGTATTAAACCTGTATAAGACCTTTGAAAACTACAAAAATATTATTGAAAGAAATTAAAGAAGACCTAAATAAATGAAGAGAGATACCATTTTCATGAAAGACTAATTATTATAATGACATCAATTTCCCCGAAATTGGTTTCTAGATTTGATACAATTCCAATCAAAACCCTTCCAGAGGGACTTCCCTGGTGGCGCAGTGGTTAAGAAACCACCTGCCAATGCAGTGGATACGGCATCGATCCCTGGTCCGGGAAGATCCCACGTGCCACAGAGCAACTAAGCCCGTGTGCCACAGCTACTGAGCCCATGCGTCTAGAGCCTGTGCTCCGCAACAAGAGAAGCCACCGCAATGAGACGCCTGGGCACCATATCGAAGAGTAGCCCCTGCTCACCGCAACTAGAGAAAGCCCACGCAGCAACGAAGACCCAACACAGCCAAAAATAAATAAATAAATAAATTCGTGTGTGTGTGTGTGTGTGTGTGTGTGTGTGTGTGTGTATATATATATATATATATATATATATATATATATATATATATATATAAAACCCTACCAGAATTAGTTTTGTTTGGGGGTGGAATTGACAAACTTGTTGCAAAGTTTATATGGAAATGCAAAGGACCAAGAAGTGACAAGGAACAAAGACAGAGAAAGTGATTTACCAGGTATCAAGATCTACTGTAAAGTTATAGTAATTAAGATACTCTAGTATCAGTGCAATGACAGATAAGGAGATCAATGGAACAAAACAGAGTGCAGGAGACCCATATAAATATGGTCACCTGACGTATAACGAAGTTGACACTGCAGTGAAATGCAAAAAAGCAGTCTTTCAATAAATGGTACTGGATAGACATCCATATGGGAAAAAGAAAAGAATCTTGATGCCTGCTTCACACGAGTGACAAGTTATGTTGTAGATCTAACTATGAAAGATAATCATTAAGAAGAAGAAAACACCTTCAAGACCTGGAATAGGCATAATATTTTAAAATAGATTACCAAATTTAATAATCCTAAAGGAAAAAGTTAAGAAACGGTAATATATTAAAATTAAGAACTTCTGTTTATCAAAAGCATTAACTAACAAAAGATTAAGTATAAAGGCAATCAATACAGTGGGAGACATAGCTGCAATATATATAATCGACAAATTATTCTTACCCAAAATATATAAAGAACTTCCTCAAATGAGTAATAAAAGCAAAGTAGAAAACTGGCTGAAAAAATTAAATAAGCTCAACACAAGACAATATCCAAACAGATGTTGAGCATATGAAAATATGCTCAACATTATTAGTCATCTAGCAAAGTAAAAAAACTTAAAAGCACTACATATGTGGTGGGGTTATAAAATGGTGTAACTGCCATGGAAAACAGTATGAAGTTCCTCAAAAAATTAAAAATAGAACTACCATATGACCAAGCAATCCCACTTCTGAATATATATCCAAAAGAACTGAAAGTAAGGTCTGAAACAAATATTTGCAAACCCATGTTCATTGAATCACACAAAGGAATATTATTCAGACTTAAAAAGTAAGGAAATCCTATCATGTGGCAAATGGATGAACCTTGAGGACATAATTCAAAGTGAAATAAGCCCATCATGAAAAGACAAACATTTACAATTTTACTTACAAATCATATTCAAATTCATAGAAACATAAAGTAGAATGGTGTTAGGGGCTAGGGTCATAGAAAAATAGGGAGCTGTTTAAGGGGTATAGGGTTTCAGATTTGCAACATGAAAATGTTCTGGAGATCTGTTTCACAACAATGTGAATATACATAATACTACTGAACTGTACACTTAAAAATGGTTAAGATGGTAAATTTTACATTATGTGTTATTTTACCACAAAAAAAAAAAGAGAGGAAAGTCTTCTTTAAAAAAGCACTACAGGGCCTCCCTGGTGGCGCAGTGGTTGAGAATCTGCCTGCCAATGCAGGGGACACGGGTTCGAGCCCTGGTCTGGGAAGATCCCACATGCCACGGAGCAACTAGGCCCGTGAGCCACAATTACTGAGCCTGCGCGTCTGGAGCCTGTGCTCCGCAACAAGAGAGGCCGCGATAGTGAGAGGCCCGTGCACCGCGATGAAGAGTGGCCCCCACTTGCCGCAACTTGAGAAAGTCCTCGCACAGAAACGAAGACCCAACACAGCCATAAGTAAATAAATAAATAATTTAAAAAAAAAAAAAAAAAGCACTACAGACCCAGGAGATTGTCTAAAATGAAAAAGATAGGAAATGTCAAGTGTTGATAAGAATGTAGAGCAACTGGAACATTGGTACATTACTCATATGAGAATGTAAAAAAATGATAACCACTTTGGAAAACTATGTGATAGTATCAACCAAAGCTGCACATATGCATATTCTGCCCCCTCAGCAATTCCACTTCTAGGTATATAACAAACAGAAATGTATCCTTATATTTCCTAAAGATAACACCACTATTGATGACAACCCAAAACTGATAAAAACCCAAATGTTAATCACCAGAAGAATGGCTCAATGAGATGAGAATGATCTACAGTTACAAGAAACATGGCTTAATCTCACAATTATAATGCCGTGAGGAAGACGACAGAAGACATATGCAGAAGAATACATATTACAAGACTGCATTTTCATAAAGTTCAAATCAGGCAAGATTAATCAATAATGTTAGAAGGCAGGAGAGTGGTTACTCTTTAGGGAGTAGCTAGTGACTGGGAGGGGGCAAGAGTACTTCTGAGGGGCAAGTAATATTGACTGCTGGTTACACCAGTGTGTACACTTCAGAAAAATTCTGTGACCTTAGGGATTTCTGAAGTCTTCTGCAGGTATATCACACTAAAATTAAAAGTGTACCTTAACCTAAATTTAAAACAAAAAACAGAAACTGCTTAGTCATTTACTGGCTCAGGACATTGTAGCAATTTTATTAACCTTTCTATAGTAGCACAGACCTCGGATCTAATAAATATTACCCAGTATTTTGTCTCTTTGCTTTATTACTGCATACTTGGCTCCTGAGCACAGAACTCAGCTCATGGGAGGCTCTCATCAAATATTTGTTGAACGAATGGTTAAAACCCACAAAAACCCAATGTGGTTGCATTTTATGAAAATTTCAAAAACAAGTGATACTATTAATAAGATGGAAACTCTCATTTCAGAAACAGATTTTAAGTGATACGAATAGTCTAAATTTTAAAACTTTTGGAGATAACCACATTTTTTTGTAACTGGAACAAAGTATTGATTGGCGAGCTATTGAAGCTGGGGCCTCATGACAGACTCACTTTATAAATTTATTTATTTTATTTTATTTTTGGCTGCGTTGGGTCTTCATTGCTGAGCGCTTACTTTCTCTACTTGCGGCGAGTTGGGGCTACTCTTCGTTGCGGTGCGTGGGTTTCTCATTGCAGTGGCTTCTCTTTGTTTCGGAGCACGGGCTCTAGGCACACGGGCTCCGTAGTTGTGGCTCACGGGCTCTAGAGCGCATGAACGGGCTTAGTTGCTCTGCGGCACGTGGGATCTTCCTGGACCAGGGCCCTGCATTGGCAGGCAGATTCTTAACCACTGTGCCACCAGGGAAGCCTGACACTCACTTTAGATGGTAAATGATGCACCCAAACATCTGAGTAATGTGATGATCATGACTACGGTCCTGTCACTTTTTAATATTCTTATATTACATGCTATGCAATTGTTATATCTGTGAAACATCACACATTCTTTTAGGACTTGTGCTAAAATCATAACCCAAATTGAATAATGTTGGAATGAAGAATGTTTTAAATAAATGGCTTTTGTAAATACCATCCACTTGTCTTTTTTTTTTTTTTAATATGTATTTATTTATTTGGTTGCATCAGGTCTTATTGGCAGGCGGGCTCCTTAGTTGCGGCCCACCAGCTTCTTAGTTGTGGCAGGTGGGCTCCTTAGTTTCGGCTCGCATGTGGGATCTAGTTCCCGACCAGGGATCAAACCCAGGCCCCCAGCATTGGGAGTGCGGAGTCTTAACCACTGCACCACCAGGAAAGTCCCACCATCCACTTGTCTTTTGATATCACTTTATTGAAACATAATTTAAATATCACGAAATTCATCCTTTTAAAGTATGCAATTCAATGGTTATTAGTACATTCAGAGTTGGCCAACCATTACCACCAATATATAATTTTAGAACATATTCATTCTCTGAAAAGAACCCCATTAGCACTCAGGCCAAATTTCTCTCTTTTCTTGGCCACCATTACTCTACTTTGTATTTCTGTAAGTTTTGCTTATTTGGGACATTTCATATAAATGGAATCCTCTAACATGTGACCTTTTGTTTCTGGCTTCTTTTACTTAGCATAATGTTCATTCATGTTTATAGTATTTATCAGTACTTCATTCCTTTTTATTGCCAAATAATATTCCATTGCATGGATATTCAACTTTATGTTTATCCATTCATTGGTTGCCATTTGGATTGTTTCAACTTTTGCTATTATGATTGATGCTGTTATCAAGATTCATGTAACAAGTTTTTATATAGACACATTTTCATTTCTCTTGGGTATATATCTAGGAGTGGAATTGCCTGGCCATATGGAAGTGTGAGCCTTCCAACTTTGCTCTTCTTTCTCAAGATTGTTCTGGCTACTCTAACATATTTTACTGTTAACTTAAGATAGGACACTCATACATTTAGAGATGATGCTGAGAATGTAAACAGCAGCTAAAATCAAAATGACCAGTGATTGGAGATTGGTATGCTCTGAGAATTTATTCCCATACTTAGTATTTATCCCTGTGACCACTACATTTCAATACTTTGTATCACAGAGAAAACTGAAGTAGGATTTCCACAGAAAAAGCCATTCTCATTAATTAATGTATTAAATACAACTTTTCTGATTAAAATTTGTATTTAAAATCCATTGTATTGTTATCACTATTTCTCTCCTGAGTTTAAATCCTGCATTTTCTATTTTCTCTAAATTATCATCAAAATTATTTGAGCAAAAGAGTTCTGGGTAGCTATTAAAGCTGTGTCTAATCAAATCCTCCTATAATTTCTAGAGAAATTAACATCAAAAGCAACTATCAAGGAAAAAATACTGGTGCAAACTAATTTGGAGAAGGAAATGAAGACCTTATGCTCTCAGTTTTGAAAAGTAGCTGATAATGAACAGTAAGTTTCTAAAGAGCCTAATCAAACTTATAAGCTTTTGCACAGCAAAGGAAACCATAAATAAGATGAAAAGACAATATACGGAATGGAAGATATTTGCAAACGATGTGACCGACAAGGGATTAATCTCCAAAATGTACAAACAGCTCATACAGCTCAATAACAACAACAAAAAAACCCAAACACGCCAATCACAAAATGGGCAGAAGAGCTAAAGACATTTCTCCAAAATGGAATACAGATGGCCAACAGGCACATGAAAAGATGCTCAACCTTGCAAATTATTAAAGAAATGCAAATCAAAACTACAATGAGGTACCACTTCACACCAGTCAGAATGGCCATCATTAAAAAGTCTGCAAATAATAAATGATGGAGACGGTGTAGAAAAAAGGAACCCTCCTACACTGTAACAATATTTTTATATTCTTAGGGCATAGAAAGAAGGGTCTCAAAGACCAAGAGCAGTTTCCACTATAGCAGGCAAACTCAGCTTCTAGCCATAGTATATTTATATAGGTAACAGAAAAAGTAAAGTAGCTTTTTAATTCCCCTGCCTCCAAAATCCAGAGAACATTAGATATATACATTCTTGCTTTGTACAAAACAAAAAAATATTCATAATGTCAATGAATGGTACACTGACATTTAATTATCTTCCACTGTAATCACTAATTTCCCTTACTGGTATATAGACTTTGTAATTGTTATTTTGGAAACACAGCATTTTGTTTGTTGGATCAGAATTACTACTACATTTGCTGGTACCTGCAGATATTTGAACATACAAAGGCTAATCAAACTATTACTTCTGAAAACTAGGATTAAAGGTGAGAATTTAGATCAAATAGACAATGTGATAAAAAAAATAAAAAGAAACAAGTGGTATTATAATTGGAAGACAATTTTTTTTTTACAGAAAATTCTTTCTAGAAAATTCAAGAGAATCAAAGAAAACTCTACTGGATTTTTAAAGAGAGTAAAACAGGTGGCTCCTTATAACTGTTGAGGACTCAACAGCTTTAATATATACCAGCAATAACCAAATAGAAGTCTGGTTTACAGCTTAAATTAAGCATAGCTGTAAGGATTATCTTAAGGGAAATGCATGTAAATAAATCTTAATTAAGCTGTTCCTAGCTGGAAGGTTAGACATTAAAAGATTTTAATTCTAGCCACTAATCTACTCCCCATTCTAAGATATATTTAGCTTGTTTCTAAAATTCATATGAAAGATTAAATGAACATTAAGTCATGAAAAAGATTTTTTAAACAACTGAGAGGGAAATGTCCTTCTAAATTTAAAACTTTTCTACAAAACTATAGCAAAAAATGCAGTACCAGCCCAGCAATGGTCTAACCTAATGGGCCAATGAACAATATCAACAAAAATGGACACACACATGGAACTTCCCTGGTGGTGCGGTGGTTAAGACTCTGAGCTCCCAATGCAGGGGACCGGGGTTCGATCCCTGGTCAGGGAACTAGATTCCACATGCATGCTGCACTAAGGAGCCCGCCTGCCACAACTAAGACTGGGTGCAAGCAGATAAATAAATAAATATTTAAGGGGGAAAAAAAAGGACACGTGGAAAATGAAGGGGAATTTTTTTTTTTTTTTTTTTGTGGCTGCGTTAGGTTTTCGTTGCTGCTTGTGGGCTTTCTCTAGTTGCAGTGAGCAGGGGCTACTCTGTCGCGGTGTGTGGGCCTCTCGTTGTCGTGGCTTCTTTTGTTGTGGAGCACAGACTCGTGGCATGTGGGCTCAGTAGTTGCAGTACACAGGCTTAGTTGCTCCATGGCATGTGGGATCTTCCTGGACCAGGGCTCGAACCCATGTCCCCTGCATTGGCAGGCGGATTCTTAACCACTGCGCCACCAGGGAAGTCCTGAGATATTGACTTTTTACTTACTAGGTAAACAATGACAAAATAAATTTCACCAGTAGATTAATTTTTTTTATAGTAAAAACGTTTTTAACAACAAGAAAAATATTTATTCTTTACTAAGTTATAAATTAAGAATTTGGGAAGAATCCATCCTTTTTCAGCCTTTTTTTACATTAAGCAATTTCTTTGAAGGCTTTTTTATAATTTCTAATACTGCATTCAAACAACCCATGAAGAATTGAGCTATATATTCTATTTCAGTATGCAAAGAGAATCAAAAACTCTTGAGTAGCCTGTGCTCGAAAACAATCCTATGTTCATTTAATCAAACTTTCTTCAGATTTAGGAAGTTGTAGAATAAAAAGTTTTTACCAGAAGTTTTACTGACTGTCACTCTTCTGCTTAACATGCTTCAGCATTTGTCCATAATTTTTAATTGCAATTTTTAACACCCTAGCTCTTAGTTTGGGTATACCCAAAATTGCTAATTATCATCTCAGAGGGTAAAACTAAGATGTGTTTTAAATTCTGAAAATAATAGACTTTTAAAATTTAATTTTAATTTCATATGGAACTTTAATTTTCTGATTGGATACTTCAAATTAACACTGAATTTAATTTTAGTTTAAAATTTAAATTTAATAATTGTATAAACATTACAGAACTATGTTACTTAAAAAAAAGAGCAAATAAAATAATCGTTGTAATACAATCTTAGCTCTAAAGATGCAGCAGTGACTAGGGTCCTACATCAGCTCCAATAAAAATCTGGGCTCCACAGAAGGACTCGGCTAGAATCACAGCTAGGAGCAACGTTTATGTCAAGTGTCGGGTATATTACCAAAGAGAGATCACTTTTGAGCTTATCCATAACCCATGTGAGAGAAAATTAGGGTTAAATTTTCAAAACAAAATGATGGTGGCCACCCCACCCCATAAAACCAAAATCATCCATTTAAATCCGCCTATATATCATAGCTAATGAACTTCAACTTTTGGGGGTGGTGGTGGTGATGATTAGGCACATGCGGGGTGCTCTGGGGTGGTGGTGATATAATTTATTTCTTGATCTGGATGGTTTGACTTTGTAAAACTTCAATGTGCTACACACTTGTGACTTGTGTACTTTCTTTGTGTATATTACAGTTCAATAAAAAGTTTCCTTAAAAAATGAACTCTATGGGACTTCCCTGGTGGTGCAGAGGTTAAGAATCTGCCTGCCAATGCAGGGGACACGAGTTCAAGCCCTGATCCAGGAAGATCCCACATGCCGCGGAGCAACTAAGCCCATGCGCCACAACTACTAAGCCTGCGCTCTAGAGCCTGAGAGCCACAACTACTGAAGCCCGTGCGCCTAGAGCCCGTGCTCCACAACAAGAGAAGCCACCGCAATGAGAAGCCCACTCACCACAACTAGAGAAAGCCCACATGCAGCCAAAAAAAAAAAAAAGAACTCTATAAGCAAGCAAGCTAACATAAAAGTAGTTCTAATGGTACATTAGTGGACAGTAGGATTAAGTGAAGAAAAATGTTTTATAACAAAAGAAAAGCAAGGACAGTGAAAAATGTAAGTCAGTTTAACATCAACTGATAGCATCAACCTCTCAGCTTTTGCCTAATTTTGATCATTGAAGTATAAAATGGTTTTTTCACATTAGCAAGATTTTGCAGACAGCAAACAAGTAGCCCAGGACACCAACTACCCCTTTATTATGTTGACATGGTAATACACAAAGAGGTGCCTGATTTGGGCACAGAAATAAGCAGTACCATGGTATAGGGTGAAGACAACCAAGGCAGATACTAGGCAGAAACTTGGAACAAAGGAATAAAAAAAGGGAAATCTTTGAAGATTATATAAATGTATAAATCCAGGTTAGATGGTTTTAAAACTTTTAGATACTTCAGCTTGGTTTATACCTCACCCCAAAAACTCTGGTCACATCACACCTAAATAGGCAATAAAACATTCACTTGTACATACTCATTGCCACACCTGCTCTATTGACTAATAAACAATCTTACATAGGGGAACCCGTGAACTGGGGGCCTGGTGTGAATTACTCAGCACTTGAACCATCTGGGGAAGCTTGCTGTTTGAATTCTTCTCCCAACTCCAGTCATCATCTCAAAGGCTCAGTTGGGGCGGTGTGGGGGGTGGGTGGGTGGGGTAATATAGGGAGTTAATAGAGCCTACTGTATCCAAGAAACTACATCACCCTTTCCACCAAGATCTACTGAATAACAAGGTAACCACTCCCTGACCAGATCCAAAGTGATGGCAGAGAAGAGTCACAAATGTCTGTCAAAGGCTAACAATTAAGGAAGAGTGTTAATGACCACCTGGCAAAGAAACATTTCCAAGATTAAAAGTGTTAAGAACAAAGGCAAAACATTGTGAAACTGGCTTAGAAAGTTGTGCTACCCAGTTATAATTTGTTGTTAGGCTTTCTGTGTGTGACCTAACCCTAACACCTCCCTTCAAGAAAAGGAGGCAAGGGCAGCATGATAAAAGTAAGATAGAGGGACTTCCCTGGTGGCACAGCGGTTAAGAATCCGCCTGCCAATGCAGGCAACACAGATTCGATCCCTGGTCCAGGAAGTTCCCACATGCCGCGGAGCAACTAAGCCCGTGTGCCACAACTACTGAAGCCTGCGCGCCTAGAGCCCATGCTCCGCAACAAGAGAAGCCACCGCAATGAGAAGCCCACACACCACAACAAAGGGTAACCCCGGGCTTCCCTGGTGGCGCAGTGGTTGAGAATCCGCCTGCCAATGCAGGGGACACGGGTTCGTGCCCTGGTCCGGGGGGATCCCACATGCCACGGAGCAACTAGGCCCGTGAGCCACAACTACTGAGTCTGCGCGTCTGGAGCCTGTGCTCCGCAACGGGAGAGGCCGCGACAGTGAGAGGCCTGCGCACCGCGATGAAGAGTGGCCCCCACTCGCCGCAACTGGAGAAAGCCCTTGCACAGAAACCCAACAGAAGACCCAACACAGCCAAAAATAAATAAATAAATAAATAAATTTATATATATATAAAAAAAAAAGAGTAACCCCCACTCACCGCAACTAGAGAAAAGCCCACGCACAGCAACGAAGACCCAATGCAGCCAAAAATAAATAAATTAATCAATTTTTAAAAAGTAGGATAGAATTCAACCACTATTTCTATACATAAGTCTGCACACACAGATGAGAAAATGTAGATAAAATCACAAGATGCTTGATTTACGTTAATGTTTAATATCAAATACAGGACAAATGTAAACTATGCAAGATGAAAAATGTAAACTATGCAAGATGAAAAGTAAGTTTGGAGCAATACAATCTACCAGTTGAAGGTTTATTAGATTCCTTAGTTTAAAATGATTGACCTTCATTTCCTCTCTCTCCTTTTTCTTCATTCCTGCATTAAGTATCCATATAAGACGCTTTTTTCTTTTTTAAATGGAGAGCTCAGCTTTTTTTTTTTTTTTAATAAATTTATTTATTTTTGGCTGCGTTGTGTCTTCATTGCTGCACGCAGGCTTCTCATTGTGGCTTCTCTTGTTGCGGAGCATGGGCTCTAGGTGCACGGGCTTCAGTAGTTGTGGCACACGGGCTCAGTAGTTGTGGCTCACAAGCTCTAGAGTGCAGGCTCAGTAGTTGTGGCGCACGGGCTTAGTTGCTTCGTGGCATGTGGGATCTTCCCAGACCAGAGATCGAACCCGTGTCCCCTGCCTTGGCAGGCGAATTCTTAAACCACTGCACCACCAGGGAAGTCCCTCCATATAAGACTTGATTGTGCTAGTGTCATTCAAAATAATAAAGTCCTAAAAACAATGTAGACTATAGAGAAACCTAACCATTTCACTCTATTTTTTATTTAACCTCAAGAGCTCAAATTTGGGTTGGACAACTTTAGCAGACTATTAGTTCTAATACTTAAAATGGCCCATGTCTCCCTCTTTCCTGAGGGAAAGAGCTAATAATGTATACCAGAGCAATACTATTTCACGATATCAATTCCAATTGAAAATATTCAATAACAGTCTTATTTAAGCTCTATATTCATTTACTCAACAAAAATTTATTGAGTCCTGAATATGTGCTGGGCATTGCTCCAGACACAAGCAACATAACTTGGAAATTTTGCAAAAAATAAACTTTAACATTACGATTTTTCTAACATATATAATCATTTATGAGGCTATTTTTTTCACAGATACACAGAATTAATTCTTGGTTTTGTTATCAAGACTATTCTTTTGCCGGACTTCCCTGGGGGTCCAGTGGCTAACACTCCGCACTCCCAATGCAGCGGGCCTGGGTTCGATCCCTGGTCAAGGAACTAGATCCCAAATGCCGCAACTGAAGATCCTGCATAAATAAATAAATAAACAAACAAACAAACATATAAAAAGATGGGGCTTCCCTGGTGGCGCAGTGATTAAGAATCTGCCTGCCAATGCAGGGGACAGGGGTTCGAGCCCTGGTCTGGGAAGATCCCACATGCCGCAGAGCAACTAAGCTCGTGTGCCACAACTACTGAAGGCTGCGTGCCTCGAGCCCGTGCTCCGCAACAAGAGAAGCCACTGCAATGAGAAGCCCGTGCACCCAACGAAGAGTAGCCCCAGGTCAACGCAACTAAAGAAAGCCCGTGTGCAGCAACGAAGACCCAACGCAACCAAAAATAAATAAATTAATTTTAAAAAAAGATGATTCTTTTGCATTGTCATTAGTAGATATCAAAATTTGCATAAGTTCTTAGCAACTATGCTTTATTTCAGTCTTGTCTCTGAATTGTTTTTGTATTTGTGAAAAGAGCCAGATTCTGAAAGAAAAATTGCAAAAGGTAACGTAAGAAAATAATTTTGCTATAGCTGCTTCATGGAAAATGCTATATATCTTTTACATACCTAGCAACCCTTAAGAAGACTTAAGCCATTAATAGGACTTTAACAGAAAGTTGCTGCCAAAATCTTTAAGCTGCAGATTTCATATTTGTCTTCATAAAAAAAATAGAGGTATTGATATATATCAAAATTCTATCAGTGTAATTATTATTATGCTAGAGAAGGTTTGAACGGTGGGAAGAATCATCCAAAATTCTACCACTTAACCCAGCCACCTTGCTCTTTTGGGTCACTTACTCAAGAGGAAGCCAGCTGCCATAAGCATATTTTCACCCTTTGCTATTTAAAGGCAAATAAGTAAAATATTCAGAAATATCTAACAGATACAGATTAACAAACCTATGTAAACTATCAGTGCCAAATATTGGGAACCAATCCCTACTACTTATTTCAGCAAATATGCAAGGTCGTATGTGGGGGAAAACACAAAAGAACAGTAACCATACCGTTAAGAAATACATAAGGGGGGCGGGGGGGAAGCAGGAAAATTATTACCACAAAAGTTAGGATGGAGGGGTTCTCGGGGCTTCTGGGAACCTAGAAAAATTGTATTTTTCACCTGGGTAGTTGCTTGATGAGTGTTCAATTTATAATCATAGGTCAACCCTACCTTTATATTTTACTAACTTTGTTTTTGATATATTCCGTAACGAACAATGTTGATGCTTATGAGCATTATTTTGTGAATAAAGATTCACAAATTAAAGTTTTTCGCCTTTAGAGATGATAGGGCTAAGGAAGATAGATTAGATTAGATGCATTATATATTAAATATATCGGATAGGGCTAAGATAGCTGTATTTTACAATGTCAATGTAGTATCCTTAACATGTTGATATTTTTAGTGAAGAAGAGATATTGAACTTTGTAATAGCCAGTCTCCAAGATGCCCCCAATCATCACCACCACCTGGTATTTATGCCCCTGCATAGTCCCCTCCTACACTAAATAAGGCTCAGTAATGTAGCAACTTCCAAGGTTAATGTCATAAAAGACATTGTGGCTTCTTCCTTATTATATTTTGACTGACTCACTCTGGGGGAAAACAAGCTGCTATGACATGAGAAAACACTTAAGAAATCCTATGATAAGAAAGTGAGTCCTCTAGTGAACAGCTATCAAGGAACTAAAGCCTCCTGCAAATGACATGGGAAGTGGACCCTCCAGCACCCTCCTCCCCAGTCACGTTTGAGATGATAAAGACCTCTTCTGGAAGCACCCTCCTAAGTTACCCACAGATTACTGACTCACGAAAGTGATTAGATAGTAATTTGTAAAGCAGCAACAGAGAAATAATACTGAGCTTATCAAGTAATTACTTAGAATGCTCTTTATAAAACATAAACCAGATAGAGAACACATCCCTAATTAAAATACTTCAAAGGCTTCATGTTGTTCATGGACTAAAATTCACTATGGCCTACAAAATCATTCATGCTCTGGCTTCTGCCTACCTTTTTACCTTCTCCGATTTCCATTCTCTACCTCCTCAACTTCACTAGACTCCTCTTAGATTATTAAAGAATGTACTCTCTTCCTTGACCTTTGTACTTGCTGTTTTCTCTGCCTAGGAATGTTCTTCCTTGCATTCTTGGGGGTATTCTTTGCATGCTCAGCTCCTTTTTGTCACTCAGTAGTCCTCAGCTTAAAAGTTCTCTCCCCAATGAGGTCTTCCCTGATGACCCATTCATAAGAAGAAAACCCTGGAAGGTTCCCACTAAAGAGAGGAAAAAGATGAGACCATATTTAAAGCAATATAAACCTGGAGTTAGTATGTTAGACTAACTGTATTAAATGAAAAAAAGAAATTACTAGTTTAAATTTGGAAAGGAGAATATAAATTTGTCATTACAGATTATGATTGTACATCTGAAATACATAAGAGAAATAAACTGGAAAACAAGAAGCATGTAAACTCTATGGGAACAAAACTTTAGAACACTCCTGAAGGACAAAAGAAGGCATCAACAAATGGAAAGGTATAGCATTTAGGATAGGAAGACTAAACATCAAAAATGTAAATTCTCCAAATTCTCTCTGTGATATGATTCCAATAAAAATACCAAAATCGAGGGACCTCCCTGGTGGTCCAGTGGTAAAGAATCTGCCTTACAATGGAGGGGACGTGGGTTCGATCCCTGGTCAGGGAACTAAGATCCCACATGGCTCGGGGAAACTAAGCCCGCGTGCCCTGGAGCCTGCATGCCACAACTAGAGAGAGGTAACCTGCATGCCACAACTAAGCCTGCACGCTGCGGCGAAAGATCCCACGCACCACAACAAAAGAAAGATTCCGCATGCCTCAACCAAGATCCCGCGAGCCGCAACTAAGACCCGACGCAGCCAAAAATAAATAAAATAAATAATAAAATAAATCTTAAACAAAAAAACCCCCCAAAATTGACAAGGTATTTCTTGCAAATAGACAAGGCGATCATAAACTCATACGGGAAAAAAAAACAAGGCAAGAATATTTAGGAAATTTCTGAAGAATTCGCTCTATCAGATATTAAAACATATTTTTAAACCCAAATAATTAGAGTAATTTGATGTTGATACATAACATGATGTGACAGAACAGAAAATCTACTAATATAAACAAATACAAATCAGTAGGGAGAAGAAAGACAATTAAGTGGTATTGGATAGCTGGGTAGCCAGTTGAAAAAACTTAAGTTGTGACTAACATTCTACACACAAGATGAATAAAACAGTTAAGTGTAGAAAAAATGAAATCATTAAAATATTATAAAAAGAAAATTCGAGATTTATAAGGTAGAAGTGGTAAAGATTTTTCTAATTAAGATACACTGAAGCCATAAAAGCAAAGTTTTCCATTAAAAATTTAACTTAACATTTCATCTCATTGGGGACTTCCCTGGTGGCACAGTGGTTAAGAATCCGCCTGCCAATGCGGAGGACATGGGTTCAAGCCCTGGTCTGGGAAGATCCCACATGCCGTAAAGCCAATAAGCCCATGTGCCACAACTACTGAGCCTGTGAGCCACAACTACTGAGACAGAGGTGCCACAACTACTGAGCCTGAGCCACAACTACTGAGACAGAGGTGCCACAACTACTGAAGCCCGCACACCTAGAGCCCGTGCTCCGCAACAAGAGAAGCCACCATAGTGAGAAGCCTGCGCACCGCAACAAAGAGTAGCTCCTGCTCACCACAACTAGAGAAAGCCTGCGTGCAGCAACGAAGACCCAACGCAGCCAGAAATTTAAAAAAAAATTTTTTTTTATTTCATTTCATTAAAAAAAATCTGTATGTTAAAAAATATGACAAACAAGGACTTCCTTGGTGGTCCAGTCGTTAAGACTCCACCTTTCCACTGCAAGGGGCGTGGGTTCAATCCCAGGTCTGGGAGCTAAGATTCCGCATGCTGTGCAGCACGGCCAAAAAAACAAGACAAAGAGAAAATATATTTGCTACTTATCACAGTCAATTTTCTAAAGGATCTTCTATAAAAATCAATAGAAGCCTAATAACCCAATAGAAAAAACGGCCCTTTTGTATTATTTCCTACTTTAAAATGTTTTGGATCGACCATCTTAACTTTCTCAAGAGTGAATAAAATATAAAAATAAAAATAAAGATCACTCTGACTACTGTTTAGATATATCTTCACCAAAACTCTTACATGTGGGGACTGACTTGTGTGGGTGAATGTTTTGTGGAAATTGAGCAAATTGAAGGCAGGTATCTTATTTGGGATTCGATTCTATTTAATGTAACAGAAGACTGCCTAGTAACAGGTTTTAGAAGTGAAAAAAAATTCTCTCATGTTACAGAAATCCAGGTTTAAGAAGCCTAAGGTTGGTACAGCGCTTCTATTGGTATCATCAGGGACTCGGGCTCCTGTCTTTCTTCTCCCCATCCTAGTACATATCTTCTATTATCAAGTCAATTCATGGTTCCAGTCGGCTGTTGGAGCTTCAGCCATTAAACCCACGTTCTATAAATGTTGAGGGAAAGGAGACAGACACAAAAGAGTACATTCTATATGACTCTAGTTGCATAGAAATCATGAAAAAGACCTGTATGGTAATGAAGTGGTTATATAGTGGTTATCTTTGCATGGAGTTACCAACTGGGAGGGGCCAAAGGGAGGCTTCTGGAGTGCTAGAAAGATTTATATCACTATCTGGGTAGTGTTATACATATGGAGAATTCCTTGATATGTTCATTTATATTTTGACAAGACTATGCACTCCAAACAGATTGAAGAAACTGAAAGTACTCTAACATATTTAGTGTTCAGTGCCCAGCTCTTGCTCTCATCACTGCTGTCACCCTCCAAAGGCTGAAAAGTAACCAAGACAGGGAATTCCCTGGCAGTCCAATGGTTAGGATTCTCCCAAATTGATTTGATACAATTCTAATCAAAACCCTACCAGAGAGACTTCCCTGGCGGTCCAGTGGTTAAGACTCCGCTCTTCCACTGCAGGGGGTATGGGTTCAATCCCTGGTTGGGGAACTAAGATCCCGCATGCCGTGCGGCGCAGCCAAAAATAAATAAATAAATAACCAAGACATACAGTCTGCTGGAACACATAAGGATTTGGTAATTGTCTCGCTTTAGGAATAGCGTGGTTCCAACCCTATCTCCATTTTGCATTTAATGTTTTTTATTCTTCTGAAATGGGCATAAAAACAATGACTTTTCCCTTTTCCAAAATCATGAGTCCCTCTATAGGGATTTATGAGGCATTGTATGTCAGGTTCTTAATATGGTTCCTGATATTTAATGAGAGGTAGTTGTTATTATTTTATTATCATTATTATAGTCATCATCATTATGGACAAATGACAGGACAGCATCTCAAATGATCCTTTGGTCAAGAATTCCAAATAAACTGGTCAATATCCTTGTGGATGTGAACATCCTCCTGATATGATACTGCTTCTCAGTTGAGAACTTCCTAAAGAAGCTAAATCCAGTTCTTACTTCTTATAGCTCCGCAAATTTAGAAAACTCAAAGTAGTCATAGAGACAATTTCGGAAATATGTTGTAAGAAGTTTGGTTTTGTTTTCAATATTGTATAATCTTCATTAAGGTGGCCCTATGAGACAATGAATTAGAAAGAATTTCAAAATAACTGTTAAAAGTTAGATATACATGCAACTAGAGATTATCGTACTAAGTGAAGTAAGTCAGAAAGAGAAAGACAAATACCATATGATATCACTTATATGTGAAATCTAAAATATGACACAAATGAACCTATCTATGCAACAGAAACAAAATCAGGGACATAGAGAACAGACTGGTGGTCGCCAAGGGGGAGGGGGCTGGGGGAGGGATGGAGCGGGAGGTTGGGGTGAGCAGATGTAAGCTTTTATATCTAGAATGGATAAACAACAAGGTCCTACTGTCTAGCACAGAGAACTATATTCAATATCCTACGATAAACCATAATGAAAAAGAATATGAAAAAGAATGTGCAAAAAAAAAAATAAGATATAGGAAACAATATATATAATTTAGTACCATTTATTTATGCTGTCTAATTATAAATGCACTGAATGCTCTCTAAAAGTAACAAAAAACTCTAAGACTAATGACCCTATATCACAAGATACCAACTGAGAATGGCCATACCCTTTTGTTCGTTAACATAAAAAGCCCAGGCTAAGACAAAATAGCTCCCTTTTTTCCCTGGGAATAATGGGGGTGGGTATTTTTCTAGTCCACATCTTCATGGAAAAAAATTGATTTAGTTTATATGTGGAATATATCCATTTTGAAAAATGTATAAACACAAAATACTTACCCACTTAGCAACTGGACACCCATTAGAGCTTTTTCCTTCTTTCCCCGTGTACACTACTATTTCTATCCTTATTGCGTTTCCTTTTTGACCATACCTGAGTATGAAACACAGTGAAGGGAAAGTAATTGCAATACACTTTTAACATCTTCATGTGCATAAGATATAGATTTACAGAAGTACAAAATTCAAACACTCCTCATAATTATAACTTTGTTAAAAATTTACTTTCGTGTGGCAGATATTTTTATTTGTTATCCAGTTCTGTTTACTTGTCCTTAAGGATCACTCGTTTAAAAAATGGCCTGGCTCCAAGACAAACAAAAGGAATGTGAATGCAGTGTTGACAGAGGTAATTTTAACTATTTCTACCATTATACAATAATATAAAAAATAAGTATGTCTGCATTTAACAAAGATAGCCTTGCTCTGTGAAGGTCTTATTGAAGGTCTTATTGAGTGCCCAATGGCTCGTATGAGTGACTCAGCAGGGACACCAGGACTCTATGCTTTTCCTGGGCCCTAAGAAACATCAAACTCATGCTCCTGAAAGTTTTCCATTCACCTCAAGTTTGTTCCCAGAGATGATTTCTCTGCATTGAGTCAGATCCCCAATAATGAATGATTTTAACAGGGAAGCATATTTCCTCACCTATTCTCCATGATTTCCCTGACAGCAGCAACACTTGGTCCTGCCCCAAGGTGTGTATAATATGGGCCTTTGTCTTTTTGTATAACTCGATCTGTGGAAGGAATAAGATTATTAGACCCAAAACTTTACAGAATTGCATAGGGGCAAGGAAGAGCTATTTTTTTTTTTTTTTTCAATTCAGAACAATGAATCTTGACAAGATTTTGGTAAGCTTTAGTAATTAAAGTCTAGGACAATAGGCCCTGGAATTTAACTTATCCCTTTCTTTCTGCTCCTAATTAATCCACTCTTTCTCTAAGAATCAGAGGAGGAAAAACATATTTTAAGTTGTGGTTCATATTTATTCTCAGATCTCCTGCTTTAAAAAAATTCTATAAAAATTGAGGTACAAAATTAAGCTACCCAAGAGCAATACATCTTAAAAGCTTGGCCTCAAAATCCTATTAAAATTGAGCCCGACAATTGCACTGCTAAGATTTTATTCTATTACACATGCGCACAATTATGTATTTATAATACACATGTATACAAGAATATTCCTTGTTACAATTGTACGTAATATTAAAAAAGAGAAACACTCTTAACATCTTTCAATGAGGTAAGAGTTAAATAGTATGTTTTAAAAGGCTTAAATTTTGTAAAACTGGAAACAAAATTAAAATCACTAATAATGTTAATTTATATAGAAAAAATATAACAGCCGTTTTTCTCTAGAAAAAGACATTTGCACCATATTTCTGTACCATTTGAATTTTTGTGTAAATTACAGAGTTCTTAGAAAATGGTATTTTAAAACTTGGCCTCTGAGATTCACGTCTAACTAGAATCACTGGGAAATGCATGTCTACCTACACCAAAAGATCACTACTTACCATTTTAATTGGACATCAAATATACCATAGGATTATTTCTGTGGCTACTTAAGCAAGATACGGTGAATAATTTTTAACTTATTGGTAATCTAGAGCAGTGGTTTTTAATCAGGGGTATTTTTGCCAAAGGGGACATTTGGCAATATTTCGGGTTGTGACAACTGCAAACGCACACCCGTGTGTGTGTGTGTGTGTGTGTGTATCACTAGTGAGTAGAGGCCAGGGATGCCACTAAACAGTCTACAATAGATAAGGTGGTCCCCCTACAACCAAGAATTATCCCACCTAAAATGCCAATAGTGCTAAATTTGAGGAACCTTGATCTAAAGGTTAATTACTCTAATTTTGCTAGAACATAATAACACTTTCACAGAAATCCTTTACCCTCAGATATGATGGGGATCCTTTACTCTCACTTGGGATGATTTCCTTTTTTTTTTTTTTTTTTTTTTTTTAATTTTCTTTAATTGCATATTTCTATACACTTTTAGAGAGAAGTGGACTTTTTTTTTTTTTTTTAGCTGTGTTGGGTCTTCGTTTCTGTGCGAGGGCTTTCTCTAGTTGTGGCAAGTGGGGGCCACTCTTCATTGCAGTGCGCGGGCCTTTCACTGTTGCGGCCTCTCTTGTTGCGGAGCACGGGCTCCAGACGCGCAGGCTCAGCAGCTGTGGCTCACGGGCCCAGTTGCTCCGCGGCATGTGGGATCTTCCCAGACCAGGGCTCGAACCCGTGTCCCCTGCATTGGCAGGCAGATTCTCAACCACTGCGCCACCAGGGAAGCCCACTTGGGATGATTTCTGAAGTTACTTTTTTGTTTCTCTTTTTAAGTTCCGATTTCTACACAATGAGCACAAAAACCTCAAATGTAACGGTTAAAGGAAAACATGTAACTGACAAGTGTATTCAACAGTTCCAGGTCCACTGCAGATACTGAATGAACTTTTTTTTTTTAAATTAATTAATTAATTAATTTCTTTTGGCTGTGTTGGGTCTTCGTTTCTGTGCGAGGGCTTTCTCTAATTGCGGCGAGCGGGGGCCACTCTTCATCGTGGTGCGCAGGCCTCTCACTATCGCGGCCTCTCTTGTTGCGGAGCACAGGCTCCAGACGCGCAGGCTCAGTAGTTGTGGCTCACGGGCCTAGTTGCTCCGCGGCATGTGGGATCTTCCCAGACCAGGGCTCGAACCCATGTCCCCTGCATTGGCAAGCGGATTCTCAACCACTGCGCCACCAGGGAAGCCCCTGAATGAACTTTGAATGCCTGGCTGTCTTGACTCTGACGCTGTGATAAGGTAGTATGTATAAGGAAAGGGTCTTGAAACTAGACAATCATCCTATTGAAATTTATGTATGCAGTCAAATTAGACGAGCTCAGGTATATAAATCTTACTGGCATTTTAAATTAAAGACCTTTTTTCCATTTTTAATGATATTCAGAGAAATAGTCTCTTTTTCACTTCAGATTTTTGAAGCAACAGAGGATGGAAGTTACAAATACAGCCGATGGAGCTGGGACTGCCTGTCTTTGAATTCCAGTTGAATCATTTACTAGCTGTGAACTTCTCTGACTCAGTCTCCTCACTTGTAAAATGGGGATAATAAGCATTCCCTTTGGTGGGTTGTTGTGAATATAAGAAGTCAAGGGTGTAGGACAGTTATCAGACTTGCAGTAAAAGATCTGGAATAGGAGCCATTATCATTATTACAATCTTCTGTCCTTGGTCCAAGAATCTCTCATTCTGCCAAATCGACCCCACTCAGACAGCATTGCCACCCCTTCCAGATTGTCAGACCCTCCTCCCTGGAGGCTCTTCATTCTCAGAGGAGCCTATCTTTGGTGCCTGGTATGTGGTAGGCTGTCAAAACTGAGTGTTGAATGATGAGCAGAGAAATGGAAGGATTCATTTCAGAATATCAAATGCACTTTGAAAAATCAAGAACTAAAAGTCATTGCTACACTTCACTATTTTTTCTATTGTGGTTACAAAAATATCAGAATGATATACTTACTTTATCCTTTCAATCAATCCTTTAACCACCCACCCATTCTGGAATATACTAATGAACCATCTGCTTCTTGATTGGGTTAGCAATTACACAGATACTTTTTTTTATAGTTATTTGTTAAGTTGTACACATATTTTATGTTCTCTGTATGCATGTTATACTGCACAATTTAAAAATATATATTTTTAAACAAAAGGCTTAAAGGTTGAAATTCTTTTGAATATAGGAAGAATAAACTGTGATAACGTATTACGGGACTTCATTCTTATGATATGCACAGTAAACAACTTGAGAGACATCTAGCTTGAGAGAAATCAAATTTTCCACTTAAGAAAGTTTCCAAATTACCAGTTGGATTTCCCATTTATCTGAGCAGCATCAATAAAGGTCCCACAGAAAAATGGGTATAGAATTATTTAGCTCATCCTAGCTAGAATATGAATGGGGCAAAAATGTCATATATAAAAGGTAAAACAAACTTGATTCAGTCACAACTTGAGGCCATTAATGCAAGAAAATGAAGAAACTCACTTACCAAGACAGTTGCAGGTAGGCAATTCAGAATCTTTTGTTGTGGACACCAGGGTTTTCGTAGGATTAGTAAAGAAGTTCATCGCATAATCATTAAAACTTTTCTGTGCACTGTCTATTGGGGAAAATTCTGATGCTCCAACACTAGATGAACAGACGTCCTCTTCACTTTTGGTAGAAACCACTGTAATTCCACCTGAACATACTACATTTAGGTTCCTGAGAATTTGTGCTGGGTCCGGTAAAGGGGTCTCATGAGAGATACCAGGCAATGTTGGCAGCCTCTGATGTGTGACTTGGTCTTTAACATCCTGTTGGAACTGTGTTTGGTCATTGCCAGCCATCACATTAGCACACTGGTTAGTTGGAGAGGATGGCTGGAGTAAAGGATGAGCTTTCTGATTGACATTCACTGTTGGCTGTACCTGAGCATATCCATTTTCTGTAAACGCCTGTCCGTTGGATTCTGTTTTTAACTGGATTATGGGGAGAGAATCCAAGGGTTCAACCTTCATCTTTTCCTGTGCTAATTCAGGATAATATCGCTCAAATTTTATTTGAGTGAGTGGAGGAAATAATTTTTTGTGTTCTAATGCTGAGCTCCTTTGAGTCAGTGGTTTCCATACTTTGGTTAGGGGAGGGATTTTTCCCAATAGAATAGGAAAGTCATGTGGACCAAATTGACCAAATCTTTGAAATTTAGATGCTATCCAAATGTCATGTAACTTACTATATTCATATGCCAACTGTTCCTGTTTTTTCTGGTCATTTTCTTGACAACTTATGATCACAGGTTTCTTTTTCCGTCGATCTCTTGATGGGGTAGATTTTGTCTTTTTCTGGATTGTGTTCTTTTGCTTTGTTACTGAAGGTCCTTGATTATTTTGTGCACTGGAAGGTGGTTTATGCTCTATTGTGCCCTTCTCCTGGCTATAGTTTTGCTGTACATTATATGCAACAAGGCTTGTTGGTGTACTTTCAACTTTTTTGTCCTCTGGTTTTATACAATTGAATTTAATTATTGATGCAAGTTGTGTTAACTGTGCAGCAACATCTTCTTCTATCTTACTATGAACTGTGTCTTGACATGAGGGATCATCCTTTGAGTCCAACTTGATGCTGCTGTCCAGTGACTGATTACAATATTCTGATTTATTAGTTGTTGTTGTCAACTGATGCAAATTTTTGGAACTGTCAAGAGCAATTCTACCTTGAGCAACATTTTTATTGGTATCGGTTTTAGATGAATTTGAATTTGGTATAAAAACAGATACTGAATTTGTGACTGTTGAATACTCCTGTGCCTTTGTGGATGCTTGGTCACTAGGTGAGCTGTTGTGTGACTTAGAAATATTTTGTCCATTGAACACCAACGTGTTGCATGAACTTTGCTTTTCCAGAGATGGACAGTGATGAAGGCTTTGCGGCCCCCCTTGTAAATTTGGGTCTTGAAGGTCTTTTCTTACAGAATACAGGATAGCTTTACAGCTATTAAGCAAACTAGCTGTTCTCTGTTCTGTTTCTTCATCCTTCTCTGACTTCGATGGTGAGGAATTTTCTGATGGGGCTTCTGAAAGTTGTGTAAGAGCTTCTATGGCCACTACTTGTTCTAGCGTTAATCTCCTATCTTTCATTAGGGATAGAAGACTTGGTTGAAGCGTTGATCCTTCTTTTAGTTCTCTATTTGTTATAATTTCTAGGGATTTTGGTTGATCACTTTCATTGTGTATACTAGTATGACTATTTAAGTTGCAGTTTGCAGGATCTGGAAAAGACTTACAGTTAAAGCCAGGCTTCTGAATGACCAAAACATTACTTCTCCCCTTGAGATGATCACAGCTCGCGCTAGTAGCAATGGCGCTCATGGCATTGTTATGGTTTGCAGTGTCTTTCAGGAATTTATAAGGATTGTTTTCAAATGCCTTGCCAAGTTCTTCAATGTTGATTTTTTTAAAAGACAAATTTGTTTCAGTTGGCAAATAGTGTACATTTTTAATGCCGTTTCTTACAGTTTGTGCAAACAATTTTTGAGGTTCAAGGAGGTCAGTAAGTAGGATTTTTTTCCTGTCATCTTCAGAGCTTTTCAAATTTTCAGCTTCTGTTTTAATTGTATTAAATTCTCCTTTAACATGATCATTTAAGTGTGATTTCTTGTTTTGTGTCCACTTTTCCACTTCAATACCTGTCATACTTTCTTCATTTTTAGTTACATTTTCTAAGGGACATGAATTTAATTCCAATCTTTGTTCTTCCTCATGACCACAACTACTGTATTCCATGGATTCTGACTTGGGGCCATTTACTGGTTTGTTGTCAAAATCTGCCTATAAAATAAACAGAGAAATTACTCTTATAATCTGCTCAAATATCTGAGTAAGAGCTGTAAGAACTTTACAATTTAAAAGCAACTAAATGTGAAGTCCCTGAAAACATTTTATTTTCACTTTTTACATTTTTAGAAGTTATAAAATACCAAAAACGGGGAAAGAAAAAAAAGAGAGGTGGAAACCATCATATTCCCATGACTGTTAATATTTTGGTATATTCATTTTTTTCCAAAATAAAATTTTAAAATATTTTTACATTGATGCCATTCAATGAACAATACTTATTATTTCAATGCAAACTGTACTGAAGTAGAACACACACACAAAAAAACATATAAATCATAAATATATAGCTTGTTGAATTTTCACAGAATGAACACCTATATACCCAGATCCCAACCAAGAAACTTACATCTAATAAATAATAAGGTCCTACTGTATATCACAGAGAACTATATTCAATATTCTATGATAATCTATAAAGGAAAAGAATATAAAAAAGAATGTGTATATATATATGTATAACTGAATCACTTTGCTGTACAGCAGTAATTAATACAACATTGTAAATCAACTATACTTCAATAAAAAAAACAAAAAAAAATTTTTAATTAAAAAAAACACATCTAGTCATCACTCCACTGTCAAAGGGTAGCTACTGCTATCACATCTATCATAGATTTCTTTGGCTTATTTCCCAACTTTATACAGCTGACTTCCTTTTACTCAAAATTATATTTCTGAGAGTCATCCACGTTGTAAAGTTTAACTGTAATCCATTCATTCTTACTGCTATACAGTAACTCATTGACTGAATACACTACAATGTATATCTCTATTCTACTGTAAATGGACATTTATTTTTAGTTTTTGGCTATAACAAAGAACACTGCTATAACATATTACTGTTATATTTTGGTGAACTTGAACTTGAACTTGTACAACATTGTGTGGAGTGGAAGTGCTCAGTCATTCAGTGTGTGTATATATGCATGTACTTTAGGAGATAGGCCAAATCATTTTCTACAGTGGTTGTCAATACACACTCCCACTAGAAATTATGAGTTTCAATTTTTATTAACAATTAGCTCACATTCTTATTAACAATTAGTATTTTCTGTCTTTACACATCAGCCATTCTGGTGAGTGGGTAGTGACACCCCTATTTAAACATTTTTTGGGGGGTTTCCCTGGTGGCGCAGTGGTTGAGAATCTGCCTGCCAATGCAGGGTTCACGGGTTCGAGCCCTGGTCTGGGAGGATCCCACATGCCGCGGAGCAACTAGGTCCGTGAGCCATAGCTACTGAGCCTGTGCGTCTGGAGCCTGTGCTCCGCAACAAGAGAGGCCGCGACAGTGAGAGGCCCGCGCACCGCCATGAAGACTGGCCCTTGCTCGCCACAACTAGAGAAAGCCCTCACACAGAAACGAAGACCCAACACAGCCAAAAATAAATAAATAAATTTATAAAAATAAAAAAAATAAAAAATAAATAATTTCTTGAGCTGAAGTTCCCATAAAATAAAATTCATCATTTTACCATTTGAAATTGTGTAATTCTGATTTTATTCACAGTGTTGTGCAACAATCACCTCTAATTCCAGAACATTTTCATCACCCCTAATAGAAACACTGTACCCATTAAGGAATCATTATTCCCCCCTCTAATCCCTATTTTTTTAAACCTTGAAACAGCTCATCCAAAATTATACCACAGGAGGAGACAATAGGGGACATTTTGGTCAGGAGCAAATAGAAAATAACCTCTATAATATTTAACGTCACTCTGGATGCTCTAGTCAATGCCTTGAAGACAGTAAAATCTAAATATAAAAAATTAGGAGACTTCCTACTGAATGATGATTATGTAACTGACTCCAAAGAAAAACCAGGAGTATCGACTAAAAAAGAGAATCAGATTTCAGAAGGGCCATATTTAATTTCTTTTTTTTTTTAACTGCGGCTTTTTAAAAAGATTTATTATTTATTTACTCATTTTTATTTTTGGCTGCATCGGGTCTCAGTTGTGGCATGCGGGATCTTCGCCGAGGCAAGCAGGATCTTTCGATGCGGCGCTGGGGCTCTTCGTTGTGGTGCGCGGGCTTCTCTCTAGCTGTGGCGTGGGGGTTTTCTCTTCTCTAGTTGTGGTGCACAGGCTCCAGAGTGAGTGCACGAGCTCAGTAGTTGCAGCATGCAGGCTTAGTTGCCCTGCAGCATGTGTGATCTTAGTTCCCTCACCAAGGATCGAACCCATGTCCCTGCATTGTAAGGCGCATTACCACTAGACCACTAGGGAAGTCCCCTAATTTCTTAATCAGGGTATAGGTTACATAGGCTATGTTCAGTTTGTCAAAAGTCATCAAAGTATACAATTATCATATACACATTTTTCTATATTACATTTAAATAACAACTTTGTAAAACTAAATGAAATAATAGCTGATTTTTTAAAAAAGAGCAATATTATAATATTTTTAATATTAAAAGGAACAATAAGTTTAACATGCAGGGTAGCTAAACAAATTAACAGACTAAATTTTAAAATATTTTAATAATTTATTATTAAAACGCTGGCATTTATAAGCAGTAGAGAAAGTATTAATTTCTTTCTTTTTTTTAAATCTTTTTTTAAAAATTTATTTATTATTCATTTATTTATTTTTGGCTGCGTTGGGTCTTTGTTGCTGCGTGCGGGCTTTCTCTAGTTGCTGCAAGTGGGGGCTACTCTTTGTTGTGGTGCGCGGGCTTCTCATTGCAGTGGCTTCTCTTGTTGCGGAGCATGGGCTCCAGGTGCACGGACTTCAGTAGTTGTGGCACGCAGGCTCAGTAGTTGTGGCTCACGGGCTCCAGAGTGCAGGCTCAGTAGTTGTAGCGCACGGGCTTAGCTGCTCCACGGCATGTGGGATCTTCCCGGACCAGGGCTCGAACCCGTGTCCCCTGCAGTGGCAGGCGGATTCTTAACCACTGCGCCACCAGGGAAGTCCCTTAATTTCTTAATAATGATGAGGGAAGTTTGATTCCTATCTCATAATATGCAAAAAAAATTCCAGATACATTAATAATGTAAATATAAAAAGATGTAAGAATAAGAAAATTTAGAAAGTAGGAAAAATCTTCCAAAGCAAGAGCAAAAAGTGATAAGCCATAGAAGAAAAGATAGAATTCTTTGACTACATATGACATTAACAATCTTAAAGGCAAAGACACCATAATATGCTTTTCAAATTGCTGATCACAACCTATGAGTCCCCATACCAATATCATGCTTTGTGACAAGTGTTTTTTAATGGAATATTAAAGAAAAATGTGTATACTACATTTAGTAAAGATAAGTATTATCATATAAATTTTTATGTATGTGTTTGTGCATTGAATCGTGATGTAAAATGTATTTATTTCCTGATATGCGTACCTACTTATAAAGGTAGAAGAAATATTGCCAAAAATAAATTGAAAAGTCAAGTGACAGACTGGGAAAATATTCGTAATACATATAAAGAGTTACCATTCTTAATGAAAAAGAGCTCCAATAAATTAAGAAGGAAAATGACTCAGTAGATTAGTGAGGAAAGAATAGGCATATGCAATTCACTTAGGTGGAAATCAAAAGGATCAAAAGCTGCTCAACTTTACTAGAAGACAAGCAAATGAAAATAAATGTCATGTTTTTATCCATCCAAATTGCAAAACTAAAAAAGTAGAAATGTGTGTAAGCAAATCATAATACAACATAACATTTATAGTAGAGAAAGTATGAAATAAACTCATATAATCATAATGTGAAAAATGTGCAGCCATTACTCTATGTATCAATATTCTTAGTATATCATTAACCAAAATAAGACGCACATGTGACATTATCATCCTTTTTCATTTAAAACACATGAACACTGGGAATTCCCTGGCAGTGCAGTGGTTAGGACTCAGCACTTTCCTGTGGCCAGGGTTTGATCCCTGCTCTGGGAACTAACAACCCACAAGCCTTGCAGCACAGCCAAACACACACACACACACAAATTGGTCTAGCACAGAAAAAAAGGGGGTAGTATAAACCTAAAATGTTAATAACAGTTACCACTGTGAAATAGAATTAAAGTAAAGGGGAATTTTATTTTTTTTTACTTGAAGCTTTTAATTTTATAGGTATGCATATCTAAACACACTGGACTATACATTCCCCTACAGAGACGATCTTGAGGTCCTTTTAAAATTTATGTACTAAAAGCATAAGACAGTCTCATTAATTAATGAGCTTAATTTAAAAGCAAATGACCAACACAGAAAACAAACTTATGGTTACCAAACGGGAAAGGGGGGGAGGGAAAAATTAGGAGTTCAGGATTAACGGATACACATTACTATATATAAAATAGATAAACAACAAGGACCTACTGTATAGCACAGGGAACTATATTCAATATCTTGTAATAACCTATAATGGAAAAGAATCTGAAAAGGAATATGTATATAAATATGTATAACTGAATCACTTTGCTGGACACCTGTAACTAACACAAATTGTGAACCAGCTAAACTTCAATTTTTTAAAATGTGCTTCCAACCTAAATGTCCATTGCCAGATGAATGAATAAAGAAGATGTGGCACGTATATACAATTGAATACCACTCAGCCATAAAAAGGAACGAAAGTGAGTTATTTATAATGAGGTGGATGGACCTAGAGTCTGTCATACAGAGTGAAGTAAGTCAGAAAAAGAAAGAAAAATACTGTATGCCAAAGCACATATATGGAATCTAAAAAAAACGGTACTGATGAACCTAGTGGCAGGGCAGGAATAAAGACACAGACGTAGAGAATGGACTTGAGGACACGAGCAGAAGGGGAAGCTGGGACGAAGTAAGAGAATATAGCATTGACACATATACACTACCAAATGTAAAGTGGATGGCTATTGGGAAGCTGCTGCATAGCACAGGGAGATCGGCTGGATGCTTTGTGATCACCTAGAGGGGTGGGATAGGGATGGTGGGAGGGAGGCTCAAGAGGGAGGGGATATGGGGATATATGTATACATATAGCTGATTCACTTTGTTGTACAGCAGAAACTAACTCAACATTGTAAAGCAATTATACTCCAATAAAGATATAAAATATATATATATAAAATAAAATAAGATAAAAATAAAAATGTGCTTCCAAGAATTCTGATAGTGCTAAAGATCTTTACTTTATGGTACCCTCTAGTTTCCAGACCACCCTACCTATTCACAGTTCATTTTGCATCTTCTGATTTTCTTGTTTTCCTACTCAATCTAGATCCCTTGGACTGCTGTTTCAATAGTTTTATTCTTTGATCTCCTGCATTTTTCAAAGACAAAGCAGGTAATAGAACATACTTGGTATACATATTAGAAAAAAAATTGACTTTTATTATTAAGTTATATCTCATGTAGTTTTTAAAAAACACTGGGTATCACAAGTTTATAAATACATGAAAACATGTCCTACACTCTGCTAACTATAAAACTAAACTTTAAGAAAATATGGAATTCCCTGACAGTCCAGTGGATAGGACTTGGCGCTTTCACTGCCAGGGCCCCAGGTTTAGGTAACTAAGATGCCTCAAGCTGTGCAGCACGGTCAAAAAACAAAAAAAAATTAGATACATCCAAATAATGTACTCACCACAAAGTGGGTATAGAGGGAACACACCTCAAAATAATAAAGGCCATTATGATAAGCCATAAGCCCACAGCTAACATCATACTCAGTGGTGAAAAGCTGAAAGCATTTCCTGTAAGATCAGGAACAAGACAAGGATGCCCCTCTTGCTACTTTTATTCAACATAGTATTGGAAGTCCTAGTCATAGCAATAAGACAAGAAGAAGAAATAAAAGCAATCCAAATTGGAAAAGAAGTAGTAAAACTGTCACTGTTTGCAGATGACATGATACCATACATAGAAAATTCTAAAAAATTACCAGAAACTATAAGAGCTCATCAATGAACTTGGTAAAGTTGCAGGACAGAAAATTAATATACAGAAATCTCTTGCATATCTATACACTAACAACAAACCATCAGAAAGAGAAATTAAGGAAACAATGCCATCAAAAAGAATAAAATACCTAGGAATGACTCTAACTAAGGAGGTAAAAGACCTGTACTCAGAAAACTATAAGACATTAATGAAAGAAATTGAAGCTGACACAAACAGATGGAAAGATATACCACATTCACGGATTGGAAGAATTAGTATTTTTTAAATGACCATACTATCCAAGGCAATCTACAGATTCAGTGCAATCCCTATCAAAATACCAAATCAAAATTACCAAATAATTTTTTGTATGAAAACATAAAGGACCCTGAATAGCCCAAACAATCTTGAGAACAAAGAACAGAACTAGACGTATCATACTGCCTAACTTTAGACTATACTATATAGCTACAGTAATCAAAAGAGTATAGTACTGGCACAAAAATAGATCCATAGATCAATGGAACAGAATAGAGAGTCCAGAAATAAACCCATGTACTTATGGTCAATCTACAACAAAGAAGGCAGGAATATACAATGGGGAAAAGATAGTCTCTTCAATAGGTGGTGCTTGGGAAAGCTGGACAGCTACATGTAAAAGAATGAAATTAGAAATTTTCTGACACCACATATAAAAATGAACACAAAGTGGATTAAAGAACAAAATGTAAGACCTGAAACCATAAAACTCCTAGAAGAAAACATAGGCAGACACCCTTTGAAATAAGTCACAGCATTATTTTTTGGATCTGTCTCCTAAAACAAAAGAAACAAAAGTAAAAATAAACAAATGGAATCTAATTAAATTTAAAAGCTTTGCACAGCAAACGAAACCATCAACAGAATGAAAAGACAACCTACTAAATGGGAGAAAATATTTGCAAATGATATGACCAATAAAGGGTTAGTATTCAAAATACATAAACAGCTCATACAACTCTATAAAAGAAAAGCAGGCAATTAAAAAATGCTGAGAAGATTTGAACGGACATTTTTCTGAAGATGTATGATGACTAAAAGGCACATGAAAAGATGTTCAACATCACTAATCTTCAGAGAAGTGCAAATCAAAACCACAACAAGCTATCACCTCACATCAGAATGGCTATCATCAAGATGACCACATGTAACAAATGTTGGTGAGGATGTGGAGAAAAGGGAACCCTCGTACACTGTTGATAGGAATATAAGTTGGTGCAGCCACTGTGGAAAACAGTATGGAGGTTCCTTAACAAACTAAAAATAGAACTACCATATGATTCAGTGATTCCACTCCTAGGTATATCTAAAGAAAATGAAAACACTAATTCAAAAAGATACATGTACCCAAATGTTCACAGCAGGATTATTTAAATAGCCAAGATATGGAGGCAAACTAAGTGTTCATCAACAGATGAATGGATAAAGAAGATGTGGTATATTATATACGGTGGAATACTACTCAACCATAAAAAGGAATGAAATTTTGCCATTTGCAACAACATGGATGGACTTGGAGAATATTATTCTTAGTGAAATAAGTCAGACAGAGAAAGACAAATACTGTATGATATCACTTATATGTGATATCTGAAAAATAAAACAAATGAATGAATGTAACAAAACAGAAACAGAATCCCAGATGTAGAGAATACACCAGTGGTTATCAGTGGGGAGAGGAAAGGGGGAAGGGTCAAGATAGGGGTAGGGAATTAAGACGTATCAACTACTATGTATAAAATAAATATGTTATAAGGATCTAGTGTACAGCACAGGGAATGTAACCAATATTTTATAATAACTTTAAATGGAGTATATAATCTATATAAAAATTTTGAATCACTATGTTGTATACCTGAAACTATAACATACAATTATATAATATTTTATATATAAATATTTTACATATAACTATAATATATAATATTTTAAATAAACTATACCTCAATTTTTAAAAATACATAAAATCAACTTATTTAAATAGATACATCTAAATAAAGTATACATACATCTAAACAAACTATACATAGGTTTGTTTTTAAATAAAAGTGTTGAAAAGAAACTAACCTATGTGCTATTACTGGTTAATCTTGAACACTAAGATGGGGAAGAGAGCAATCCTTAGGAATTGTGTGAGCCAGGAGATGCTACTTAGCCTAAACTATAGTTTCTTCCTTCTAAGAGATCATATATGATTGTGATGGGAATTAGATGAGATAATATGACTCAAGAGCACAGTGATGATGAGCTATCACTGAGAGAGCACAATTTCATTACAATAGTTATAATTCAAAAAAAGTTAGCTGTATTCTAATATATTCCTTACTTGCAATAACTCACTTAATCTTCATACAACCCTGATGAAGACACTGTGAAAAGGTGCTCAACATTAAAAGAAATGCAAATTAAAATGACACAGATAACATTTTTCATTTATCAGAATAACAATGAAAAAGTTTGACCACCTAGACCCTTGGGCAAGCTGTAGGGAGATAAACTTTCATATAATGTTGGTGGAAGTACAAAATGGTGCAACCCCTATGCAATTACTCCTAGGGCAATTTGGCAATAATTAATTATCAAAATTAAGTGCAACTTTAATACAGCAGTCTGAAATTTATCTTAGTTATACCTGCATATAATTACTTTTTAACAGCTTTGTATATTTTAACAAATAGCTGAAAATATCCCAGTGTCCATCTGTAGCAGACTAATTCAATTGTGATACAGCTATATAATGCCTTGCAACTATAAAAAAGGATGATAGGGACTTCCCTGGTGGCGCAGTGGTTAAGAATCCGCCTGCCAATGCAGGGGACAGGGGTTCCAGCCCTGGTCTGGGAAGATCCCACATGCCGCGGAGCAACTAAGCCTGTGGGCCACAACTACTGAACCTGCGATCTACAGCCCACGAACCACAACTACTGAGCCCGTGTGCCACAACTACTGAAGCCCACACACCTAGAGCCCGTGCTCCGCAACAAGAGAAGCAACCACAGTGAGAAGCCCCCGCACTGCAACGAAGAGTAGCCCTTGCTCACCGCAACTAGAGAAAGCCCGCACACAGCAACAAAGACCCAAAAAAAACAGCCAAAAATAAAAATTAATTAATTAATTAAAAAAAATATATAGGACTTGTATATGAAATATTTCTTTTTGTATGAAAAGAAATAATATACACATTCATATTTGCATAAAGAAACTCTGGAAGAATACAGCTCTTCCTCAGCACTGCCTTCGGAGGTGGCAGCCGTCTCCAACTCGGCATCATGGCTGCCCTCAGACCCCCCCCCCCACCCCGTGAAGCCCAAGGTCATCAAAAAGAGGACCAAGAAATTCATCCGGCACCAGTCAGACCAATATGTCAAAATTAAGCAGAACTGGTGGAAACCCAGAGGCATTGACAACAGGGTGCGCAGGAGATTCAAGGGCCAGATCTTGATGCCCAACATCAGTAACGGGAGCAACAAGAAAACAAAGTACATGCTGCCCAGCAGCTTCCGGAAGTTCCTGGTCCACCTGGTCAAGGAGCTTGAAGTGAGGCTGATGTGCAACAAAGCTTACTATGCTGAGATTGCTCACAACCTCTCCTCCAAGAACCAAAAAGCCATTGTGGAAAGAGCAGCCCAGCTGGCCATCAGAATCACCAATCCCAACGCCAGGCTGCTCAGCAAAGAAAATGAATAGACAGCTCATGTGCACATTTTGTTTGTGTTAATAAAACCATAAAACTCGGCCAAAAAAAAAAAAAAAGAAACTATGGAAGAATACAAAAGAAACTAATGCTGAATAGGAAGAGTTTAGAAGCAATACCTAACAGGGAGAAAACAGCAAGGGGGCCTGGGAACTATTTAGACCCAGATCTGATTAAATACTGTTTTGACTTTGTAATGTGTTTCCTTTAAAATTAAACCAAAATTGACAAAGCACTCTATGGAAAGATTTCTAGAGTACAGTTAAGTGAAAAAACCTAAATGCAGAATAGTTTATGTAGTATCAAATTACAAACAAATTAGAGCAAAAGGAAGAGTGCAGAGTACATATGTATTTGCTAATATTTGTTTAAGATATTTCAGGAAGGGTACATACAACTGTCAACATTTGTGTTATAGAAACTGTACTCAGTGGTATTCTGTTAAATGTTTAACAATCAACTTGGGAAGTGGTGGGGAGGAAGCCCTGTTTTGTAGGGTTGGCCAATTTTTGTGGTGTAAATACACCCACCACGGTAGATTGTAAACTATCAGTGTGCCCACTTGAGCAAGAGTTGGGAAGAAATGCACACATCTAGTGAGCTGGAAGGAGCTGTCTCCATGACACCACTGAGCGCACTAATCCAAAATACTACTCGAAACAGGCCCCAGTGGCTACATTTTTTTAATGAAGATTTTATTGACATTTAATCTGCTTAGGTATAGTGTATTTCCTGAATATCCATCTTGAATCTCAAATTATTATTGTTAACATCTATCTCTAAAGAGAAGCCAACTCTCTGAAGGAAGTGAAGTGTTTCAAGAATATTGGAATGGTGGCTGTTTTATCCCTGCGAGTTTCATGTACACTCTGGGGACACCAAACTCATGCCACCTACCCACCTGTGTTTGTGTCTCTTCTCCTCCTCCTCCAACCCCCTCCCCCTCCGGTCGCACTGCTGTCCTCTGCTACTCCAAAAGGGCCCAAGGGTACAGTTTACAAGACAGTAAGTGATTAAAAGTCCCCTAGTTGTCTGTCTTCCACTCTATACCCATTTCAAGATTATAGGTTGTTTGCACTCTGAACTAACAGGAATGTTGAACTCCTTAGATCAGATCTGGGTCCAATAGTTCCCAGGCCCCCTCCATTTTGTCATTTTTCCACATTCCTATCTATCATCAGGATACTCTTACACCCACTCTTGAAGGAGCTCAAATGACACTGAGCAAAGGGGTATTTTATTCTGAAATGACCCTGCCCTATGGACCAGGTCTGACTGTAGCTCCTCCCACCACACACTCACATTCCTTACATGCTGCATGTCCTGTATCAAGAAACAGGTGTCCAGGGGGCTTCCCTAGTGGCGCAGTGGTTAAGAATCCGCCTGCCAATGCAGGGGACACGGGCTCAAGCCCATGTGGGAAGATCCCACATGCCACGGAGCAACTGAGCCCGTGCGCCACAACTACTGAGGCCCTCGCTCCTAGAGCCCGTGCTCCACAACGAGAGAAGTCACTGCAATGAGAAGCCCACGCACCGCAATAAAGGCCCAATAAAGGCCCAATACAACCAAAAATAAAACAAACAAACAAATTAATTAATTAATTTTAAAAAAAAGAACCAGGTACCCAGATCACATGAAAAAATAAAGACTTTCGAAGCATGTTCAGAGACGTGGTCCTACAAGACTATGACCTTTACTACACAGGTAGATCAGTGTGTTTCTCAACTTTCTTTTCATTGTTTTTCATCCCTTACTGCAGGAGTCTTAGTTTTTTTTAATTTTTTGGCCGCCCCGTGGGCATGTGGGACCTTAGTTCCCCAACCAGGGATCTAACACGCCCCCCACCCCACCCCACCCCTGCCCTGCAGTGGAAGCGCTGAGTCTTATAATCACTGGACCGCCAGGGAAGTCCCTGCAGGAGTCTTTTAAGACATTTTTTTCCCTAATAGCCCTCCCCGTGAGATCTTAATACCACAGATATTGTGGGTATCTGTTTACGTACTGTGGCCCCCTTGTAATATCTAAGATTTTTTCACCCCGCCCCACTACCAATATAAACCCCCTCAGAGTAAAAAACACTTTTAAAAACATGTAGAACAGGAGGAGCAGCCCACAGCGCATTTATTCCTAATCAGAAGTGACACCTTCAAAATCTACGTTCTCAACCTGAAAATTGAGAGCTTGGAGAAAATTTTGAGGGAGAACCGCTGGGGCCTCCATTAATTTTGACTTTAAGATGACACAATCATGCCTGATACTGTACTTTCCCTCCCACATTCCCTAAAAAGAAGCATGGAGGTCAGCCCTGCTCTGCAACCTACCACCATACAATGCTCACCACAACGCTTGATAACAAAACCAAATTTAAGTCAAAAGTAAAGGTGAACCAGCTACTCATCAAAGATCCGCCTAAGGAGATTCTAAAATAAACATTTAACACACATACACCAAAAATATCCTCCTTCAAAGGGGACCTGCAAAAAGCTACCTTATTTTCCTATAGCAGTGAAATTACCTACTCCAGAATCCCAGCCATTAAGCTCTCTTTTTCCTTTTTTTAGGCATAAAAAGGGAATACCTGCCCGACCAAGTTTTGTAGCCCTAACATTCTCTGAGCTTTGCCTCTAATATCTGTTTCTCCAGGTTGCCTAGAGCCAGCCAGTGAGGGGTTCAAAGGCCATAGAAAGGCAGGGCTGGGTCAGCCAGGAGAGGGGGAGTCTAAGGAACTAGGTCAGCACGCGTCCCCACCTGCCCTACCTCATTGCCATACCGCCTTACGGCTTTTCCAAGCTTGTGCCGAATAGCAGCCATGGCAGAAACTTCAGATGTTTCTCAATTCTCTCAGTCAGATCCAGACACCAGATCCAGACAGCTTTTCTAATGTTTTTATTCTTATCCCCAAACAAAAACTCCACCCTCATTTGGCCACAGGGTCTTAGTATCCAAAGTAATTCCTTTAAACTTGGGGGTGGGGCAAAGGAGGAGAGTTACTAAAGGGAGGGACAACTTCTATTTAATCAAAAACCAACTTAATTGCAGATTAGTTCCAAATGTATACAAAACTGACCTAAGAGCTAAACCTCTCTAGTCACAGATGACCTTGTCCTAGACCTCTTCCTCTGGAGCTAAGAGCCAGTATAATTTATTCCCAGTCAAAAAGATAAAAACCCACTCTCTGGGCTCAGACCTAGTTTGTGGTGACAATGCTAAAAGCACTAAGGTCAGGATTGTTGGTAAATATGGGCCCATTATGCTGCCTCCCTCAGGAAGATGGTGAAGAAAACTGAAATCAGCCAGCACGCCAAGCACACTTGCTTCTCTGGTGGCAAAACCAAAATGAAGAGAGCTTTGGGGATATGGTGCCGTGGTTCCTGAAAAGCTTGCAGGTGATGCCTAGACCTACAGTACCGCTCTTACCATCGCTATAAAATCTGACTGAAGGAACTGTAAGACCAGTGGAAGGTCCACCATCTGTAACATTGCTAGCCTACAATAAATGGGTTAATTCATGTAACAACAAAAGACAAAAAGCCTGTCAGACCCCAAATCTGCCTCAAGCTATCATCCCGTCAAATTCCCTCCTGATTCAAATATCTTAAGTAGTTATTCCCCAAGGTTATAACTCATTTATAGAGTTCTCAACTGCCAAATCCAATCATTCCTTAAATATTATAGACCTAACCTGCTCTTTTGTGGATCCCCAAGGAGATTCTCAACTGAAACTATAATCTAGGTCTCCCCTGGAGCCTCACTCCCGCGTGTCTGTCCCTTGGTTGTGGGTGTGTCCCCCTGAGCCCATTCCTTAGAGGATTCTAAGTCAAAACCCACTGCCTTTTTGTTCTTCACACTTTTCATGAACAATCCTATCCATGCTTAAAGTTAATAACCAACTCTCATGTTCAGTGTATTTTTTTTTTTTTTTTGGCCACACCTCACGGCATGTGGGATCACAGTTCCCTGACCAGGGATCAAACTCACGCCCCCTGCATTGAAAGTGCGGAGTTTTAACCACTGGACCTCAAGGGAAGTCCCCAGTTCTTTACACTTTTTATGTACCTTAACTGTTTCATACATTTTTCATAATGTGAGCTTTACTGGAATCAAACTGGTGACTCTCCCACTGCTTACCAACCACATGGCAGAGAGCGGGTCCTTGCTCTTTGAGCCTCAGTTTCCTTAAGAAAAATCAAGACTATGAGATTAACTTATACACATTACTATACATAAAATAGATAACCAACAAGGACCTACTATATAGCACACGGAATTATACTCAATATTTTTTAATAACCTGTAAGGCAAAAGAATCTGAAAAAGAATATGTGTGTGTGTTATATATATATTCATATATATATATATATATATATATATATATATATATATATATATATATACCTGAATTGCTGTGCTGTATACCTAAAAGTAACACGATATTATAAATCAACTATACCTCAATTTAAAAATAATAATAATAATAATTTCTCAGGATTTAAAAAAATTATTTAAAAAAAGATAAATCCCTACTGTATAGCACAGGGAGCTATATTCAATACCTTGTGATAAACTGTAATGGAAAAGAATATGAAAACGAATGTATATATATATGTATAACTGAGTCACTCTGCTGTACACAGTAATTAACACAACATTGTAATTCAACTCTACTTCAATAAAAAATAAATTTAAAAAAGATAAATCAAGACTAGTAATAGCACTTACTGAAAAGGTTTATTGTGGGGATTAAATCAAACAACTTATTTATACACATTTATAAGTGTTGGATCTTATGTGTAGAAACGAACTATTTAAGGGAAAAATACATATTAGGTAGTTCTTTTTCTACATGTCCTTCAATATACGGCAAAAACTCAGTAATTCCAGTCTCAAATCCACAATTAAGAAAAGAATATTTATTAATAGCTATTACTTATGTATTGAGCATGTACTGCTTGCCAGGCATCATTATAAGTACTTTATATGAATTATCTCATTTACTTTTCCTACTGAGATAAATGTATTTACAGGAATTCCCTGGCGGTACAGCGCTCAGGACTCACTGTGCTCTCACTGCCAGGGGCCAGGTTCAATTCCTGGCTGGGGAACTGAGATCCCACAAGCTGTGTGGCGAAGCCAAAAAAAAAAAAAGTATTCACTTCTCCAGTCTTCTAACAAGGAAGGTTCTGATAAGGTTAAGTCACTACCCAAAGTCAGATCAATGCTCTGAGCCAAAATTCAAACCAAATGTCTCTTTAGAGAGGTCCTAGTGTTAGTCACAAGGTCCTAGTGTTTAACCAAATGCACTGTCCTAAAAATAATCGTGTCAGCAGCAAGCAAGTATTAACATTTAAAACAAATCCCTTTACTTACTAATATTTACTAATGCTTACTGAACTAAGATTGCCATAGATGCTTAGAACTAAAAAGAACAACACAGTTCCTATGGAAGTTTCCTTTGTTAGATTGTGGGAATTATCTTTCTGAACTGACTGGCCTACTTTTTTTTTTTTTCTTCACATCTTTATTGGAGTATAATTGCTTTACAATGTTGTCTTAGTTTCTGCTGTATAACAAAGTGAATCAGCTATATGTATACATATATCCCCATATGCCCTCCCTCTTGAGCCTCCCTCCCACCCTCCCTATCCCATCCCTCTAGGTCCTCACAAAGCATCGAGTTGATCTCCTCGTGCTATGCAGCAGTTTCCCACTAGCCACCCATTTTACATTTGGTAGTGTATATATGTCAATGCTACTCTCACTTCATCCCAGCTCCCCCTTCCCTCCCTGTGCCCTCAATTCTGTTCTCTACATCGGTGTCTTTATTCCTGCCCTGCCACTAGGTTAATCAGTACCAATTTTTAAACTTCCATATATATTCATTAGCATACAGTATCTGTTTTTCTCTTAGGCCTACTTTTATTCATCTGTTTGTGAGTTGTAGCAGTACAGCATTGTTATTCAAAATATCATAACTTAATCTCCAAATTCAGTATATGCACACTGGGTTCACGCAAAGTTATTACGGAAAGGAGTAAAATTGGAACACAATTTAGAATCTAGTTCTTAAGGAAGCAGTCGGAGGTCACTGTCTATTTCCTCCTGCAAATGTTCCTTGGCTTATATCCCTCTTTACTTCTGGATAACCCTGAGATGTTTTACCTTCTAGCATAACTTTTTCCTCAAAATTGTTAGTTTCTGACACTACAGAAATACAAAGGATCATGAGAGGTTACTACAAGCAACTGTATGCCAATATAATGGACAACCTGGAAGAAATGGACAAGTTCTTAGACAAGCACAACCTTCTGAGACTGCACCAGGAAGAAAGAGAGAATATAAACAGACCAATCACAAGCACTGAAATTGAAACTGTGATTAAAAATCTTCCAACAAACAAAAGCCCAGGACCAGATGGCTTCACAGGCAAATTCTATCAAACATTGAGAGAAAAGCTAACACCTATCCTTCTCAATCTCTTCCAAAATATAGCAGAGGGAGGAACACTCCCAAACTCATTCTACGAGGCCACCATCACCCTGATACCAAAACCAGACAAAGATGTCACAAAAAAAGAAAACTACAGGCTAATATCACTGATGAACAAAGATGAAAAAATCCTCAACAAAATAATAGCAAACAGAATCCAACAGCACATTAAAAGGATCATACACCAGGATCAAGTGGGGTTTATCCCAGGAATGCAAGGATTCTTCAATATATGCAAATCAATCAACGTGATAAACCATATTAACAAATTGAAGGAGAAAAACAATATGATCATCTCAATAGATGCAGAAAAAGCTTTTGACAAAATTCAACACCCATTTATGATAAAAACCCTTCAGAAAGTAGGCATAGAGGGAACTTTCCTCAACATAATAAAGGCCATATATGACAAACCCACAGCGAACATCATTCTCAATAGTGAAAAACTGAAACCATTTCCACTAAGATGAGGAAAAAGACAAGGTTGCCACTCTCACCACTATTATTCAACATAGTTTTGGAAGTATTAGCCACAGCAATCGGAAAAGAAAAAGAAATAAAAGAAATCCGAATCAGAAAAGAAGGAAAATTGTCACTGTTTGTAGATGACATGATACTATACATAGAGAATCCTAAAGATGCTGCCAAAAACTACTTGAGCTAATCAATGAATTTGGTAAAGCATCAGGATACAAAATTAATGCACAGAAATCTCCTGCATTCCTATACACTAATGATGAAAAATCTGAAGGAGAAATTAAGGAAACACTCCCATTTACCATTGCAACAAAAAGAATAAAATACCTAGGAATAAACCTACCTAAGGAGACAAAAGACCTGTATGCAGAAAACTGTAAGACACTGATGAAAGGAATTAAAGATGATACAAACAGATGGTGAGATATACCATGTTCTTGGATTGGAAGAATCAACATTGTGAAAATGACTATACTACCCAAAGCAATCTACAGACTCAGCGCAATCCCTATCAAACTACCAATGGCATTTTTCACAGAACTAAAACAGAAAATTTCACAATTTGCATGGAAACACAAAAGACCCCAAATAGCCAAGGCAATTTTGAGAAAGAAAAACAGAGCTGGAGGAACCAGGGTCCCTGACTTCAGACTATACTACAAAGCTACAGTAATCAAGACAGTATGGTACTGGCACAAAAACAGAAATATAGATCAATGGAACAGGATAGAAAGCCCAGAGATAAACCCACACACATATGGTCACCTTATCTTTGATAAAGGAGGCAAGACTATACAATGGAGAAAAGACAGCCTCTTCAATAAGTGGTGCTGGGAAAACTGGACAGATACATGTAAAAAAATGAAATTAGAACACTCCCTAACACCATACACAAAAATAAACTCAAAATGGATTAAAGTCCTAAATATAAGGCCAGACACTATAAAACTCTTAGAGGAAAATGTAGGCGGAACACTCTATGACATAAATCACAGCAAGATCCTTTTTGACCCACCTCCTAGAGAAATGGAAATAAAAACAAAAATAAACAAATGGGACCTAATGAAACTTAAAAGCTTTGCACAGCAAAGGAAACCATAAACAAGATGAAAAGACAACCCTCAGAATGGGAGAAAATATTTGCAAATGAATCAACTGACAAAGGATTAATCTCCGAAATATACAAGCAGCTCATGAAGCTCAATATCAAAAAAACCAAACAAACCAATCAAAAAATGGGCAGAAGACCTAAATAGACATTTCTCCAAAGAAGATATACAGATTGCCAACAAACACATGAAAGAATGCTCAACATCACTGATCATTAGAGAAATGCAAGTCGAAATTACAATGAGGTATCACCACACACAGGTAAGAATGGCCATCATCAAAAAAATCTACAAACAACAAATGCTGGAGAGGGTGTGGAGAAAAGGGAACCCTCTTGCACTGTTGGTGGGAATGTAAATTGATACAGCCACTATGGAGAACAGTATGGAGGTTCCTTAAAAAACTGAAAAATAGAACTACCATATGACCCAGCAATCCCACTACTGGGCATATACCCAGAGAAAACCATAATTCAAAAAGACACATGCACCCCAATGTTCATTGCACTACTATTTACAATAGCCAGGACATGGAATCAACCTAAGTGTCCATCGACAGATGAATGGATAAACAAGATGTGGCACATATATACAATGGAATGTTAGCCATAAAAAGAAATGAAATTGAGTTAATTGTAGTGAAGTGGATGGACCTAGAGACTGTCATACACAGTGAAGTAAGTCAGAAAGAGAAAAACAAATACCGTAAGCTAACACATATATATGGAATCTTAAAAAAAAAAAAAAAGGTTCTGAAGAACCTAGGGGCAAGACAGGAATAAAGACACAGATGCAGAGAATGGACATGAGGACACGGGAAGGGGGAAGGGTAAGCTGGGATGAAGTGAGAGAGTGGCATGGACATATATACACTACCAAATGTAAAATAGATAGCTAGTGGGAAGTAGCTGCATAGCACAGGGAGATCAGCTCGGTGCTTTGTGTTCACCTAGAGGGGTGGGATAGGGAGGGTGGGAGGCAGACGCAAGAGGGAGGAGGTATGACGATATATGTATATGTATAGCTGATTCACTTTGTTATACAACAGAAACTAACACACCATTGTAAAGCAATTATACTCCAATAAAAATGTTAAAAAAAAAAGAAATTAACTTAAAGTAGTTTTAAAAAATTGTTAGTTTTATATAATTAGGAGACTAAAATTCGTTGAAAACTTCTTGGTATTAAATAGTACCCCAATATGAATTGCCATATTAATTTAAAAAACAAAAGAATGACATACAAATTACAGATTATTTAATCCAATCACATTAGTTCTTTACAAATGCAGTTTACATGCACTTTTTTTTTCTTTCTCTCTCTCTTTTTTTTTTTTTTGTTAATGGCACTTAAATGCTCCTCAGGATTTCAGGAGATTTGTAATCCTGTTTTCCATTAGGGTTTGGCTTCTATCAAGTCACCCCACCTGGAATGCTCCCTCAATCAAAGATAATATTCAAGGACCATGCCTCACCTAACTCCCGCCAGAAGGCCATCAGATAACTAGTTAATTCATGATCCTACAAGGCACCAAGACAGGTTTCAGCTTTTAGTTCTTTCCACATCGCCCATGTGGCTTTGGGTCTCTACTCCCTTCCTCCAAGGTATTCCTCTGAAGAAAATATATCTATTTCAGTTTAGACTTTCTAACAATAAGAATATAATCTTCAAGAATACTGAGTATTTATTCAGCACTTAGCTGGTGATGATTTGCACAGAGGTATTTACACATTCCTAACAGAAAAATCAGAGAGCATTCTGGAGCCAAAGATCTGTAAATCTCTCCCATCTACCTCCTTCCCCACAGGCTATAACAAATTTAAATATTTTCTATTTTAAGAAAACGAAATCCTTCAGAAATATTTAGCTCCCACCCTACCTCACTGTCCTGTTTTACAAAGAACTCCTCCAAGCTGCAATCACGCTATCTATCCTGCACTCTTCATCCCATTGTAATTAGGCTTCTGCACCCACCACCTCACTGAAACTACCCAAGATTCACCAGTGTAGTCCAATACCAAATTCAGTGGACTTGCAGAATATCTTTTGATACCATTTCTCACTTAAGATCCTCCCTTCAATTCTCTGTCCATCATTTCAGTCTCCCTGGCTGGCTTCTCTGCCCACTAATAAACAATAGTGTCTCCCTTTGCCTCATCTCCAATTGCCCATTTATCCACATACTTGCCCTTCAGTCTACGCTTATTTGCTGTTAATTCTCACAACAAGACAAGATATTTCTCCTGAATGTCAAATTCAGTCATCCACCAACTGGACTTCTTCACCTGGCAATTAAAACTGAACCACATCTTGGGGCTTTCCTGGTGCCACAGTGGTTAAGAATCCGCCTGCAGGGGACACGGGTTCAAACTCTGGTCTGGGAAGATCCCACATGCTGCAGAGCAACTAAGCCTGTGAGCCACAATTCCTGAGCCTGTGTGCCACAACTACTGAAGCCCACGTGCCTAGAGCCCGTGCTCCGCAACAAGAGAAGCCACCGCAATACGAAGCCCATGCACCGCAATGAAGAGTAGCCCTCGCTCGCCGCAACTAGAGAAAGCCCGCACGCAACTAAGACCCGACGCAGCCAAAAATGAATACATAAAATGTATAAATTTAAAAAAAAAAAGAAACTAACCTTAAAAAAAAAAAAAACAAAAACGGAAGCACATCTAAAAGTTAATGAATTACCTTGTCCTTGGGGCCTGCTTTAACCCCCAAATCCACCTAATGATCCATGAGTCTTCTAAGAAGCCTCCTAGTTCAAGACCCAAATTCAGCCACAAAGTTCGATGGATCTTATTACTTAAAAATCTCTTCCATTTATCCCTGCGTTCCCCATTCCTACTGCCCTGCCTCAGTATATTCATTCAACACATTTATGCAGTACCCATAACATGCTCTAGGTATGGTTAATAGGAGAGAAAAGGTACCAACTCTTTTTTTTTTTTTTTTAATTTTTATTTATTTTTGGCTGCATTGGGTTTTCGTTGCTGCACCGTGAGCTTCTTTCTCATGGCAGTGGCTTCACATTCTAAGGGGTGTTAGATAACAAACATTTTCAGAACCTAATCTTTCATCTTGTACCCTTAGTAGATTAATCTCAGAATTGGGATTGGCTTCCAGAATGTAGCACTCCCAAACCTTCATATTCTTCTAAGGAAGCACTGTCCAATGGAAATACAATGTGGACTACTGAAATCATTTTAAAGTTTTTAGGAGGTATTTTCTTTAGGTACAAAGAAGCACGTGAAATAAATTATAATGTGTTTCTATTAAAGCCACCATATCAAACACATTATCTCAACATGGAATTAATATAAAAATCATCAGATATTTTACTTTTTTATATAAAACCTATGAAATTTAGTGTATATTTTATACTTAATGAATCACAATTCAGTGCTAAATATTCAATGGTTAAAGTAAAATGTAGTGGTACCAAAATAAAGTTGTATTTAATGGGAAAATATTTCACTTTGCTTCAGTTTTAAATTTGAAATTAATTAAAATAAAATCACAAAGTCAGTTTCTCAGTTGTCCTATCCAAATTTCGAGTTATTAGACAACGCAGTTATTTATGGAATTCATTTTAAATGCAAATCTCATTGCTTTAGGCTGTATTCCACACCACCTGGCTAAACATCAACATCACCCAAGTGGGTTTTAGAAAACCACAGATTCTAAACTAACCCCTGCATGGCTCCCTTAGGTCTGAAGCTAAAAACCCCATAAATATTCAGAGAGTAGCCTGGTAAAGGAAAGTGGGAACCACTAATCCCAAGAGCAAAATTCACATTTTTCAGTCCAGCAAGCAAAGCAAGGCCTCCAGTTCTAGCCCTGGCCAAAGTTTACAGACCATCTTGTACAACAGTATTCCCCACACCAGCCCTACCCCCAGCCCTGCTTCCTCTAGGCTATTTTAAGCAGCTTCGTCTTTTCTCAAGTAGCAGCTTCAACATAGAAAGCTCTTTGGTCATTCAACCCTCCCCCATCCAATTTGCCTCTAAAGCGCCAATTCACCTCTAGAGAACTAGAGGAAAGGTGAGCAGTGGAATCAAGTATTTCTTAACAATCCTCCAGCTGGTAGATTCAAGTATTTCTTAACAATCCCCCAGCTGGTAGAATCAAGTATTTCTTATCCTTCTGCCTCACTCAGATAAAACTGAACACTCCTTTCTGTACTATCTCTGCACAGATATTTATCACATCAATTGATTGCACTTACTCATTTGTTTGCAATGCTGTCTCCTCATTTTGGACTTTAGTCCCAGAGGACAGATCTCGGTGGCTGTCCTCTAGACTCAAATATGTGTGCTTTATTTTGGGAAGAAATCAAAATATAGGCTAGATATTAGATAATACTAGGAAATGGTAATAACGATATGATTGTGCACAACGTTCTTAAGAGATTTAACCTTAAGGATGATACCTACAACTTTCCAATGGTTAATACACATACCAAAAGACAATTATTGAATTGAGATAATGGGTACTGTGGTGTTCATTGCATTATCCTCTCAACTTGTTTTATGCTTGAAAATTTTCATTTAAAAAGTTGGATGTTGGGACTTCCCTGATGGCACAGTGGTTAAGAATCCTCCTGCCAATGCAGGGGACATGGGTTCGAGCCCTGGTCCAGGAAGATCCCACATGCCACGGAGCAACTAAGCCCATGTGCCACAACTACTGAGCCTGCGTGCCACAACTACTGAAGCCCGTGTGCCTAGAGCCCGTGCTCTGCAACAAGAGAAGCCACAGAGATGAGAAGCCCAAATGCACAAATGATTTTAAAATAAAGAAGAAACAGGTATTGCACAGTGGCTTAATCTGGGGAGATTTGCCAACTCTGCATTTGTAAATATTATTTTAGAATAAAGGAATAGAGTCCTTCTCTTTTCTAAATGTCAACTTTTCCAATACTTCTTTTCAGAATGTGGCTCTTTTGGAACCAGATACATTAAATAGCAGGATTGGTTAGGAAAAGCTGTTTTAGATGCCCTTGTTCTACTCTTTTCTTGCCTCTTGCAAAACAGTCTCCAGGATCTAGCATCGACTTTGTCACCCACCACTGAGTCTGGATACAACACCCTTCTCCTTAACCACAGCTCTGGTCTTTTTCCATCTAATTCCTCTCTTAATGCATGACTCAGTTTTGGAAAGTCAGGAAGAGAAACCAAGATAAGCACTTACAGGCAGAGTCATGAAGCTAAGAGGTACTACACACTAATCAAAATTCCCATCATGAGTTGTCCTTTTTTCCTCTTATTCCTGTAGATAATTTACAATGATGGAAATTTCTCTTTATCTTTCCCTTTTTATTAAAAGTAATAATTTAAAAATGTTTTTAGATTTTTCTTTACTAAGAGTAAAAAAATATGAGAATATTTATGTAAGGCTTGATTGAGCTGCATCATTAGAAATATTTCAAAAGAATACAGGACTGGGTGAATCAAGTATAGTATGATATGTCTATACAATGGAATTCTAGGTAGCCATTAAAATAGCATGCACTGAAATGGCGAAAGGTTCAAAACATAGCATTAAAAGAACAGCTGAAAAATTACATGTGATACAGTCCTCCATGTGTATGTGGGGAGTGCTGGAGAGAGGTATCTATGTAAGTGTAGATTTAAAACATCTGAAAAAATACACAACCTAGTCATGAGGTTACTGCTGTGAAGTATGAGATAGAGAGGAGGGTACAAAGAAAACAGAGAACGTTTATCTTTCAGCTCTTTGCTATTTTATTATTTTTTTCAACCAGCACCTGTTACCTTTATTATAAAGGTTGAAAAAATTCTAATTACACAAAAAATTGAAATAAAATTCAGAAAACCAAATCTACCAAATTTCAGTATTAATAAACTTTCTATGAAAAAAAAGTTCCTCCCATTAATAATAAAGAAATAAAAATTAAGGACCTAAATGGACATTTTCCCCAAGAAGACATACAGATGGCCAACAGGTACATGAAAATGTGCCTTGATCATTAATCATTAAGGAAATACAAATCAAAACCACAATGAGGACATCCGTGGTGGCGTAGTGGTTAAGAATCCACCTGCCAATGCAGGGGACACGGGTTCGAGCCCTGGTCCGGGAAGATCCCACATGCCGCAGAGCAACTAAGCCCGTGTGCCACAACTACTGAGCCTGCGCTCTAGAGCCCTCGAGCTGCAACTACTGAAGCCCACGCGCCTAGAGCCCGTGCTCGACAACAGGAGAAGCCACCGCAATGAGAAGCCCGTGCACCACAATGAAGAGTAGCCCCTCTCACCGCAACTAGAGAAAGCCCATGTGCAGCAACAAAGACCCAACACAGCCAAAAAAAAAAAAAAAAACCACAATGAGATAGCGCCTCAAATGAAGTAGCAGCATTCTTTACAATAGCCAAGGTAAGGAAACAACCTAAGTGTCTGTCCACTGATGAATGGGTACTGGGTAAAGAAAATGTGGGATATATATACAATGGGATTTTATTGTCTTTAAAAAGAAGGAAATCCTGTCATTTGCAACAACATGGATCAACCTAATGCCATTATGCTAAGTGAAATACATTAGACAGAGAAAGATAAACATTGCATGGTATCACATATATGTGGAATCTAAAAAAAAAACAACAAAAAGGCAAACTCACAGAAACAGAGAGTAAAAAAGTGATTGCCAGGAGCTGGGGGCGGTGAGGGAAATAGGGAGCGGTTGGTAAAAGGGTGCAAACTTTCAGTTATAGGATGAATAAGGTCTGAGGTTCTAATGCATAACATGGTAACTCTAGTTGATAACACTGTACTGTATAATTGAAATTTGATAAGACAGTATAACTTAAATGTTCTCACTAAGAAAGGTAAATCTGTGAGGTTATGGATGTGCTAATTAACTCAATGTAGGCAATACGTTCACAATGTACACTTTAAATAGCTTACAAATCTATTTGTCAATTTTTTTTTTTTTTTTTTTTGGCCCGGCTGCATGGCTTGTGGGATCCTAGTTCACTGACCAGGGATTGAACCTGCGCCCCCGGCAGTGGAAGCACAGAGTCCTAACCACTGGACCGCCAGGGAATTCCCTCTATTTGTCAATTATACCTCAATAAGGCTGAAAAAAAATCTCAGTAATAATCTTAAAATGAAAATAATGTAATCACTTAAAAATGTCAGACTGACAAAGAATAAAGATTGATAATATTTAGAGGTGATAAACTTGATGCTCTTGGTTCAAGTTTAAATTTAGAGGGCAATAACTATCAAAAAATTTCAATTTACACCTAGAAGTACATTCTATTTTTGTTTACATTTCTCTGGAATATTTTTTGCCCATCCTTTGCGTTTCAATTCACGTTGCTTTTAGGAGTGTCTATTGTGGACAATATATCATTTAATTTAGATTTTGTTTTATTTATACAATCTGTGGCATTTCTTTTAGATGGGGACTATATTTCATAAGCATTTATTGTAATAATACATGTTTGGTGCAGGCAGGTTTTTTGCTAAATGGGTTATTTTTCTTTTTTTTTCTCTTTTCCTCTATTAATTTAAAAGACATACACTCTAATTTTATGACTGATTCCCTTTATGTCTTTAAATAGTACTCTTAAATCCATATTTCTCAATCTATTAAAATTATGATAGAAATCTACTTACCGGGACCCGAAAAGAAGTACGTAAAGTTAATATGAAAAGAATGAAGCTTCAAAAAAGTAATATAATACAATCTAATTTTTATAAAATAATAATAAATGTTAGTGTAGTCATAGGAACATAAACCAAATGTATATTATTTGGTATGGGATTAGTTACTGGTTACTTTCATTTTTTTATATCATACATTTCTGTAGTGTTTAATTTGTATAATGATGTCAAATAACTTTATAATAAACATGATTGTTTTTGTAATGAGAAAAAAATAAAAATTTTAAGCAAGAGTAAAAATAATTGCTTTAACTACATGCCTCCTCCCTCCTAGGTATTTATCCTATAGAAACTTACCCTTAAGAACTATACTATCGAAGATGAATACAGGAATGATAAAACTTTATATAGAAGAACAAAGAAATGATTATCCTAAGGGCAGGAGAGAAATTTCCTCTTGGGGGTTGGTAGGATGATGAGATGGTAGAAGGATATGCACAGATGGTTGCAGTATTGGCAATATTCTATTTCTTAACCACTTGACTGGTGATTGAGTGTTCCTGTAATAATTCTGAACTACACAAACATCTTACACACACTCTGTATGTATTATTTCAGAACTCAAAAAAAAGTTTTAAAAAGTATATGGCAAAATATATTATAGTATGATACCATTCTCTTTATGTACTTATATATGTAACAAAGGAGATCTGAAAGGGACTTCCCCGGTGGCACAGTGGTTAAGATTCCAAGCTCCCAATATAGGGGGGCCCGGGTTTGATCCCTGGTCAGGGAACTAGATTGCACATGCATGCCACAACTAAGAGTTCCCATGCCACAACTAAGGAGCCCACGTGCCACAACTAAGGAGCCCATGAGCCGCAACTAAGGAGCCTGCCTGCACAACTAAGACACAGCACAACCAAATAAATAAATAAATATATTTTTAAAAAAAGATCTGAAAGAATATTAGACAACTGTTAATACTGTCCAGCTGGGTGAGTTCGAGGAGGCTAATAGTCCACAATAAATAAATTTACAATTAAAGGAAAAGATACTTAGTAAGTGTCTAGAATATCATCTGCTTGGACTCACATTATTTGAAATAAAACACCAGCACATGAGTTGCCACCATTGTTTCATGTACTTCATAGTGCAAACAAAATGCCACAGATGAAAATGAAGGCATTACAAAAAATATGTAGGCATTACCAAAAAAAAAAAATTAGAAGTCATTATAATCATACAGAGGAGGGCACTGCATTTTCCCCCTTCCTTTTAAGTATTTCTTTAACAATTATAAACAGACAAATTCAAATCTGGGCCTCCATTACTTTTTAATTCCTCACAAACATCTTAAACATCATGGAATATAAATCAAATAAAGGAAAAGGAAGACAAGAATAAAGTCATAAATCAGAAAGAAGATTCTGAATCTCACAGTTCCCAAAAGACTGGTGTTATATAATAAAATAGGATATCATTGAATTTTAATATCATACACTGAATTTGGTTGTAAAGACTGACAGCTGAGTGTAAGGCTTTTAATAAAAATAAATAAAAATAGCAACAAAATGGTTTCCTAGTCTGTGAACACTGAGGGCTTTTTGCTAACACTGAATTTTTCTCACCTCTCTTTTAAAAATTACAAAGTTACAACCTGACCCTAAATTACCTCTATTCTGCACCTCTCTGGAAAGCTGCGAGCTAGACTTTTGTGGCCTGTTCCTAAACCACTTTGATGCTTGCTAACAAATGAGATGACAACCGTGGAAACTAGTAAGAGTTTTGAGAACACAAGACTCCAGGCAGGAAAAAAAACTCAGCAGATGTTATACATTTGGGCATTGATAATGAAGCAATTCCAACAAGGTCTCTTGGTATTTTACTTGCAAAACTGATTCAAACCAATCAGCTTGGGGATGAGCAATCAGAGGGACTAAAAGCTGGATTAAATATGGTAAACAAAGGACCCTTGCCAGGGGTGAGCAGTACTTGGCTAGTAGAGATTCAAATAATATCTAAGACCTTTTAACTAACAATTAATTTAAAAACACAGCAAAAAGCAAAATGTGGGCCAGTAATAAATGAGACTAATGCTATAAGCGACTAAAAGGGAAGAAAATTTCAGTGACATTCCAAAAGAACATAAAAATGTGATCATCATTTCACAACATACACATATATCAAGGACTTCCCTGGTGGCGCAGTGGTTAAGAATCTGCCTGCCAATGCAGGAGACATGGGTTGGAGCCCTGGTCTGGCAAGATCCCACAAGCCGCGGAACAACTAAGCCCATGTGCCACAACTACTGAGCCTGTGCTCTAGAGCCCGGGAGCCACAACTACTGAGCCCACAGGCCACAACTACTGAAGCCTTCGCACCTAGAGCCCATGCTCCACAGCAAGAGAAGCCACCGCAATGAGAGGCCTGCGCACCGCAACGAAGAGTAGCCCCCATTCGACACAACTAGAGAAAGCCCACGCACAGCAAGGAAGACCCAACACAGCCATAAATTTAAAAAAAAAAAAAAAGACATCTCAAATCATCACAGTGTACACCTTAACCTTATATAGTGTTATGTGTCAATTATACCTCAATGAAGAATGGAAAAAAATAATTTTTAAAAATGTTTCAATCAAAATAAAGTTTGATTTTAGTAAAATAAATAAATAAATACAAAATAAGAAAAATAATTTTGCTAAAATAATTATGTTGCTTCAAGGAAGTATCATGGAAATAAAGACAAGTATAGAATTCATCGGATAAATATGGAAATCTCTGGAGGGGAATAAATCCAAAGCTGAAATTCTGAAGAAGTGATGAAAAAGGATTTGAAGTGGCATTAGGCAACAAATCATAAAGCAATGTACTCGGTACTAGGAAACACAACTATACCAGCAAATGCAATAATCTCCTTTACACATCCCAAGAAGAGGTCACCTTGAAATAAACTTACACATCATAATGTTTAGTTCTAAGAAGTGAGAATTGAGCTACAAAAAAATAGTGGAATCTGTCAGGTCTGGCATTTTTAGATTATTTACACTGAAGTTCTATACACCTTACCCTTTGCCTGCGGTGCCGGCTGGGTTTTATTAATTATGGGACAGATACACCAGGGGCTAAACATGCTCTGATATAAAACCCTTACTGCACAAGCTTAGTGGCCAAGTAAGTTATAAAGTGGCCATCTGTGTTTTCTGCTTAAGCTGCTGAGAGGATCTCAAGGTTAGAAGAGACCTTCAAGGGCATGGAGTGATGCCAGGCATGAACTATCTCTGCATTACCTCTGTTAAGCAATCCATCAACCTCTGCTTAAGTACTCAAAGTAACAAGAAACTACCTGCAAACAGTCCAGTGTGCTGTTTTGTGCCACCCCTCACCCATCTGTCCCACTTTTTCCTTGGAACCCAACAGGGCAAGTCTCCCCTAATCCTTCATTTATCTAGCAGTGATGGATTACAGTCCACAGAATAAAGTAAACAGTGTGAGTCCATACTGATGTAATAAATAATTGAATGAATAAATAAGCTGGAGAAGAGGGACAGTGCTTCTTTGCAGTGGAGTTCCCATTAATAGATGGAGAGGAATTGTGGAAATAGAAAATGACCACTTGGTAAGCACAATATTAATAATTGTTGGAGGCAATAATTATCCATGGGGCACTTCCTTGGTGGTCCAGTGGTTAAGACTCTGAGCTCCCAATTCAAGGGCATGGGTTCCATCCCTGGTCGGGGAACTAAGATCCCGCAGACCACTCGGCACAGTCAGCAAGAAAGAAATAAGGAAAGAAAGAAAGAAGGAAGGAAGGGAGGGAGGGAGGGAGGAAAGAAGGAAGGAAGGAAGGAAGAAAAGAAAAAGAAAGAAAGAAAGAAAGAAAGAAAGAAAGAAAGAAAGAAAGAAAGAAAGAAAGAAAGAAAGAAAGAAAGAAAGGAAGGAAGGAAGGAAGGGAGGAAGAAAGGAAGGAAGGAAGGAAGGAAGGAAGGAAGAAAGAAAGAAAGAAAGAAAGAAAAAGAAAGAAAGAAAAAGAAAATAAGAAAGAAAGAAAAAGAATTACTTATGGATGCTAAAATTAGTGGGTAAAAACATGATGGAAAACAGGATATTTGCAGTTAAGGCAAGTGAACAATGTTAACTCAAATATGACACCTGATAAGATATCTGAGAAAGGTACACTGCTTCTGTAGATTTTTGCCAAAAGTACATATCCTAAATTTAATCATGAGGGAGCATCAAACAAACCCAACTTGAGGAACATCCTACACAATAACTGACCAGAATTCTTCAAAAGTGCCAAAGTCATAAAAGACTTCAAAATACTGAGGAACTACTACAGTTTGGAGACTAAAGAGACCTGACAACTAAATGCAATGAGGGATCAAAATTAAATCCTGCACTGAAAAAAGAACATTAGTGGGGAAATTGGCCAAATTTGAAATAGGTCTTTAGAATTGGTAGTAGTATTGTGTCAATGTTAATGACCTAGTTTGTTTTTGGGTTTTTTGGTCATGCTGCCCGGCATGCGGGATCTTCATTCCCCGGCCAGCGATCAAACCCATGCCCCCTGCAGTGGAAGCGCGGAGCCCTAACCACTGGACCACCAGGGAAGTCCAATGATATGGTTTTGATCACGGAACTATGGTGATATAAGATGTTAACATTTGGGAATGTTGGGTAAAGGATAAAATGAAATTCTTGTACTATTTTTGCAATGTTTTTATAAATTAAAAATGATATCCAAATAAAAAGTCAAAAAATATATACCTATCATAGTCTAGAGCCCATTCCCCTTTCCCAAAGATCCCTGTCCCCTCTCAAAGCTTAATTGGAACTTTCACACAGAAGGAATGTCTTTCACAATGTTCACTGTGCTGATCACTCTGCTTTTTAATCATAATATTAGGGTTTGTGTGTTTTTTGGGGGGGTTTTTTTTGTTTTCTGTTTTAATTTTTATTGGCGTATAGTTGCTTTACAATGTTGTGTTAGTTTCTGCCGTATAGCAAAGTGAATCAGTTATACATATACATATATCCCCTCTTTTTTATATTTCCTAGGGTTTGTGTTTTTAAATTTTAATTAGAAATTTATTTGCCTTTATTACATTCTCAGAACAGAAAACAAACAAACAAACAAACAAAACCCAGCAGACACAGATAAGGAAAACCAGAGGAAAGACTCCATATCATCTACCCAGGAAAAACTAGTATGTAGTCTGCCAGATTCCTTTTTATGTATATAAGTATATTATATTTGATGCACTATATTTTTAAAACAAAATTGAGATCTACACCATATGTCATTTTGTAACCTAATTTTTTTCACTTGAAAAATACATTGTTGAAGCTCTCTACCTTTCTTTAGACTGAAGTAGGCACTCACACTTTCAAAACTATCCAAACTGCTCTCCAGAAAGACAGTACCAATTTATTTTCTCACAGAGTTCCAAGATTGTCCCATTTCAACTCACATTTTCCTTATTTGCTAATTGTGTTCCTTTACCTTTCCAAATTCATATGGAAAAAAAAGATATCTTATAATAATGTATGTTTTTCAAATTATTATAGAGGCTGACCATTTAAAAATTATTTCTTGGACATTTATATTTCTTCTTTTGTGAAGCTGATCACTTAGTAAGTTTTTTCCTTTATTTTAAACTTCCGGGCACCTCCTTCATTCTCCATGACATCATAAACCTCACCGATGGTATTTAGGTGCTTTTATTTCCAACTACTGTCAGTATTATAGGATGTCATCTACCTTAATTAGAAATCTGAACTCTTTTTAGACAAAGTATGACGCTTTGTTTTGCTTTGTTTTGTTTTTTCTTTTTCCCATCAGACGTCATCGTTGGTCCAAGTATGAAGTTTTTATGCTATCATGAAACATCCTGAACTTTAATTCCTCTTCTCTATGTTCTATCTATGCTTTAATCTAAAGATTAAAGGCAAATAAATGGCAAACTACAAGATAAATTCTGTTTCCTCTCTACAGTTACCAAAATTAAACACAAACCCTTAGAATAAAAAAAAAAATCTCACCTCACTTTTAACTTTATTCTTCTTCATATTGTTATTACAGGCTTAATGTTATATGACATGCTCAGAGATTATATAATATTTTTTAAAAATCTGTGTTCAGTCCAGTATGTTTACTTTAGCAATAATTATAATGATGAAAAACTAGAAGCCAATTAATTCTCCTGAACAATAGTATTTTCCTGAAAATGTTATTCTAATTGATAATGCTACTATTTTAGGTAATATATAGAATATTATTCAAAAATAAGTTAAAAGGTGCTTCCCTGGTGGCACAGTGGTTGAGAGTCTGCCTGCCAATGCAGGGGACACGGGTTCGAGCCCTGGTCTGGGAAGATCCCACATGTCGCGGAGCAACTAGGCCCGTGAGCCACAATTACTGAGCCTGCGTGTCTGGAGCCTGTGCTCCGCAACGAGAGAGCGCGATGGTGAGAGGCCCACGCACCGCGATGAAGAGTGGCCCCCGCTTGCCACAACTAGAGAAAGCCCTCGCACAGAAATGAAGACCTAACACAGACGTAAATAAATAAATAAATAAAAGTTAAAAATAAATAAATAAATAAAAGTTAAAAAAAATAAAAATAAGTTAAAGCAGTTATTATAGAGCCATTTAATGGGTAACAATTAACAAGAACAAAGCTATCATTAGAATGACTAAATGAAACAATTGACACACCAAATGTTGGAGAAGATGTGGAGCAACTAATATTCCCTTAATTTCACTGGAAGATTGTTAAAATATTAAACATACACCTACCCTACAGGCAATTCAATTCCTATTTATCCAAGATAAATGAAAAATATATGTTCACACCCAGGAAAAGCACTTGTATAAGAATGTGTTGGTCAGAATGTAGAGAAATTGGACCTCTCATACACTGGCAGTTCCTCTAAGAGTTAAACACAGAGTTAATATATGGCCCAGCAATCCACTCCTAGGCATATACCCAAGAGAAATTAAAACATGTCTACACAAAAAAACTTGTATGTTAATGAGTATATCAGCATTATTCACAAGAGCCAAAAAGTGGAAACAACACAAATGGCCATCAAATGGTGACTGGGTAAGTAAAATGTGCTGTATACATGCAATGGAATATTATTCAGGAAAGAAGGAAGGAATGAAGGAAAGAAGGAAGGAAGAATACATGCTGCAACATGGATGAATCTTGAAAACATTATGTTAAATGAAAAAAGCCTCTTGACAAAGTACCACGTTTTATATGATCCTATTTCTATGAAATAGGTTATTTCGGGGGATAATGAAAATGTTCTAAAATTGATTGTGGTGATCCATGCACGACTGTGAATATACTAAAAGCCACTGAATTGTATACTTTAAATAAGTGAATTGGGTAGTATAAGATTATATCTCAATAAGGCTATTTAAAAAACCCAACAAAAACAAAAACAAAAACTAAGGATGGGGCTACCCTGGTGGCGCAGTGGCTAAGAATCCGCCTGCCAATGCAGGGGACACGGGTTCAAGCCCTGGTCCGGGAAGATCCCACATGCCGTGGAGCAACTAAGCCTGTGCGCCACAACTACTGAGCCTGTGCTCTAGAGCCTGCGAGCCACAACTATTGAGCCTGTGTACGACAACTACTGAAGCCCGCGCGCCTAGAGCCCGTGCTCTGCAACAAGAGAAGCCACCACAATGAGAAGCCAGTGCGCCACAACAAAGAGTAGCCCCCACTCGACACAACTAGAGAAAGACTGCGCACAGCAACGAAGACCCAATGCAGCTAAAAATAAATAAATTAAAAAAAAAAAAAAAAACTAAGGGTGTTCAAAACCATCTACCTACCTAGTCCTGAGTCAAAGAAGCCGAATCCCCCCAAAAGTATATTCTATAAAATTCCATATGTAAAAAATTACAGAAAAGGCAAAACCAACCTAAAGTGATAGAAATCAAATCAGTAGTTGCCTGGCGGGGGAGCAGGTTGACTAGGAGGAGGGGCTGAGATGACAGAAAAGATTGGTGTCTTTCTGTGCATTCATGAAAACTGGTTGACTAATATATTTAAGACCTGGATATTTCACTGTATATAAAGTACATTTCAAAAAATAAGGCTGTTGTTTAAAAAGAATGAGTTGATGCAGTTGTATATATACACGACATATATGTAACTATAGCTACACCGGTATGTATACAGACTTTATTTGGAAGAATACCCACAAAACTACTCAGAGGTTATACCCCTCAGATGTGAGAATAAGGAGGATGAACGAAGGGAGGGACAATGAGTATAAAGGAGAACATTTTTCCTTTCCTTCATACGCTTCTGTTTGAATTCCTTTCAAGATTATTCTTTTTTTTTTTTGTAATTTAAAACTATTTTTAAATGAGTTCATTGGATTTCCTCTTAAATCATACTGATGTTTGCATTTTCTTCCTCAACAAAATTTTGACTACACTTTGATGTTTGTCTCGGATCACTAGTTGTACACAGGATTTTAGTATGCTTTTGCTGCTATTCTGATAACCTATAAAGGACACCTGGAGTTAATTTTGTGAGTTTTGTTACTTATATACACCCTGAAAGATGTTTAATGTAATTTGTTTCCTATCTGGCTCATACACAAACCTTTTTCCTTGTCTTTAATGCTACTTTGTCCTAGACGGAGGGAGTAGGCTGTCACTGCTTGACTGGTTATCTTCTATTTTACTTTGTCTCCATTGAGTTCCTCGGAGTTAGGCTTCTTTCTTTTGCATTGAGTTCTTGGTAAGATAGGGTTGCCGGGAAGATAAAAGTGGAAAGGACAAGATAAAGAAGGAATGAGGTCTAAGTCACATTCTCTTGGAATTCTATGCCTAGTCAGCCTCATCATCCTCATACCTGCATTTTTTCAACATCCCAGATCCTTACTATACCCACTTTATCACACAGTGACCCGAGTCCAACTTTCTCAACCAAAATTAACCATTTGGCTACACTGTGCAATAGGACATTAAATAGAGTTATAGGCACTTTTCATTATTACTTAAAAGTTTTATTCATTTAATCTCTAAAACTTAAAGTATGTGCCATTTCTATGCCCAAAGGAAAGTCAAGATGCCTTAAAGGTAGCAAAATACAAAATAAAATGTTTAGCTTAAAATGGAGTCCATCATAGTTACATCAGACAAGAAACATGGATGGATACTAAAAACCAATGAGAAGTAACAGAATGCTTACACAGTTTTAAAGTATCTCCACAGGAGATATTAACTGCAAAAGGTAAAAGAGTAACTTAGGAGAAACCTGGCAGATGCCACATTAACCAAGTTTTCAATGTAAAGATCGTAATAATGGAACAAACTGACATCACGTGCCTCCAGATATGATTCACTGGAAAACAAAACCCCACTAACTCCCTTCTGTGGCATTCTTGTTAAAAATGCATAACGTGAATCTAATCATGAGCAAACATCAAATAAACCCAAATTAAGAGACATTCTAACTGACCTGTACTCTGTGAAAAATGTCAGACTGATAAGACTAAAGAGACAGAACAACTGAATGAAATTCATAATCTGAGATTATCTTTTGATGTGCTCTACATTATTAAGGACAAATAGTGAATTCTGATCAGTAGATAATAATAGTATTGTGTCAATGTTAATTTCCTGATTTTGATCATTGTACTATAGTTATGCAAGAAGAGGTCCTTGTTTGTAGGAAATAGACACTTTAGTACTTATGGGTAAAGAGAACTCAGGTCTGAAATTACTCTCAAATAATTCAAGGGGAAAAATTTACATATGAGGAGAGAGAGATAAAGCAAATATGATAAAATATTAACATGGGTAAACTGGGTGAGGGATATATGAGAATACTTGGCACTACTCTTGTAGCTTTTCTGTTGTTTGAAATTATGTCAAAGTATTTTTTTTTAATTTTAATGAAGCTAACAAGAATGAAGCAGGAAGACAAGATGCTTTCTCATTTAGTAGTTGAGCATATTACACTGCTTGACCAACAAATTTGAGTTTTCTGACTCAAAAATCAAAATAGAAAAACACATTGTTTATATTGTCTTTTTTTCTGAACATGGGCAGCACATAAATTAATCTTGACAATTTTTCACTAGAAATTATACTGAGCAAAAGTTAGCCTGTCCCTTATATAACTATGGTATGTCATGATGCATAGTATCTTAGGAAATGTGGCCCAGATAACTCAGTTTTCTGATGGTCCTAACTTGTTTGTTTGGGGGTTTTTTTGGTTTTATTTTTTTTTGGCTGCGTTGGGTCTTTTTTGCTGCGCGCGGGCTTTCTCTAGTTGCAGGGAGCAAGGGCTACTCTTCTTGCAGTACGCAGGCTTCTCTTTGCGGTGGCTTCTCTTGTTGCGGAGCACGGGCTCTAGGTGAGCGGACTTCAGTAGTTGTGGAACGCGGGCTCTAGAGCGCAGGCTCAGTAGTTGTGGCGCACAGGCTTAGTTGGTCCGTGGCATGTGAGACCTTCCCGACCAGGGCTCGAACCCATGTCCCCTGCATTGACAGGTGGATTCTTAACCACTGCGCCACCAGGGAAGCCCTCCTAACTTGTTTTAATGAAGTGATCAAATATCAGAGGCTTTAAGTAAACCCTGGACAGCTGGATTAAACTTCTGATGAAATATTCTAAACTGTAGCTATTTTATCCTGTCCATTAAGTGAGGGCATAAACTAGATTTCATGGATGTAGAGTGACAAAAATCAACATTTTGAAATAGCTTCTATTTATTTTAACCAGCAAATAACATTCAGATTTTTATAAGGTTCATCAATACCCTGACTTCAAGCCAATAGTACTGAAAGTGCTTCCCCACCCCTACTTCATTTGTTTTTCATTTCTTTATTTCAGTGAAACCATAATTAAGGTATCCATTTTCTCTTCCACTCCCTGCTACTATCTGGTACAGATGGGGCAGGTCAATTTAATCTCTGAGTTTAGCCAACTACATTTATTTTTTCAATCTGCTACTCTCCTCTAATTAAGAATTTAGGATACAATCCAGGAAGCATTGGACAATCTCTGACATAGACCCCAACAGTTAAATGTAGATTGTACAACCTACCTGACACCTGAAATTTATTGTAATTTACCCAGATTGCTTGATCTTCAAATCAAAACATTTTATAAAAATGTAATAAAAGAGAAGTAGTGTTCAAAATCACCAATCAAGAAACACACACACGGGCTTCCCTGGTGGTGCAATGGTTAAGAATCTGCCTTCCAATGCAGGGGACACAGGTTCAAGACCTGGTCCGGGAAGATCCCACATACCGCGGAGCAACTAAGCCCGTGTGCCACAACTACTGAGCCTGTGCTCTAGAGCGCACGTGACACAACTACTGAAACACGAACGCCTAGAGCCCGAGCTCCGCAACAAGAGAAGCCGCCACAATGAGAAGCCCGCGCACTGCAACGAAGAGTAGCCCCCGCTCAACGCAACTAAAGAAAGCCTGTGCACAGCAAAGAAGACCCAACGCAGCTGAAAATAAATAAATAAATAAATTTATATAAACACACACACACACTCAAAATGATAGTAAGACCAAATAAAAGGAGAACAAAGAGACAAGACAACCAAATCCAAGACATGATTTAAGATTAGAGGCTAGATCAGGAGGAAACAGCTAAAAAGGATTTGGGGCGGGGGGTAGAGGGGGGAATGATGGAAAAGATTTTTTAAATGGACAGTACCTTCTTTTTTTTTTTTTTTATAAATTTATTTATTTATTTTTGGTTGTGTTGGGTCTTCGTTTCCGTGCGAGGGCTTTCTCTAGTTGTGGCAAGCGGGATCCACTCTTCATCACGGTGCGCAGGCCTCTCACTATCGCGGCCTCTCTTGTTGTGGAGCACAGGCTCCAGATGCGTAGGCTCAGTAGTTGTGGCTCACGGGCCCAGTTGCTCCGCGGCATGTGGGATCTTCCCAGACCAGGGCTCGAACCCGTGTCCCCTGCATTGGCAGGCAGATTCTCAACCACTGCGCCACCAGGGAAGCCCTGGACAGTACCTTCTGAATCATTAACTATCCTCAGTGTGATCACTGTACTGCAGTTAAGGAGAGGCATGCTGAAGCATTTATAGGTAAAATGTCGCATGATCCAGCAAGAAAAAAAAATATTGATGTACAATGTGTTATTCTTTCAACTTTTCTGTAGGTTTGATTTTTTCAAATAAAACTTACAGAACAATTAATCAAATTAAAATAAAGATATTAGATATATATCCTGATTTCCATAGCAATTCATTATCAACACTATTCAAGGCTGGCCTGATGATTTCAGAAAGTACAGTTTCCCTTATATACCCAGATATCACTATAATAATTTCTACACTTCAGACCTAACTGACTAAATAAGGTTAGGCCATGAAATGCATTAATTCAATCACTCATTAAACCAACATTTATTGAGTTGTAGGCACAAGATATTACATTAAGACTGCAGACACAAAGTTGAATGCTGCTCTAAGCTTAAGAGGTTTACAATCTAGTTTAACGAATAATAAAAGCAACTAAAAATCTAAACACATCAATATTCTATAAAGGATTTTATTTTATATTAACAACCATAACAAAAACAATCATGATGATGATAGCTATCATTTATTGAACATCCACTCTGGATGGGATAAATTCAGTAAATTTAAAATTATGTAATCTGCTAAACAACAGTGTGGATTAGTTACGTTCCCCTTTTAAAGGTAATGAAAATAGGGCTTCCCTGGTGGCTCAGTGGTTAAGAACCCGCCTGCCAATGCAGGGGACACGGGTTCGAGCCCTGGTCTCAGAAGATCCCACGTGCCACAGAGCAACTAATCCCATGTGGCAGAACTACTGAGCCTGCACTCTACAGCCCGTGAGCCACAACTACTGAGCCCACATGCCACAACTACTGAAGTCCACATGCCTAGAGACCATGCTCTGCAACAAAAAAAGCCACCTCAATGAGAAGCCTGCGCACAAGAGTAGCCCCCGCTCGCCGCAATTAGAGAAAGCCTGCACGCAGCAACGAAGACCCAACGCAGCCATAAATAAATAAATTAATTAATTTTTTTAAAAAAAGTAATCCAGGGCTTCCCTGGTGGCGCAGTGGTTGAGAATCTGCCTGCCAATGCAGGGGACACAGGTTCGAGCCCTGGTTCTGGGAAGATCCCACATGCCCGTGAGCCACAATTACTGAGCCTGCGCATCTAGAGTCTGTGCTCCGCAACAAGACAGGCCACGATAGTGAGAGGCCCGCACACTGCGATGAAGAGTGGCCCTCGCTTGCCGCAACTACAGAAAGCCCTCGCACAGAAATGAAGACCCAACACAGCCAAAAATAAAAATAAATAAATAAATAAAAATTAAATAATGTATAATTCAGGTGTACTTTAAAAAAACAAAAAAAGTAATCACAAAAAAAAAAAATGAAAATAGCTCTCAGATAGTTCTATTAAATTTCCCTCAGTCAGGCACTTTCCTTTGGGTACTGCTGATACCACAAAAAAACACATGGTTTAAATTTTAAAATTAAAAGTAATCAAGGGCTTCCCTGGTGGCGCAGTGGTTGAGAATCTGCCTGCCAATGCAGGGCACATGGGTTCGAGCCCTGGTCTGGGAAGATCCCACATGCCGCGGAGCAACTAGGTCTGTGAGCCACAACTACTGAGCCTGCGCGTCTGGAGCCTGTGCTCCGCAACAAGAGAGGCCGCGATAGTGAGAGGCCCGCGCACCGCGATGAAGAGTGGTCCCCACTTGCCGCAACTAGAGGAAGCCCTCGCACAGAAACGAAGACCCAACACAGCCATAAATAAATAAATAAATTAATTAATTAATTAATTAATAAAAGTAATCAAAAGCCCTAAATACCTATGATATCAAAATAAATACTCGGGGACTTCCCTGGTGGTCCAGTGGTTAAGACTCCGCACTTCCAATGCAGGGGGCATGGGTTAGATCCCTGGTCAGAAAACTAAGATCCCACACGCCAAGCGGCAAAAGAAAAAATTAAATACTCAGAAAATTTCAGATTTGTGTTTTCTATTTTCACAGAAGTTATGTCTAAAAAATAACATTAAACTTACTTCAAGAAGTGGAATACACAGTTATTAGATTTTTTTTCCCTTTCTAAAGTAGAATGAATACACAAGATATTAAGTAAAAACATTTTTTTCTAAGAAAAAAGATACATTCAGATATCTAAGATAAATTTTGTGATAATTTAGTGAGAAACTTTTCTTATGTGATTCTTATCTGGAAGAAATCATGCTTAAGGTACAGAACTTGCAAACATCCCTGTAACTTATATCCTGTTTCAAATGTCTTCATCCTAGTCCGAGTTTTTCTTTGCAGCTGAATTCTATAATTGAAACTAAACATCAGCTGTGAGATTATTTTTCATAGTGATGATATTCTAGTCTTTATTATAGAATTATTGATTCTATAAAATATATACATATAAATAAAACAGGAAAGAGAGAAATTTAATATATTCAAGGTTTAACGACTCCTTTCTGATAATTCTTATTACAAAAGGCAGAAGTGACATTTTTAAAAGGAAAGGCTTTTTGTAATACAGGTTTATATTTCTCAAATAAGGCAAGGGAACATATTGCTAAGAAAATACACATTTTCTTAAAGGCTCACTTAATATTTTTAGTAGGATAAATTATACCTTTAGATGTAATAATACCACTAATTGAGAAATTACTATATGTCAAGCTGTCCTAGGCAATGTAACATGTATTAAATAATTCACTTAAGTCTATAACAATCTTATGATCCTATGAGTGTGTATTTTATGAGTGTGTATTTTTGTATACTATATTTAAAATTAAACACACAATATAATGCTTAAAATAAATAATTTACTTAAAAATAACTAAGTTGCTAAAATAAGTTTACTGTTTAACATCTGGTTCCCTAGAACCATGAAAAGAACCTATGCTTTAATCAAATTCATATTATCATTAATTTTAAACATAGATAATAAAACTGTAACATCTCTTCCCTTAAAATTTTTCATGTGCAGAAAGTCCTGTTTTTAGCTCAAAAAGGACTAAAACAGTTAGTATTTCAAACTACGAAGCATCAGAACAGGTTAAAGAATGACACTGTAATCTTCATTCTCTTGAATAGGCCACTGTGGTGGATAAATCTTGCCATCACATCTTCTTTTTACCAAAGGTTTTTAAATGATGTTTTATTTATTTATTTATTTATTTAGGCTATGTTGGGTCTTTGTTGCTGTGCGTGGGCTTTCTCTAGTTACAGCAAGCGGGGGCTGCTCTTCGTTTCGGTGCATGGGCTTCTCACTGAAGTGGCTTCTCTTGTTGCAGAGCACGGGCTCTAGGCACCGGGGCTTCAGCAGTTGTGGCTAATGGGCTCTAGAGCGCAGGCTCAGTAGTTGTGGCACATGGGCCTAGCTGTGCCGCAGCATGTGGGATCTTCCCAGCCCAGGGCTTGAACCCGTGTCCCCTGCATTGGCAGGTGGATTCTTAACCACTGCACCACCAGGGAAGTTCCCTTGCCATCACATCTTTAAAAACATTATTTTTATGACACATTTTGAATATTGAAAGGCATTCCATTATAAAATTAATTATAACTTGAAAATGACTTAAGATACTAGTGAGGTTTTAACAAAAATTTAACAGTTCTTATTTCGCTCTTTTTACCTGTGTATTGAGATGATATTCTAGCCAATAGATGGAGAGCTATACAATAAGGAAGACAGACCTCAGAAAACAGTATGAATCTAGCACTCTCAAAACACAAACACATTATCAGATGAGCATAAGGATTCAAGACACAAAGCATATGTTCTTTTCTAAGCTAGGAAGAATTCAACAGACTTTTTTTGTAGCCTGAATGAAATTTTCTTCAAGCCTATTCACCCCACTTGGCTTCTATTCACTCTGATTCTCTGTTTGGGATCATTCCTAGAAATTACAAAATGGACATGAATTTTGAATCACTGGAAATGTTCGTGCTCCGATGATAAATGAATGATTTGACTGTGTGTGAGCTGACTTAGTGAGAACTCAGCCCTGAGTCTGAGTTCTCAGCCTGAACTCAGTCTCATCGTCCCTGGTCAAAATGCTATGTTACAATTTCTGGGTATGCAAACCAGAAGCCCCATGTGTGCCTTTGAGTGTGTGAATAAACACTGATGGATAAGCACTAGTCTTTGATAGTTTTTGCCAGCTTATGACATGAGGAAAATAAGGACCATGTGTTGAATCATAAGGCTAAATTATTAAATTTTATATGACCACCCTATATTCTGAGATTATCTTCTTCCAATTTATATGTTTGTGGGGGTTTTTTGTTGTTGTTATTGTTTTGTTTGCTTGCTTTGTTTATAAAGCTGGTATCCCTTTGTGGATGCTCTCACCACTCTGAATCTCCCCTGCCCCGCCCCCCTGCCCCCCCTCGCCCTCCCACTGCCCCCATGGTCTGTTATATTCAGAAGTCTGGGATTCTTTGCCTGGGACTATGTAAGACTAAGGGACTTCCCTGGCGGTCCAGTGGTTAAGACTCCATGCTTCCACTGCAGGGGGTGCAGTTTTGATCCCTGGTCAGGCAATTAAGATCCGCATGCCGCATAGTGCAGCCAAAAAAAAAAGACTATCAAATGGCTTTTTTCCCCCCTGAACAACCATCAAGCTCAGTATAGGATGTCACTAAAATTTGTAACATGTTGCTGCTATAAGTCATGGAATGTTACCTTATAACTAGAGTTAAGAAAAGTTTATCATTTTACCAATGATTTCTTTAACTAATTGAAACAAAGTTGTAGATAAGTGTGCACAGGAAAAAAATCTTTAGTAACCCTGTTATCTTTCATTTCTTATAGCTTAATGAGTTTTTAAGATAAACAGGGTAACTCAATTGTATCTTAATTTGGTAGTTTTAAACCCTCACTAGTGTATGTAACAATTTACAAATGAAGGGAATAGTTCTCAAAGATACCAAGTAAATTTCCCTAGGGGGTGTTTTCCCCTGTCTTTGCAAATTTTTTTTTGTTTCTTTGTTTCCTTCAAAGTATATGCCACAATTTGTAATTTATTAATTTGTCTTTAATTTTTTTTTGGCCTTTCCTCAGCAACATTTAATCTCCTTGAGGGCTGAAATCAGTTTGGTTTTACACACCATTGTAGCCCAGCATTTAGTATGGGCTAAAAAAGTATTTATCGAATGTTAATAATACTGTTGTTCAAGAAACAACACATATTGAGCATTAACTGTGTGCCAGGCAATGATGGTACTAAATATTTTGAATAACACTGTCATGTAAATCAAGACCACATATGAATGTGATTCATTTACGATTTGATTCTCCTTTTAAAACGTTTCTAAAAGACTTATCACTATAGCTACACGTCAGTGTCATGTCCTTCTCTCCCAGTGAAACATGTCTTATTTACCCCCATCCCACCCCCTGCCCCCCCAACAACGACTCGTTCTACTTTTATCAGCATCATCAAGGAAGGAAGGAAACAGTGAAGAACAGGGCTGCCAGCATAGAAGTTAGCAGGAAGATCACTTAGTTTTCTTTTTTCTTTTTTTTTTTTCATTTCTAAATCATTTGTAGACAGTTTCCTGGTTTAATATCCACTGACATTTCTTTATATTTGTTCACCCAGTTCTTCCAAATAATACTTTGATGATATTTTATAATCAAATAGCTAGAAAAATGTCCCTTACCAGACAAGAAATTACAGAATGTATAAATGCAGTTCATTCTCAGGGATACCCACACTTTTCATTTTGACATGATTTTAGATTTTCAGGTAAGTTGCAAAAATAGTATAGAGTTCTTATATAAACTTCACCCAACCCTGTCTAGTGTTACTTTCTTACATAATCATGATTCTGGTACTATTTTTGACCCTACCATACTGACCCTGTGGTCAGTAGTGATGCTGAATGTATGTTTGCTTTGCCCTTCAGGTCCCCACTCCAACTTCTACACCCTCTTACGTGACAAGGGAGGTGGAACAAGATATATTTCATCATCAGTAGGCTCCCTTTTTCCTTTTGGCTTCTGATTGGCATCAACCAATGAAAGCAGCAGGAAACTGGATGGCAGAGTATTTATTTCCATACCCACCTCCCCATGACTTTCTCTTCAAGAAAGATCCCATTATCAAAGGCCACACAAAAGCCCCTGCCCCTTCAGGCCTAGGAGTGGCAATATCTCTCTGCTGTGTCATTAGTCCTGGGATGCTTTGTCATCCCTAGATTTTTCTGAACCCTGCCCACACCTTTTAAACAATCCCTTTATTAAATTCTCCCCAATACTCCCAACTGACTGTGTAATCTGATTTTCTCTAGGGACAGGGACTGACAACCTAACCAAAGTGATATTGACTTTCTCCCACCCCGAAACACAAAATAGTGATTATTTACATAAATGTTTCGACCGAGAGGCGTTCCAAACCATGCCACTCACAAGTACAAGTTCATGAATCAAGGCCTGAAATCATCTCACACCTTCACCTTACTCAAGAGTCAAGCAAACAATTATAGCACAGCTAACCTGCTGCCATCTATGAAGACAGATCAACTCCAGTGATCAACAAGAGCGCCTGAGCAGGAACCTGGTCTTTCAGCCCCAGTGGGGGCAGGAGTTTGTGCTGAGCTCCCCCACCCTCACCCCCATCATTTGGTACCCATTCTGGCCATTAGAGTGCTTTGGACAGAAACTGTCATTTCAGCTCGAGGAAAATGCTCTCTGTAGTCTGGGATTTGAGATCACTATGTATAGTTTTAAATTTCGAATTGTAATAGAATGCATACAGGTTTTTGATATAGATAATAGATAACAGATTGTTTAAAGATGAGAGGTGTGAGACACACCAGGCAATTTCAGCCCCACAACTGGATTCAGTATTTAGTTAGCAGGTTCAGAGTAGGATGAGACAAGCTTCAATTCTATTCCCAATTTCCTTAGTCAGACTCTTCATTTATCCAACTACCTCCCAATAGATGAAGATGAAAATGAGTCAGGATACCTATGGGTAGCAGCCACCCTGACTAAGAGCAAGGGACCCAGGAGATGTGAAGACTTAAAGAGGCCAGAGTCAAAGGAAGAAGAGTAGAACTCTGGCACAATGCCAAAAGCAAAGAAAGAATTATGAAAGGAAACCAAGTTGTAACCTGTAGATTCCCGTGACTGATCCCCTCCCTGGGTAGCAGCCAGCTGGAATGTTAAGTTCTCACCCATAAAATCCTAAATGGAAAGTTTTACTTTTCCTCCACCCTCCCTCCCAGAAGTTGGATTTAGTTTTCTTAACATCTCCTTCAGGGTTATATAATATTCTACACTTGCTCTAACTATATTTTACACATATCAAGCTAAAATCTGAAAGTATTTGAGCATTTCTACTGTGGAGCAGAGAAACAAAGCTTTCTTTGAAAAAGAACAAAAAAATCATGCCCAACAGAAAATTAAAGAAAACATTTAAAAATGCCAACATCAGGAAAAAAATTAATTTTTTCCTTTTAGAGCATTTCTCTACTCTTGTACAACAACTGATAACTACAGAGGAAGTGAGCAACAGTTTGGTTCTGCTTGCTGTGGCACATGAATTCCAGCCATCCACAGGCACTTATTTCTTTTTAAAAGTCAGGGTCCACTGCCATGATTCAAAAAAGCAATACACAGTATATTTACTTCTGAAATTTATTTCAGGTGACAGGACACCCACAGACTAACAAAATAAACATAGAATTAAATAGTATTCCCAAAGTCCAATTCTACCTTGTAGGAAAGGCAGGTGATGATTTAGCTACCAAGATTAGTCCATGTTAGTTTGTCCATGCAGTCTCCATCCCTTTCTTCCATGCTGTTTCCCACCCCACGCCACCCCCCACCACACAAATTTGAGAGCCATTTATAACAGCAGGACTAAAACTGTTTCTCACTTGAAGATTTTAAGACAAAACACCTGAGATGGATACACCCAACACAGAAAGTGTAAAAAGAGATTAAGAAATATACTTGGGGATTTTAAGGATATTCTTCTATAATTGGGGGAGGGGAAAGGATTAATAGGGGGCAGGTGGATCAATATGCAGGAGAAACACAGAGAAGGGTTGAATTTACCTTGAAAATAACCAGTATTCTATTTGTCCAGGCCCAGTGAGAATTTGTGCCAAGCAATTTCATTCATTTCACAGTGCCTGGCACATTGATGACTGTGTGGTAAATATTAAATAAATACTTGTTGGTTGATGAAAAATATACATGGCAATGCTGTGTACACACAGGAAACAGAAACTTAAAGTGGTCAGACAGATTAGAAAGCAATGCAAGGTTTGGTTCTGCATGTCAAGAGCATTTTCAAGGTACACGACTGAGGAAACAAATGAGATTTTAAAATGTGCTAGATCTATAGTTCAAACATGTTGTTCCTCTATGAGTGCCAAAACTTTATTTGCAAAAGAAAAGCTAAGATTAAGGTAAGATATTTTCAATTATATATACACAATATAGTGTTAAAGACCAGTCATTTTATTGTTTAATATGCCTTCTTGAATTAAAAAGGTTGACTGCTCAGGATACTTACATTCATAATAGCAATATACCACTTGAAACCTTTAACACATAAGCACCTATTTGCTAAAGCTAGTCTTGAACTTTTAGTAATGTCATATGCTTTTAAATTAACCGTTTTAAATACTGTACAAAGCTCATAACACAGACTGCTAGCTTATAACTGAATTAGGTAACTACTAAATACTCATTAGGCAAACTACTGAAAATAAAGAAAACATACACATTCCTACCCCTCCATGAATGCCCAAATTCAAGATGATATAATGAGAATTTGGGATTAAGCAATTGTAATTTGGCTGTAAAACCTCAATGGCTTACACATTTTAAGCTGAACTGGAACCTCTAGGCACCTTTTCCTTTGGAAAAATCACACATTTTAAAATAGTGTCTAATGGAAGGTCCATTAAAATCACAATGGATCATAGCTGTCAACTTTAAATAGTGTCTTTCTCCTTAAGAGCTGAAGTTTACACACTGGTGCAACACCACAAATGCAGATGCTACAAAGGGAGCTACAAAAAAAAGCCACAAATTTTATTCACGACACTTGCATATAAAGTTTTCTTTCTGCAGACTCGTGTGGAGTTGAAAATAAAGGATGCTAATATGCATATTATGCAGCATATCAAAAAAAAGAGAGAGAGGGAGAGAGAGAGAGAAAGAGAGAGAAAACACTTTAGTTGAGTGAAAATTCATTTATCTACTGAAAATCTGGGAGAATTTACATCCACTGTACTCCAAATTTACCCCTAAGTGACAGAAAAATACTATATGAAATGGAAAAATATTAAATATGAGTTAATCAATAGCTGATTACCTTTAAAACTTTGGGCTTCTTTTCCCTCTGGGGCCTCTTGTTTTCCTTTATAACCTAAAAAAAATCAAATTGCAAAATGAGCCTCCGTATAAGAGAAAAAAAATTAGCTCCCACCTCCCCCCCCCCCAAAATTTTTGGCTATTCTCTATAAAACTACTTATACCATCTAAAATCATCAACATGTTTGCTAGACAGAACCTAAAGAGCTTATGTAAAATGTATACTTCAAAAGTCACTGAAAAAAAGCCTTGCATAAAGATGAAGTAGGGAAATACCCTTTTTTCCCCTTAAAGTCTGTCTTAATTAGCCTCTGCATTCTTCACAGCGAAGCCCACGAGGTAGCCATCTTGCTCGCTTCTGCAGAGGAAGCCTCTACAGTTGAACAGTTCTGCAAACTGCTTTTTGGTATTATTATCATGGTGTTTAAAGGCAGCCCTGGCCTGCCAGCACTGTAGACGTGCTGGGCATGCCTTTTGCAAAAACAGCCCCACAAAGAGTGCAGCCAATGGCAATGCAGAGCTTAGCAACTCCAAAGTGATCTTCTCTGCCTAGCCTTCCTAGACAAAGGATCTCCTGTGCGGCTCCGCTCTCACCACAGGACACAGGCAGCCACAAGCTGCGACATGGAGTTCGCTGCAGAGGATCTGGTCGCGCCGAAATCACAGGAGGCTTCAGCAAAAACACAATGCACACAAATCCCCCAGGTCTCCACCATCGGATCGATGGCGGATTCTCCCTGATTAGTAACCTCTTGGCGGCTCCGAGGGCAGGTCTGCGCGGGGGGAGGGGTGCGCGGTCCTGCCTTTAACGTACAGGAGATATAACTGAGCTGAGGGGGGCATTTGGGCTTGCTGAAACTCTGGAAGGTATTGTGCATTTTTACTTTATAAGGCAAGGCTAAATATTGGCGATATTTAAGGCAGGGAGGTTATGTGAGGACAGTGTAGGCTCAGCTGTTGGGCTGCGTGTCTCATTCCTCGGGAACCACACCTCTCTGCAGCAGGCGCTTTGCCCAGAAACACAGCAATTTGATTTCTGTCAATAAATGTCCAATGATAAAGGCGGATTAAAAAATAAAAATAAAGCCACTTAAAAGGGAAAGGACAGGATGAGGACAAGGAGAGGGGGAGGAGTTTTCAAAATACACTTGCCACTCTGAGTGGCTGGAGATTTCAAAAAGATTTCTCTCTCTTGCTCTGGACATTTCTGATGACCTTCATTTCCCAAAGAAATCCATCCCTTCCAGAAGGCGGATTCATAACTTTGGGACAGAAGAAGCACCTCTGGCTCCTCTGCCTCCCAAGATCATCAACTGTCACCGAGCATCTCTCCGCAGAGCTGCCAAGCAAGTCCCCACGTGGAGCCTGTCTGTGCACGGGCTGATGGACAGACACAGCCACTTACTTCCCAGGGATTGGGAGCTGAGCCAGAGGTGGAACAAGCAACCAGCCACACTCAATACACCTGAACAGCCCTCATGCCCAGTGGGTGGTAAGCACTGGGAGAGCTGGGCACCACAGTTAGAACTTGCCAGACCCTGGGAATGACAGAGCCAGAGGAGTTTAGCCCCTCCCTTCAGCCTCCCGGACATGTAACAGTGGCAGCAGACGAAGAACCAGGACAGCTGTTTGAGCTGGCAGGTCTCAAGGTCACTGCCAAAATGCAGTGCAGAGGCCAGTCAAAGTCCCATCACAGCCACCTTGACAGCTGCACAGATCTTGGGAAGACAGCCTCAGCTCCATCCTCACAGGGCCAAAGTTTCAGCAGCACATTTGGGGGATTGGCAGGAGGGCCTCACTGGCTGCTCAGCCAAAGATGGGTTTTCCACTTGCAGTTGGATTCAGAACAGATTCCCACAACCAGAAATCGGGAACAGAGAGAGGGCCGGAAAGCCTGTATTTCATCACCCTTGATTCCTAGCCTTTCAGTCTGCCACAAAAGCACGCTTTTCTTGTTGGAATGGGAAGTCCAACGTGCATTGTTTCCCCACTTTAAACTACCTCTCCCTCACCCACCCACTTTCAAAATTTTTAACAAATGTAAGCAGCAAGCAAAACCAGTGGATTTTGACCTAACCACGTCCACCATGGCAACTTTAAGCATACTGAGCCCACGCTAAAAAGCTCTCTGTGGGGAATGAAGCAACCGTGAAATGAATGGGTAGAAAAACGGGACCAAATACAAGATTTGAAAATGAGTGCAAAACCTTTTAACCCTACATTTCTTTCTCTTTGGAGATTTGTGTGTGTGTGGTAAAATATACATAACATAAAATTTTCCATTTTAAAGTGTACAATTTAGTAGCATTAAGTATATTCACAATGTTGTGCAAGTATCACCACTTTCCATTTCCAGAACTTTTTCATCATTCCAAACAGAAACTCTGTACCCATTAAACAGTAACTCCCCACTCCCGTGCTAACTTCTGTTCTGCTTTGTGAGTCTATGAATTTGCCTGCTCTAGGTACCTCATATAAGTAGTACCACACAATATTTGTTCTTTTACATCTGGCTTATTTCACTTAGCATAATGTTTTCAAGGTTCATCCATGTTGTAAGGTGTATTAAGAATTTCATTCCTTTTTAAGGCTGAATAACAACATTTTGTTACCCATTCTTCTGTTGATACACTTTTGGGTCATTTCTCCCTTTTGACTATTGTGAATAATACTGCTATGAACATGGGTATACAAGTATCTATTTGAGTCCCTGCATTCAATTCATTTGAGTATATACATGGGAGTAGAACTGCTGGATCATATGACAATTCTGTTTAATTTTTTGAGGAACCACCAAACCATTTTCTGCAGCCAAACTATTTTTTACCATTTTACATTCCCATCAGCAATGCATACAAAGGTAGCCCTACATTTCTTAAAGTGTCTTCCATTTCAATTACAGATTACGCCTCTCCCCTTGAATAGCCGAATAACATTTTTAAAAAGCATCAACATTTTCCCAGGTTGATTGCTCACTATTTAGTAAAATGGCCATGATATATTAAGCTATAATTATAGGGGACTTCCCTGGCCGTTAAGCGGTTGAGACTCCGTGCTTCCAGTGCAGAGGACGCGGGTTCGATCTCTGGTTGGGGAACTATGATCCCATGTGCCGTGTGGCGAAAAAGTAAAAAAGATATAATTATATATTTTAAATCATTTTATTACCTGTGTGATCCATATGTTTGCCTCAGTAAAATAAAATCAGGATCAGAGTGTTAGGTCTACTGAATATCCACACTGGTGAGAGGTCCATTTTTTACAGCCCCATGGACAGGCGTTTTCACCGTATGGGGTACTCATGAAACCACACAACATCGCACTTGGCAACCTAAGCAAACATCGAAGGTCTATGTTTAGTGTTCTGTAAAATGAGTTAATAATAAAGCCAAAGCTCATCCCAGCTAAATGAGGGTTAATGGAAGTGACCAGAACTAACATTAACTCCAAATATCCAACTGATACTACACCATGAAGATCTATACTTGTTTGAACACAGAGTAGATTGGTAACATCAATTAGTTGTGACCATCTGTTCTAAATCCTATACCTAGCGATTTGTCCGTCTCAGCTCAAGGCTTAGGTGACATGAACTTTGATGGAGAAAATAATCAGAAATTACTAGCAGAGAAAGTGGAGGTCGAGAGCCATTCCCATTATCTTATTATTTAGGGCAAAATGCATACAACTAGATCCAGTTGAATGAATGACAAGTTGAGAAACTAAGACACATTGTGTTGTAGTCCAGCCTATTCAGAACTTATTTTTGTCACTTAAATCTATTTGTTTTTCCCACAAGGAACCACTATTAAGTTGCATGAGTTACTTAATTTTGTAATAACTCAAGTGTATTAGGTTTTTTCAAATATTACAAAATGAGATCTATCTCTTTTCTCTTAAAAGTCACTTGATTACAGAGCTAAAAAAAGAACATTAGAGAAAATTTAGGTCATAGATAAACTGAGGCCCAAAGAGGTAAAATTACTTAACTCAGGTTACACAGCAAGTTAAAACCTGAACTTGAGCCTGAATCTAACCATTTACACTGCTCTCTCTATAATTCCTCTTCATTACTCAACAATAGAATTTGCAAATATCCCAAAATAACCTTAAAAGAACTATCTTCACACACAAAAAAAGGGACTTCCTTGGCGGTCCAGTGGTTAAGACTCCACGCGTCTACTGCAGGGGGCACGGGTTCAGTCCCTGGTCGGGAACTAAGATCCCACATGCCGTGTGATGCGGCCAAAAACAAAACAAAAACAAGAAACACTTCAAAACCACACCCTTAGTTATAAAAATATTGAATCACTATGTTGTACACCTGAAACTAATACTGTAAATCAACAATACTTCCAAAAAAAACCCCCTCACATGCATCATTTTTAGGCTAGAACAGCAGCTCAAGAAGATTAGTATTTTTTTCCTAATATTTGTTTATTTATTTATTTGGCTGCACCGGGTCCTACTTGCGGCATGTGGGCGTTGCGGCATGCAGGATCTTTAGTTGTGGCACGTGGGATCTAGTTCCCTGAACGGGAATGGAACCCGGGCCTGGAGCAAGGAGTCTTAGCCACTGGACCACCAGTGAAGTCCAAAGAAGATTAGTATTTTTTAAAATTAATTAATTAATTAGTATATATTTTTGGCTGCATTGGGTCTTCGTTGCTGCGCGCGGGCTTTCTCTAGTTGTGGCAAGCGGGGGCTACTCTTTGTTGCGGTGTGCAGGCTTCTCATTGCGGTGGCTTCTCTTGTTGCAGAGCACAGGCTCTAGGCGCACAAGCTTCAGTAGTTGTGGCTCGCAGGCTCTAGAGCGCCGTCTCAGTAGTTGTGGCACACGGGCTTAGTTGCTCCGTGACATGTGGGATCTCGCTGGACCAGGGCTTGAACCCGTGCCCCCTGCATTGGCAGGCGGATTCCCAACCACTGCGTCACCAGGGAAGCCCTAGGTGTATTTTTGAAAAGATAATATTGTGTGCCCTCAGAGATAAATTTATGAATAATTTCAAAATCCTACTTCTCTTTCTAAACATAAACAATTCTGTACCCACAAGAAACTAGACATACAAACACTGCCTAGGAGGAGTCTTCTTCTAAATTAATCTCGAGTTATTTACTATTCCTCAAAATTGACACCTGTGCAGCACAAAATCCTTCCAATATTAGCCACACTCTGGTCTCCCATGAAATCCTCCTATATGTCTCTTCTTTTTTACTGTTGGAGACATAGCTTTTGCTGTGATACTTGGTTAAGATATTCCAAGTACCACCTTTTGTAAACTTCCAATCAATATGAATAACAAAAAAAAAAAAGGCAGCTCATACTTTAACAATTCTAATGGAGATCTTAAAGTTAGTTTGATTTTATGTCATGTGAGACATAGGAACCTGAAAGGCTAACACTGGAGATCTCAGTTTTTAATCGTGAGTGATTGAGTCGATCCCCTGGCACAGCTTTTCCCTGGCTTCCCTCCCCCACTTCCTTCCCTGAGGCTTATCTGCAGTAATGCTTTTTCCCTCTAAGGGGCCTGGTCTACCAAGTATCCAACTCCATTCTCTCTAGCAGTCCTGCTTACTGCTGGTAAAAATAACTGCTCTTCAATAGCAATAACTAAGGAACAAGTAAGCAAGCAGTGATCTTCAGCAGCTGCCAAGTGAGAACAGTTGACAATGAGGTGAACCATAGATAATGCCAGAGACTAAATGGGGCTAAAATATCACCTCTCCCCAATTTCTTCTCAGCAATTCGCAGTACTAACTTGAAACTGATAAGTCTACTCCCTCTATTACAGTCTAGATCCATAATTTGAACAGCGAAATCCAATAACAGCATCTATGGCTTTTTGTCAAAAACAAATCACAAAGGATGCTGCAATTTAGAAAATTTTCCCCTTTTGTGAATGATATATTGAATGCTTCTTATTATTCCTAGTCTGTCCTGTGTATTTTATAATTAATGTTATTCTTTTTTTTTTTAAAGGAAGTTCTGTACCTTCGGGCTCCCTCTCTATGTTATTCATGCAAGAGAGCTGACTCTAGAGAGCATTGTACCCTCAGTTTTATTTTTGTTTTATTTATTTATTTATTATTTATTTTTTATTTTTGGCTGCGTTGGGTCTTCGTTGCTGCACACGGGCTTTCTCTCGTTGCGGCGAGTGGGGGCTACTCTTCGTTGTGGTGGCTTCTCTTGCTGCAGAGCAAGCATGGGCTCTAGGCGCGCAGGCTTCAGTAGTTGTGGCACGTGGGCTCAGTAGTTGTGGCTCCCGGGCTCTAGAGCGCAGGCTCAGTCACTGTGGTGTACGGGCTTAGTTGCTCCACAGCATGTGGGATCTTCCCGGACCAGGGCTCGAACCTGTGTCCCCTGCAATGGCAGGCAGATTCTTAACCACTGCGCCACCAGGGAAGTCCAATACCCTCAGTTTTTGACCTAATAGCAAGATCCTAAAACTGTCTTGTTTCACGGAGAAGCTCAAAGCATTTACACACATACAACTTCTTTCTGAGAAAGTTAGACCTAGGTGTCTCCTAAGTTTAGCAAAATCAAGCCAATTTGTTAATTCATGTTTTTACAATGAAATTCCCCCATTTAATAACCAAAAACCGTTAAAACAATAGTGTTGTTTTAAAACAAGTGTTGGGCACTTTCAATATGCAGACGTGGTGCTGGGCTCCCCGCTCCCCCCCGGAACGTACCATCTCAGGAGAGACACAAACAGATAATTATTATGAAGTAGTATAGAATGGGGATGAGCCCAGAAATCTATGCAAGACCAGAGAAGGCTTCCCAGAGGAAGTGACATTTATTTCCACTGTAAGTAGGAGTTGGTTTAACATAGAGGGACAGAATAAAAGTATACGCCCCAGATGGGGGTAACAACATGTACAAGGACGCTGGGAGCACTGTGGCTATTGACAGTCACACTATGGGGAGAAATGCATATAAATAGATACGCTACAACATGGGCATTAATGCTGGTCATTGAGAATGCATATGAAGAGATGTAATCAGCCTTAATTCTCTACCATTCTGGTTTGAAATATTTCTGTTCCATCCTTCAACTTTCCATAATTGGTCCTTTCAAAAGACAACAATGATACCCCTGTTAAGTTGTTCATCACAAACAGCTACCTTTTCAAGAGAACTAAGGAGAGGTGACTGGTTTATCCTAGGTCTGAAACCTTCGTAGTTTAGCTAGAAAAACCCCTCATGTAACTAAGTCTCCTAATCAGAGTAAAGCAATATTTTGAGAATAAGTGTATGTAGGTTTTTGTTGAGATGAGATCAGTTACTCAGGAAGGGTTAACCTCTTTAGTTTTTGAACTAATTTACTCGAGTCCCACACAATCTATGGAGAAGCAAGATTTGCCTACCAAGAAATGTTACTCTTTCAGCTGGGTAACTCTGGTTGTACTGGAGAGATGCTTCTGATGTTTGGAGAAAGGGATGCCCTTCCTTTGTTCATTCCAGAAATAGAACAGAGAACACCAGCTATATTCGAGGCACTGCTTAACACCTGTGGAATCTCTGACAATGAATAACTTTTCCATTGAGCTTAACTCAGGTAGAGAGAAAAAACAAAAAACTTGACATTGAGCCCACAATATTTATAATTATAGAATGCCTAAAATTAATTTTTTCTAAAGTCTGTTTGACTTTCTTGATATCCAAATACTTATTCAGTGGGCACATTAGCTCTTGTTGAAACTGAAATAAATAAACAGTCCTTGATATTCTTACTAGAGGCTTTTTTTTTTTGGCCGCAGAGCATGTGGGATCTTAGTTCCCCAACCAGGGGTCGACCCAGGGATGGAACCCATGCCCCCTGCAGCGGAAGCACAGAGTCTTAACCACTGGACCGCCAGGGAAGTCCTAGAGACATTTCTTCTAACTTGAGATTACCATTTCGCTATCTGAGGGGATCCTTTTGAGCTTTTGCAACATAAAGCCCTTTAGGAATAACTTGTGGGATCAAGAGGAGATATATTTGTCATAGCAAGAAAACAAAAAAGTTATTTTCCCCAGAGTCCACCTTAGAAATCAACAAGTGTGGAGCTCAAGGTTATACCCATGTTAACTGTGCAGATTTAAATGAAAAACTTGCCTGTCTTTATCAGGAATGCTTTAGCCTAAACGATTATAATGGCATTTCCATAGGTAACTCTTAATGACTAGTTAAGAAAATGCAATTTCCTCCCAAATCTGTTTGATTTACCTGACTTCCAAACACTTATTCAAAGTGTACATTAGCTCTTGCTGTTTAAAATAAAATAAATGGTTCTTAATGTTTTTACTAGATATTTATAACCTGTGAATTGATATTTTCCTTGCTCATAACAACAGTTCTTTCATGCACATCATTTGAGAATAAGTCAAACTGCATTCATTGATGCTGTGATTGTTTCCAACTTTATGAATATATACCATATTTTTATAAGGCTACTTTTGCTAATCATCATAATAAATGAAGCATTAGTGGGTTTGGGGAGGGGGTGGTGGGGATGAAGGACCACTATACCTAACAATTCTCTTAATCATAACTATGTATGTGATAAAAGAAAATCAATTGAGATTTTTTGAAAAGAAAGTATTATTTCTTCATGGCTTGTCCACCTTAAGATGTTAGATCATACAATATCAAAATATCTTATACAAGATCAGTATGTCCTTGGTGGGATCCAAATCCCAATGATGCTTATTAACTATGGGACCCAGAGTAAGTTAACCTCCCATAGACTCAGTGAGGGACAAAGCTGACTTTAGGGTTAAATGCTGTAATGGCTATGAAAAAAGCTTCTGGTATGGCAGCTGACTTGCAGGTGGTTCCACTACAGCAACGGAGAATGATGGCTGTCACATGAACATGTACAAATAAACAAGGTATTAAGCAATTAAAACTCATTTAATATAAAAATGGAGATATTCAAGCAAATAATATTTTGGGACATTGGAACCTCTCCCAGATAAGTCTAGTATTAACAAGATTTCTGCTAGAGTTAGGGCGTGCTAATTTCACCATACCATTATAACATAATCTTACATTTATTAGTTAGAAAAGAATATGAAACTTTCACTTCCAGTGATAACAAAATTGATAATTTGAAACAACCCGCCAGCTGAAGACAATTAGAAAAACTACACAAAATAAAAAAACATCTCCTTGGAGGCATAGGAGAGTAAAAAAATTTACACCATAGTGTAGAATTAATTACCATCCCAGGATTCAGAGGGTAATGAGGTCCAGGGAGGGCAAATTTTTCTTAGGTAAAAATTAAAAATGGAGAAAAAAAGCTAAAAAGATTGTTAAAGAGAAGTGTAACCTTGAAGTTAGAATACAGAAGCAGGGCTTCCCTCGTGGCGCAGTGGTTAAGAATCCACCTGCCAATGCAGGGGACACGGGTTCGAGCCCCGGTCCGGGAAAATCCCACATGCCACGGAGCAACTAAGCCCGTGCGCCACAACTACTGAGCCTGCGCTCTAGAGCCCGCGAGCCACAACTACTGAAGCCCATGTGCCACAACTACTGAAGCCCACGCGCCTAGAGCCTGTGCTCTGCAACAAGAGAAACCACCACAATGAGAAGCCTGCGCCCCGCAACAAAGAGTAGCCCCCCGCTCACTGCAACTAGAGAAAGCCCGCGTGCAACAGCGAAGACCCAATGCAGCCAAAAATTAAATAAATGAATAAATAAATAAATTTATTTTAAAAATAAATAAATAAATAAAATAAAAGAAAATAAAAGAAAATACAGAAGCAGTGGAATTGGTAAACTCAAAGAGTTTAAATAGTTGATTTATGTCAAAAAATTATATTTTTGCAAAATGAACCTTTAAGTTTTTTTTTTTTAATTTTTATTGAAGTATAGTTGACTTACAATGTTGTGTTAGTTTCTCTCTTTTTTTTTTTTTGGCTGTGCCGCGTGGTATGCAAGATCTTAGTTGCCCCACCCTGTGCCCCCTGCATTGGGAGCACGGAGTCTTAACCACTGGACCATCCAGGGAAGTCCCTAGGGAGCTTTTTTTTTTTTTTTTGGTGTGTTAGTTTCTGGTGTACAGCAAAATGATTCAGTTACATATATATATGCACATATATATATTCTTTTTCAGATTCTTTCCCATTATAGGTTATTACAAGATACTGAATATAGTTTCCTGTGCTATACAGTGCTATATAGTTTCCTTGTTAACATGAACCTAGTATAAGATTCTTACACAACATGTCTTTCAAAGTTTCAAAAGTCTAAAAGACAGCAGCAATCACCTTAGCAGGGCTATCCTCAACCAGTCCACATTTTGGTCCCACTTCTCTCTATCTTCCAGGTTCTTCATATTTGGCTTGTTGCCCTTGCTCAGAAACATGGTGGTTAATTTTATCTATCTATTTATTATTTTGGCCATGCCACGCCGCTTGTGGGATTTTAGTTCCCTGACCAGGGATCAAACCCTGGTCCTTGGTAGCTGAAGTGTTGAGTCCTAACTAATGGACCCCCAGGAAATTCCCGGGAACGTGGTGCTTTAAATGAGCACTTACCATCCAAGCCAAGGGCTCTAATCCAAGATCAACTGTGTAGTCTTAGACAAGTTACTTGGCCTGTCTAAGCCTCAGTGTCTTACTTCATACATTGGGGGAAGAATGTATGTTTCAGAGGATTATTACAAGGATTACATGAGATAATGAGCATGTCAGTGCTTAATACAGTACCGGGCACTTAGTAAGTACTCAATATATAATAGTTGTTATCAACCCCTTCAGATATCAATGTTTACTACATACCAGTTCCACGTCTATGACTAGTATCATTTAATTCAACCAACATTTGTTTGGTGGCTACCAAATGACAAGCACTACACAATGTTTGTGTCCCCCCAAAATTCATTTTTTGAAATCCTAAAGCCCAATATAACGATATTAGAAGATGGGGCCTTTGGGATATGCTTAAGTCATGAGGGTAGAACCCTCATGAATGGGATTAGTGCCTTCTAAAAGAAGCTCCAGAGAGTTCCCTAGCCTCTTCCACCATGTGCGGACACAGTGAGAAGGCACAAACCATGAACCAGGAAGTGGGCCTTCACCAGAATTCAACCATGCTGGTGCCTTCTCCACATCTATGAGCAATAAATTTCTGCTGCTTATAAGCCACCCCGGCTGCAGTATTTTGTTATAGCAGCCCAAAAGGACTAAGACAGACTTGAATAGACACTTCTCCAAAAAAGATATACAAGTGGTCAATAAGGACATGAAAAGATGCTTGATATCATTAATCATTAGAGAAATGCAAATCAAAACCATCCTGGAATACCACTTCACACCGACTAGGAAGGCAATAATCAGAAAGTCAGATAACAAGTTTTGATGAGGATGGTTGAATCTAAAATGGTACAGCTGCTTTGGAAAACAGTTTGGCAATTCCTTAAAGTTAAACAAACAGTTACCATATGACCCAGCAGTTCCAATCCTAGGGATATACCCATAATAACTGAAAACACATGTCCACAAAAAAAACCTGCACACAAATGTTCGTAAATGCATTATTCATAGTAGCCAAAAAGTAGAAACAACTCAGAAGTCCACCAACTGATGAATGTTTATACAAAATGTGGTTTATTCATGCAATGAAATATTATTCAGTCATAAAAGGGAACGAAGTACTGATAAATGCTATGACATGGATGAAACTTGAAAACTTTATGCTAAAGTAAAAGAAGCCAGATACAAAAGACCAAATATTGTATGGTTCCACTTACATGAAATGCCCAGAATAGGCAAATCCATAAAGACAAAAAGCAAATTAGTGGTTACCAGGAGCTGAGGGAGAGAAGAATGGGGAGTCACTGCTTAATTATACTGGGTTTCTTTTTTGGGGTGATGAACGTGTTCTAGAATTAGATTGTGGTAAAGGTTGCACAACTTTGTAAATATACTAAAGACCAGGAATTCCTTGGCGGTCCAGTGGTTAGGACTCTGTGCGTCCACTGCAGGGGGCACTGGTTCGATGTCTGGTTGGGGAACTAAGATCCTGCAAGCTCTGCAGCCAATATATATACCACTATTGCACTACTGTACACTTTCAAAAGAGTGAATTTTATGATACATGAATTAGATCTCAGTTTTTTAAAAAGAAGAAATTATTTGATTCTCCTTTATCATAATGGAAAGAGTGCCTCTACTACTTGCTAGCCAGGGGAAATTAATACATTTTTTAATGTGGGTTTCCATTTCCTAGTCTGCTAAATGAGAGTCCTAATACTTAACACTTCATGGGTTACTGTCAGGATCAAATATGGTAACATTAAGCCTTCTAGCACAGTGTCTGGCCCATAGTAGACTCTCAATAAATGGTAATTTTCCCCTTTTTCCTTTCCTTTGCCAGTTTCCTGCACTGCAAGTCAAAGAAGTTTAAATTTTGTTAAAATCTTACGTACCTAATTATCAATGAAGACAAAGTTCCCTGGTTACTGACTTTTTTAAAAGAAATAAGTTAAACACTACTTTGTTTTGTTTTCCTTGTTTTATTGATTTTTGTTTGTTTTGACATCTCATAGTGTACCAGAAATGTCCCTAGAAAATGGAAGTAGGTGAATAAAGAAGGTAATTTAATTTTATGTTGCCTAGTAGACAAATCTCCCTGCAAGTCTGTGTTAATTCCTAAACAAGTTACTTACTCCTGCAAGAGTGGAGGAAACTAACCCACACACACACACACACACACACACACACACACACACACACACACACTTTTCTCTCTAAATCTAAACTGGATCAGCTCCCTCCAAAAGTCCATGGCTTGGATCAACTGTGGGCTTCCACTGTCTTGTCCTCCCACTTCCTCCTGTCTTGATCCTACTTTTGCCCTTTAACAGAAAACTCACCACAAAATGGTGTTCCATATGAAATATGATACGAAAATGAGCTGTGTAGTGTAAATGTCTAGAATATGGCAGAAACACCAAAACCCTCTCATTATACAAGGACAAGAAAATAACTGTGGCATCGTCTCGCCGGAAACCACAGCTATAATTCTGCATCACATGGGAACAGTGAAACCAATTCATTCATAATCCTAATCCTTTTGCAGGAAAAATGCATTTGCAGATACTGTGAATGGTGTGTACTGGCTACTTCTGAGGACTTTAGTTACTTTCCTCTAAGTAACGTGAGTCAAGCAGCAAGAGGGAAATGGGTGAAAGTAATGAAATGAATAGGCAAATCTCTTCAAGGATAAAACAATAACCACCACATTAAGCACCTACTATGTAGCAGGGACTCTGCCAGACCCTTTGTAGACATCACTTCTGCTCCTCAGGCATCCCTGCTTCAGGGCTCTATCACAATGTTACAAATAGATCCATTCTCACACTGAGGACCACATGGTGGGGATATAGGATCTTAGTATAACTTAACCAGAGTAACAGTTGTCAATTTCACTCCTTCAAAATCTTAAAAGATTGGTGTGATCCCCTTACTTGTTTTTACTTTGGGGAGTAGGAGACATGATTTATATTTCTGTGAAATCTAATGAAAGCTAAAGACCATCTCTCCAGAAAAATGCATATAAAACAATATGTTACATATAATTTTTTTTAATAAATTTATTTATTTTATGTATTTATTTTTGGCTGCATTGGGTCTACGTTGCTGTGCATGGGCTTTCTCTAGTTGCGGCGAGCGGGGGCCACTCTTCGTTGCAGTGCGCGGGCTTCTCATTGCAGTGGCTTCTCTTGTTGCCGAGCATGGGCTCTAGGCACGTGGGCTTCAGTAGTTGCGGCGCATGGGCTCAGTAGTTGTGGCTTGCGGGCTCTAGAGCGCAGGCTCAGTAGCTGTGGCGCATGGGCTTAGTTGCTCCGTGGCATGTGGGATCTTCCCGGACCAGGGATTGAACCCATGTCCCCTGCATTAGCAGGCGGATTCTTAACCACTTCGCCACCAGGGGAGTCCCTACATATAATTTTGAGGGGATGGGATCACAGAGCACTGAAGCCCATCCAGATTAAAAACCTCTGATGTAGAAGTTCTAACTTTATGATTTTTGAAACATCATATGAAAGACAAGTGTTGGGATCATTTAAACCAGGATCAAATTAGTCTTAGGAACTCTTGTCTAGCAACCAAAAAACGTGGAAAATTTAGTGAGACTAAAGCACTAATATAATAATAATAATTTTAAAATTCTGGTTTTTTCCATGGTAGCTAAAAATACACCAAGTACCTAATCTGATCTGGCTAGTGTCCAGTCATTTAGCTACGCTAATGAGATATGCTTAAATGCTGGCTCAACCCCCATCTTTGAGAGGGCATGAAGATGTGTTTACCAGAAAAAAGGTAAAAGAAACTTTAGTTTCTCTTTCTGAGAGAATGAAATAGACCTGACTTTCCAAAAAATACCTGTACTACAAACTTTAGGTTTCCGAAAGTGGTAAAGATTTAGAAACCATTAGGCAATAATAAATCACTAACAAAATACTAAATATTTTGGTTATGCTAATACTTCTAGCTTGAAATACAGGACTAGTAGATTCCAGTGTCAAGAACATAATTTGAGGGGACTTCGCTGGTGATCCAGTGGTAAAGAAACCTCCTTGCAATGCAGGGGACGTGGGTTGGATCCCTGGTCAGGGAACTAAGATCCCACATGCCCTGGGGCAACTAAGCCCGCATGCCACAACTACTGAGCTCTCACGCCTCAACTAGAGCTGGCCTGCCACAAACTACAGGGCCCACGCGCTCTGGAGCCTGTGTGCCACAACTAGAGAGAGAAAACCCGCACGCCACAACTAGAGAGAAGCCCACACACCACAACAAAGAGCCCGCACTGCAACAAAAGATCCCGCATGCCGCAACTAAGACCTGACGCAGCCAAAAAAAAAAAAAAAGAACATAATTTGAAATGGGACCCAAAATAATTCATCCAGTCATGAAAAGCAATTTAGTAGGTTATGTTCATTTACCCAAAGGAATATTATACACATACTTTTTAAATCTTTACAAATTTTTACTTACAAGGGAAATGTTGATGATATACTGAGTTAAAAAAAGAAGAAAAAATTTTACCCCATTCAACTTTAAAGATGTTATTTATTTTCTTCTGTGTGTGTGTATACACGGTTAGTTTTATTGTAACAAAGCAATTTGTATACTTTTTTTTTTTTTGTCCGCGTTGGGCCTTCGTTGCTGCGCGGGCTTTCTTTAGTTGCAGCGAGCAGGTGCTACTCTTTGTGCGGTGCGTGGGCTTCTTATTGTGGTGGCACAGGCTCTAGGTGCCCGGGCTTCAGTAGTTGTGGCACACGGGCTCAGTAGTTGTGGCGCATGGGCTTAGTTGCTCCACGGCACGTGGGATCTTCCCAGACCAGGCATCGAACCTGTGTCCCCTGCATTGGCAGGCGGATTCTTAACCACTGCACCACCAAAGAAGCCCACAATTTGTATACTTCTAACGTTTACAACTGAGCATCATCTTTCCAGTGAAACAAAAAGAAAAAATTTTTAAACTCTGTTATTTTTTAAATGCAGGGACGTCCCTGGTGGTCCAGTGGTCAAACCTTCGCCTTCCAATGCAGGGAGGTGAGTGTGCAATCCCTGGTTGGGAGCTAAGATCCCACATGCCTCAGGGCCAAAAAACCAAAACATAAAACAGAAGCAATATTGTAACAAATTCAATAAAGACTTTAAAAATGGTCCACATCAAAAAAATCTTTAAAAGAAAATAAATGCAGAAAAAATACTGGAAGCAAATATGCATCGTGGTTGCATCTAGGTAGTAGAATTAAAGTTTGTCTTTTTCCTGCTTCTAAGCTTTCCAAATGCAAATTACACTACTTTGATTTTATTACTTTTTAAAGTAACACAAACTGTTTATGTAGAAATTCAAACCATGTAGAAAAATTTAAGCAAAATTTAAAGTCACTTATTTTCTAATACACCCATCCTCCATCCAAAAACTCCAGTCCTCAGAGGTAAACACTTCCAACAGTTTGGTTTGGTAGGTCTGTATCCTTCTAGAATTGTTTTTCTAAACTCCATTTACAATTAGAAAAACATGATTTTGAGCTTTCACGGTCCTTTTCCCTTTAGAACTTTGAGGTGTCCAAACTTTGCATCTTGGTATAACTCATAATCACAAATGGACATAGCAGTAATTTTAAACAACACAAGCAGCTGCTTTTTAAACATATTTTTAAAGCACTGTGTACTTCCTATAAACTTTTTTCTCAAGTCCTCTACTTGAATTTCTGCTACAGATATCCCATGATTCTAATATCTTTGGTACTTGAAAATGACATATATAGAATAAACCCCAAAATGTTTTGAGGTACTAGCTGCTGAGATGATATATTAAGTACACATGGGATATAATGGTTTACAGTGCACTTTTTTTTTTTTAAGAGACATTGGTATGTGAGATAGGCTGAATCTTACATTTTTGATGAGATTTCATTCATTCATTGAATCATGTGTTCAGCAAACATTTATTGAGCACCTATGATGTGCTAGCACCCTCTATAGCCTGAGCTTGGGCTTTAGAAGTAATTTAAACATCTCACTTCTAATCACTGCTTTCTCACCATGTCCTTCTTTTTAAAACTGTAGCAGTGTTAACAGGACATAAATAAATCAGAAAAGAGCAAGATTTCTCTTGTTGCTTACTAGCAGACACGAAGAGCTGACGATAATTAGCCAAGACTTTCTGGATAATCATGACTTGAGCACTGAGTCTCATTATCAAGGTAATGACCTGAATTGCTTAGATTAGTCTGATTCATTTGTTAGCTGTGTCTTATTTTAATATGGTAACAGTACAAAAATATATGATCCCACCTTCTCTCCTAGCTGGTTACACTAGTGCCACATCCATCATAGTACTACAGTGACTGGCTACTTTATAGGGAGAACGACTTTTGCAGTTTTGAAACCATCAACTCTTGAAATATTACTCTGGAACAAAAATATCAAGAAGCTGACCAACAAAGACACGGGGAGATAAGCTCTGTAGCAAAATAAACATGTACCAAACTAGAGTGCTCACTAGTAAGTGACAGTATAACTTGGATTATACTGATACTAGATGAAGGTGTTAAGTCAGTTTCACACATTTTACTTTCTGGATAAGATGGTCTACACAAAATGGCAAGGTAAGACCTGAACCATACTGACAAGATTGCAGAAACTAACACCCACCAGTCATAATCAATCAAGATCAGCATGGCTTTGTTGACATGCTTGGGGTTTCTTTTTATTTATTTATTTATTTAATTGAAGTATACTTGATTTACAATGTTGTATTCATTTCTGGTGTGTAGCAAAATGGTTCAGTTATACATGTATATACATATTCTAAACATGCAAAGATCCTAGACGCCACAGGCTTTGTTTCCTATGGTCAGCTCTGTGGTGAGGTATGCTACTGAAGTCTCAGTAGTGATCCAAAGAGATTCCTTAAAGGCATATTTAGGGACATATAACATCTGCCCTCAATTGCAAGAGTTGGTAGCAAAAATTTGTTCCATATGCCATATATAACATATGCCAAAATGAAATCTGGCTGTTTGAAAACACTGAGAAAAGCAGTGGCCAGAAGAGGCCTGTCCCACGCAACTCCCACTAAAGTGGATAAAATAAAATTAAACAAGTATGTCAACCAATTCTGAAGGGACATCTCCGGAACTAGACTGTTATCACACTACCCACAGAATAGTGAACAGTCAGTGGTTCAATTTGTATCATATAATACTACTTAACTTTTAGCTTTTCAAGCACAAACTATATAGGTACTGCTGTTTTTCCAGGTGTAATTTCTATTAGCTAAGAAGGTAGCATGGTAATAAATAGCACATTTTACAGTGTTATTTAATATACTGCTATTAATCTTACCAAGCATAGAATAACCCTTTAATATTTGGAGGAAAAAAAATCAATATTAACTGGAGTAGGGAATTCCCTGGTGGTCCAGTGATTAGCACATGGAGCTTTCACAGCCATGGCCCAGGTTCAATCCCTAGTCCGGGAACTAAGATCCCACAAGCTGCCTGGCATGGCAAAACAAAAACAAAAACAGGGCTTCCCTGGTGGCGCAGTGGTTGAGAGTCTGCCTGCCAATGCAGGGGACACGGGTTCAAGCCCTGGTCTGGGAAGATCCCACATGCCGCGGAGCAACCGGGGCCGTGAGCCACAATCGCTGAACCTGCGCATCTGGAGCCTGTGCTCCGCAACAAGAGAGGCCGCGATGGTGAGAGGCCCGCGCACCGCGATGAAGAGTGGTCCCCACTTGCCACAACTAGAGAAAGCCCTCACACAGAAGCGAAGACCCAACACAGCCATAAATAAATAAATTATTTTTAAAAACAAACAAACAAACAAAAAAAACCCAAGAAACAAAAAATATTAATTGGAGTAAATATTAAGAGACTATTTCACTTTGGCAACCAACTCACAAACTGCTTAGTCATTCAATTCATGTTAATTAAATGTGTGATACTATATCAAATCATCAAGCTATAGATATATAATTCAAAACCCTGCCCTGAGAAGCATACCTACAAACAACTGTGTTTTGCTGTTGTTGTTGTTTTTGAGCATACTAAAAGGTGTGTGAAAGTGTAGCCTGGCCAAAGCACCTACCCTTTAAGTCCCTAAAAAGCACCTCTCCCCCCCTTTTAACATCACTCACTATTCAATAAATAGAATAATGCATATGTCTCAGTATGCTAAATTACGAATGCAAAATGAGGAATACCTAGCCAGGAGCAAATTCCTAGATGACTACGAGTTATAAAGTTAATGGTTTTAATTAACTGTATTTCTGAATATGGAGAACACTAAACTGAACTAAACTTAGCAAAAAATAACATTTTATCTCTTGGCCAAAGAGATCACTGGGAAGACTATCTAATCACCTTGTTGTTCAATTAAAAGAAACAATTGGGAGACAAAAATATAATCTATGATCAAAAAGAGTAGATCAAAATTGTTTTTACTTCTCCCAGATATTAGTAGTTAACATTCTGAGAAATGGCATATGCCTTTGGGGGCTAAGTATATTTTAGAAGAAAAAAATTCTAACAGTTCTGTTTTTAAAATGTACATTTGTTTCATATAATAAAATATTATTATAAATAAATAATAAAATAAATATTCTAATAATAAAAATATTAACATTTAAAAACTGTAAATGTATTTTCTCTTTCTCACTCCAACTCTCAATAATAAGTAAAATAATGCTGATGTGAGGAACAAACAAATACATGAAATATATTTGCTTACCAATATTCTTACTTATCAAAGTAAATGGGTTTCAATCATTGATGTGTGTAAAATAAATATAAAAACTTTTTGATATCAAATACCTAAAAATAAAACAAACTAGATAACTCTATATTGAAAGCTACAAAATGTTATTGAAAGAAAGTAAGTCATAAATAAAGATATACTATGGTCATGAACTGGAAGATTCAATATTGTAAAAATGTCAATCTCTTCAAACTGATGAGAGGGGGTATAGCTCAGTGGTAGAGCATTTGACTGCAAATGGATGTATAGATTCAACACAAACAATAAAAATTCCAACAGGGTTTTTGGTGGAAACTTACAAGCTGATTCAAAAATTTTGATGAAGGGATTTCCCTGGTGGTCCTGTGGCTAAGACTCCGAACTCCCAATGCAGGGGGCCTGGGTTCGATCCCTGGTCAGGGAGCTGGATCCCACATGCCACAACTAAGAGTTCGCATGCCGCAACTAAAAAGACTCCGCATGCAGCAACGAAGATTCCACACACATGCGGCAACTAAGACCCAGTGCAGCCAAATAAATAAATAAATACATATATTAAAAATTTTTTTTTGATGAAAATGCGAAGAACCAAAAAAATAGCCCAAATAAATACTGAAAACAAAACTGAAGGACTTATACTACCAGTTAGCAAGACTAGTTAGTTGTAAAGCCTAGTAATGAGAGTTCAGACAGAAAAATAGACAAAAGGCCAATGAAACAGTCTAGAAACAGATTGAGAACTAATCAATCACTTGATTTGAGACAAAGTTGATGTTGTAGTAGTGGGGAAAGGACAGTCATTTCAGTAATGGTGCTTGTCAAGTAGATATCCATATGAAAAAGAATGAGTCTTGACTCCTATCTCATGTGATACACAAAAGTCAATTCCAGTTTGTACATCTAAATGTGAAAGGTTTAAAAAAGTAACTTTTTAAGAAGAAAACAAAAGAGAACATCTTCATGACCTTGGAATTTGCAAAAAACAGACAAAATTTTCTTTTTTTTAAAGATTTATTTATTTATTCATTTTATATTTTATTTTTGTTGCGTTGGGTCTTTGTTACTGTGCACGGGCTTTCTCTAGTTGTGGTGAGCAGGGCCTACTCTTCATTGTGGTGTTCCAGCCTCTCACTGCGGTGGCTTCTCTTGTTGCGGAGCACGGGCTCTAGGTGCATGGGCTTCAGTAGTTGTGGCACACAGGCTCAGTATTTGTGGCGCACGGGCTTAGTTGCTCCACGGCATGTGGGACCTTCCCAGACCAGGGCTTGAACCCGTGTCCCCTGCATTGGCATGCGGATTCTTAACCACTGTGCCACCAGGGAAGTGCAACAAAATTTTCTTAAACAGGAAATAAAAAGTTATCATAAAGGAGAGGATTGGTAAACTGGACTACATTAAAGTTAAGAATTTCTGTTCATTAAAAAGCACAATTGGGACTTCCCTGGTGGCACAATGGTTAAGAATCTGCCTACCAATGCAGGGGACACGGGTTCGAGCCCTGCTCCAGGAAGATCCCACATGCCACAGAGCAACTAAGTCTGTGTGCCACAACTACTGAGCCTGCGCTCTGGAGCCCACGAACCACAACTAATGAGCCCGCGTGCTGTAACTACTGAAGCCTGCACACCTAGAGTCCATGTTCCACAACAAGAGAAGCAGTGAGAAGCCCACGCACCACAATGAAGTGTAGGCCCTGCTCGCCGCAACTAGAGAAAGCCTGGGCACCACAACTAGAGAGAAGCACACGCGCTGCAACAAAGACCCAATGCAGCCAAAAAAATAAAGAAAATAAATATTTTTTTAAAAAAACAAAATATCCAGTGTTGGCAAGGATGTGGAGCAAGTGGAACTTTCATACACTACTGATGAGAGTCTTAATTGGAACAACCACAGCAGTTTGGTAATATTTATGGAAGCTAAACATACGCATATTCTATGACCCAGCAATTCCACTGCTAGGAATACACTCAATAGAATGCATGCATATAGTCACCAAAAGACTTTTATAAAAATGTCCAGGGGGCTTCCCTGGTGGCGCAGTGGTTAGGAATCCGCGTGCCAATGCAGGGGACACGGGTTCAAGCCCTGGTCCGGGAAGATCCCACATGCCACGGAGCAACTAAGCCGGTGCGCCACAACTACTGAGCCTGCTGTGCCACAACTACTGAAGCCCACGTGCTTAGAGCCCGTGCTCCGCAACAAGAGAAGCCACTGCAATGAGAAGCCCTCACACCACAAGAGTAGACCCCACTTGCCACAACTAAAGAAAGCCCACACACAGCAACAGACCCAACGCAGCCATAAATAAATAAATAAATAAATAAATAAATAAATAAATAAATAAATGAAAATAAAGTTCCGTTTAAAAAAAAATACTATAGAGACTTTAACATAGAAAAAAAAAATGTCCAGGGAATTCCCTGGCGGTCCAGTGGTTGGGACTCTGTGCTTCCACTGCAGGGGGCAAGTTTGATCCCTGGTTGGGAAACTAAGATCCCACAAGCTGCACGGCCAGCCCCCCCCCCCCAAAAATCCATAGTAGCACTGCTATGTTCATTCTACTGTTCTGTTCTGTACTGTACTGTAACATTTCACTTCCCATTAACAACAGAATGGATACAGGTATTGTGATATATACATACAATAGAATACTACACTGCAACAAGAATGAACAACTATAATTATAAGCAACATTATTGGCAAATCTCATAAACATAATATTAAGCAAAAGAAGACAGAAACAAATGAGTGTACAACTGTTCCTTGCTCTCTCAGAATGAAATTCCTCAGAGAAGTGTTCCCTATGTTCTCCTCTGCCTCTCCACGCATTGTTGGATGAGTAGGTCTCTCTACTGTCAGAGTTCAGTATAAGGACAACACAATACATTCTTCAGAATCAGCTTTGTCAGGGGTAAGGGCGATCTTTTGGGAGAGGGGGAAAGCAAGAGAGAGCAAGAGAATATGAATATCATAAACTATAGGGGACCTTTGAAATAGAAAATAAACAAATAAACTAATTAAAATTGTATTTCAAATGAACAACATAACTACATTGAAGCATGAGGGTGGTGTGTGTGTGTGTGTGTGTGTAAGAGAGAGAGAACTAATTCAACATATGCATAGTCTAACTTTTGAACACACCACTGACATTTCAGCAACAATGATAATACCTGTTACCAAGATCTTGGTTTCTAAGTATCATTCTCCACCAAAAAGAACCAAGTTTCCTTGGATAAACAGCTGGTCATCTGGTCTGGGGCAGGATGGAAAATAGAAAACCTTAGAACACTTGTGCCAGAAAATAAAGAATTATTCAAACAATGGTTGAAGGTGCTCCCTGGCCAAATTTGGGGAAATTTGAGCATCAAAATAAGTAATGATAATAAAGGAGTATAACTTACTGAATATAACAAAAATCTACAGGTTCACACTGAAACAAATAAGAAGAAAAAGCTCTTCCTTGGAGTTTAAAACTAATTAACAGATTTAGAAGAAACAATGGAAACAGAACCACTATTTGGCAACTATCAGGCAAAAATAACTGATGAACATTAAAATTGGGGAGTGAAAGTTTGAGGGATAGCAGTATATTTACATGTCTTGATCTCCCTGTAAGATATTTATTAAATACAAAGTAAAAAATACTGATTTTACAGTGGAGAAATCTGGAAGACACTACCTTTAACCGAGTGATCAAAATTAAGATCATGAATAGTCGGACAAATGGACATCATGTCCCTCCTGTAAGAAGGTATTCATACAAAAATGTATAATCCAAATCTAGTCATGAGGAAGCATTAGACAAACCCAAAGTGAGGGACAAAATAAGTAATCTGCACTTTGCAAAAGAAGCAATGTCATTAAAAACAAATATTGAGGAACTATGTATGCTAAACCAAAAAAAAAAAAAAAGTACATGTTATATGATTCCATTTATATCAAACTCTAGAAAATGCAAACTAATGTATAGTGACGGAAAGAGTGTTTTCCTGAGGAGAAAGGGTGCAGGTAGGAGAGTAGGGACTATGAAGGGGTACAAAGAAATTTTGGGGAGTAATGAATTTTGACTGTGGTAATGTTCACACAGTGTATACATCTGTCAGACTTATCAAACTGTACTCTTTAAATACGTGCAGTTTATTATATGTCAATTATACCTCAGTAAAGTTGTTTTAAAAGTTTGAGGAACTATTCCAAATTAAAGGAAGTCAAAAGGATATTTTCTTATAGGAAAAATATGAATAAAGTCTGTGGGCTAGATAATAATAATGGTTCAATGTTAATTTGCTAATTTTGATAATAATAGGAGAGAATATCATTGTTTTTAGGAAATACATTCTCTAGTATGTAAGGATAAAGGGATATCATGTCTATGAAAAACTTACTCTCAGTTGGTTCAGAAAAAAATATACATATGGGGAGAAGCTAAACAGAGATAAAGTAATAAAGTAATATGATAAAATGTTATCATTTGGCTGAAAGATAAACCAAATTCTCCATACTACTCTTGCAATATTTCTATAAAACTGAATTATATCAAAATAAAAGAGTTTTTTGTTTTGTTTTTAATAAAGAATGTGGTGCTTAGGAGATTGTGAGCAATAGCCAAGGTATTCATTCATTCATTAACAAATACTGGTTTTTCTCACAGGGATGGACCTTGACAACAGTGGCCACACTGGCTTGCCAGAGCAAGTTTACAGAAATAAACCACATGCCAACATCTAAATTTCTAAATCTGATTATTTGAGTTACAAATATATTCTTTTCATTTAACTAACAAGTGTTTATTTAGCACCTATCACTGTACCAAGGTTAGATAGGCACTAGAAAAACAAAGTCCCCTGGAATGAAACCAGGGGAACATGCACAGATACAGGTGTGGCACAGGGAGGGGTGAGTGAATGGATGGAGTCTTGTCAGATAGGAAAAGGAAGAATATGTACCATGAGCAAGGACACTGAGGCAGGATCATGCACGGTGAGCTTGGGGAAATCTAAGTAGCTGGATACAGCTGAAACTTCAAGTATAATGTGAGAAGTGACAGCAAACAAGACAGAGGAGATCAGTCATGCCAAGATCTTGAATATTGGCACCTTCCCAGTGGTCCAGTGATAAAGAATCCACCTTCCAATGCAGGGGACCCGGGTTTGATCCCTGGTCGGGGAACTAGGATCCCACATGCTGCGGGGCAACTAAGCCCACATGCCACAACTACTGAGCCTGCGTGCCTAAACTAGAGAGCCCACGTGCTGCAAACTACAGAGCCCATGCCCTCTGGAGCCCACACACCACAGCTAGAGAGAGAAAACCCGCACGCTACAACTAGAGAGAAGCCCACGCGCTGCAAGACCCAACACAGCCAAAAAATAAAAAATAATAAGTAAATAAATAAATAAATAAATAAATAAATAAATAAATATTTTTAAAAAAAATCTTGGTATTCCATGCTAAGAAAGCTAGGCTTCGGGCTTCCCTGGTGGTGCAGTGGTTGAGAATCCGCCTGCCAATGCAGGGGACACGGGTTCGAGCCCTGGTCTGGGAAGATCCCACATGCCGCGGAGCAACTAGGCCCGTGAGCCACAACTACTGAGCCTGCGCGTCTGGAGCCTGTGCTCCGCAACAAGAGAGGCCGCGATAGTGCGAGGCCCGCACACTGCGATGAAGAATGGCCCCCGCTTGCCACAACTAGAGAAAGCCCTCGCACAGAAACGAAGACCCAACACAGCCATAAATAAATAAATAATTTTTTAAAAAAAGAATCCGCCTGCCAATGCAGGGCACACGGGTTTGATCCCCAGTCCGGGAAGATCCCACATGCCTCGGAGCAACTAAGCCCCTGTTCCACAACTACTGAACCTGTGCTCTAGAGCCGGTGAGCCACAAAAAAAAAAATGTAATGCAAGAGGAGGAGCCAGTTTAGAAAAGAAGAGAACAAACTTGTTTATACCTATTAGAGATAGAGTACCTTTGGCAACAATGTCTTTTGGCAATGTTACAAATCAGGAGCTTACCAGGGAGATCACTCTGTTATAAAAATATTGCCACTAAGTGTTTTAGATGTTAAGTATGTAGACTATTAAGTTACTGGCCACATTTTGATCTACTCCCGCATGTGTGAAGTGACTTGAGTAAAGAAGATAGTTCATTGCAGTAAGATTTATAATAACAAAATATTTTAGAAATACCTTAAATGTCATCAATACATGATTGGCTAAATGTCTGATCTCTTATTTGCAATGTGTCAGTCAAATAGGAAGTCAGCATTTTTGGACAGATAATTTAAGTCCAGAATGAAATAGAAAAAAGGTTGACTGAAATTAAGTTCATAATACTTTAAATTAATCTGTTCTACTACACCCATATTCATAGTAGACTCAAAATAAATATAACTTCAAGTGAGTAATCTAAAAATCATAAAACACCATAGCTGACAGGATTCTAATTAAAGCAAGTTTGAGTATTAACCAACCTCCATAAAATCCTTTAAACGAAGTCTAAGTCAACCAATATTTTTACTACCTTAGTTTCATAACTGTAATAATAAGTACAAATGTTTGTATGTCACTTTGGAGTTTAAAAACCATTTTCAACTTCTGATTACCATTGAATCTCAACAATCCTGTGAGCAGGTGAAAATCACAAGCCAAAAGTTGAGACGAAAGCTTTATCATTACTATACCTCCAAGGCAAAGTTTCAAGATTAAAGATAGAGACAGTTTTATTCTTTCAAAAGAAAAGAAGTTTAATTCCTCTGGTCTCTCAGGCTGCAAGACAGTTAGTGACTTTGTTCTCCTAATTTTTAAATCTGTAACTCCCAAAAAAAGACACACAACTAGCCAAAAGGAGGCACAGTGGAAATCTTTCCAAAACCACATTTCATACAATTTCCCTATTCTCCATCAAAACTTATAATGGAAAATCTTTATGTTCTAGTTTTCTGAGACAAGTTCTAAAAATAAGCTCATGTATCACTCAGTGAACAAGATATACTTCAGGTAGGTCCACAAATTCCTATAGGCAACTTAAAGCAACATTTTACCAAAGCAAAAGGATGTAATACAGAAGCAAATTGTCTCCACACAAATCACACTACTAAGTCTCACAGGTGTCCCCAGCCCCTTGGGTATTTACTTACCTCCAAAGGCACAATGATGGATGGCTTCTTTTTCAGTTCCTCACATTTCCTCTTCTTACAGATCTGATGGCTGTTCTTTCTATTCTTGCAGTAGGTACATTCACCACAATTGGTCTTCTGCTGGCAGGGCTCACAGACCCCACATCGCTTTCGTTTCTTCTTTTCCAAAGTAGGTAGCAAAGTTGTGTAGGAAGGAGAAGAGGAGGTACTGACAAGTGACACTGGCCTAGACACCACTGTGGTGTTGATGTCAACCATGCTGGTGGCACTGATCTGGGAGCTCCCTCCTTCCAATTTGCTGGGACTGGCCTGGGAGAGGTGGACAATGCCCTGTGAAGCATGGTGGAGTCCTCTCTCAGGGGCTATTGTGAACCCCTGAGTGTTAGCTGGCAGAAAGCTTATATGAACCTTCTTCTTATTTTCTATATTGTTTATAGCCATTGCGGGAGGTACCGAACTTATCTCTGAGTTTGATGATGGTTGAGGAGTGTGAACTAAGCCCGAAGGCAAAATCTGCAGAGTGCCCTGGACCTCAAGCCCAGATGAAACAGTGCTCTGGGGCTCAGGCCATTCTGGGAGAGCATTACAGGTAGCAATTGGGTTAAGAGGAGCAGGAAGAAAGATATCGGGGTCTGAGGCAGTACCACCACCCATACCAAGGACTTGTTGATTTAATATAGCACCAAAGACCTCTCCTTGGACTGGAATAGCACCAGGAATCTCTGGTGGGTCTGGGGTCTCACCCAGAGGCTCTCCATGAACTGGGTTAGCACCAGGAACTTCCCATTGATGTGGGACAGCACTAAAGGCCTGTCCTAGGACAGGGGTGGTATCAGGAACTTCCTGTTCATCTGGGGTAGATTTGAGTACCTCTTGATGATCTGGTTTAGCACCAAGGGTTTCTTGTTCTGAACCTGCCAAGAGGAGTTTTATTAATGAGGTAGGATATATTGACCCACCAATAGTCATACAGTTTCTAAGGTCCAATTCAGGTACAACCTTATTAAAGCTGGAGGTGGGGCAGCAATCATGTTCACTTTTGATGGGATCCAGGTAAGAATCAGATAGCTTAAGAGATTCTACTCGTGAACCCAAATCTTCTAACTGAATGCTGGGGTTTCCTTCAGAGGTAACCCTGAGGGCTGCTTTTTGGAGCAAAGGAACACAGAGAGTGTCCTGAGCAAACATTCTAGGGGAATCACTGATATCATTCAATGTCTCTCTAGAGAATAGTCCTTCACCACCACGTGTCCCTTCCAATGACCCAGAAAGAACCTCTGCTGCAGGGCCACTATGAGTAGAGCGATTTATTTTGGAATCCTCCACACTTTGGGACCAAGACTGGGTTGTCTCTTGGCTCTCATCTTTTATTAATGATGCATTTTGTATGCCAATTAGATTCTCTATATCAGGAGGGATTGAGGGGTCTTGCACTGGGACTGAATCACTTTCTGCGTGCTTTACTCCCATGTCAGTAAGTACCTTATAATCACACTCATGTTGCTTTCCTAGATTCTTAGGAGGTGGAACTTTCTTGGGTTTGGCTATGACCGCTGGGGGTTGGGAGAGTCGTCTGCTAAGAGAGGTGCTTCGGAGAGCCATTGTAAACCCATTGCAAGTTAAGGACTCTGGGTTCTGAAAAAGAACCTCAGTCCTATCCAAATTCATTCGTGCTGCTCCAGCTCTTGTCAGAAGGCTTCTGACTGGCATAGGCAGTTTGGGTTCTGTTTTTTTCTTAACACCTCTTTCTTGAATTAATTGCTTTAATTTTCCAGGGCTCACAGTCTTGACTGTCACCACATTTTTGTTGGCTGGCTTAGATCCCTTCTTCAGTTGGCTGTTTTTCTTTTTGTTTAGATCTTCCCTCCTGACTAATTTGGAAGGCCTTGCATGGCGAGATCGAGACATAGCTACGGAGTAGGAAAAACTGAAAGGGCATGAGGAACAGAGTCATTGGTCCTTTGGAAAGTCTCACTTCTGAGGAGAATCCGGATGCACCATGGTTGTGCTCAGTCGCAGGAGGTTTTGGTCTGAAATAACAATGACAAAACATTGGGAGTGAGTCTTCTTCCTATGCAATCCCTCATTTGAAATAGAATATTTACTAGCAATTATTAATTAAAATAAAGGAACTGAGAATACTGACTGCAAAAGGAAAATATAATAGACATAAAACATACTAAAGTATCCTATAAATCCTGGATTCACAAATAAAGCTCCTTTAATTCCTGTGACAACTGATTAAGTTGATGAAGTTCTTTGAATAAGCTAAGCATGGGAGTTTCTTTACATTAGAAACCGCAATTACGGACTTCCCTGGTGGCGCAGTGGCTAAGAATCCGCCTGCCAATGCAGGGGACACGGGTTCGAGCCCTGGTCTGGGAAGATCCCACATGCTGCAGAGCAACTGAGCCCGCACACCACAACTACTGAAGCCCGCGCGCCTAGAGCCCGTGCTCCACAACGAGAGAAGCCACCGCAATGAGAAGCCCGCGCACTGCAACGAAGAGTAGCCCCTGCTCGCCAAAACTAGAGAAAGCCCACGCGCAGCAGAGAAGACCCAATGCAACCAAAAAAAAAGAAACCACAACTATCGTAGTTACATGTAGTTTAAAGCTCAAATCCTAATCTTTACAAATTTGGATACTTAAAAAGTTATCTCTTAAACTCTTTCCTAAGCACATCACCATACAGGCAGAGGTATCATCTGTTGGACAGTAAAGCTGGTAAAGCCAGAGGAAGAAGAGGCTTGTATTATCCAAGAAACTCTACTCTTTGGAGATCCAGTAACATTAATACCATATTCCAATTAACCATCCACAGATTTTGAGTTTTATACATGCACACAAAAGTAGCATAAACTCTTGGGAGTTAGTATTTACAGATTAGGTTACAAATAAGACTCACAGGTCCAACAAATATCTGTTGAGTACCTCCTCTGTATAAGGAATGCATTGTGGCGGGCACTGCCCACACCCAGAAATGATGTCCCTCCTTCCTCTTTCACCCGACTTAATCCAAAGACTGATGGTTCTAAACTCCCTTCTACCAAGGGTCCCAAAAGTCTCACGATGAATGCCTAGGCAAAGAAATTGGAAATAAAGAGAAAATGAGATAATTAGAACAGTAAAGCATACTAGATAAGCAACTATTATTTGAAAAGTAAGAAAAGAGGAGAAAATGAAAGGGGACTGACTAAGAGTCATCATCAGTTGCATTTTTGTCTCCTCAGATTGCCTACCCTGACCCCAAATAAGACCAAGCTATGAGGAAGAGTGAAGCTCACCATACAAAATATATCAGTAGGGCTTCCCTGGTGGCGCAGTGGTTGAGAATCTGCCTGCCAATGCAGGGGACACGGGTTCGAGCCCTGGTCTGGGAAGATCCCACATGCCGCGGAGCGACTAGGCCCGTGAGCCACAACTACTGAGCCTGCACGTCTGGAGCCTGTGCTCCACAACAAGAGAGGCCGCGATAGTGAGAGGCCCACGCACTGCGATGAAGAGTGGCCCCCACTTGCCGCAACTAGAGAAAGCCCTCGCACAGAAACGAAGACCCAACACAGCCATAAATAAATAAATAAATAAATAAAAATTAAAAATTAAAAAAAATATATATCAGTAGACTTCCTAAAGATCATGGAATCAAGAGTGTGACAACAAACTGGGTGAGGATTCTTTAACAGTTGACACGTTGCTGGATTTGTAAGAAAATCTGGTGTAGGAGAATGGTTACCAAAAACTGGTCTGCAACCAAGTGATCACCAGTCTGTGGTGAAATGAGAAAAAAAAAAAAAAAGGCTGAGTACACCTGAAACTAACACAACACTGTAAATCAACTACACTTCTATTAAAAAAAAAAAAAGAGGCCGTATAAAGTTTTTCATAAGGTTGAATTTATTATTATTTAATCATGCTTTCCTGTTTTCTCTCATTAAAATGTCCTTTCTAAAAAACGTGGAGAATTCCCTGGCAGTCCAGTGGTTAGGATTCCGCACTTCCACTGCAAAGGGCACAGGTTCGATCCCTGGCTGGGGAACTAAAATTCCGCAAGCTGCGAGGCTCAGCCAAATAAATAAATAAAGTAATAAAAGTCCTTTTTTTGTGAAAAGGTGGAGATAGGCTTATTTATTTAATGTTATTACTTGGCAAAGTAAAAATGTGACAGCCCTCTACCAATTCTCAAATTTTGGTTTTGTTTTTGTTGTACTCATCTGATCCTGGTAATCCTGGGATGCACTAGTTGCTTTAGTGGCTAGAGATGGTGTCACATCAGAAAACCCTGAATTTGAATCTGTGGTCACCAGCTGTGTCCTTCAGCAAACTACTTAACAGGAGGTCAAGTTTTCTGCATCTGAAATGAGGTTGTTTTGAGATATCAATGGGCTCCTCTGAGGAAAACCTAGTGGTAGTGGTCATCCTTGTGATATCTGAGGTAAGAAGAAGGACTTTGGAATTAGGTAGACGTGGGTTCAATTTCCAGATCAGAAACATTACTAGCCATAAGCTTAATGGTAGTTATCATTATTGTAGAACAAGTTTAATCCTTAGTCTGTCATATCCTGCAAAACAAGATCTAGTTCTTTTGTTTCTGTTCCCATCTAACACGCTGTAGTTCACACACTATAATAAAAGATCTCAGAGAACAACATTTAGAGGCAAAGCATTGAGCCTTTAAGAAAGACTTTTAAAATAGACATTAGTGATAACATTAACCACAAGAAAAATAACATTTTGATAAACCTGTGCTGAATACAAATACTAGGCCAGAGAATACTCCACTTGAGTTCTTGGCATCTAAGCTTATGGCTTTCCCCCTTTTCTTAAAAAAAGAAAAAAAAAGTTTGGCTGCACTACCTCTTTGGCTGTGAAAAGCTGTAGGATATTTTCTCCAAAGACCACTGCTTTTTGTACCAGCATTTTTAGAAAACAAAAGACATTCCAATTCTAATCTCCAGAAAGTCAGCAATCTTTATAAGGATGTTTTTTCGGATAACAAAAAACAATCCATTCCATTCTCTAGAAATTCAACAATATCTGTCTAAACATGCTTTATCGCTTATATCAGGATTACCTTGCTAAAAAATTATTAAGAGCATATAATCTAAATATTGCAATTAGCCATAAAAATTAAAATTCATATATGCTGCAAGTAATCTGAATATGCCAGAGGGTGTCACGGGATCTGCTTTTGAAAGTAGTTTATAAATTGATCTCTGTCTCATATATTCTTTTATATTTTTAAATGGAAGTGCTTTAGAAATCCAGACTTGTAATTAAGATAATGTTTACTATTCAAACCTTATCTCTTGAAAAAGAGCCTGTCAAGGAAATGGAAAAGGTATGAGCAACATGGATTGGAAAGATGTGGCCTCTTTGAATGGTAACAGCCTTTTTATGAGATCGTGAAAGAGGCCAATGACCCCTGAAAAACCCAAATGCAGGGAAGAAACCACTGGGTACCACCCAGCCAAAAAAACAATCAGAAACAAAATAAGGACTCCCACAAGATCTTAATTTTACTTGGCTCCACTGATGAAATGTAACCCCCTTTCGTAAATAAACTAAATTATCCCCAGGGCTGGGGTGGGGGTGGGGGCTGGAGGGGGGAAGGAGCCCATTCTATTATATAGATCCACATTTAAACATGGAATTATCTGCACAGATCTTCTGAAATTTATTTTCCTTATTAATTTGTAAACATTATTAAATGCTTTATTTCCTAGTTTTGTGCTTTTATTTACTACAGAGTGTTTAAGTCATAGAAAAATACATTTACAATTAAATACAAATTCCACTTCTGTTTTTCATTTCTGATGAAAACTGACATTTCAATATTTCTCAAAATCAGTTTTATTCTACTCTAGAGTATATTCAAGAGTCTGAGTGCTACTGAGGTTGCTACAGGATAACATGATTGGAGAGAAAATAAGAGAATAATGTCCCTGTTATCAAACATATATAGCAGGCCCCGGAGGGGGAACCACATGCAATTGACACTATCCTGTGAGTTTTTGTTTTCCTAGAAGAGAAAACAAAGTGAAACAAACAAACAAACAAACAAAATTCCCAACAACTGTGGGATGCAAAACATTACTTAACTAGTCTTTTCACCAGAGGGCACCAAGACCCCTAACCCACAATTAAAAAAAAAATTTTTTTTTTCCTAAGATGTCCTGTGACATAGGGGACTGGAGTAGTGTATGAGATCCAAATATTACTGTCCAGGAGATAAGGGCCAACTCATAATTTGAAACATGAAAAGAGATGCCAGCCCAAAGAAGAAAATATAAGATTACAGAGAAAGTGGAGAAGTGGCAAGATCAGGCCCCAGGGCCTATGAAAGGATCTGCTAATTATTCACACATAATTTAAACATACCTAACCAAATTGGTCAACAAACAGGATCAGACTTTTGCCTCAATATTATCTGAGCTTACTAAGTAGTCAGCCTTTCCCTAAAGAGTCTTAAAAAAGAAAAAAAAGAAAAGAAAAAAGCAATTATTTGATGTGATCACCTTGCCTAGAAACTAAAAAGCTGACTTCCTAAACTGTATCAGTTGTCTGTAAAGGACAATATCGACAGTACCGTGTCAGAAAAATTCTCTCCCACTTACATCCCCCCTCCTCCTTCTGGATCTCCCAAAGTCCCCTGGGCAGGAAGTGGCTGAACTGATGTAACCATCCAGCCCACATGTCAATTTAAAATTATACTGCAATCCTTCCCACCACCAGCAGTGGCCAAAAAAGTGGTATTTGCATACATAGAGCTAGTTGCAAAAGAAACTCTGATTTAATAGTCACTCCATTCAGCTCCTTAGAATTTAAAGGCTACTGCACTTGACTGAGAAATACAAGACTTAAAACATTTCTTTTTCAAAGGCACCACCTGGCTTAGTTTCCTCCAGCAACTAAGTTCTAAAGGAAGAGGAGGTGGGCGGGCTGCTTGCTGTTCCTAGATAGTTTTGTACCACAGGAAGTGTGAGAGCCTTCGGCACATGGAAAGGCTGTGGAGGGAAACTCACTAGAATGCCAGCAGATTTAGTCAAAGGCTCCTTCCATATGTAAAACACCCCTGCTGCCCTGCAGAGAGCGAAGAAAAAAAGGCCAAAAAGGGCCACAGAAAAGGGAAGGGACAAGTTAAATGGAGATGGAATGATCATTCCAAAAACAAGAAAAGCATAAAACACATTGGGAAGAAGAGGAAAAAGCAGAAGGAAGAAAATGTCTAAAATGAAAAAAAAAAAAAAAAAAGCCAAAAAGTAGAGGAAGGGGAAGGACTATATAGTAATAAAGCTAGAATATAAAAAGACAACTGGAATCAAAATGCTGAAGACTAAAGGTAGAAAGATGGAGGGGGTGGAAAAAGAGAAACTTAAGTGTACAGAGAAGGAAAGATACAGAGGCAAAGAAGAGGGTGGGGGAGGGGAGGGACGAACAAGATAAAGAAGATTGGAGGAGGAAGAGAAACAAAGGGCAGGGACAGAGGTGATCCAAACCTCCAACCGATCAATTCTGGAAGACCAGAGCTGGGAGCCATAGTTAACCCTCATTAAAATGGTAAGCGGTGATCCAGGAGTTCTTAATCTGAGCTACCAATCTTTGCAAAGAGATACAGTGTATACTAATAACTCTCGTACTTGATTCGGAAGTTTAATTGAAATCATAACATTGTTTTAAACACTGTCATACATTGACAACCAACCTAATTAAGATCTCTTAATTGGGGAGGCAAGGGACTTGGGCTTTAACCTGTGTAACTAATACAAACCAATAAAACCAATAAAATCAGGAAGCGCACCCAACGTCACGTTACCTGAGGCTTTTAGATCTTAGAAACAACGCTGACCAATCCCCAAACATCTCCTTATCTACACACCCGCCTTGTTTAATTGTAGACAAAATTCCTAATATGCCTTAAAAAGCTCTCGCCCTAACTGGTTCACAAACACCTTTTCCATACTCATTTTGGCATCCTGAGTGAGGACGGAAGAAGCCAACGTTCTTATTTTACTCTTTAACGTTGAGATGGGAAGAAGGATGGTCCCTTTTCGGTTCAGGGCGGACCTGGGGTTGCTACCCTGTAGCGCCGCCCTTCAACTCATGTGGGTGCAGCGCTCAGCGCACCCTGCCGACACTAGGCTGTGCACCTAATCTTTTCCTCGCTCAGGGTCTTGAAACACTTTTCAAACATGTCTTTATAAACTGATCCTTACTATGATATATCATGCAGCTCATTGTGTGCCCGAGAGTGTTACGGGCGAGGAGAGAAAGAGGCACTGGAGCGACCTGGTTAATTTGGGAGGAGGACGAGTTGCCGGCGGGGGAAAAGACTCCTAGTTCAAGCAATATCTGTTCTCTTGTTGATACATTAATTTTTATTGGGTCAGAAAAGCCCAATCTGTGTTCTCCATTACCGCGGAAAGTGTACTGGGGCAGGCCAGCAACTTCCCGACCACTTTCTGTAGCCCCTAGTAGCTGAATCGTTTGGGAGTGTGGGTGAGAGGGAGGGAGGGAGGGAGGGGAGGGGAGGAAGAGAAGAGAGGGGTGAGGGGGAGACGGCGAGAGACCTAGCCCAGCCCCGGCCCCTCACGTGCCGCCCGGCCGGTCCCCGGCACCCGGCTCTGCGGACCTCTCATCCTTGGGGCCCGCTCCGGGATTCCGCCCTAGTGGGACTGATGCGACGGCAAGCCAGCGCGTTCGGCGACCGAGTGGCGCTCCTAAGAGTTTTTAGAAGGCCATTTTGACAGAACACTGTTCTATTACTCCACTCCCTTCTTCCCGGATCAGCGTAACTCCAGGTCAGCCTCTGGCAAGACTCTCCTACTACCTCCACCCCAAAAGCTACGTCCCTGAAGCCCCCTCCCGGGAAAGCTCAAGGAGGCAAGTGCCAAATGTTTTCTCAGGGAACCGGCCCCCTATATCAGCCTAGGGGAAGGAGAAAACTTGTTCGGGGGTGCGCTTGAGCGTGGGACAGCCAGGGTTCCCTACCCGCAACTTGCCCTATGACTCTTCCCTCTCCTCAGCCCGAGGCGCATCAATCGCCGGCCCAGTCAGGCATCCCCCCCGCCCCAGGCCGCACTTGCCCTCCCCCCCAATCCGGTTTCCAGCGGAGCCCGGGGTCCTACCTCGAGGCGCTCCAGCTCTCCCCACCCGGCGCCGCAGCCGCGTCCTCCGGCCGGGGGGCATTGTTTACCACCCGCAACAAAAGCGCCCCAAGCAGCCCTGGGTGGGGGGGTCGCCGCGGGGAGCGGGCCCACCCCCGCGGCCCCGGCGGCCCCGCGGACGCCGAGCCCCGGCCCACGTCCAGCCTCAGCGGTGCACTGTCCCTCGCAACGCCTTCTGGCCTCCGCGTGTGGCTCCCCGGACCCCTGCCCTCTGCCCCAACCCCAACTCACCACTGGTCCCCTCAGGCTCCGAGGGCTGCGCGCGTCCCCCCGGCTCCAAGCCTGCACCAGCCCTCGGGCGAACTTTCCAACTTGCTCTCGTCCCCACAACTTCGGAGCCCGGGGCCCCGGCGGGCGCGAGGGGCGCGGGCGGGCCCCGGGCGAACACCTACCGGCTCCTGGCAGGGTCAGGGCCCGAGCCCCCGGGGTGGGCGACTGCTTCCCAAAGGTCCACAGCGGAAAGGCAGGTAGAGTTGCATGACTGGGGCGGGGCAGGGGGGCGTCCCGGGGGGCAGACCCGGGAGCTGAGGGCCCAGCGGCTGCGCGCACAAAGCGGCGCGGGAGCGGACTGCGCTGCCACTCCCCGCCAGGTCAGCCCCCCGGAGCAGCACTGTCTCCCCAGGACAGACCTCAGGGAGCGAAGCTGGGGCTCTGCCTTCCCTGGACCCTGCACTACTGAGCGAGCGGCAAAACGCGAGCTGGATTTCCCCAAACTGGAGCTGGACTCCTCTCTCGACCCTTACCCCTCCCCTTGGCCCTCCTCTCTCTTGACATTTTTTTTTTTTTTTTTTTTTTTGAGGTCAAAGGAGAGTATTGAAGAGGGAGAGCGTTGTCAACGTTTTCTTGTCCTTATCTTTTCTCCGAGGGACTCTCGGGCTGAGGGTCTCTCAATTGAATGTTTATAGGTACATTAATGGGACGCCAGGTCAGAGATGACACCATTGAGGCATATCTGCGTCGCGAGCAATGGAAAACTGCTCTCAACACCTTAGAGAGAAGCCAGAGGAGGGTTGTGTTCCCTTGACTCAGAGCTTGATGTCTGCAAAGGTCGTCATAACATTTTTGTTAGTTATTTGCCCCCGTACTTTGGCGGTATTCACTTTATGGATGAAGAAATGAAGGCACAGGAAGAAGTAAGTTTTTATCATTAGGAGGAATAACCAGTAGCATTATGCCAAAATTAAGACTGACTGGGGCATCTGAATTTCTCCCTAAGTGTTTGATGGCTGTTGCTTCTTCCAGCAGTCAGTTATTAAACAGATCTGGGAATCCAGATCTTCAATGGAGTCACAGTGGTAAGGAAAATGCTGTTCATGGAACAATCATTCCTCCCAGGTCAAACTTCAATGGAAGGGAAAGATTCCTTCTATCATTGCCTTCCACACCATTCTACCCCCATTCTGCACATAATTTTTATTCTTTGTTATACCTGCATTAATAAGCATAACCAGATTGTTCTTTTGAGAAAGATTCCTAAACTTTCAACCTTTCTCACTGATCGATTCATTCAAACTTATTATTGAGTTAGAAGCTAGGCCTACAGAGTTAAATGCAATTTGCTTCCTACCCAGGAGGAACACATTCTGGGTTTGCAAGCAGAACAAACTAATGGCTGCACTACAGTGTTTTCAGTGCTACAGTCAGATAAATACATTGATTGGAGAAAGAAATGTGGTGTTTTTTTTTTTTTTTTTTTTGAAATGTGGTGTTTAAAATAAATCTTATCTGAAAAAAGGGACTCTTCTCAGTCATTGTTTCCAAAAGGCTAATTGCTAATATCTTGTCAGAGTTTGACTCAAAACTTGATTTTCTTAAAGAACAAAAGGAGAGACTATCATGTAATAGCAATATCTTGGCTTTTGTCAATTAATTGAAATGATTAACTTAAAAAAGTATTGAAATGGGAAAATCACACAAAGATGTAGAAAAATGACCATGGTGGGACTTCCCTGGTGGTCCAGTGGTAAAGAATCCGCCTTACAATGCAGGGGACGCGGGTGCGATCCCTGGTCAAGGAACTAAGATCCCACATGCCCTGGGGCAAGTAAGCCCTCACGCCACTAAGCTCGTGGGCCTCAACTAGAGAGCCCGTATGCCACAAACTATAGAGCCCACGTGCCCTGGAGCCTGCGCACCACAACTAGAGAAGAGAAAACCTGCACACAACTGGAGAGAAGCCTGTGTGCCGCAATGAAAGATCCCACATGCCTCAACAAGGATCCCATGTGCCGCAACTAAGACCAGGCACAGCCAGAAATAAATAAAATAAATTTAAAAAAAATTGACCATGGCAATGCTTATTCTCTTCATTCCATAAATATTAGTTGAGTCCATACCATGTGCCAGGCACAGTTCCATACTTTGGGGAAACAGCAGTGAGCAAAATGAAACCTCTGCTCTTGTGGTGCTTGCATTCAATCACGGAACGGGGCCAGGAGAATAAAAAAGGCTAGAAAGCAGAATACATATAGTGTGTCAGATGGTGATGGTCAGAGGGAGGGGAAGAAAAGCAGAGAAGGGGACAGGGAGTGCTGGGGAAGGCTGCAATTTTAAATACAACGAACAGCTCATGGAATAGATCTGAAAGAGATTAAGGAAGGAAACCGGGGAAGATTTTATGCTTAGGAAGGAGCAAGTGCAAAGGCCCTGAAGGTAGGTTTGTGTCTGTGGCAACACAACAATTTCACTGTATTTCACAATGGTAAAAAAAATTGGAAACTGTAAGTGCCCATAAAAAAAAAAAAATAGATAACTCCCACTGACCAAGTCTGAGACAATTTTTAGTTTGGAAAAGAAGTTTAGCTTGGAAAAACAAATTTGGAAGTCATCAGCATGTAGATGACATTGAAAGCCACCTTGGCATCTGAGACTTAAACATAGCACCTAGCAACGTCATGTCCATCTGAACCTGTTAGAAAAGGGGTCTGATAATTATAACAGAAACTAAAAGGTTGAACAAGTCATGGGAAGCTAAACAATAACATGAGGTGTCTACCCAAGGAGAAAAAAAGAAAATGCAATTCTTTCCAGTCCTCAATATCAAAGAATACATGTTTAAGCAATTTCCCACTATCCTTATCTATTCTTTCTTAATAACAAAACAAGAATTCCTGTCTTATTTCAAAACACCTCTCTAGGAAAGAGATGTGAAAATACACATAAGGTGAGTATTGGAACTGTGCTTATATAGCTTCCTAAATACATAACTGTACTTTCATCTTAGCTGCCCTGCTTACTAATTACCTTAGGCAGTGTCCTAGGGAAAAATATATACTCCCCTCAAACACACACACACACACACACAAACACACACACACACACGGTTTCTTTCCTAAGGAATATAATCTCCACTGACAAAAAAAGAACTTTTTTATTCCATTGGAAAAATTTCTTAAATTGGCAATACTAAGTGTTGATGAGGAACTCTTACACATTCCTAGTAGTATAAATGGTACAAACAAATAAGAAAGGCAAACTTATGATTCTCTATAAAGACAGCAGGGATAGATAAATAATATAATAGTAGGTAGGAAAACGTTAATAGTCTCTTGGTGATCTGGGACACTACAATCTACAAGGTCCTGGAAGAGCAGGGGAGGCTGGGCAAGATAAACCTGCAATAATAGCTCAGCATTGAAAAAGATACAACGCAGTCAATTCTGCTAGGAGTCCAAGAGGGCAAGGAAAACTTAAAGTAGAAAAGACCCAAGGGAATTCTCAGAGAATTTGCACGGAGCAGGTTTGCAGGAATTGGTATTTACTGGTCAGTTTACTGGCAGACACAGACTTAAGGTCTTTTTCTCACTCAAGCTTCTAAATTGAATCCAAAGATTGTCAAGAATACACAGGATACATACAATACATGGTAGGTACAAACCAAAAGACACCTCAGTAGAGTAGGTGGAAGAGGAAATCAAATTGATACTGTGAGGGAGAAAAAAAAATTGGGATTGCCAGAATTGGTTTCGGAAGGAATTGGAAAAATTAGCATACCTTCGTAGTAACTGTAGAGCATGAAGATATAGTCTAGTTATGATAATGAAACAGGATCTTTTATAATATAGTCAGCTTCCAAAAGGACCGTATATCAAATCAAGAACTTGAGTGTGATCAAGTATGGTTTTGGTGAAAACTCCTTCCCTACTTCCTATGACAAGATAGGCCATTTTCTCCATTTATGCCTTGTCCAGCAACTTTAATGGTAAGCTTTCCAACCCACTAATTAATTTGTCCACTTAACCTCTCCCAAACTCAACCTGGAAGCACCCTGACTTGACTTCTATATCCCCATCATTCATGTTCTCTGCTGCTTGCAAGCGGCAGAATTCTGTGGGAGCCTTAGCCAGCTTTGAAATCTTAAGACCTAAATCTGCCTGAGGTCTTTATTTCTCCTCAGCAATCCCTATTTTGGAAGATTTTGAGTATCCTCCTGCCATGGGACCTGTTCTAAGCCTTCCTATGCCTCACCTCCAAAGCTGCCCATAGCCCAGGCTGTCAAGAGAGGCCCTCAAGGGACTTTCCTGGCGGTCCACTGGCTAAGACTCTGCCCTTCCACTGCAGGGGTCAGGGAAATAAGAAACTAAGAAACTAAGATCTCACATGCCAAGTGCTGCGGCCAAAAAAAAAAAGGCCCTCAAGAAATAGGTTTCTTTTTTTCTTCTTCAGTTTTATTGAAATATAAATGACATACAGCACTGTGTAAGTTTAAGGTGTACAGCATAATGATTTGATTTACATACATCATGAAATGATGACCACAATAAGTTTAGTGAACCTTTATCTCATATAGATACAAAATAAAAGAAAAAACAATATTTTTTCCTTGTGATGAAAACTCTTAAGATATACTCTCCTAACAACTTTTATATTTGATGTACAGCAGTGTTATATTTATCATGTTGTACATTATATCTCCAGTACTTATTTATCTTATAACTGGAAGTTTGTACCTTTTGACCACCTTCACCCAATTCCCCCTCCCCCCTCCCCCCACTCCCCACTCCTGGTAACCACAAATCTGATCTCCTTTTCTATGAGTTTGTTTGTTTGTTTTTGAAGTGTAATTGACCTACAACACTATGTTAGTTCCTGGTGCACAGTATTTCTATACATTACAAGATGATCACAATAGATTTCTTATTAACCTTTCCCTCCCTTGCTCAACAGCACAATTTCCTTCCTTACCTGAAGTTTCTTCCCTGTTATGGGGCTGTCCATTATCTTGTGCCCTTTAGCTTAGTCTCCATGCTACTTTTTTTTTTTTTTTTTTTTTAGGCTGTGCTGGGTCTTCATTGCAATGCGCGGGCTTCTCTAGTTGCAGTGCCCGGGCTCAGTAGTTGTGGCATGCAGGCTTAGTTGTGGTAGGTGGGATCTTGGTTCCCCAACAAGTGATCGAACCCGGGCCCCTTGCATTGAGAGTGCAGAGTTTTAACCACTGGACTACCAGGGAAGTCCCTCCATGCTACTTTATTTAAGCAGTTTTTACTACATTAATGAGCCCTTCCTTCTAGCATCTTCAGTCTCTTCTTTATTAGCACCTTCTTCTCTGCTGTCTAGGGGTTGTCCATGTTTATCATGCCCAGGTCATGCCTTTGCTTGACCTTGCTCTCCCATCTACCTTTAGCCCTATTTCTCTCCATGACAAATTCTGTTTCTTGCTGTTTCTTGTTCCTATAACATCTGTTTATTTCTGAGTCCACTGACCTACTCTCCTGACATTACATTCACAACACAGCTTCATTCTCTTTTTTTCCCCCTACATTTTGAAATTCCTCAGTCCTGGAATTCTGTGACACCTATAGGCCATCCTGGTTCTCCTCCTATAAGTCCAACCAAAATGCCTTCACCATCTTCTTTCTCTGGATGCTTCCTTCTTCAGACCTCTCTTGGCACTGCAAACACTTCGAGACTCCTGGTCCAGCCGAAGACTTCCAAAGCTGACTCTCCAGCCATGAATGAATGGGGTTTTTTTTGGTTTTGTTTTGTTTTAACTTTTTGGCCTCACCCCGTGGCATGTGGGATCTTAGTGTCCCGACCAGGGATCCAACTTGCGACCCCTGCATTGGAAGCACGGAGTCTTAACCACTGGACCGCCAGGGAAGTCCCCAGCCCTGAAGGTTTTGCTCTGTAACTGCAGCCCATTATCTCTAACCCCTGAAGAACTGTGCTGTGTTCCTGACCTCTTTTTTTGCATTTTTCACCTGAGACATTCTGGGACCTGCTCCGCTGATTCTTCCTTCTTGTTGCCTCATACATCGTGACCTCTACATAGTAGGCACATTAAAAACAACTGACTGAATTATTCCTGAATGTTTTCTTCCTCCCCTCTGAGAATTCATTTAAAGCTGTCTTGATTATCTGGTGAGTCTGTTCTAACAAACATACTTTCTCCAGCTCTGTGAATAGAGGGGATGAAAAAGTTGGGACAGATACAGGTCTGCCTGGAATGTCCTTCTCCCTCCGGTTCCATCCTCTCCTTCCTCTACATTATTCTCATTCTTGCCAACCTGGCAAACTTATCTTCATCCCTCAAAACCCAGCTCACAAAACTCCTTGTCTGTGAAGCCTCATGTAATAACCCAGGCGGAATTAGGAGCTTCATAGCTCTCTCCACACTGCTTCTGCAGCAGCCCCAGACCTCTGTCATAGCACTTCTGACACACTCCACTCCAGTTACCAAACCGTATGTCTCTCAAAGGACTTATCTTCCTTTTTTTATATTCCCAGTGCTAGCTCAGGACTTAGCACAAAGCAGATACCCAATAGCTCAAGAAACTTTGTTAAATGCCTCTCAGAGGACTTCCCTGGTGGCACAGTTGGTGAGAATCCACCTGCCAATGCAGGGGACACGGGTTCGAGCCCTGGTTCTGGAAGATCCCACATGCTGTGGAGCAACGAAGCCCGTGCGCCACAGCTACTGAGCCTGCATGCCACAATGAAGAGTAGCCTCTGCTCGCCACAACTAGAGAAAGCCCATGCGCAGCAACGAAGACCCAACGCAGCCAAAAAGTTTAAAAATAAATAAATAAATGCCTCTCAGAGGTCCTTTTTAAACTCTGTGACTGCGATTATGTAATTCTATATATTTGCACAAATGAGGCTAATTTCTTGATAAACTTCACAGTGTCACAATACCTTAAACCTGACAGAAAATGGAAAGCACCTACTACAGGCTCACACAAAGCTGGGACTCTGTGGGTCCCTTTCCCATTCCCTCCTCTTATATATAAGAGGCATTTCAAAAATAGTTATCATTGTCTTAAAGGTTTCTAAGGCCTTCATCATCTGTAGAATTCTATTATTTAAAATCCACTGACAACTCAGTTCCTCCAGGAAATTGTTCTTAAACAACCCCACCAAACACAGATAACCTCTGAATTATCACCTCTCCTCAGCATTCATGAAGAATAGTGTTGAACTTTATTAATTTGTACTCACTGATTATGTAATTTTGACTCTGCTCATTAGTATTGCATATGTCAATATTTTGTTCCCCCAACTATGTGAAAGCTTAAGGGTAAGACTCATATCTTCTATTTTTTTTGTGTCTTATCTTTTTATAGGACCTAGTACTATAATACCCTCAATAAATATTGCTGACAGGTCAAATACTGACTGACAGAAGCAATTGGATAATATCTCCAAAGTGTTTTTATCTTCTCAGAGAAAAACACTAAGTAAATCCATCAGTGTTATTATTGCTCAAGTGTGTGAATAACAATTGCTACCGTTGATTGAGTAATGTCTTTACACATTATACTATGCTTTCTAAATAAACATGGCTTTAAGTTGTAACGTAAATGCCCCAAACTTCCAAATTTACCTCTCTAGACTGAATCCCATTGCTCCAGACGTTTCTTTTTTTTTGGACGTGCCTGCGGGATTTTAGTTCCCCGACCAGGGGTTGAACCCGTGCCCCTTGCAGTGGAAATGCGGCGTCCTAACCACTGGACAGCCAGGGAATTCCCAGAATATTTCAGCTTAGATCCTTCATAGACATCTTAAACTCAACGTTTCCAATACTACATTACTCTTAAAACACTCCTTTCCATTGGCTTCTATCCTACCCCCCCACCCCCTCACCCACACACATCTCTAGCTACCCCTCTATCTCCTTTACCGCCTCATCATTCTCCAACTGGCCATTAGGTGTTGCAGTTACTCAAGGCTGAGTTCTAGGTTCTCACTCTCTCTCTTTAGGCTTGACTTACTAATATTATATCTTCAGCCCGGGCTGCTCCTTATATATTCTACTCTTTAATATTTCCTCTTGGATGTCTCTGAGGCCTCCGCATACTCAGTGTGTCCCAACCAAGCAACTCATCCTCTCCCCTGTCCTTCCGCTTTGCCCTAAAGCAACAACAAACTGATCCTCTTCCAGTGATTCCTGCCTCAGTGAGTCCATCCAGTCGTGTTTTTTGTGGGTTTCTTTTTGGCCGCGCCACGTGGCTTGTGGGATCTTAGTTCCCTGACCAGGGATCGAACCCATGCCCCCTGCAGTGGAAGCACGGAGTCCTAACCACTGGAATGCCAGGGAATTCCCCATCCAGTCATGTAAACCAGGAACCTAGGAATTATCTTTATCTCCCTTTCCTCACCCCCTAATTGAATCCATCACCAAGTTCTGTCCATTTCATCACTTCAGTGTGTCTCAAATCCATCTTCTTCCCTCCACTCCCATGGCCTGTACTCTAGACCAGTTGCCACATCTTGCAATAGTGTGCTCACGTCCACTTTTGTCCTTATTCCATTGTCCAAGCCATGAGCAGAATGATCATTTTGAAATACACACCTCACCATGTCAACCACAGCTTAATACTGGCTTCATATTGCTTTAGGAAAATGTCAAGACTCCTACAGGGGCTACAAGGCTGCCAGTGGCTGTAAGACTTGACCTATTTCTCTATCTCATCTTATATGATAAACATCCTAGTTCTTCTCACTCCAGTCTCAGTGGCTTTCTTCTGTAATTACAAACCAATAATTCCACTCTTGTAAACCAGTAAATTTCATTTGCAGAAAAGTTTCATTTTAGGCAAAGCAAGCACTTTACAGTTCTTCAGTCTAGCAGCTCCCTCTATTGTCTTACACATTTGTCAATGTGAGTGACCTGCCTGAAGCCTGGAAGGACATAGCATGGTAATGTATTTGAAGTTGTGATCAGACCCTTGAAGACACCAAACTCTTCCACCATAAGCTCTGTTTCTTTTTTCTGGAATGCTTTTTCTTTTTCCTTTCCTCAGTTAAGCCCTAGTCATTCTTCACCTTTGGGTTCAAGTATCATTTCCTTAAGGAAGTCTTCTCTAAACTGGTTTAGGTCAATCCCTGTTTTATGGTCTTTTTTTTTTTTTTTTGGCCGCGCTGTGCAGCATGTGGGAACTTAGTTCCCCAAAGTACTTATTCCAGTTTAAATTTTACATAAATTTCTGTGGTTACTTGATTAAGATCTCTTTCCCACTAGAATATAAGCTCCCTGAAGTGCAGGAACCAAGTTTTTATTTACTATTGTATATTTGATGCCTAGCACCTGTACAAGAAATACGTGATGAACCACAACAAAAATAAATTAGATCAGTTCTCTAAATAATTTCCAGTTCATTGCTATATCTAATTGTAACTACACTGAGATGATGTAGTTCCTCTTCTGAAATATTCAGAAAACTCTTACTCATTTTTCAAGGCTCAGCTCAACTCTCTAGGTCTTCTTAATTTCCCCCCACAACCCCACCCCAAGAGAACTGGTCTCTTCCCTCTTTGCTCCTTATAGTACTCTATGCATACCCTTAATACTGGACAGATACTGACAAATTATACTTACTTTTTTGTAACTGCTTGCTCTCTTACAAAAGTCTTTGTAGGAATTTTATCTTATTTTCATAGCTTGACCATCTAACATAACACCTGGCGCACAGTAGGTGGAGAGTAAATATGTATGGATTGAAAGAATAATGATCTGTTCTGCAGGTCTAGGGGTGCACATACAAAGGAAGTGAAAGGAATATAGCACATATTATGTGCTGTGCACTGTGGTAGGTCCTTTGTCTAAATGATTTTATTTGATATCCATATCATATCTGGGGGATCACCCATATTTTTACAGGTTAGAAACTGAATATCAGGTATTTATTGTCTTTAAGATCACTTACAGGACCTCCCTGGTGGAGCAGTGTTTAAGAATCTGCCTGACAATGCAGGGGACACGGGTTCAAGCCCTGGTCTGGGAAGATCCCACATGCTGCGGAGCAACTAAGCCCATGCTGCGCCACAACTGCTGAGCTCGTGCTCTAGAGCCCACAAGCCACAACTACTGAGCCCGTGTGCTGCAACTACTGAAGCCCACGCACCTAGAGCCCGTGCTCCGCAACAAGAGGAGCCACCTCAATGAGAAGCCGGTGCACCACAATGAAGAGTAGCCCCCGCTCACTGCAACTAGAGAAAGCCCATGCACAGCAACGCAGATCCAAGGCAGCCAAAAAATAAATAAAATTTAGAAAAAAAGATCACTTACCTACTAAGTAGAGAAACAGACATTCAATGTTTCTGTTCTTTTTCACTATACTCTGTTAGAAACTTAATGTACAGCTTTGGAGGACTGTAGAAAAAGATTTGATTAAAAAATGTCACTTTTCATTTTTTGAATACCAGATTACTAATGCCGTAATAAAAAAGAAACCTGAAGCTGTTTCCTAAAATTCCTGCTTTCCTGATTAAACTTTATCTCATGTTCACAAACTTTTTCAACTGTACACTAGCCATGGAAAGCTGACGGCACAACTTAAGCATATCTAATATTATTTCTAGAGTCAAAAATAATAAGAATCATCTTTATCTTATGCAATTTCTTAAGATCTAATTACCTAAGGTCAAAACATAACCAAAGTATGCTTTTAAAAAAAATCAGGGAGTTCCCTGGTGGCCTACTGGTTAGGATTCCAGGCTTTCACTGCCGTGGCCCAGGTTCAATCCCTGGTTGGGGAACTGAGATCCCACAAGCTGTGCAGCTCCACCAAAAAAAAAAAAAAAAAATCAAACCATATAAAAGAGTGTACAAATGCTACTAAAGGAGCAAAGATCATGTGTTATATATCGGATAAATTATATATGACTCCAAAATTATTTAAATTATAAGGCATCTGTGATATATGATGCTTATTCCTGGTAAATATAAGTAAATAAATGTTAATGATCTGTGGTCTAAAAGAGACTACCTAGCCTAACTTAAAGATAGCTAAGGAAATTCCCTGGTGGTCCAGTGGTTAGGACTCTGGGCTTCCATTACAGGGGGCACGGGCTAGATCCCTGGTCGGGAAACTAAGATCCTGCAAGCCGCACAGTGTGGCCAAAAGTAAATAAATAAATAAATAAATAAATAAATAAATAAATAAATAAATAAATAAATAAATAAATAAATAAAATAAAGATAGCTAAGGTCCATGACAATGTTTATTAAAATGGAGCCTCCCCTTGATTTTGGGAGGCCCAGGTCGGAGTGGGGGTTGGGGGAAGGTGTAATGCCCCCGCGGCAGGGACGACCCCCTGTCCCCGGCTGGCCTAGCCTACTCAAACCTGGTATATGAGTGGGTAAAGGCGGCCATCTTTTTCAGCATCGTCAACACCGTTGCAACCACTTGGACCCTCCCCAGCCTCCCAAGTTCATCACAGCACTATGTCTTCGTGGAATCGCACTTTGACAGTGGCATCAACAACTGGCTTTGCATGTACATGTATGACCACATTGGTGGGGAGCACTCTGTGGTCATTCCAGAGTTGGGGGCCAATGTGGCCACATTTGACATCACCACTCTGTGGCTTGGGCCTTGTGATAATGCCTACCTGTGGTCATGTCTTAACTGCTTTGGCCTCAACTTTGAGCTCTGGGTACAGAAACTGGCAGAGTGGGGGTCCCTAGCGCAAATTGAGGCCTCTCTGTGGGAGCAGATGTCCCGCAGGGTCTCAGCCATCTTTGGGGCCATGAACTTCTGGGCCATCATCATGTACAACCTTGTAAGCCTGAGCAGCCTTGAGTTCACAGAGCTGGTCGCCCAGTGCCTGCTACTCACAGGGTTCCCCCAGACCACACTGGCCATCCTGTTTGTCACCTACTGGGGTGTCCAGCGGGTGAAAGAGAGAGAACGAACCCTGGTGCTGGAGGAGGAGCAGAAGCAGGACAAAGAGAAGCTGGAATAGTAGGGAGGGGGACGGGCTCTTCTCAGCTACTCCTGCGCCCAGGTCTAGGCCAGGCCAGGTGGGGCCTGACTAATATAATAAAAGACTTTTCTGGACTTCCCTGGTGGCGCAGTGGTTGAGAATCTGCCTGCCAATGCAGGGGACGTGGGTTCGAGCCCTGGTCCGGGAAGATCCCACATGCTGCGGAGCAGCTGAGCCCGTGAGCCACAACTACTGAGCCTGTGCATCTGGAGCCTGTGCTCCACAACAAGAAAGGTCGTGATAGTGACAGGCCCGCGCACTGCGATGAAGGGTGGCCCTCGCTCGCCGCAACTGGAGAAAGCCCTCGCACAGAAAGGAAGACCCAATGCAGCCATAAATAAATAAATAAAAATTAAAAAAAAAAAAACTTTTCTACCACGAACAACAACAACAACAATATAATAAAAGGCACATTGATTTACTCCTGTTTCATGAAATGTCAGGGTATGTGTGGGGTTGGGTGAAACTTTCAAAGAAGGCTTTTTACATTTATTTATTTATTTATTTATTTAAGCCGCGCCCTATGGCATGTGGGATCTTAGTTCCCCTACCAGGGAAAGAACCTGTGCCCTCTGCATTAGGAGTGTGGAGTCTTAACCACTGGATTGCCAGGGAAGTCCCCAAAGAAGGCTTTTTAGGTAGTTATTGCTATATCCAGTCTTTATGGTATTCATGTATTGCCCATATTTTTAAAAAAACTGCCTGGGACATCCCTGGTGGTCCCGTGGTTAAGACTTCGCCTTCCACTGCAGGGGGTGCGGGTTCAATCCCTGGTCAGAGAGCTAAGATCCCGCATGCCTCAATGGTCAAAAAACCAAAACATAAAACAGAAGCAGGGGCTTCCCTGGTGGCGCAGTGGTTAAGAATCCGCCTGTCAATGCAGGGGACACGGGTCCGAGCCCTCGTCCGGCAAGATCCCACATGCCGCGGAGCAAGCAAGCCCGTGCGCCACAACTACTGAGCCTGCGCTCTAGAGCCTGTGAGCCGCAACTACTGAAGCCCGCGTGCCTAGAGCCCGTGCTCTGCAATAAGGGAAGCCTGCGCACCGCCACGAAGAGTAGCCCCCGCTCGCCGCAACCAGAGAAAGCCTGCGCGCAGAAACAAAGACCCAACGCAGCCAAAATAAATAAATAAATAAATTTATATTAAAAAAAGAACAACAAAAAACAGAAGAAGTATTGTAACAAATTCAATGAAGACTTTTTAAAAAAATTTATTTATTTATTTATGCCTGCATTGGGTCTTCGTTGCTGCGCGTGGGCTTTCTCTGGTTGCGGCGAGCGGGGGCTACTCTTCGTTGCGGTGCGCATGCTCCTCATTGCGGTGGCTTCTCTTGTTGCAGAGCTCAGGCTCTAGGCGCACAGGCTTCAGTAGTTGTGGCTCACGGGCTTAGTTGCTCCGTGGCATGTGGGATCTTCCTGGACCAGGGCTCGAACCCGTGTTCCCTTCATTTGCAGGCAGATTCTCAACCACTGCACCACCAGGGAAGTCCCAAACCAGTCCCTCTTTCTGTTTTCCCTCTTCTGTTAATGGTCCATCAAGTCTTTTAACCACCTTAGCAAAAAACTTTGCATCAGTTTTGACTTATCCTATTCCTTGCCTTCCATATTTAATTCCTTAGCAAGCCCAGAAGGTGCTATCTCCTCCATCCATTTTCTTTCTGATTATGTTTTCATGCTCTCACCAACTCTCTTGCCTGGATTATTGCAAAAGCTTCCTAACTGGCTTCTTTACTGTCAGATCTGTCAGTGACTGTCTTCCCAATTATTGTATTCATCTCTCCCTGATTAAGTCTTCCAAAACATAGCTGTCACCAGTTTCTTATTAGCCACTAAATTAAGTCTAAACTCTTTAGCCCAAGATTGAAACTGTTCACGATATAACCTTGACCTATTTCTCTAATGTTATTGGTCAGTGGTCTGCCATACAAGTGTTGGGGAGTCAAGGAGAGGGGGGTCAAGAATCTTAAGACAGGCAAACTGGACAATTCTTTGTTCTTTGACCAAGCTGAGTTTCCTTATTTGTGTGTGTGTGTGTGTGTTTGTGTGTATGTGCACCTGTGCATGCGTGTGTATACATGTATGTGTGTTTGCCCTGGCCCATGCTTGGCTGTGTCAAAAGCCTGTTCAATTACTTCCTTCCCTCATGATCTCTGACAAACATGGTCTGTCTTTCTTCTGCATCCCTACTTTTTATTTGTGTATGTTATTTATTTTACTATTAGGTTCACATTCATTCCATGAAATAGTACATTCATTGAGGGAAGGGATTCATTTTTCTCCATTTCTTTAGCCTCTGGCCACTAGTTGCTATCTATTCTAGCAGTGAAAGACAGACATAGAAAGGCTTGGTCTTTAAGTAGAGCCACCATTGTATATCATCTATTCAGAGTCAAGTGACATATCAAATGAACAAAACAGATAATTCCTACCTTCATGGAGCTTACATTCTAGTGGGGGGAAACTAATAATAAAAACATTTTATATATATTATAAGCACTGGTAAATGCTGTGGAAAAAATTAAAGGAGAGAAAAGAGATAGTGAGTTTTGGTAGGGGTGAGGGTGGAGTGGGTAGTAATTTTAAATATTACAGCCAGAAAAGGTATCCTTGAGAAGCTTACATTTGTGGAAAACCTGAAGAAGGATATAGAAAGAGGAAGTTACATGGAATATCTAGGGGAAAAGTAGTACAGGTGGAAAGAACAGCATGTGCAGAGGCCCTGAGGGAATCATGCCAGGTATTTATGAGGAACAAAGAAGCCAGTGTGACTGAAGGAAGTTCTAGGAGTTGAGGCCAGAGATATAACAGGAAACCAGTAGACCATTTTAAGAATTCCCCCAAGTGATATGGGAAGCCATTGAAGGGTTTGGGGATAAGGTGTGACAAGATTTGTTTTAGGTTTTAAAGAATTGCTTTGGCTGCCATATTAGGAACGAAAGTAGGAAGCAAGAGAAAGCAGGGAGATTAATTAGGAAATTACTCAAGGTTTATGGACTGAGGTTGGAGTTGTGATTTAATGAAATGAGGAAAGGTTGCAGGAGTAGCATGTTTGGGAAAGAAGATGAGGAATTTTGTTTTGGATATGATAAATAGATGCCAGTTAGATATACAGGTGGAGATGTGGGAAATATGGATCAATAGATTTGGAGAGTGGGTGGGAAGGGCTGGAGATTAGGAGTCATCCCAATGACTACATATAAATGGTAGTTAAAACTCTGAGGTTGGGTAAGATCTCTGAGAGTGAGTGTAATAACATCTGTAGGTTGAGTAGTTTAGTTGTAACCAGCTGAGTAGAGAAGAAATAATTGGATGTTTAAGTCACTAGACTTGTCGGTTATCATGTATATAAACTTTCCATCCTAGGTCTGGATTGAGTTTTGGAGTTGAGGGCCATTACGTGATAAATTAAATCTGTAAGGTGCATCTCATTTGAAACAGAAATGGATTAGAAGAGATACCAGTACAGCTTACAGGACAGGGGAAAAATACACATTAGCACTAGGAGCTGGGACAGCTTTACTAGTTACGTAATATGAAAGCATAGACCTTTCTCTTTTTTTTGTTACATAAAAAAACCTGGGGACTTCCCTGGTGGCGCAGTGGTTAAGAATCCGCCTGCCAATGCAGGGGACACAGGTTCGAGCCCTGGTCTGGAAAGATCCCACATGCCGCGGAGCAACTAAGCCCGTGTGCCACAATTATGAGCCTGCGCTCTAGAGCCTGTGAGCCACAACTACTGAAGCCCGCGTGCCTAGAGCCTGAGCTCTGCAACAAGAAGCCTGTGCACCACAGCAAAGAGTAGCCTCTGCTCGCCACAACTAGAGAAAGCCCGTGCACAGCAAAAAAGACCCAACTCAGCCAAAAATAAATAAACAAACAAACAAAAAACCTTAGGGAGGTTGTTCTTGTACTTTTTTATTGTAATAAAACATACTTCAGGGATTACCTGGCAGTCCAGTGGTTACGACTCTGCACTTCCACCACAGGGGGCACGGGTTCAATCCCCGGTTACTCCGCAAGCCGCACGGCCAAAAAATAATAATAATAAAAAATAAAATTACTCTTTTAACCATTTTTAAGTGTACAATTCAGTAGTGTTAATTACATTCACAATGTTGTGCAACCATCCCCACTTTTGGGAGCTTTCAATTCTTCACATTAGACATGCAAATTATTAATAATGATATTATTATATGGGTCTGTATTTTCTGGTAGAAATTGAATATTGGGAACATGGGAAAAAATAAATTTGAAATCTGGACTCATCATTAATGATAAATGTCGGCTAGAAACACCTTGCAGAGGCATATCCATAGAAGGAGAAAGTGGGGACCAGTGTCAATAATAGGGAAGATTGGAGTAAGTATTAACGAAAATTATAATAGGTAATTTCTGAAAAAGAAGATAAAAGTTCAGAACAACTTTGGTCACAAAGAATAGGAATGAATTTTGCTCAAGCTGGAGGTGATGAGGGACGCACAGTAAGAGAATAGTGCTGGGTAAGGGGTGGTTTGAAAAAAATAGTCTTGTAATACAGCGGGGTCAGGGAGAAGAAACTGGGAGGTTCCTGAGAGTTTAGGAGTTGGTGGGGAGTAAAGCGGTGGAATTTGAGAGCTAAGCACAAAGCACAGATTCAGAAAGTCCTGGCAAGGCAGAAGTATTTGTGTAATTCATAGGGCCCCAAAGAAAGAAGAACTTGCTTTAGCAATTATTTCTTTGGCAGAGGGGTTGGGGGTGGAATAGAAGCTTAGTTGGGGGGGGGGTGGTTAGGGAGGCAGAATGTGAGGTTCAGCGAGAAGATCTGAGAAGGCAGAGCTGATCAGGTGGGAGACAGTGTAATTTCAGAAGTTCCTGGAAAGAGTGAGGAACCAAAGGTTGGTTCTGGAAAGGGTTCATTTTGGGGAGGTCAGAAGGCAGCCCGATGGACGGTTACATGTCGATCGATGATCAATATGGGTTGATGGACGGGGGAGAGATTTCTGAGGTGGTGGGTTTTGGAAGGACCTTCTCGCTGGCCATGCTTCCCTTCTTCCGCCTGTAACAGAAGACGCCTGCACAGCGAGGCCAGGAGTAGAGATGTGGGGCGAGGCTGGGGAGATGGGGGAGGCGTCCAGCCCCGGCGACTCCCGCTTCGGGCCTTGACCCAGGCCCCGCCCCTGGCCTACGCCATCAGCCAGCGCCGCGCCGCCCGTGGTGTTCCGTCCCGCCGTGCGGCGGTCGGTGCCCTGTCACCGCCTGCTCTGGCCATGGCGAGGGCCCTTGGGTTGTAAATTGACGACCGAAGCTCCCGACGCGGCCCTGGTCCTGATGGCGGCGGCGGCGGCGGCCCTGGCAGCGGCCGAGCCACCTCCCGCGATGCCGCAGGCGGCAGGAGCCGGAGGGCCAGCTGCCCGCAGAGATTTCTACTGGCTGCGCTCCTTCCTGGCCGGAGGTGGGTTTCCGCCGGGAGCACCTGGCCGCGCACGGAGTGGCCGGGGCGGGATCCGGGGCAGGTCGGGTGTATGCGGCCGCGATGACATTCTTGGACTTTGGCTGCTCCAACGCCCTGCCAGGTGTTTGCCCGGACCCGCTGTAACCTCTAAGAATCCCTTGACTAATGACAGCAGGATCCTGGGGAGGAAGGGCCTCACGCTGTCGAGGAGCGGCTGGAGCCTTGGAAAGGCTGAACCAGGCACCAGTTCTTCAGGGTTGGAGAGCAGGAAAAAGAGGGGAGTCCCTTAAAGGACGTCAGGGTTTCAGTGCAACATGCTGGGCACTCCTTTCTTTTAAAAAGACTGTGCACGACCGAGAGTAGAAATGGATTTTGCTGTTTGCTTAAAAGAAAATAAACATTGGAGGTCAGCTTTTTAAGGATGACGGGGAAATTGTGCAAAACTGTCTACAACCAAAACTGGTTCCGGTGATTCTAGAAAACTGTGCCACAGGTACTTGACAGGTAGCTGGTGCAGCCCTACTATTGGGGTGACTGTCGGGCCAGAAGTTTCATATTGTCTCTCAGAAATTTCTGCTTTCCCATATAGAGGTGTTTCAGTCTCTACCCTCTCTTAGTTGACTGTCTGGGTTGTCATCACTTAATTATTTGTAAAGGCTGGGAATTTTAAAAATTCCACATTATGAGGACTTGTAGAAAGATATCTGTACGCTGCAGTAGTATTAAGAATTATTTTGTTCTGCTGATAAAAAGGACATTCATTTATTTATACAAGGAATATTTGAGTGTCTGCTACATGCTCAGTGTACATTAGGGAATAAAACAAAGATCCTAGAGTTTACATTGGTTGGGGACTTGTTGTGAGAAAGGCAATAAGCAAAATGAAAAAATAAGTTATATAGTATATTAGAACATGACGAATGGAATGGGAAGAAGGAAAAAGGAGAATGGGGCAAGGAAATGGAGAGGCTACGTGGGTACAGTATTAAATAGGATAATTCGTGATAAGTCTCATTGGGAGGATCACACTTGAGCAAACTTGAAAAAGTGAGGGAGTTTAGCAAGTTGATGTCTAAGAAGGAGCCTTCCAGGTGGTGAGAAAAGCTAAAGCAAAGTCTTCAAAGTCAGGGAGGACCTTATCGGTTCAAAGAACAGCTGTGAGACCTATGTGGCTGGAGCCAGATGGTGCTGATGGGGGAAGGAGATTAGAAAGTTAAAGGGGGCAGGAAATGAAGGGTCTTGTAAACCACTGTAAAGATTCTAACTTTTACTTGGAGTGAAGTAGGGAGCCATTGCAGGTCTTTAGTAGAGAAGTGACATGATATGACATGTTTCCAAAGGATTACTTGGGCTGTTCTGTGGAGAATAACTGCAGGGATGTAAATATGGAAGCAGGGAGACCAGTTTGGTGGTTATTGCAGTAATTCAGATGATAGATGATGGTAGCTTGGATCAGGTTAGTAGCAGGGGAGGTGGTGAAAAATTGTGATAATCTGGATATAGATAGAATAAATGATTTTCTGACAGATTAGATATGGGTAAAGAAGAAAAGTCAAGGGGGACTTATTTTGGTTTGAGCAGCTGAAAGGATGAAGTTGTCATTGACTGAAATGGGAAGCCTGTAGTTGGGACGACGTTCATGATGGTTGTTGGGGGAGATCAGGAATTCAGTTTTGGACACGTTACATTTTGTGATGTTGACTAGACATTGGAGTAGAGTCTTGGTAATGTGTAGGCAAGGTTAGCAACCAGGTAATGCAAATTGGTACAACCTCTTTGGAGAACTGGCTGGGTAGTTATGAAGCTGAACATTTGTATACCTGCAGTTGACCTAGCAGTTGTATGATCCAGCAGTTCCACTCCTAGGTATATACCCAACATATCTATTTCTGCTCTTTTTTTTTTTTTAACATCTTTATTGGAGTATAATTGCTTTACAATGGTGTGTTAGTTTCTGCTTTATAACAAAGTGAATCAGTTATACATATACATATGTTCCCATCTATTTCTGCTCTTATCTGTGATATTCATAATATCCCCAAAGCAGAATCAACCCAAATGTCCATCAATGTTAAAATGTATAACAAGGGACTTCTCTGGTGATCCAGTGGTTAAGAATCCACCTTCCAGTGCAGGGGACACAGGTTCAGTCCCTGGTCGGGGAACTAGGATCCCACCTGTGGGGTAACTAAGCCCGTGCTCCACAACTACTGAGCCCATGCGCCACAACTAGAGAGCCCGCGTGATGCAACTACAGAGCCCACGTGCTCTGGCCACAACTAGAGAGAAGCCTGCACACTGCAGCGAAGAGCCTATGTGCTGCAACTAAGACCCAATGCAGCCAAAAATAAATAAATTAATAATTTTTTTAAAAAAAAAGAATGTCCAACAAAATATGGTATAATCATACAGTGAAATACTGTGCAGCACTGAAAATGAGTAAATTCCCGCGACACCAACAATGTGTATGAATCTCACAAGCATAATGATGAACAGAAGAAGCCAGATATAGTGTATACTGTCTGATTTTATTTGTATAAAGTTCAAAAACAGCCAAAACTAAATCCATGTTGTTAGAACTCAGAAGGCTGATTGATTGTCTCTGAGAAGGAGCAAATAGTGATTTGAGGAGAGGGACTTCTGGGAGGCTGGTAATGAATTTACCAGCTGAGTGGCCTTTATGTGGGTGTATTCACCTTACTGTAATTCATTAAGTGGCATACTTGTGATTTGTGCACTTTTCTCTATGTATCTTACACTTTACTACACAAAATCTATTAAGAGGAAGAAAGAAATTGGAGACAGCAAGTATAGGAAACTCTGCAATGGAATCTTGATGAAGCTGTGTACTTTTTAGAACCTTGCACAATATTTTTGTTTGTTTTTATAGTTTTTTTAAACATCAGGTTAATTAAAGTGTAATTTATATACAGTAAAGTTCACCCTTTTTCGTGTGTACAGTTGAATGAGTTTTGACAAATGTGTTTTGTAATGACAACCACAGTCAAGATATAGAATAGTTCCATAACCCCCAATTATTTCCACTTTCCTTTGTACTCATGCCTTTCCTCTCATCTCCAACCCCTGGCAGCCACTGATCTGTTTTCTGTCTCTGTAGTCTTGCCTTTCCCAGAATGTTATATAAATGTAATCATACAATATGTAGTTTTCTGAGTCTGGCTTCCTTCACTTAGCAAAATGCATTTAAGTTGCATCCATGTGTATGTATCAGTAACGTGCTCCTTTTTGTTACTGAGTAGTAGTATTGCGTTGTATGGATTTACCAGTATCATCTATTGTGAAAATTTGCTTTGTTTTCTAGTTTTTTGTTATTTGGATAAAATGAGTATAAAAAGTTGCACACAGATTTTTATAACCATTATAGGCGCTCCTGGTCCAAGTGATATGAGAAAATACCATTGGGCAAGTTACTCAACCTCCCTTTGCCTCAGTTTCCCCATCCTTTAAATGGGAAAATACGAGTACCTACCTCAGAATGTAATTGTAATGATTAAATGAGAAAGTACCTGTAAAAGCCTTGGCACAGTGCCTGCAGTTGAATCTCTTAGCCTAGTACCTAGTACAAAGGAAACCATACATGTTTTTTATTGGTAATTAGCAGTGGTCTTTGGCAAATATCTTTTTTTAAAAAAAATTAATTAATTAATTTATTTATTTTTGGCTGCATTGGGTCTTCATTGCTGCATGCGGGCTTTCTCTAGTTGTGGTGAGCGGGGGCTACTCTTTGTTGTGGTGCACAGTATTCTCATTGCCGTGGCTTCTCTTGTTGCGGAGCACTGGCTCTAGGCATAGGGGCTTCAGTAGTTGCGGCACACGGGTTCAGTAGTTGTGGCTTGTGGGCTCTAGAGCGCAGGCTCAGTAGTTGTGGCGCACGGGCTTCGTTGCTCCGCAGCATGCAGGATCTTCCCGGACCAGGGCTTGAACCCGTGTCTCCTGCATTGGCAGGCGGATTCTTAACCACTGTGCCACCAGAGAAGTCCTCTTTGGCAAATATCTTAAGTTCAGCTGTTCAAAATGAAGATAAAGGCTACTTGACCTTACTCAGTGGACTTTTGTGATGATTAATTGAGCTATAAAGTGATGTGATAAGCAAGTAAAGATATTATTAAAGGAACCTACTTATTCAACAGAGTCTAAATAATTTTTATATGGTTATTTCATAATGAATGGGAAGATAATAATATAAAAAACTATTCTGAAACCAAATGTACCTGAGTGAAAATTATTTTTAGCTTATCCTCAGTTTTGAGTGGCCATGACTGTTATTTCCATTAGTTCAGATAAGAGAAGCTTGATATAGAAACTTATATGTGGATTTAATATTTGAGTATAAATAGGCATTTTATTTTTGGGTATTTCAGAATATGCATTTTAGCATCAGTTACATGCTGAGCTATTAAGTAAATGTGTGTGGATTTTGAGTGATTTTGTCTTATATTTTTAAAAGTTTGTAAAGTAAGACTCTTCATTCATTCAATAAACAGGTATTGAGTACCTGTTAGGTGCCAGGCCCTGAACTGGTCTCTGGGGATGCAGTAGTAAAGAGACTCACAATATCCCAGTCCTCTTGTACCTTCCTTAACAAACATGCAATGATGAAGAGCTTAACATAACCATAAAAAAGACACCAAGGACTTTTTTGTCCACCTTTTTATAATAGTAACAACTCATTTGGTTGAGTGCTTACTACATGTAAGGTACTTTACAAAAGTGTCTTAGATGGTTCAGGCTACTATAACAAAAATACTGTAATCTGGGTGACTTATAAACAACAAACTTCTTTCTCATAGTTCTGGAAACTGGAAAGTCCAAGGTCATGGTGCCAGCAAATATCTGGGGAGGACCTGCTTCCTCATAGCTGGTGTTTCTACATGGTGGAAGGGGCCAGGGAGCTCTCTGGGGCCTCTTTTTTTTTTTTGGCCTCACCGCACGGCCTGCGGAATCCTAGTTCCCCGACCAGGGATCGAACGCGTGCCCCCCTGCAGTGGAAGCACAGAGCCTTAACCACTGGACCTCCAGGGAAGTCCCTCTGGGGCCTCTTTTATAAGGGCATTAATTCCGTTCATGAGGGTCCTAATCACCTCCTCTAATACCACCTCCCACCTCTAAATACCATCACTAGGAATTAGTTTTCAACATATGAATTTTGGGGGGACACAAACAGTCTGTAGCAAAAAATCTTTATATATGGTCACCTTAGAAGCATGCCAAGTTATTAGGGCTCAACTGGATTCTGATTTATGCTAAAGCCCATGTATGCACTTTACTGTCATCCACATGTCTGCACAGTGGCATGTGGTAGGGACCAAATACATAATTACTGAGTGGATAAATGAATGACTGAATTTTATGGGTGAAATTTGATTATTTCAATGAGAAGTCATCCAGAAGAAGAAGATGTTATTTCAAACAGAGGCTTATAGGTGGGTAAATCCCTCCAAGTGTATGTCTCCATAACCACATTTAGCAAGATTCCAGTGTTCATCAGGAATTAGGGGGCAGATTTACACTCTTCAAACTTATTAAGTCTGACATGCTCAATAATTAAATTGTAGAGAATGGGGGCCCATCATCTACATATCCCTGCTACTGGGCAGTTCTACCCATGGAGATCAAATTAGAGATTAGAGGGTGTGCTAGCCTCTAAATAATGATTTCCATCTGGAAAGAAATGGTATGGAATTTCTTCCTGATCTTTTCAAATTTTTTAGGTATTGCTGGATGCTGTGCCAAAACAACAGTTGCTCCTTTGGATCGAGTGAAGGTTTTATTACAAGCTCACAATCACCATTACAAACACTTGGGTGAGTTAATGGATGCTAAAGAGAAAAATGAAAATGTTATCCATCTGCTGTCTTCGTTTCTAGTTGTGAATTATAGTGGAAAGAGGACACAAGAAGGAGTTCAAGTTTGGGGGCAGATTTTACGAGGGATGTATCTCTTATCCATTTTAATCGTTTCATTTGCAATAGTGGTTATATATGTTTATCATTTTAGGGTACTAATGTACTCTAAAATCTTTGAATCATTGAAGTAAGTACTACATATTTGTTTATTGAGATTAACAAATCACATCCTTAACAGACACACATAATAGCTCAGCTTGATTTAAAAAAAAAAAATCCAACTAGTGATAGAGATAAGGTTTATTCTTTCAAACACTTAAGCATGTGTTGTAGATATCTTAGGGCAAGCAGAATCCAATGCAATTAGTATATATGGATAAACTTGCATTGTTAAAAAAAATATCGAGCCCTTAGTTGTTCCTTGTAAACATAAAAATCAGCTATTATAATTAACATGGACACTCTAATATATCATTGGTGGGAGTAAGGATTTTTTATAGCCTTTTTGGAGGGCTTTTTGGTAATATGCATCAAAAGTCTTGAAAAGATACATATTCTTTGGCCTTGCAATTCTAGTTCTAGGAGGTTGTTTCAAGGAAGTAATCAGAAATGTGCTCAAATATGTATATACAAGAATCAAAGCATTATTTATGTTGGTTAAAAAAAAAAAGAGCCAACCAAAATGTTTAATAATAGGGAATTGGCTAAGTTAAATAATAAGTATTACTTAAATAAATAAGTCCATATTATAGACTATTTTGCAATCATAAAAAATTGTAAAAGAATATTAATTGACTAGGAAGAACGTTCATAATATATTAGTTAAATGAAAAAATATTGCAAATGGTTTAATCATATTGCATTTTATCTAAGTAAACGTGTTTAGACAAAAGGCTAGAAGGAGAAATATGAACATTAAGTGGTTAATTTTCAGTGGTGAGATTATAGGTATTTTTTTTCCTCTAAGCTAATTTGTAATACATGTTGAACATATATTAAATTTTCAATTAGAGGGAAAAAGATTTAAAAGAAAAAATTTAATGTGGATAGAGACCAAGAAAGAATTTAGGTCACGGCAACTAACTCATACCACTCCATTGCTTTACAGTTTCATGCTTCAGTAATGGGAATGATGTGTGCTCTGCATGATCTATGCATCATTTTTAAGAAAGATATTTAACAGAGTGAATAAGAATCAATTATTTTAACAATTGAGTTTTTAAAATGTGATTTTATATTTATTGTCTCATTTTCCTGTCAATATTTTTAATACAAAGTAAGTCTATTCTTTAAATTGAAAGAAAAATTTTGCTAATATCTTAGTGTCCAGAAATGAATTCTATATCTTCACAGTGTACTGCTCATGTATAGAAAGAATCAGACCTTTGAACTTATTGAGAGATTATATAAAACTGGAAAGGAAGGAAATGATTTTCTTTTGTAGTCTAAATTGAGGGTGAAAAGGAGATGAATTATATTACCCAATATCTCGTGGTGTTTGACAGTGACCCAGCATATGAATGTCTGAGCAGTATTGTTTTATTCTTTTAAACTTCTCCCCATGCTGATGTATGTTGTTTTGTTTCCTGATTTGTAATCGTTAGTTTACATATTCACATTAGATTTCACGCTCTACAGGGCTGCATGCCACGGGTTACAGTGTACCCTACAAGGCATGCAAAATTTGAAACAGAATTCCTGTAGTGCAACAATGAACTATTGGTGTAGTGTATGGAGTTTCCTGTATCTTTAAAATATACAAGCCAAAAGAAAAGTATTAGTGGCTTATTAATTTATTTTAAAAATATTGTTGGGCATTTTACTCTAGGTGCCTCCCTTTTTACGTGCATAAGATAGTTTTTCAGTTTTGCTTAAATTTAAAAACATGATTTTTCACAGTCAAAGATGATAAAGATATGCTACTGAATAAAACTTTTACTTTAGCTTCTTTTAAAACGTGTATGGCGTTATTTCCAAGGCATCAAAAACTACTTTTTATTTTGAATCAAAATTATTGTGGCCAAATGAAAAGGAAGGGGTATAATTAGAATTTCTTCTTCCCCAATTTGCACCAAGTGTAAAGAATTTTTTCCTGTAATATATTAAAAATCTTTGAACTCCATTTAACTTTTTACAGTCAATGTGATATAAAAACAGGTAGATGAATCATAATAGGATTCTTTAAAAATCCTTTAAATTTTGTTAATTTTACATTTTATTTATTTTTATTTTTTGAATGTATAATATTTTCACAAGTTCATAATTCAAAAAGTACAAAAGCAAACGTCTTCCTCCTTGTCCCCTCATTAGAATCAAGCATCTACAGTTTTCTTCCATTTTCCTTCAGAGCTTATGTATATATACACAAGCATATGCTTATATTTTACCAACTGTTAGTTCCTTGTAATCCTATGTTGACAAAATAAAGATACAGAAAAGGATCTAAATAACACACAAGCTTGATATAACATAGACAAGAGGACTTTGCACCCTGCAGAGAATACATATTCTTTCCAAATATGCTTGTAACACATGCAAAAATTGGTTCAGTGTTATGCCATAAAGAAAATTTCAATTTCCCAAAGTAAAAATAGTGCAGACTATAGGTTGAAGGAGAAAAATAACGTCATTATCTCAATGGATATTTAAATGCCATTCGAAAACATTCAACATCCAGTCTTCCTCTGTTTGTCTTTCTGTGTTATTTTGCTTTAGGTGAGATTTTTGTGCAAAGCATTTGGTTAGACATTGCCTTTTAACAGAATTTGAGAGTCTTTGGCTTTTAATAGAAGGATTTATATCTTTTAGATTTTTTTTTTCAATCATAGATTTATGTTTTCTGTTCATTGTGCTTTTCTTGTATCCTCCCCAGCCCCCCTCCCCCCTCCCCTGCTCCTTGTTTCCTGGATTTCCTTTTTTTTAAAAAAATTTTATTTATTTATTGGCCCCATGGCATGTGGGATCCTAGTTCCTCCCCCCCCCAGGGATCGAACCTGTGCTCCCCTGCACTGGAAGCGCAGTCTTAACCACTGGACCGCCACGGAAGTCCCTGGATTTCCTTTTTTTGAAATAACTTTATTTCACTTCTACTAATGATTTCTCTTTAAATATTTGTAACAATCAAAGAGTTTTAGAGAATAATATAATAAACATATGTGGAGCTGCACAGAACTTCAGAAATAAACATCATCAGTACAGTTGAAACCTCCTCTGTACTCTCTCTCATCGTCAGCCTTCCTGTTCCTGCTAGGTGGCCACTGTTCTAAGTTTGATTACCCTTAAATTATTACAAACACATTTGAATAAAATTAAACTGGGCTTATCATTAGTCTTCTCTTCCAGCAAGAGGATGTCTTTGATAGAATTTTTTTAGGGAGGGGTGAATATATTTAGTTGTATTATTCATGTATTTTGGAAGAACATTATATTATACATATAGCTGTATGTGTATATATATATATAGAGAGAGAGTAGAATTCTATTTTTTTTTTTTTTCCCCCTGGCCGCGCCACATGGCTTGCGACATCTCAGTTCCCCGACCAGGGATTGACCCCGGACCACAGCAGTGAAAGCCTGGAATCCTAATTACTAGGCCACCAGGGAACTCCCCAAATAGAATTCTTTTTAATACATTATTAGTCCACTTAGATATCTGCTTATTAAAAATGCTTTTAGAGTATATCTTTTCTTAGATGTTAGTAAGTACCTACAGTTTTAATTTCTGCGAAGGGATCAAAAGGTTACTTGAATTCTAAACTTTGAAATGAGCCCAGTGATTTACTTTCATGTTTGATCTAATTTTTGTTTGAAAAATTTGGAAAGGAACCTGAATTTAAATAGTTTAATATTGGAATTTAAATAGTTTAATAATGGAATGTAGAAGTCTGTACTGCAAATAGGATTAGTGATTGACATTATTAGAATAATAAATATATCAGTATATCGGATCAGAACTCAGGCCTTTGTTTATCTGTATTCCTAATTAAAGTATACTACTAATGAAAATTTGCCCCCCAATTTAAATAGTTTTTTAATCGGTAGGTTTTTTATTTGTTTCTTTTATTTAGCAGCTTCTTTCATAAACAAACCACACAGGTATCTGGGTCAGTCTGGGAAACCTTCCTTCGTCCTTCCAGATACTCATCCGCAGTGCATTATCTGGATGTTGAATATATTTCTATTAATATTCTTTTAGGTTGCTAGGGATTAATATAATTTACAGTAATTATAAATATAATTTACTATAATTCGTAGCTGTTCTTGCTATAGTATGTTTTATATTTTTACATGAGGAATATTTACATAATTTGGACATATGATGTATTTTAAGTAGCTTTAACTGTTATACAGAAATTACTATTCATGTAATTCCTCAAGCAAAATTATATCATGAATGATGGCATAGTAATCTTTATCTGTGATTGTCATGAAAATTTGAATTTAGGTAGTTTTCTCTGTTTTAATAGTATTTTTCTTCTAAAAATCTTTTTAAAAATAGGAGTATTTTCTGCATTGCGTGCTGTTCCCCAAAAGGAGGGATACCTTGGATTGTATAAAGGGAATGGTGCAATGATGATTCGAATTTTTCCTTATGGTGCAATCCAGTTTATGGCATTTGAGCATTATAAAACGGTACTTGAACCTTTATCTTGTTTTCCTCTTTTGTGTCTTTGAATATCGTACTTAATTGACAAGGCATTTGCTTTGACCTTTAAAGTTACTTTGGATGAATGGATAAAGTAATGCCTTTTTGAAAGACTAAGGCTTGTGATAGTTTAAGTTTTTAAATATAACTTGGTTTTGGAGTTATCTGTTCCAGGATTGTTAGTCATTTTTGAGTAAATTGTTTATGTTCATACTTATGAAGAAGAGCCAAAGTATCCTTCAAGTAGCTAATAATAAATCCATAAAATATTAATAGCTTTTTGATATGCTTTTTGTGTCTCAGTTGTAGGAGAGGAACATTGCAACTTTGGATTTTCTTATTAAATAAACTAGTGAGACCATATTGTGAAAGTCTGTTTTTGAGTAATGCTGTAAGTTAACAGCTTTTCCCATCATACTAAGTTTCTCTTTTCTGGGTGACTGAAAGTTTATTCTCTCAAACATCTTAACACAGAAAGGAGTTTAATGAATTAAATTTCATAGGGTATCTTAAGAATAATTTTTTTAAAATTATCATAGGGTATCTTAAAATGAAAAGTAAGCAGTATCAAGACTTCACTGTCTATAGTAGCATTTTATTCCTACTACTCCCATTCACACTTTAAGTATTTGTGGTCATCAATGTGTAATATAGTATATTTGGCAAGATTGCTTCTGTAAAAGTGCATAATTTGATGTTTTTGGTTTCTAGTTAATTACTACAAAACTGGGAGTTTCTGGTCATGTACACAGATTAATGGCTGGGTCCATGGCAGGTAAGAGGAGTGGGTAATTTTTTGTTTTTAACTGAAGTAGAGTTGATTCACAATGTTGTGCCATCTCTGCTGTACAGCAAAGTGACTCAGTTATACACATAGAGACATTCTTTTTTTTATATTCTTTTCCATTATGGTTTATCACAGGATACTGAATGTAGTTCCCTGTGCTATACAGGCGTGGGTATATTTTATTTCTGCAAATTAATTTTCTATTAAAATACTTAATTTGCTTTAGGTAATATGTGTGACATTGATTAAGTGGCACACATTTGTTATCTTCCTATGCTCAATTATGCAAGAAATCATTAATATCCCAACTCAGAGTGTTTTACAGTAGGAGATGTAAGGAGGAGTCTAAACTTACAGCTATGTGAAAATCATACGTTCCCTTTGACAGTTCTCCTTCTGGAAATGTTTATTTTTTTCTTTCAAAAAATTTTAAAAAATTATAATGACTATAGTAATACATATTCCTATACAATGAAAATAGTTCTGCTCCCTAGAAGCAATCACTATTAGCAGTTTCTTACGTGTGCTTTTTTTTTTAAGATTTAATTCTTTTTAATTATTTATTTATTTATTTATTTATTTATGGCTGTGTTGGGTCTTCGTTTCTGTGCGAGGGCTTTCTCTAGTTGTGGCAAGCGGGGGCCACTCTTCATCGCGGTGTGCGGGCCTCTCACTATCGCGGCCTCTCTTGTTGCGGAGCACAGGCTCCAGACGCGCAGGCTCAGTAATTGTGGCTCACGGGCCCAGTTGCTCCGTGGCATGTGGGATCTTCCCAGACCAGGGCTCGAACCCGTGTGCCCTGCATTGGCAGGCAGATTCTCAACCACTGCGCCACCAGGGAAGCCCTTACGTGTGCATTTTTCCAATACTATTCTATAGGATTAGAAATTTTATAGTTATCTTAGAACTCTCTTCTGTATCAGTACATAGATCTTTCTTAATTTTGTGAAGAACTGTGTTATATTCTAAGGTAAAAATGGCCCATTATTTATTTACTCAGTCCCCTATTGATTGACGTTTGGGATATTTAAAATTTTTGTTTTGCAAATAACACATTGTACTTGTGTGAATATATCTGTAGAATAATTTTCAGAAGGGAAATTACTTTATCAGAGGATATGTGTATTTAATTTTTGATAAACCTTTCCAAACAACTGATCTCCATAATGCTTTCAGTAGCCCTTTCCCCTACATACCATATCAACACTGGGCCTTATTAAATTTTTAGTATTTGGCAATTAATTATGAGTAAGGTTGATCAGCTTTTCAAATGTTTATTGACCATTTGTATTTCTTACTTTCAGCCTTGAATTGTTTCTATTCTTTAAATATTCATTTTTATGAGTTTGGGGATTAAGACATTATTTTTTTTTCTGTCAAATATTGCTATTATTTTATTTCCCAGTTCTAGATTTGTCTTTTAACCTTATTTGTGATTTTTTTGGAAAAATCATCCAAAAGTTCCCCCCCCATATAGAAGTATTACATAGCCAGATGGGTTAGTCTTTTCCTCTGTGGCTTCAAAATTTTTTGAATTGTGTTGAGAAATGCCTTCCCCATTCTAAGATAAAAACATTTATTCATGTTTTCCACTAAAACTTTTTTTTATATTGATTTTTTTTTATGTTAGATTTTCATTGTTTTTTTGTTTCTCACACCAAAAGGTAATTTAAGTATGTAGCAATAGAAGAGTGGTAAAAAAAATCCATGTCAGAATTCTATACTTCCAGTACTAGATTTTTTTTGTACATTTGTAGAATTGTATTTATTGACAGAGAAGGATGTTTACATCATATGTAGAAAGAAAGGAAGTTACAAGAGAGAATGTTTAATATGCTATATCATATTTTGGTTTTTAAAAAGTAAATACATATGTAAATATTCATTAAAAAAACATCTGCAAGGTTATAAACCAACATGTTAACAGTTTTTATTTCTGCTAATGGAAATAAGACCATTGGAAGGTGGTATATCAAAATCTTAACTATGTGGTTATCACAAGGTTTGTAGGATTTCAGTTGATTTTTTTGGACCTAGATTTATAATGTCCAACCTGACCTACCTTATCCATGGTTTTGCCTTATGCAATGTTTATTTAACTCTTTTTGACTTCTGGCAGACTGACCCAAGATCAATAAGTATTAAAAATAACCAGGAATAGTATCTAAAATATTTAGCAAACCAACCGTAGAGGTAATAACAAATAGGACAGGCTCCGAAAGCCTCCAACTAACTTTTTCATGGCTGGATCAGGAGACGGTATGTGGTGGTGGTGGGAGCTATGGTTGAGGGAGAGGCTACCAGAGTCATGATGCGGGAGATCTTGGAAGCTGGAGCAACAGCTATTTGTCAACTGCTATAGAAATATTTTAGTATTTTACACTGGCATGGCAGTGCTGGTGAGTAACATTAGCTAGCATGTATTGTTCACTTGTTTTGTACCCTTCACAGACCTGAGCACTTGCCATGTAATCTTTGAGTACTTGACATGTAGGTCACAGAAAGATACTGTGAGGAAAGTGCTATGATTATCTCTCATTTTACAGAAGGAAAATTTTAGTAAAGTTTCCAAATCTTAAAATTTATGATTTCTTACATCACTTTAAAATTTTTTTGTCTCTTAAATTTGATTTTATAAGTGACAGGTCAAATTTTTTCTTTTAGGGTTGTAGGAAAGATGAAGTAGGATTATGAATATGAGTAAAATCCTAAAGACTTTGTATTATTTCCTTTTCGTGCACTTGATTATTTCTTGACTAGCATGTTCAAATGGTGCTTTTAGCTTCATATTTCTGAAATGAAAGACATGTTAACATCAAGGTTTCAATATACACTAGAAAATAATAATAAACCAAAGGAACTTCAAGTATAAATTTTAATTTTTAAAGAAAAGAGTTTTAAAAACTTCTAGCTATTGTAGATAAGACTAGTGCTTCCATTAACCAATATGTCTCTTTTTATTATCATGTTTAAGTAATTATAATTTACATTTTGCTTTTATGATTTTAAACAGTTGAAATAAATGTTCTGCTTAATTTTATTTATATCTGGTATCTTTGCTTCTGTACCTTTGGTGGTCTTTGAACATAAGTTTGGAAATTTTATATTTGCCAAAATTAAAAATGGTATGTTTTTCATGATCATTTCAACAGAGCTTATTTTAAAGCTTTTTTGAACTTCAACCTTTTCCCTCATCCTACAACTACAATCCAGTACATGTTGAATCTCAGTCATTCAAAAAGGAAAAACTAGAGACTGAGAATCAAGGTTTGTATATTTAAGGAAGGCCTTCTCCTTTCTTTCTGTATGTTTCACTTGTTTGAAATAAATCTTGATCTGCCAGTTCCTATGAAACTAAGAGTGACAGGATAGAGAAGAGGAAAAAGAAGGAAGTTGTCAGAAACCAGAAGCAATGAGCTGAGTTCTGCTTGTGGCCGTTTCTGGTCTACTCTAGTTTAGAGCTGGGCCTAAGGCTGGGAGGTCAAATGGACAGAACACTTACTGCCTGGGATCGTGGCTGGCCTCCATTACATACATGTCCTTTGACTATGGGCAGGTCATCTGAGCCTTCCATAATTCATTTATCCATTTGTTAAAGTAGAACTTATGATTGCCCAACTCTCTTTCTTTCTTAGTTGTTCTGAGGGTCAGAGTAGAGAATTCTGTGAAAACATTCTGAAAGATCTGAGGTCCTCCATAAGTATGGGGGAATGTTATTAAACCTTCCATGCCAGCGGCCTGTTACATTTCTTGAGCCAGCCACTTGAATTCCTTATTCCTCAGAAAACGAACAACCCAATCAAAAAATGGGCAGGGCTTCCCTGGTGGTGCAGTGGTTGAGAATCTGCCTGCTAATGCAGGGGACACGGGTTCGAGCCCTGGTCCGGGAAGATCCCACATGCCTCGGAGCGACTGGGCCCGTGAGCCACAACTACTGAGCCTGCGCGTCTGGAGCCTGTGCTCCGCAACAAGAGAGGCCACGATACTGAGAGGCCCGCGCACCGTGATGAAGAGTGGCCCCTGCTTGCTGCAACTAGAGGAAGCCCTCGCACAGAAACGAAGACCCAACACAGTCAAATAAATAAATAAATAAATAAATAAATAAATAAATAATTAAAGATGCTAATAATTAAAAAAAAAAAAAAATGGGCAGAAGACCTAAATAGACATTTCTCCAAAGAAGATATCCAGATGGCCAACAGGCAAATGAAAAGATGCTGAACATCGCTAATTATTAGAGAAATGCAAATCAAAACCCCAATGAGGTGTCACCTCACACCAGTCAGAATGGCTATTATCAAAAAGTCTACAAATAATAAATTCTGGAGAGAGTGTGGAGAAAAAGGAACTTAATGATGTGGTAGTTTTAAAAAGCATTGACAGAGTCATCATGAAGTGAATCAGAACTTAGTTGGAGGGACTTCCCTGGTGGTCCAGTGGCTAAAACTCTGCGCTCTCAATGCAGGGGGCCCGGGTTTGATTCCTGGTCAGGGAACTAGATCCCACATGCTGCAACTAAAGAACCCACATGCTGCAACTAAAAGATCCCGCGTGCTGCAACTAAGACCTAGCGCAGCCAAATAAATAAATAAATGTTTAAAAAAAAAACTTAGTTGGATATCCCCAAACTTACTTTACAGTGCAGTATTGTTTTTCGTTTGAACAATATAAGATGTCATAATCTTTTCTGTATTTAGGGCTTTTAGACTTTTACGGCTTCTGAAAGTCTAAATCCAGCCTATAGAGGGCTTCATAATTTTATACTTAGAGTGAAGGGTAAAATATGACTATCAGAAGAATAGTTCTCACCTCCCACTTATTCCAAGGATAAATAAACATTTAAAATCTTAAGGAGTTTTCAAGATTTATCAGAGTACAAAATTATTAAAAATCTTCTTGCTAAATTCTAAAGATTAAAGTTACATTTAAATCACTGAGTTGCTTTTAGAAATAGTGAACAACAGCAACAACAAAAAACTTTGTAAGTTTTAAACATCCTGGTTAAAAGGTTTTGTTTTTCTTTAGGAAGATTAGATTGCTCAAATTCAAAAGAAATATACCATATAAAAACATGGTGACGTAAACTGGCCGAAAAATTGTAAAACTAGATCATCAGTTTAGCGTTGTAGTAATCATTGGCATTATTTTTACCATTCTCTGATGTACAATTAGGTTATGCCAGTTCCTCAGCCTGACTCATGGTCTTACAGATTTTAAACTAATGCCTCCTTTACCTTTAGGAATTTCTGGATGTCCTCATTTTCTACCAATTTACCGTTTTAATCACTTTGTTAATTCAGTTATTTCATGTTAAACCACTTGAAACCAGTAAGAAGACAATGAGAAGGCTTGGAGCATGTGAGAAGGAAAGAAGAAATAAATGGAGTCAGGGAGAACAAATAGGAGAGGCAAGACGAAAGTGATCCAGATAGGGAGTAGAAAAAAAATATGGGAGTTGTAAAAATTTACAGAAGCATAAAGAAATAAAATGAATAGTGATGATCTGGGCAAATCCTTGCAAAATCTGATGTTCAACCAAATTGTGTCAGGATGATCAAGCCTTAAAATGGTCAGCCTTTTTATTCTTTTCTATATTTGTTAAACTCCTTAATATGAACCATTTTCAATGAACATGGAACTAGTTTATAGATAATCTCTCCTCATTTTATTTTGTAAAATTTTCCCTTGCAAAATATTTAGCACAAGCTGCAAAAAATTAAACCAAGCTGCGAAATATGTAGTTTTATAAATATCTGGATAATAAGGTATTTGCTGTGACTTAAATGTGATATTATTGCCAAACCTTGTCTTAGGAACATCACATTTGTACTGTATTAGTTTAGATTCAGCTTCAAAGAGGCCATTTAGAAGAGTCACTGCCTTGGCTGCCAGACATGGCTGGTTTGAATACCAATAGATAAAAAACAAGTTAAATAGTTTGAAAATGAATAGCTTGAAAACAAATGGCTCAGATGAGCAGCTCAAAATCAAATTGGTTGAAATGAGGGACTGACATTTCTAATCACTGAACTGATGGAATTTCTGAACTAAAAATTTAAGTTTAGAAAGTACTAATTAAATGTTTGAGAAAAGAAGATTACAGGGAAGGCAATATATGTTGTGATATGAGCCAGAAAACTTAGTCTCAAATTCTACTCTGTGATACAGAAACTGTGAATTTGGTCAACTCACATAACTGCTTTGAGCCTCAATTTTCTACCTTGTAGGATTGTTGGTGGTATTTGGTATGTGAGGATTAGAGGTGGTGTTTGTAAAGTGCCTGGTATGGTGTGCTTGGCACATAGTAGACAGTCTTTATTGTTATGTGCAAACTAAAAAAAGGAAGGTTTAAAATATCACTTACAGCTAAATCACAGATAAGTTAATCGTAAATCAGCATTTCTTCTATGAGTCTAACCTGTTCTGAGTACCATTAGGCTAATCTTGATACAAAGTATTGCTTGCTTTTAAAATTAAACATATTCAAACTGACTTTCTGCTCATTGTCTAAAGGAATTGAGTCTTCGTCATTCTCAAGACAGAACTAAGGGGGGAAAAAGAGAACGAAGGGTTGCATGTGTTTGCATTAAAGTATTAACAGTGGGCTTCCCTGGTGGCGCAGTGGTTGAGAATCTGCCTGCCAATGCAGGGGACACGGGTTCGAGCCCTGGTCTGGGAAGATCCCACATGCCGCGGAGCAACTAGGCCCGTGAGCCACAACTACTGAGCCTGCACGTCTGGAGCCTGTGCTCCGCAACAAGAGAGGCCGCGATAGTGAGAGGCCCGCACACCGCAATGAAGAGTGACCCCCGCCTGCCACAACTAGAGAAAGCCCTAGCACAGAAACGAAGACCCAACATAGCAATCAATGAGTCAATAAATAAATCTTTAAAAAAAAAAAAAAAAGTATTAACAGTATATTAGCTGTGTAGATTTTTAGCTCAGAGATAATGTTATAATCACCCAGGTAGAGATGTCATGAGAGATACCTAGATAATAACATAAAGAACATTGTTTTCTAATCCATGTATAAGGAGTGGCGAACTGATTTAGATTTTTGGGAGAGTGGCAGAAGCTCTGAAAATTAGTATAGATTTAGGTTTGGGCTAATAAAAATGGATGCAAGTTACAGTAGCATTTGCTCAGTAAATGGGGTAAGGTATCTCAGGTCTATTTAAATAATATTAAACAAATACTAAAAATTTAACACTGGGTATTCCTTGGCAGTCCAGTGGTTAGGACTCTGTGCTTCCACTGCAGGGGGCACAGGTTCAATCCCTGGAGAGGGAACTAAGATCCCACAAGCCATGTGGTACAGCCAAAATAATAATAATAATAATAATAATGATAGTAATAATAATACAATGTCAAAAGAAATTAAAACTAAGAAGTTAAATTAGGTTAAGAATACAGAAATCACTTAAATTGCCACTTTTATATGACTAGTATGCTATTGTAGGCCAAAGTTGTGGCAAAAAAAATTATATTTTCATTTGGTAAGACTAATAAAAAGATGAAATTATCATGTTAAAAGCCTACAGAGAAAAAGAAAGTCATGACAATACCTCAAGCTCTTCCTTTCCAACCTGGGCCTGGCAGGATGGCTCCTGCAAAGAAGGGTGGTGAGACGAAGTGTCTATCTGCTCACCAACCAGGTCGTGACCAGGGAATACACCATTAACATTCACAAGCACATCCCTGGAGTGGACTTCAAGAGTGTGCCCCTCAGGTACTCAAAGAGATCCAGAAATTGGCCAGCAAGGAGATGAGAACTCCCAATGTGCTCATTGACACTATGCCTAACAAAGCTGTCTGGGCCAAAGATATGAGGAATATCCCCTACCATATCTGTGTGCGGTTGTCCAGAAAACATGATGATGATGAAGATCACCAAACAAGCTCTATATGTTGGTTACCTATGTACCAAGGAGGTAACCACTTTCAAAAATCTGTCACCACTTTCAGAAATCTACACAGTTGATGTGGAAAGGAACTGACCACTGATTGTCAAAGAAAGTTATAAAACTGCCCCCCCCAAAAAAAAAAAAAGAAAAAGAATGTCATATGAGAAACCAAAATAACACAGAGTGTTTTTTTGCCCATCCAGTGTTGGAAAAATTATCTAATAATTGAATATTCTACTTGTCTAATAATTATCTAATACTTCTGATAAGTTAGAGGAATAGGACTTATATTCTAACGGATGACATTATAAATCAGCACAATCATTCTGGAAGGCAATTTCTATTAAAAGCCTTATGCATTGTCCTAATAATTCTATTTTAGGAATTTATCCATAATGAAATATTTAGTTATAAGGACATTCATCAAAGCACTGTTTACTATTACAATATCATGTAGCAAATAATGGAGACAACCTAAATGTCTAAGAGGATTGTTTAAATAAATTATAGTACATCCAGGTAATGTTTTTCTCATGTAGAAAGATGTTCACAATATAACGTAAAGCAGGAAAAATTGACTATGAAATAGAATTACACCATTATTGTGGAGTTTTTTTTAATAAATTTATTTTATTTTATTTATTTTAATTTTGGCTGCGTTGGGTCTTCGTTGCTGCACGCGGGCTTTTCTCTGGTTGCGGCGAGCGGGGGCTACTCTTCATTGTGGTGTGCAGGCTTCTCATTGTGGTGGCTTCTGTTGTTGCAGAGCATGGACTCTAGGCATGCGGGCCTCAGTAGTTGTGGCACACAGGTTCAGCAGTTCGGCTCACGGGCTCAAGAGCGCAGGCTCAGTAGTTGTGGTGCACGGGCTTAGTTGCTCTGCAGCAAGTGGGATCTTCCTGGACCAGGGCTCAAACCAGTGTCCCCTGCATTGGCAGGTGGATTCTTAACCATTGTGCCACCAGGGAAACACATTGTCATGTTTTAAATGTATGTATGTGTTTAGATGTGTGTAAATGCCCCTGGATAAAAGGTTTGTAATATTATATATTTAGGTGGTTATTACTGGAGGATGAATATATATATTTAAAAATTTTTGATTGTCTATATTTTCTAATTTTTTTACCTTGAGCATTTATTTCTTTTGTACTTTACAAAAATAGAAGATTATTTTTAATTTTAAACATAACTGATAAAAAAAAAAAACAAAAAAAAACATAACTGATACATAATTATACCTCAGTAAAAAAGATACAAATAAAAATTCAGCTGGGAGACTTCCCTGGTGGCTCAGTGGTTGAGAATCCACCTGCCAGTGCAGGGGACACGGGTTTGAGCCCTGGTCCGGGAAGATCCCCCATGCTGCAGAGCAACTAAGCCCAGGCGCCACAACTACTGAGCCTGTGCACTAGAGCCCACGAGCCACAACTAGTGAGCCCATGTGCCACAACTACTGAAGCCCAGGCGCCTAGAGCCCACGCTCTGCAACAAGAGAAGCCACCACAATGAGAAGCCCGTGCACCGCAACAAAGAGTAGTCCCCGCTCACCGCAACTGGAGAAAGCCCGCACGCAGCAACGAATACCCAACGCAGCCAAAAATAAGTAAATAAATAAATAAATATTTTTTTAAAAAAAATCACCTGGATAGTTTATGGAATTTGAAATCATATATTGATGAAAATCTAGAACTTAATGCTAAATGTGTTTATCAGGAGATTTTATTCCTAAAATAAATTGTTTCTATGACCTTGGACATTTATATTTTTATTATGTTTAGTCTGTAACAAATTTATGTAAATTTTATTTATTTATTTATTTATTTTTCAGAATTCTTGTATGTTTTGTTTTTTTTTTGGCCTAGCTGCTCTGCTGGCAGGATCTTAGTTCCCCGACCAGGGATTGAACCCAGGCCCTTGACAGTGAGAGCACGGAGTCCTAACCACTGGACCACCAGGGAATTACCCTTACCTAAATTTTAAAAAGAAAATAGTGACCATGCTTTGAATTTTTTTAAAAAATGCCTTTATTTTATTTTTAAAAGAATTCCTTAGGTAGGTTAAGCATCTCTCCATTTTAGGATTAGAGAAAATAAGGAAAAAGTCAAATATCCTGCCTAGTGCCTTGGAGATAGTCAGTTTTTCTTTTCTGTATCTTACCTGTGAATAGACACGTAATAGAATTTAAAAAATACTAACATGATCCACTAACACTGTACTATTTTGGTGCTAACATTATAACTTCACAGTGGGAAGAACTTGAAAAGATTTTACAAACTGACCCTTTTACTTACAAGTTTTTCAGCTGATAATATTATGATATAATTCTGTCAGTAATATTACCTTTGATTTCATTGAGTTTTCATCATTACTGTATAACTTGAGAGCATTACTAATGATAGGAAAGGTATATATATATATATATATATATATATATATATATATATATATATATATATATATATATATATACATAATGTATGATTCTTATACATTTAAGTTTCTGCTTTCTTTTCAGGTATGACAGCAGTTATCTGTACTTACCCTCTTGATATGGTTAGAGTACGCCTAGCATTCCAGGTGAAAGGGGAACACACTTATACGGGAATTATTCATGCATTCAAAACAATTTATGCAAAGGTATTTCATTTTTACTTTTCTTGTCTATAACATGTCCTTTTATATTTAGGCAAATGTTTTGAATGTCATTGTTTTGAAAGTTATTGTTTTACTTATAATTACTGATACTAATCATAATTGTGAAAACACATCTGTGTTTCAATGTGGGTCCAGAATAATTTTTCCTGTATAATGTATGCTTTTGTTCTTTTGCATTTATCATAATGAGCCCAGTGTAATTTCACTTCTAATTTTTCTTCACTCAAAAGGAAGGTGGTTTCCTTGGATTTTACAGAGGCTTGATGCCTACTATATTAGGAATGGCTCCATATGCAGGTATGTTTTAAATTTGGCAAAATCTTGGTTTTTCATTTTCTTGTAGGAATGATTTTAAAGTTTAGCATTTTATATTTAAGCCCCTAATCTGTCCAGAATTACTTTTTTTCCTCCCTAAAGATAGTCATTGATTAATTTCTCCTTTCCCCAGTGATCTGTAGTGCTACTTCTTAAAACAATAATAGAATGCAGTTTTATAGTAAGTCTTTATATTTGGTAGGACAAGTCCCTTGCTCCTTTTTTTCAGGAATGTAAGGACTGTAGATATTTTGCTATTCCATGTGCATTTTAGAATCATTTTTTGATGTTGCACAAAAATCCTTGTTGGAATTCTGAATGAAATTGCATACAGATCTTGGACATTTTTGTTAGATATATTCATAGACACCTTATAAGATTTGTTGTGTCTTTTAGAAAATTACATTTTCAGTTTATTGCTTGATTTAATTTTTATATGATTTTATAGCTAGCCATTATTCTACTTGTTGATATGATAGCCAGCTACCATGTTACTTGTAAATGCTTTGGATTTTCTGTGTGGACCATTACATCCTGTGCAGATAACATCATTTTTCTTACTTCTGTTCAAATCCTTATTTGTCTATTTATTTTTTTCTTATCTTACTGTACCAGCTAAGGACCTACAGTGCAGCAGTCAATAAAAGTGATGATACTTGGCATTTTGGCTCGTTACTGATTTTATAAATTTATTTATTTTATTTATTTATTTTTGGCTGCGTTGGGTCTTCATTGCTGCATGTGGATTTCTCTAGTTGCGGTGAGCAGGGGCTACTCTTCGTTGCGGTGCGTGGGCTTCTCATTGTGGTGGCTTCTCTTGTTACAGAGCACGGGCTCTAGGCGCACGGGCTTCAGTAGTTGAGGCTCGCAGGCTCTAGAGTGCAGGCTCAGTAGTTGTGGCGCCTGGGCTTAGTTGCTCCGCGGCATGTGGGATCTTCCTGGACCAGAGCTCGAACCCGTGTCCCCTGCATTGGCAGGCGGACCCTTAACCACTGTGCCACTAGGGAAGCCCAACATTCTTTTTTTTTATATATATATTCTTTTCCATTGTGGTTTATCACAGGATATTGAATATAGTTCTCTGTGCTAGACAGTAGGACCTTGTTTATCCATTCTATATATAAAAGCTTACATCTGCTCACCCCAACCTCCCGCTCCATCCCTCCCCCAGCCCCCTCCCCCTTGGCAACCACCAGTCTGTTCTCTATGTCCAAGATTCTGTTTCTGTTTCATAGATAGGTTCATTTGTGTCATATTTTAGATTCCACATATAAGTGATATGGTATTTGTCTTACCATTATGAAACTTTCTTAATATCATCTAGTATATTGTCATTGTTCAAATTCCCCCCATTCATAATTTTTTTTTGCCCAGATCCAAGTTAATATTTGCCTGGGATATCTTTTTTCATCCTTTCATTTTCTACTTTGTCATGTTTTTGTTTTAGGTATTTATTTTATAATCATTATATATATATAGCTGGGTATTTCTTTAATCTGGTCAGTAAAATCTTTTAATTGCCGGTTAGTATACTTAATGGTTATTGTGATTATTGATATATTTGGACTTGTTTCTTTACCTTGCTATTGATTTCCACTTGTTTTTCTTTTTTATATTCTTTTTAATAAATTTATTTGTTTTATTTATTTATTTTTGGCTGCACTGGGCCTTCGTTGCTACACGCAGGCTTTCTCTAGTTGGGGCAAGCGGGGGCTACTCTTCCTCGCAGTGTGCAGGCTTCTCATTGCGGTGGCTTCTTTTGTTGTGGAGCACGGGCTCTAGGCGCACAGGCTTCAGTAGTTGTGGCACGCAGGCTCAGTAGTTGTGGCTCACGGGCTCTAGAGCGCAGGCTCAGTAGTTGTGGTGCACAGGCTTAGCTGCTCCGCAGCGTGTGGGATCTTCCAGGACCAGGGCTCGAACCCGTGTCCCCTGCATTGGCAGGTGGATTCTTAACCACTGTACCACCAGGGAAGCCCTGTTTTTCTTTTTACGTTTCTTTTTATTCCTTTCTTGTTTGCTTATTTTTCTGAATCCTTACCCCCCCCCCCAAATATTTTATAAATATATAAGTTTATTTGCTTCCTCCTATGCTCGATGGTCTTTATTTATTTAGTTAGTTTCTTGTTTGTTTTATTTCTTGTGGCTTTTTTTGAGTGGTCTTTAATTATGAGTCCATTACTTGATTTTAACCTCTGAGTTTCTGACCCAGTGATTTCATCTTCTGTAGGCCCAATGGCAGGATCTGTCTCAATGGCTTGGCTGCTATTGCCATCAAAATGTAGAGTCACTCCACCTCTCTATGGGCCACAATTCCCAAGTGGGCCTCATATTATATTTTTGGAAGGTGGTGCTGCTAGGGATTCTTGGAAACCTTCTCTTCCTTTTTGTAAGCCCAGCAATGGATATAGTTGCTCTGCAATGACAAAGTTCCTCAGAATACCTAGACTGCCATTATGCTGGAATCAGAACTCTTTAGTTTTTTTACTATATTTTTTTCTCTTTCTAATTTTTTTTGTTTGTTTTTAGTTTTGTTTTTGAAATACATTTTTTACATAGTTATAGTATGTATATAATTATGTTTCTTAATTTTTTCCCATTTCCCAAATGGTTTTCAAATTTCTGAATACTATTCACATTTTTATTAATTGTGTCATATTTCAGTGAATACCATTCCGCATAATTAAGGTATTTCTATTTTTTTTCTACTTATGTTTAATTTGCTATGAATTTCCTTGTTGTGAGCTTTTCCTGTGGTTAAGATTTCTGTATTTAAGTCTATAGAATAGATTTCCCATATATAAAAGTGTATGGGGACTTCCCTGGTGGCTCAGTGGTTGGGAATCTGCCTGCCAATACAGGGGACACGGGTTTGAGCCCTGCTCTGGGAGGATCCCACATGCCATGGAGCAGCTAAGCCCGTGTGCCACAACTACTGAGCCTGTGCTCTAGAGCCCGCGAGCCACAACTACTTAGCCCATGTGCCACAACTGCTGAGGCCCGCGTGCCTAGAGCCCGTGCTCCGCAACAGGAGAAGCCAGCGCGATGAGAAGCCTGCGCACCACGACAAAGAGTAGCCCCCACTCGCTGCATCTAGAGAAGGCCCACGTGCAACGACGAAGACCCAATGCAACCAAAAATAAATAAATAAAAATAAAATTAAAAATTAAAAAATAAAAACCACTTCTTTAAAAAAAAGTTTATGAATATTCTAAAGTTGTATAGCATCATTGTAAAATACTATAAGATCATAAGAATTTTATATAAAGAATAAATGCATATATTGAGGTGTTATCCTAGACTGAATTTTTGTTAGTGCTTACTTGTTTTTAAGAATCAAGTATCTTTTTCAATATGTTTTAAAAATTCAGTAGATATCAAGATGTCTTGAGTAATGTTTAGTTGATAGGTATACTTGAGTTCTGTTAATTTTTTTAATGTATGACTTTAATCCTTTTATTATAAAATCGTGTAAATATTCAGCCAGCACCAACTGCACATTATCAATAACTTAATTCAATATTCATTAGATTCCATGTGTCTGGTGAGTCTCTCATTGTCATAACTCTTCCTCGAAGACAACGTTAGACACTGAATTGAAATAACAGTGCTTTATCACTTTTGAATTTCTTGCTTCTACCTTACATTATCACCATCATTGTTATTGTAAATATGTCACATTTACTTAAGATTACTAATCATTAATTTAACTTTTACTTATGTAAAACCTTGGAAAACTGTTCAATTCTATTCATGTATAAGGTGGCATTATACTCAACTACTACCTTTATTCAGTTAACTGAACATTATGTTAGTGTGTGAAAAACCAATGTATAATTTTTATAGGTGGTAATTTTGTTATCTTTAGGTTATTTGTAAACATTAATTAAATCTTTTTATCTTAGATTAAGCCAAACATTGGAAATCAGGAAATGCATAGTTAGTCCCTTGAGTTAATTGGTTATTATGTAAGAATGGTGTCTTCTCACAGCGCACATTCTGTTAAGCATCGTGGTGAATTTATATTTTGTTTTTCAGGTGTTTCATTTTTTACTTTTGGTACCTTAAAGAGTGTTGGGCTTTCCCATGCTCCTACCCTTCTTGGCAGACCTTCATCAGACAATCCTAATGTCTTAGTTTTGAAAACTCACATAAACTTACTTTGTGGTGGTGTTGCTGGAGCAATAGCACAGACAATATCGTAAGTTTCTTCATCAAATTAATTAAATCAAATTACATTTATCTAATACTGATTTTTAGCATTGGTTAGTTGTCTTATTTTTTCTAATAGATTATTAAAACACAGGATCCCTTGCAAAATATAAATATTAATTTAATACGTTTTTTCCAACGTGCCTGCACTTTAAGCATATTATAAATAACTTCGTGCCAAATTGACCAAATTAGTTTGAACCTACTCAATTTCTGTGGATTTTAAAAGAAAGAAAGGAAAAAGAAAGCTAGAAAGAAACACTATAGTTTTCATCCATATTTCCTCATGAATTTGCCTGTATGAGTTTTCTGAAATTTGAGCCATTTAGTGTGTGTGTGTGTGTGTGTGTGTGTGTGTGTGTGTGTGTGTAGGTACAACTTCTCTTGCAGTAAATCTTGAAGACCTACTTTGTGCCAGTCAGTATGCTAGGCATTGGGAGTTTCACTGAAGGAAAAACAAAAGTATCGCCTCAAGAAGCCTATACTCTTTTTTTTTTTTTTTTTTTTTTTTGGCTGCCTTGGGTCTTCGTTGCTGCGTGCAGGCTTTCTCTAGTTGCAGCGAGTCGGGGCTACTCTTTGTTGCGGTGCGGGGGCTTCTCATTGTGGTGGCTTCTCTTGTTGCGGAGCACAGGCACTAGGCTCGCAGGCTTCAGTAGTTGTGGTGCGTGGGCTTCAGTAGTTTTGGTGCACGGGCTTCAGTAGTTGTGGCGCACAGGCTCTAGAGTGCTGGCTCAGTAGCTGTGGCTCACTGGCTTAGTTGCTCCGCGGCATGTGGGATCTTTCCAGACCAGGGCTTGAACCCGTGTCCCCGCATTGGCAGGCGGATTCTCAACCGCTGTGCCACCAGGGAAGTCCCAAGGAGCCTATACTCTTATTAAGACAGTAGCAATGCAAGGGAGTTTTATATTAATATAAGTGTATTAGGGACATAGATAAATTAGGTGGAAAGTGTAATTGGAAAGTTGGCTTTAGAGAATTTCTGTAGACCAAGAGAGATTGGATAGATGAGATTAAAAAAGGCTGGAATACTAAGAAGCAGGAACTTTTCAGGAACAGGAAGAAGGGAAGCTCTCTGTGACTGAGGAGTATCCTGAAAAACAGGAAGACAACAGGAAATAGTAGTGTCACAAAGGCTCAAAAAAGAGTATCCAATGGAAAAAGAAAATTCAAAGTAAGATAGGTAATGAAAAGTAAGGTATTCATCGGATTTCACAATGAAGGATTACTTTTGTGAAGACAGATTCAGTATACTTGTGTGTGGGAGCAGATCATACTAGACTGAAAGTAAAGGAAAAAAGGTGTAGGGACTTCCCTGGTGGTCCAGTGCCTAAGACTCCGTGCTCCCAATGCAGGGGGCCCGGGTTCAATCCCTGGTTTGGGAACTAGATCCCACATGCCGCAACTAAGAGTTCGCATGCTGCAACTAAAGATTCCGAATGCCACAACTAAAAGATCCCGCACGCGGCAACAGTGATCCCGCATGCCGCAACTAAGACCTGACACAGCCAAATAAATCAATAAATATTAAAACAAAAAAAAGATGTGTAGTTTACTTTTAGAAACATGGCTGCGGAACCTTGTTCATTTGCAGAGACATGATCACCTCTAGCTATTCTGATTCTCTTCTTGGTTTTACTGCCCCTTTTCTTTATTATTTACTTCCAATTTAGATCTTTAAAATCTGTCTTCCCTTTTCCACTTTCATAAGCTATATTCTACACCCACTGACTCTTTTTTGTTTTTAATATTTATTTATTTATTTGGCTGCGCTGGGTCTTAGTTGCGGCACACGGGATCTTTGGTGCTGCATGTGGGATCTTTAGTTGTGACATGCGAACTCTTACTTGCGGCAACTTTCCCTTTTCAGATATCTCGCTGATTCATGTCTTCCTCCTCCTACCTATCTGTGCTGATTTTTTTAAGGCCTAGCCAGACTTTGGGCCTCTGCTCTTCCCGTAAACATCCAGAATAGCTGACCTATCTTTGTGGTTTCAATGGTCACCTCTGTACAGATAACTAATTCTATTTAAATCTTCATTGCTCACTCTCATTACTTCTCTAGCAAGCTCTTGGATGTTTCTACCTGGACTTCTGTCCTCAGTTCAAGCTCTGTAATTCATATACTGCTTTCCTGTCTTCTTTTTCGTGTCTGTCCTCGGCCCCCAACTTTCCTATTTGTTACTGATCACCATTAATCTTCTAGTCCTGATAATACCTTGAGATCATTTTTCACATTGTACATATCCAAATATTTTTGTCATGTTTTTGCTTAAAAACATTACCTAGAATGTTATTTTCTTTCTTTCCCATTGTTATTTCCCTAGTTCTGATCCTTGTACTTCGTCTTCTTACTTTCTCTTTATTAATCAATTCCTTCCACCCAGACACATCTTTTCCTGCTTGGAAACTGAATCCTTCAGGTTGGGGTTTTGGTCCCTTTATTCCCCATAAAGTTTTTTCCTCTCTCTACCTCCCATTAAAAGATAATTCAGGACTTCCCTGGTGGCGCAGTGGTTAAGAATCCGCCTGCCAATGCAGGGGACACGGGTTCGAGCCCTGGTCCGGGAAGATCCCACATGCTGCAGAGCAACTAAGCCCGTGCGCCACAACTACTGAGCCCACGTGCCACAGCTACTGAAGCCCACGCGCCTAGAGCCCATGCTCCACAACAAGAGAAGCCACCACAATGAGAAGCACGTATATACCACAACGAAGAGTAGCCCCCACTCACTGCAACTAGAGAAAGCCCGCGTGCAGCAACGAAGACCCAACACAGCCAAAAATAAATAAATAAATATTTTAAAAATTTGAAAAAAGATAATTCATGGAGGGGAATTCCCTGGTGGTCCAGTGGTTAGGACCCCGCACTTTCACTGCAGGGGGCATGTGTTGGATCCCTGGTTGGGGAGGTAAGATCCTGCAAGCCGTGAGGCAGGGCCAAAGAAAAAAAAAGGTAATTCATGGAGATGCTGCTTAGATGCATAGAGCTCTTCATCTATTAGTAATGTTATTTCTTAAGCTGTTTGGTTGGTACATGGGTGGTTTTTTTATTATAATTATTTCATAGTAAATTTAAATGTATATAAAAGTATATAATTATTTTCGTCATATCACTTAGGTATATATTATATATATGTATGTATATATACATATGTGTGTATGTGTATATATGTGTATAAACAAGAGCTTTGAATAGGGAAGTAGAAAGCAGCTTTATGACATGGAAAATGTCTCTAAGACTCAATTTTCTTATCTTAATATTGGGATAACAGTACCTACTTCACACAATTGTTGTAAAGATGGAATGAGATAACGTACATAAATTGCTTAGCACAGGACCTAACATAAGCAGTCAACATTAGCCCCAAAAAAGTAATTAAAAAAAAAATCACCTGGGGTCCCACTCCTAAGAGATTACTTTTGTATATTTCATTTTAGGCAATCTTTAAAATTTTTTTTAAATTGAGGTATAATTAATGTACAATATTATATTATATTATATAACATAATGATTTGATATTTGTATATATGGTAAAATGACCATGACAATAAGTCTAGTTAACATTCGTCACCATACATAGCTGCAGAATGAGGCAATCTTTTCACATAGAATTTTCTCTATCCTCTAAATGCAATTATCTGTATTGTTAATTTTAGCCCTTAAGGAGAATTTTTTTGTTGGCCTACTGTATACAGGGGCACTTGCTGAATACTCTAAGGGTAGTGGTTCTTAACTGGGGTGGTTTCGCCGCTAGCGGACGTTTATTAATGTCTGGAGACATTTTTGGTTGTTACAACTGGGGGTGTGCTACTGGCATCTAGTGGGTAGAAGCCAGGGATTTACCTAAACACCCTACAATGCCCAGGACAGCTCCCACAACTAAGAATTATCCAACCCAAAATGGCAATAGTGCCAAAGTTAAGAAACCCTGTCTTAGGGTTACAACAATGGAAAGCACCCCGTCTATTTCCTCAGGAAGTGGCATTTAATTTGGTTTGGGGGAATAAATAGAACTTGATATTGGGTGATGAAAGAGAAGAATCATTTAACCCAAGGGAACCACTTAGGCAAAGGCAAGGAGACCTCTGTATTGTTATTTGATTTTATTCATATGCCTATATCCTGACTCCCAGATTAGACAAAACAGTAAGAGAATAGGAACACATTATTTCCTAGCATACATAGGGCTTTGTATTCAATAATTGCTGAGTAGAAAACTAAAAATCATTTTTAAGTCCTTCTTTTTCTTTTTTTAGCTACCCATTTGATGTAACACGTCGGCGAATGCAGTTAGGAACTGTTCTTCCAGAATTTGAAAAGTGCCTGTAAGTTCATTTGTCATTGTTCAATTTCTTTAGGAAATGTAATGTGTATAGTAAGTAGGGAGATAGGACTGTGATCTCACTAGTAGTCTAGAGCTTTCATTTTATCTCCCATAGTATTCTTTGGTAAACTGAATTTAATGAGGTCCTAATCCTCCTATTAAAATTTTCATTTTAGGGAATTCCCTGGTGGTCCAGTGGTTAGGACTCGGTGCTTTCACTGTGGGGGTCAGGGTTCGATCCCTGATCAGGGAACTAAGATCCCACAAGCCTTGCGGCCAAAAAAAAAGCAAATTTAATTTTAGAGCAGCTCTTTTAAATAAAAATATGATGTGAGCCACATATGTAATTTAAAATTTTCTGGTAACCTAACCACATTAAAAAAGTATAAAAAGAAACAGATGAAATTGTTTTAAAATATTTTATTTAAACCAATATATTTAAAATTTATCACTTCAACATTTCAGTATTTTACATCCTTTTAAAAAAAATACTAAGTGTTTGAAATCCAGGGTGTATCTTACACTCACAGCACATCTCAATTTTGGACTTTCCACATTTCATGTACTCAGTAGCCACATGTGGCTAGTGGCTACCACTATTGCATAGCCCAGCTCTAGAGTTTTCTATAATCTGTAGAAATTTCGAATCATTCTGTTTGATTGGTGATGTGTTGTTCCTCAGGGGAAGAGCAGAATGTTTATTCAGGACCATGAATTGCCTTCATTCACCCAAAAGATTTTTTGAATATTTCAGTCTACATTGCATATTGAAAGAGAAAGACAAAGCCCAAAATGTTGGTTTGAAAGGAAAGAACACTGAAACAAGAAAGTCTTTATTGATGAAATCTGAAAGATAGTCCTTCAAGCTTTAGTTCTATAACCATCTGCTCATTGTAGCATAGAACGTGAGCAGAAACTTGAGAGTTTAAAGGGCAACTGCTCATATATCCTTTAAAAAGACTACATCAATATTTCAAATATTATTATGAAATAGTGTTGCTAGTAAATGTCACAGACATAATGCAAACAAAATATATGGTATTAATGAGCCCCGGAATACTATGCATAATGCTTGTACTTGTTTGGAATGAATTGCTCTTTTATTATGAATTTTTAGCTTGGTTTTTTTTTTTTAATTAATTAATTAATTTATTTATTTTTGGCTGCGTTGGCTCTTTGTTACTGTACACGGGCTTTCTCTAGTTGTGGCGAGCAGGGGCTACTCTTCGTTGCAGTGCGTGGGCTTCTCATTGTGGTGGCTTCTCTTGTTGCGGAGCATGGGCTCTAGGTGCGTGGGCTTCAGTAGTTGTGGCTCTCGGGCTCTAGAGCGCAGGCTCAGTAGTTGTGGTGCACGGGCTTAGTTGTTCCGCGGCATGTGGTATCTTCCAGACCAGGGATTGAACCCATGTCCCCTGCGTTGGCAGGCGGATTCTTAACCACTGTGCCACCAGGGAAGTCCTTTAGCTTGTTTTAACACTTGCCTTCCAAAAGCTACTCAGATGGCATTTTTAGCTTCTTGTAAAAATGCTATTATGGATCCTGAAATTGTCTCTTCGTGACTGGGCATAAAGGTGTCATCATTTAACCATTCTCTTTCAGTACCATGCGGGAGACTATGAAGTATGTCTATGGACACCATGGAATTCGAAAAGGATTATATCGTGGTTTATCTCTTAATTACATTCGCTGCGTTCCTTCTCAGGCAGTGGCTTTTACAACATATGAACTTATGAAGCAGTTTTTTCACCTCAATTAAAAAATATCGTTATTTCTTTTCCTTAAACTCTCAGAGGGAAAAATAAAATGTTAATTTAATTTGGGGAGAACATTACTTGAAGGGGGATATTTACCCTGTCACAGGAACCACTGGTATTTTAGTACTTGATTTTTCTATTCATCACAAATCAAAAGTGCTTACTATACTTTTTACGCCAAAAGTTATATCTTAGAACATTGCAAAAAAATCCTAAGCTGATGCTGGCTAATCAGTAAGGTTATTTGAAACCATTTTAAAGTGTTATTTGGATAGAACTAACTTAAAATGGGATTCAAAAGGTTGCCATTAGTTTTATCATGCTATTCCAAGCTTTTAATTGTAATCATGATTTTCAAAGACTCTAATGTTGGTTGCTGTTATTGTTATTATTATTATTAACAGTCTTGGTTATATTGCAGCAGAATGATGAGAGCTGAAATTTTAAGTTATATAAAACATAGGTTAGAAGCCAGCATTGAAGTATTATTCTTAATATTTCCCTTCTCATAATTCTGCTCCACTGGATAAAAGGACAAACACTTTTTCTCTTCATTTTTTGATAAATATTGTATTCAAAAAGTAACCATGTAGAGACTCATCAGTAAGTCAAGAATTTTCAGGTATTGCTCAAATGTTATTACCAGTTTCTGAGTGATTTAAATGTGTTTTTAAAAGTCAATGTATTTCCCAAAGGCAGTAATAGTAAATACTGAATATCTTTGCTCTCAAAACAAGTTAGCATTATAGATTTGTTTTTGTTAGATGATTTGATGTATACTAGAAAATTTATTTAAGTGGACTGTGAAATATCCATTAATATAGATGTGAATGTCAAAGAATGTTTCCAAGATATTATGTTATGACACAGCAACTAGTTCTTCCACGTAAAATAATTTTAGTGCAATATAAACTTAAGTAGAGATGTAAAACATGATCTGAATTGCTATCATTTATATTAAAATGGTTTAAAATGTAAGAATTCCAGTTATTATGTTTAGAGTAGTTTTTATGTTTTATTATAAGCATGACAAAAATGGGAGGGGAACAGTTAATAGTTCTGTCCTCAGAAATAGCAATTTGTAGAATTGATGTGATTTTTAAGACATTAGAAAACTAAATTGAAAGTGTTATTTCTGCTTCAATTTTTATTTTTTTGCATAAAAGATTTCTTGTCATAACTTGGTAAAAATTATATGAACTGGTTTCATTTTCAAAGTCTTTATTTTAAAATAAATGTGTATCTTTGTATGATTTATAAGTGTACCCACAGGTAAAAATACATGTGTTCCTAAAACTATTTTGTATATTTTCATTTCTCGGCTACACTGTAGCTAAATACTGCTATCAAATCTCAAGATAATTTAAATGTATAAAATAAGTATCTCAGTTATGTTATCAATAAAAGAGGACTGCAAATATTTTTTTAAATAAAAATTTGCATTCTATGTTACAGAATACATAGGTTATTAAAAATAAATTTTATTCATATTTCAACAATTATTCCTCTCTTTTAACTATTTACATTATTGAAGCACAAATATTAAACATAATGGAAGAATACTTAAAATAATGACAGTATTTTTATCTGATTTATTTCAGATTGATAACGCAAAGTGAATCTTGACAGATTATCTTCCATTTGAATATTGACTGTTTATGTTTTGATCTCCATTGTAATACTTTCCTTGCCTTTTATTGGGTACAGCCCTCTGATCTATAGAATGGGGCAGTGATTTTGTTTAGGGATTGATGAGTGAGGTACCATTCCTAGCTGTTAATGGTGGCCTGTATGGAGATGGAAAGGTTAGTGGGTATATATAATAATATCTTACAACATTTTCCCCCAGATTACTCAACATCCATTTATGCAGCACCCATTGTGTGCCACGGATTATATCAGCATTATAGGGGCATACCTTGAGAGGTCTGTAAACTGTACTTGCAGTCTGATTTGGATTCCCAATAGCATCTATCACTGGGTATTTCTCTAACAGGGTATGTACCATACTTTTTAGTTACTGCATGTTTACTTGTCCTCCCAATTGGTTCTTTCATGGGCAGAGTCATACCTTCATCCTCTTTAAGGAGAACAGGGTATGGCATCATAATAGTTGCTCAGTGATGTTTACTGATGGGCAGAAGGAAGGTTTGGTCCCTGTTTTTGGAGAAAATGTTCTAGTAGAGAGAAACGAGGCACAAATAGTTCAGGGAAAGAACAATTTAGAAAGAAAGTTATTTGTTTTTTCTTGACAGAAATGTCTTGTTGATAATTTGAGCCAGGATGAATGGCAAATAATAATACCTATATTATATCAGTATGCGTTGCCTTGCAGAGTGGGCCAATGATATCTGACATACTTGTATAGCAACTGTATACTTAAACACTTACATCAATTCTCTGAATATGACATTGTTACAAACTAGAAATCAATGACAAATAATAAGTCATGTATATTTCCTGAGGATTTACTATGTTCCATTCCTTATTTTAAGCACTTTTGATGCCTTAACTCTATAACAGTACTATAGGATAGGCACTATTAAATGTTGCTTTTTTACGGTTGGGATAACTGAGACCCAGGGATATCAAGTAACTTGCCCAGGTTCACACAATAAGTGGTGGATCTAAGATTCAGCCTACAGCCTAGTCTACTAGCCATGATGCTATACTTCAACACAGTAGCATCCTTCCTATTCACATAAAGCTCTAATATGTAATAAATACAAACCAATTAATAGAATGATTACAGTTTTTGGAAAGTGCTTTAGAAATTGTTTTTTGCTCCCCCCCCGGCCCCCCTCCCCCCCAGCAAGAGGCTTGCGGGATCTTAGTTCCCTGAATAGGGATTGAATGCAGAGCCCTTGACAGTGAAAGCACAGAGTCCTAACCATGAGACTACCAGGGAATTCCTGGAAAGTGCTTATTAAGGAAGTAAATAGATTACATGATAGAGAATAATTGTTGTGTGTAAGGATCAGAGTGCTACTTTAGAATGGTCAGGGAAAAGTTTCTTTGATGTGCTAAACTTTAAGCCTACACATGAAAAGGAAGTAGTCGTGCAAAGAGCTGTGGAGGAAGAATGGCCCAGGTGAAGGGAACAGCACAGTACAAAAACTCTGAAACAGGAAAAAGTTTAGTTTGACACAGGAATTGTCAGAAGCCCAGTGTCAGTGAAGCTCCCTGAGTGAGGGAGTAGCAATAAATAGGTTGGAGAAATAGACAAAGGCATCAAAAGTGCTTAAAATAAGGAATGGAACATAGTAAATCCTCAGGAAATATACATGACTTATTATTTGTCATTGATTTCTAGTTTGTAACAATGTCATTCAAAGAATTGATGTAAGTGTTTAAGTATACAGTTGCTATACAAGTATGTCAGATATCGTTATTTGATGTCTTAACTCTATAACAGTACTATAAGATAGGCACTGTTAAATATTGCTTTTTTACAGTTGGGATAATTGAGACCCAGGGATATCAAGTAACTTGCCCAGGTTCACACAATAAGTGGTGGATCTAAGCCCAGTGTGAATGAAGCTCCCTGAGTGAGGGAGTAGCAATAAATAGGTTGGAGAAGTAGACAAAGGGCAGATCAATGTATTTAGGGCTCTATAGGATATAGTAATGATTTTGTCTTTTATTCTAAATGCAATGGGAAGCCTTGAAGGTTTTCAGTAGGGGAGTAAAATTGCCTGATTATATTTTTACAAAGATCACTCTGCTTTATCAACAATTATATGCACTTAAAACAGAAATCAGGGAATTCCCTGGTGGTCCAGTGGTTGACTCTGTGCTTCCAATGCAGGGGGCGTGGGTTCGATCCCCGGTTGGGGAACTAAGATTCCACATGCTGGTGCAGCAAAAACAAACAAACAAACAAAACAACAACAAAAAAACAACAGAAATCAACAAAATTAAAAACAGACAATAGAGAAAATAACAAACCCCAAAATTCGTTTTTTGAAGAGATCAACAAAATTGGTAAGCCCCTTAGCTAGACTGATAACTAAAAAGGAACATAAATTACCAATATCAAGAATGGGGAATTCCCTGGTGGTCCAGTGGTTAGGACTCCACGCTTTCACTGCCGAAGGCCCGGGTTCAATCCCTGGTTGAGGAACTAAGATCCCACAAGCCATGCGGTGTGGCCAAAAAAAAAATAATGAAAAAGATGACATTACTATGGATCCTATGGATATTAAAAAGATAATACGGGATTTCTAAATAACTCTTTGCTAAGGAATTTGATGACTTAGATGAAATGGACAGAGGCTTTGAAAATCACAACCAAAACTGATGTAGGTGAAACAAAATCTGCATAACCAATTAAAGAAACTGAATTTATCAAAACTCCTTCCACAAAGAAAACTCCAGGCTCAGATTGTGAATTCTGTTGGACATCTAAGAAAGAAAGAATTTTATACAGACTTTCAGAAATCAGAAGACAGCACTTTTATGATGCCACTATAACCTTGATGCCCAAACCTGACCAAGTTGTTACAGAAAAATAAAATTACCAACCAGTGTCCTTCAGGAACAAAGATGGAAAAATCTTTAACAGCATATTAGCAAATCAAATCCAGCAATACATAAAAAGTTTATTGTATCATGACGAAATTGGGTTTATCCTAGGAACGCCAAGTTGTTTTCACAATCTTAAGTCAATAGTGTAATTTCCTGTACTCACAGAATAAAGGAGAAAAACACATGATTCTTCAATAGATGCAGAAAAAGCACTTGGCAAAATTCAAAATTGATACATTATAAAAATTAATCACATCAGGGATAATGTGATTAATCACATTAATCACATTCCTCAATCTGATAGAGCATTTTGTCAGATTAATTTTCCAACCGTACATCTCATCTCATGTGTTCTTCTCGTGTCATTGACACTCATCCCATCAAGAGGTAGAGACCATTCCCTCCCCTTACATCTGGTTGAGTGGGCTTGTGTCTACGGTGGCAGTGATGCTGTGTCACTTCTGAAGTTACGTCGTAAAGCTGAAACAGCTTCCATCTGGTCTTTTGGAATGCTCGCTCTTGTAATCCTCACAACATGCTGTGAGGAAGCCAGGCAGCCCCTGTAGAGAAACTGTCAGCCAGCCTCCACTTGCCAGCCATTTGAGTAAGCCATCTTCAAAGTGGATCCTCCAGCTTCCAGCTGATGCTTCATGGACAGAGAAAAGCTTTCCTCACAGAGCCCTGCCCAAAATGAAAATTCATAAGCCAAAAAAAATGATCGTTGGGGACTTCCATGGAGGTCCAGTGGTTAGGGCTCCTCGCTTCCACTGCAGGGGGCGCAGGTTTGATCACTGGTTCGGGAACTAAGATCCCACATGCCACAAAAATAAATTAATTAATTAATTTAAAAAAGATTGTTGTTTAAAGACACTAAGTTTTGGAGGTTTGTTTTTGTTTTTTACATAGATTAGATAACCATAGCAAATATTCATGAAAAACCTACAGCTAGCATCATATTTAATAGTGAAATATTGAATGCTTTCCCGCTAAGATCAGTAGAAGGCAAGGATGCCCAGTGTCAGAACTTCTATTTAACCAGTGAACTTAAGAAAGAAAGTGAAATAAAAAGCATAAAGATCAGAAAGGAAGAAGTAAAACTGCCTCTATTTGTAGATGACATGATTATTTACATAGAAAGTCTTAATGAATCTACAAAACAACTACTGGCAAAGTCTCAGGATATAAGGTAAATTTTATTTATCCTATCTTTTTGGCCGTACCACGTGCCATGTGGGATCTTAGTTCCCTGACTAAGGATCAAACCTGTGCCCCCTGCATTGGAAGCGTGGCATCTTAACCACTGGACCACCAGGAAAGTCCTAAGGTAAACTTTAAAGATTGTATTTTTATATACTAGCAGGAAGCAATTGAAAAACAATTTCATTTAAAATAGCATCAAAAAATATACTTAGGGCTTCCCTGGTGCTGCAGTGGTTAAGAATCCGCCTGCCAATGCAGGGGACACGGATTCGAGCCCTGGTCCGGGAAGATCCCACATGCCGTGGAGCAACTAAGCCCGTGTGCCACAACTACTGAGCCTGTGCTCTAGAGCCCGTGAGCCACGACTACTGAAGCCCGTGCGCCTAAAGCCCTTGCTCCGTAACAAGAGAAGCCACCAAAATGAGAAGCCCGCGCACCGCAACGAAGAGTAGCCCCCCTCGCCACAACAAGAGAAAGCCCACGCGCAGCAACGAAGACCCAACGCAGCCAAAAAATAAGTAAATAAAATAAATAAATTTTTAAAAAACTTATAAAAAATATATATACTTAAATTTAACAAAATCTATGCAAGAGCTTTACGCTGACAATTACAAAATGTTGCTGAGAGACATTAAAGAAAATCTATATAAATGGAGAGATAAACCAGGTTAATGCATTAGAAGTCTCTATATTTTAAAGAAATCAATACTTCTCAAATTGATTTTTAAGTCTAATATAATCTCAATCATAATTTCAACAGGATCTTTGTAGAAATTCACAACCTGATTCTAAAATTTATATAGAAATGAGAAGGACCTAGAATACCCAAAGCAATCTTTAAAAAGAACAAAGACATACAGTACCTGTCTGTATGACTTACTATAAAGCTGTAGTAATCATGACAATGTGATACTGGCATAAGGATTGACAAACATCAAAAGAACAGAATAGAGAGCCAGAAATGGACCTATACTTATATAGTCATTTGATTTTTTTTTAACAAGGTGCCAAAGCAATCCCATGGGGGAAGGGTAGTCTTTTCTACAGGTGCTACTGGAAAAACTGGATATGCACATGGTTGGGGGGACGGGGAGGGGGGACCACGACTCATTCTCCACCTCATACCACACACAAAAATTAATTTTAGGTGGATCATAAGCCTAAATGAAAAAACAGTAAACTTCAAGAAGAAAACAAAGGAGAGTATCTCTACTTCCTAGGGGTCGGCAAGGATTCCACAGGTCACAGAAAGTGAAACGCATAGAAGAAAAATGGGTAAATTAGACTTCATAAGGATTACAATTTACACATATCTAAAGATCTTGTTACCGAACCAAACTTGGGTCTGCTCACCACTGCAGTAAAGCTACTGACACTGGGTTGTGATGAAGAAAAGTGCAGCATTTACTATAAGGCGCCAATACAAGAAGGATGGAGGGCTCATGCTCTGAAAACCCCAAACTCCCCGAAGGGTTTCAGCAAAGCATTTTTAAAGGCCTGGTGAGGGAGTGGGGTCGCAGGGTATGTGATCAGCTTGTGAGGTAACAGGGTGGTGTCACAGGGGTTAACATCATCAATCAGGCTTCAGCAGGCCTGGGGGCTATGTGCTCGTGATCATCAAGTAGTTAACACCTTCCAGGGAGTTCCCTGGTGGTCTAGTGGTTAGGATGCCGGGCTTTCCCTACTGTGGCCCAGGTTCAATCCCTGGTCGGGGAACTGAGATCCCACAAGCTGCGTGGTGCGGCCAAAAAGCAAAACAAACATCTTCCATTTGGTGGGGGGTTTTCACATCTATAGAACTACTCAGGAAATGTGTATCAGATACTATTATCTAGGGACTTCAGAGAGGAGCTAAAGCAGAGGATATGGGGAAGGCCCCATAGGGTCCTGCTGGGTTACAATCTTGTTAAGATGAATAGACAAGCCACAGATGGGGAGAAAATACTCACAAAACCTATCTGACAAGTCTTTTATTAAGAATTATGTAAAGAATTCCTGGGGAATTCCCTGTGGTCCAATGGTTAAGACTTCGAGCTCTCACTGCCGAGGTCCTGAGTTCAATCCCTGGTTGGGGACTTAAGATCCCACGCCGTTTGGCACAGCCGAAAAAGAAAAAAAATTTTTTTGTAAATAATAAAAGGACAATGCAGTTAAGAAAAAAATGGGCAAAGGATTTTTTAAAAAGATTTATTTATTATTATTATTTTAAATTTTATTTTATTTATTTATTTTTGGCTGCATTAGGTCATTGTTGCTGTGCTCGGGCCTTCTCTAGTTGCCGCGAGCGGGGGCTACTGTTCATTGCGGTGCACGGGCTTCTCATTTTGGTGGCTTCTGTTGCGGAGCACGGGCTCCAGGCGCGTGGGCTTCAGCAGTTGTGGCTCACGGGCTCTAGAGCGCAGGCTCAGTAGTTGTGGCACACGGGCTTAGTTGCTCCACGGCATGTGGGATCTTCCCGGACCAGGGCTGGAATCCGTGTCCCCTGCATTGGCAGGTGGATTCTCAACCACTGCGCCACCAGGGAAGCCCTATTTATTATTTATCTTATTTATTTTTGGCTGCGTCGGGTCTTAGTTGCGGCATGCAGGATCTTCGTTGAGGCACGCGGGATCTTTCCTTGTGGCACGCGGGCTCTTCGTTGTGGTGCTCTGGCTTCTCTCTAGTTGTGGCGTGTGGGTTTTCTCTCTCTAGTTGTGGCGTGGGCTCTAGGGCGCGTGGGCTCTGTAGTTCGCAGCACGTGGGCTCTAGTTGAGGTGCGCGAGCTCAGTAGTTGCAGCGCGTGGGCTTAGTTGCTCCGCGGCATGTGGGATCTTAGTTCCCTAACCGGGAATCAAAGCCGCATCCCCTGCATTGCAAGGCAGATTCTTCACCACTGGACCACCAGGGAAGTCCCTGGCCAAAGGATCTGAACAGACATTTACAAAGGAGGATATGCAAATGACTGAGCACATGATAAAGTAATTTCATTAGTGATGGGAATGTGCAAATTAAGACTGAAAAGACTGATAGCATCAAATATTGTCAAGTATATGCAGAAACTGGAATTCTGAAACATCGTCGATGATAGTGTAAAATGTTACAACCACTTGCATAAAGGTCTGGCAGTTTCTTATGTTAAACCTAAATATAAACCTACCCATGGCCCAGAAATATCACCCCAAGGTATTTACTCAAGAGAAACAGAGGCACACATCCATGAAAAAATGTATACAAGAATATTTGTAGCCACTTTATTCAAGATAGCAAAATACTGTAAGTAATCTAGGTGTTTGTCAACTGGAGACTGACCAAGTAGAGTACTATTTAGCAATAAAAAGGAACAAACTACTGGTTTATGTAACAAAATGGATGAATCTCAAAAACATTATACTGAGTGAAAGAAGCCAGATACAAAATAGTACATACCATGTGATTTTCATTATATGAAGTTGTAGAATAGACAAATCAGATCTCTGGTGAAAAAAAATCAGGTTAGTGGTTGGGTTTCCAGTAGGGATGGATGTGGGAATTGCCTGGGAAGGGGTATGAGAGAACTTTCTGGGGGTGATGATAACATTCTGTATCTTAATAAGGATTGGGGTCAAACACGTTTGTCAAAATTCATCAAATGGTACACACAAGATTTGTGCATTTCATTTTATGTAAATTCTACGATTCACATATGAAATTTACATAAAACATTTAAAGTACCACAGACAAAATATTGAACTCTAGCTAATGATGTGCATGCTAAAGTGTTCAGGGGTGAAATGCACTGATGTCTGCTATTTTGAAATGCATTTAAAAAGAAAACTTGAATTCATGGATGGATAGAGGGATGGATAGATAGATATACATTGTGATAATGAATGATAACATTTGCTAGAGATAGCAAATGTTAATTGTAAAATTTAGGTGATAGGTATATGGTGGTCATGATATAATTCTTTTAACTTTTCTGTACATTTGAAAGTTTTTATGATAAAATATTAGGAAAGGGAAAAGAATAAATTGCAGGGAGACAAGAATGGAAGCACATGTGAGAGATAATGATTAGGTAGTGGCAGTGGAGATGGAAAGGAACGAAGAGATTTAAGATAGTTTTAGAGGGAGAATCTACGGGTCTGCCTATGGATTGGATGTGGGTAGTAACAGAGAGGAATCAAGGATGATTTCTGGGTTTCTGGCCTTATCTGCTGGGTGGTTAGTGCTATTACTGAGAAGAATAATAGGTTTTTTGGGGAAATATAAAGTTCTATTTCAGGGAATTCCCTGGCAGTCCAGTGGTTAGGCCTCTGCGCTTCCACTGCAGGCGGCCTGGGTTTGGGGAACTAAGATCCCCGCAATCCTCATGGCCAAAAAAAAAAATTTTTTTTCCATTTTGGCCATGTTAAAGAAGTTTCCCCCTCCCCCCCCAAGTATAGATGTCAAGCAGGCAGTTGGAGTCTTGAATTTGGAGGAAAAGCCTTGCCTGTAAAAATGAATTTGAGAATTGGCAGGATAGACATGGTATTTAAAGCCATGAAAATGTATGAAATAACCTAGGGAGCTAGTAGACAAATAAAATTTTCAGAACTAGATTCTGAGGACTTTCAACATTTAGAGATTGGGCAGAAAAATGAAGGGACAGTAAAGGAGATTGAGGAGTGCCTGCGATGTTGGAGGAAAACCAGTTGATTGTGGCATCACAGGTACAAAATCTGTATCTACTACAGGCAAGGATTTTCCATTCTTTTTTTCCCAGGAAGTTGCTCATAACTTCTTCATAATTTTATATGAATAAACATGAATGTGAAAGATAACTTTTGATAACGATTATTTTTAATTTGGGTCAAACCCTTAGGAAGTGATCATTATTTTTTACACATTTCTGTATTTAAAAAAATATTTATTTATTCATTTATTTTGCCTGCTCCGGGTCTTAGTTGCTGCATGCGGGATCTTCGTTGCTGCATGTTTAGTTGCGGCACGATTAGTTGCGGCATGAGGACTTCTTATTTGTGGCCTGCAGGTGGGATCTAGTTCCCTCACCAGGGATCAAACCTGGGCCCCCTGCATTGGGAGCTCGGAGTCTTACCCACTTGACCACCAGGGAGGTCCCACATTTCTGTATATTTTAAATATTCTGTAGCATATTATTTTTAAAGGTGGTTTTTAATATTCTGTGTATGTAAAAAAATTGATTTTTAATTCAAAAAACTAAAAGCAAAAGGAAAGTGAATAGGAGTTGAAATTGGATATAGCCTTGAAAAAAATTCTTTAAAGAAGTTTTCCTCAGGAGGGTGGCCAAGAGAGAAAATGTTCCATCAAGGTAACATCATTTCAAGATGAGAGATACTGGGACGCATTACAAGCCAGGGAGCGATCCAATAATGAGGGCCAGATTGATGATAGTAGAGAATGAGGGAATAACAGAAGAAGCAATGCCCTTGAGAATGCAAGAGGCCTTGGGATCCCAAGTAGAAGTAGAGGGATTGACCATTGATAGGAGGAACGCTTTGTCCACTGCTGAAAAAAGTGGGAAGAGGTTATAAAACGGGGAGGAGATATTAGTGGTTTTGTAGTTTTAGTCGTGGCATGATGAGGAAGTTCTTTTCTGACAGCTTCCATTTTCTCAGTTGAGCCAGAAAAAAAGGAGGGGTTGTTTTCCAAAGAGTGAAAAATTCCAGAAGCTAACAAGGGACCCCTTGCTTTGGGCAACTGCAGTTTTGTTCACACTAAGTGCTGTGTCGGACATGGGTCGGCGTGTCGAGAGAGAGGGAGGGAGGGGAAGGGGGAGGGGGAGAGACAGACGAGCGGGAGCATTTAGTCTGGGCCAGATTACGAAGACTCCCTGTTTTCCAAACCCCAAGGCAAAGGAGCAAAAGCGCCTTACGCGCAGGGCGCGGGAGGGAGTGCCCGCGCAGGTCACTTGGGATCTCGGCTGGTCGGCGCATGCGCGCGGCGCCACGCGGCCTCGCGCTCCTTTTCCCGCGGTGTGTGGCTCCAGGTTCCCCTGATTTTACCTGGCGGCAGTTTGAGGTCTCTGTGCTCGGGATGGAGCAGGTGGAGGAGCTGGAGCTGCTAATGGAGAAGAGTTTCGGAGATAAGGCTGCGCCGCCGGCGGAGCTGTGAGCGGAGCGGGGGAAGGGTCTGGGAACAAAGCGGGAGATTTGAAAAGAAGGGAGCGGGAGAGGCCGCACCCGCGCCTCCGCGGACCGGGGCTGGGGCAGAGTGACCGGGCTCAGGTCCCGGGGCGCCCGACGAGCCTCCGGAGCTGGGGTCTGTTTCCCAGGGTTCTCTTTGGGGCCAAGCCCGGGCCAGAGCTTGAATACTCTCCCTCACCCAGCAGTTCATTCTTAACCTTGATATCACCACTTTCCTGAATTTGGGGAGTCCTAGCCACCTAAATATCTTCATAAAAGGAAATTGCAACTGCTAGATGCTTTTCTTGATGTTTAATTGGAGAAAGTTATCCCAGGGAGAAATCTGTACCCTCAGAGCGACTTAAATGGTCTGGGAAAATGACCCGCAAGCATAGCGTAGAATTGTCAGTGGTAATGATATTGAGGCTAATTATTGTTGACGGATCTTTGCGCTTTGAGTTTTGATCAGCAGTACCTTTTGGGAGACCCTTAAAGCGTCCCAGCTGACCTTGGGAAATTCATGGCCTGAGGCTACGTGGGGTAGGTGAATGAGGAATATAACCTAGGTGGGTTACAAAGGTTAGGTGACAAAGACAGTTTTAGGGTAAAGTTTTAGGGTAATAACTGGAGAGATGATGACTTTGGACTGTCACTGATAAAGACTGCAGTCAAACTGGAAAGACTTAAGAGGGACTTAATGTTTTCTAGAGGAGAGATTAGAGTATTTTGCAGTTTTCAGGCGGCTAGGATCAGTGGATAAAAGAATTGTGAAATCGACTTGCCCATTATAAATAAGAAATTTCTGAGTTACTCTATGAAGGAATGGTTAAGGTGACAGGTATTAATCTTGCTTTCTCTACAAAGCATAGGCTAGTTGATCCCCAATGAGGTTTTATAGAATGATTTCCTGCATTAAGTAGTAGGTTGGACTAGGTGATTTCTAAGTACTCTCCTAATTGAAAGATTAATATAATAATGAGGCTCACAGTAGGACTTCCAGCAAACCACCCACACTATATTTTTCCATAACAAACATCTTTTATTTACAAAAGGATAGTGTCCTAGACATTTCCTTTCACTTGTACTTTGGGAAGGTTTGCACCAGTGGTAGGAATTTGTTGTCTAATATTTTTCAATTTACCATTTGTCCTCATAATCATAGATGTCCCAAAGAGCTCCTCATAGAGCTTATATTTGGAAAAATCCATATCATAAGCATGTTTTAAATGGCATTGCTTCTGGGAAGTTTTTATAATAGGAATTCTGCTATGCCCTTGCTCTCTCTCTCTTTACCTCTTTTAGCCAATGGTCTTGTGATAAGCTTTCCGGAAGAAACAAACCTAGAAAACTAGAAGGTTGGTTTGTAGATAAAAGAGATTGGATGACTTCTTATTTCATGCTTGTGCTACAGTAGTTTTGTATGTGTATGCTTTAGATTTCAGAAGAAGAAGGTGGAAGCTTCCTTTTCTAAAACAGTTCTGAGCCGAGGATTGGATAACCGGTACCTGGTATTAGCAGTCAATATTGTACAGAATGAAGGAAACCATGAAAAGCACCTAATCATCACTGCTTCGCAGTCGCTAGACTATAAAGAACTGTGTATCCTTAGGAATGACTGGTAATTTTTGTGTGACTTTGGGCGTTGATCTGGCAGAGTCTTAAGGGTGCCGTCTTACAAACTATCACATGGGCTTGTGTGGCTGTTGCAATAATTTAATTGTTAATAAAGAGAGTAGATATGAACCTGAGTTAATTCTGCATAAAGATTGTACCTATTACACCAGCATCTAAAGTCCCTTATTCCAAAACTTGATTTTTATTGTCATTTGAAAATCAAGTACAAGGGGACTTATTAAATCACTACTTCCTATTTCCCAGTGCTTTCTGGGACTGCAGCTTAAAACTCATTTAGTTCTCACTAAGAGGAAAACTAATCACAGCATAAGAACATCCTTAGACTCTAGCTGTTGCTTCTCAAGCATTGTGTGGTATGTGAGGGGTGAAGGGGAGATGCAGAGAAGGTGGAGGTCTAACTTTGTCTAGGCTGCAAGTTGGATGGTTTGAACTAGATAAATAAGATTTTGTTCTTGGTACATTGTGTTTGGCTTCATGCCTCAAGGCTTATAGAAGCTGTAGGTATAAGTCTTAAGAATGAGAGAATTATTATTAGAACAACCTCATCCATAATTAAAGCTATACACTGTTAATAATTTGATAGCTTTTGCAGTAGATGATGCAAGACCCAGAAATTTAGAAATACTTATTTCTTTACATAAGATATCCAGTTATTTGTTTATTTTTTTAAAATATTTATTTATTTATTTGGCTGCGCCGGGTCTTAGTTGCGGCACGTGGGATCTTCGTTGCCGTGTGCGGGCTCTTAGTTGCGGTATGCGGGATCTAGTTCCCTGGCCAGGAATCGAACCCGGGCCCCCTGCATTGGGAGCACAGAGTCTTAACCACTGGTCCACCAGGGAAGTCCCTCCAGTTATTTTTGAAGCCTCCTTAATATGTTTAAATGTAGGAATCTAAACTATGTATACTTTAATTTTGCTTTATTTTTAGGTGCTCTGTACCAGTAGAGGCAGGGGACATCATTCATTTGGAGGGAGACTGCATATCCGATACTTGGATAATAGATGAAGATTTTGGATATTTGATTCTGTATCCAGACATGCTGATTTCTGGCACAAGCATAGCCAGTAGTATTCGATGCATGAGAAGAGCTGTCCTGAGTGAAACATTTAAGGTGAACAGTATTAACAGCCAGTGTTTCCACAGGGTCTTAAGAGTTTGCAGAGCACTTTTACACTCTTACTTAATCCTCCCAACAATCCTGTGAAGTAGGTGGTATTAATCAGCTGCATTTTACTGATGGGGAAAATCAGGAAGTTAAGTGACTTCCCCAAAGTTACTGTAGCTAGTAAGTGGCAGTGTTGGGATTCAAGGCCAGGTGCCCTAAGATCCTTTGAATCTTATTCAACATTTTGTAAAATAATTAATTCTAATAATAATATAATTAATTTAAGTGATAAAAATTTTAATTTAATATATATGGGCATTTCCAAACTTGGCTTCATGTGATTCCCAGTGAACTAAAAGTAAATGTGAGAGTCTCTTTTAAAAACATTATTATGGAAAGTTTCAAACATACGCAAAGAGATGATTATAATAAACTCCCATGTACCCATTTTGCTGTTCCCAGACATTGTATTATTTTGCAACTAAATGAAAGCTGAGGATTTAAAAAAATATATAAACACAGTATCTTTATCATACACAATAAAATGAACAGTAATTCCTTAAATTAATCTAATAGTTTTATCTCTAATGTCTTTTATCAAATATTTTTTTTATTCAGTTCGTTTGTTAGCATCAATATCCAAACAATATTATGTTTGGTTGATATGTCTCATAGTTTCTTTTAATCTATATTCTGCCTTACACCCACTCCCTTTGTTTCAGTGCCATTTCTTTTATCTTTTGGTTGCACTGCACGGCTTGTGGGATCTTAGTTCTCTGACCAGGGATTGAACACAGGCCCTCAGCAGTGAGAGCACGGAGTCCTAACCACTGGACCGCCAAGGAATTCCCAATGCCATTCATTCATTCATTCATTTATTTATTTATTTATTTAAAGAATTATTTATGTATTTATTTTTGGCTGTGTTGGGTCTTCGTTTCTGTGCGAGGGCTCTCTCTAGTTGCGGCGAGCGGGAGCCACTCTTCATTGCGGTGCGCGGGCCTCTCACTATCGCGGCCTCTCTTGTTGCGGAACACAGGCTCCAGACGCGCAGGCTCAGTAGTTGTGGCTCACGGGCCTAGTTGCTCCGCGGCATGTGGGATCTTCCCAGACCAGGGCTCGAACCCGTGTCCCCTGCATTGGCAGGCAGATTCTCAACCACTGCGCCACCAGGGAAGCCCCCAATGCCATTTATTTTTGAAGAACGTGAGTTTTATTCGTTGTTTCCTCTTCCTCCCAGGGTATTCTTTTAATTATACAATTAGTATCTATGTATGTAGAAAACCAAAAAGTACAGCTAAGGGCTTCCCTGGTGGCGCAGTGGTTAGGAATCTGCCTGCCAATGCAGGGGACAGGGGTTCAGGCCCTGGGCCGGGAGGATCCCACATGCCGCGGAGCAACTGAGCCCGTGCGCTACAACTACTGAGCCTGCGCTCTAGAGCCCTTGAGCCACAACTACTGAGTCTGCATGCCACGACTACTGAAGCCCGCGCGCCTAGAGCCTGTGCTCCGCAACAAGAGAAGCCACCGCAATGAGAAGCCTGCGCACCGCAACGAAGCATAGCCCCCGCTCGCTGCAACTAGAGGGATCCCGTGCATAGCAATGAAGACCCAATGCAGCCAAAAAAAAAAAAAAAAAAAAAAAAATGCAGCTAAGAAAGAAGAGTAAAAGAAGGAAAAATACCTAAGTAGATTTTCTAATAGTCTTAGTTATCACTTATTTATAGTTTTTTTTTAAAAATCAGCTTTTTTCTTCAATTGTGGGGATACTATTAACTTCTCTTTTAACCACATGTTATAAAGCAGACCTGAATATTAATATTTTAAAAACCTTAATTTGAAATAATTTTAGACTCACATAGAACTTATAAAAAAAGTACAGAGAGTTCCCTGTAAATTAATTTTTTAAATTCCTGATGGGTGTCTTGGTGGACTTTTTCTTGTTTTTTGATAGTTTCAGGGGGACAGTCCAGACTAATAAAAGAGTTAATTGAAAACTACTGTTTCTTTTTGAGTGGCGAGAGTTTGTCAAAAATCTCTGCTGGGGACTTCCCCGGTGGCACAGTGGTTAAGAATCCACCTGCCAATGCAAGGGACACGGGTTCGAACCCTGGTCCGGGCGGATCCCACATTTTGCGGAGCAACTAAACCCGTGCGTCACAACTACTGAGCCTGCGCTCTAGAGCCCGCGAGCCACAGCTACTGAAGCCTGTGCGCCTAGAGCCCGTGCTCTGCAACAAGAGAAGCCCCCACAATGAGGAGCGCACATACTGCAACGAATAATAGCCCCCGCTCGCAGCAACTAGAGAAAGCCCACGCGCAACAATGAAGACCCAACACAGCCAAAAATAAATAAATTAATTAATTAATTAAAATAAATAAATTTGAAAAAAAAAAATCTCTGCTGTAGAGAATTCCCTGGCTGTCCAGTGGTTAGGACTCAGCGCTTTAACTGCCGGGGCCTGGGTTCAGTCCCTGGTTGGGGAACTAAGATCCCACAGGTGTGTGGGGCAGCCAAAAAAAAAAAAACTCTGCTGTAAGTTTGTTTCATGTTTGAGTATTTTACTCACATGACTTTATGATCTATGTGTTTATTGACTTTTCTATGTGGGTTCATTATAAAGTGAAATTAGAGATGAATATGTTAAATATTTGAGACTGCATTGAACTTTTTCATATAAGTTATTTTAATTTTTTTCAAAATGGAAATATACTGATTTGAAAAAAATAACTTGTAAAATAATTCAGGTAATTCTAAATTGAAGAGAGTCAAAGTCATCTATAATTTCACTCGCCAGAAAAAAAAGTTGTTTCATATTTTGGCATTTGTCTCACCAGTGTACTTTGGCTATGGTGGTTCAATAGGTTAGGTAATAAATGTACGATCACATCTGTTGATACGCTGTGAAATAAGATGTTCGTATGATTTTTGTTTTTTTTTGGTAGAGCTCTGATCCAGCCACACGCCAAATGCTGATTGGTACGGTTCTCCATGAAGTATTTCAAAAAGCAATAAGTGATAGTTTTGCCCCAGAAAAGCTACAAGAACTTGCTTTTCAAACTGTTCAAGAAATAAGGCATCTCAAGGAAATGTAAGTAGTTACGAGAGGAACTATAGATACAGTTTTGCTATATAACTTCTTTCCTAGCATCTATAAGGTATTTGGCTATTAGACTATTAAATATAGATCAGTATAATACTAGAATGCAGATTTCAGGGTTGTAGTATCCCACTGCAGTTCTGTGAAGAGCTTCTGAAATTGCAGAACAGGAATTCTTTGGCTAAAAATATCTAAATATTCTCTATACGTGTAATAGACTCCACAGCTGCGCTCAGGGAGTGTGAACTTTTTGTTTTACTTCTAGAAACAGTGTGACATCCTGAAAATTGTATGGGGTTGGGAGTCAGATGAACCTCCTTTCAAATTCTAGCTTTGCCAATTTTATGATTGAACTAGTTACTGAAAGATTCTGAAAAGGGTGATAATACCTATTTTGCAGACGTTTTGTGACAATGGAGATAACGTATGTAAACCCACAAATGGCTAGTCATTGGCGTTTTATGAGTGGCGACCTGCAGAGGGATTGGCATATTCTCTCTCTATTTCTTTCTTGGCTCCTTCTGCAGTCCATCTTTTTTTCACAGAAATTTTTTTATTAGTGGTGATTTTGCTTTCCAGACTAGTTGATACAAACCTACTTTTCCCAGATATAATTCTGCATTTCACTGTTTAAATGAGAAAATGTGTTCCATAATTCTACACTTATTTACTAATGACATACAATCTATTGTCTTAAAAACATTTTAGAACCCTGCCCTATGTCAGGCACTGTGTTAAGTGCTTTTTAGCTATCTTATATAATCTGACAGCAACCTGTTATAAAGGAAGAAATGGAAGCACAGAGAAGTTGTCACTTGGTCACAACCACACAGCATGGCGTTCAGAATATGAATAGATATAACAAAGTTTTTGCTTAAGAGTTCTACTTATTGCTTTAGTTGCCACTTTGGTTTTCAAATTAAAAAAATTTTTTTTGTCACACCCTAACCAGGATCTGTTGTGTATTGTGTGGATCATTGCCCTGAAACAAAACACATCAAAACTTAGTGCCTTAAAATGACAAACATCTAACCTGTTATCTCATAGTTTTTGTCAGTCAGGAATTTGGAAATAGTTCAGCTGGGTGGCTCTGGCTCAGGGTCTCCCATGTGGGCTGCATCTGAAGGCATGACCCGGGCAGGAGCATCTGCTTCCGTGATGACTCGCTCACATGTCTGTTGTGGCGAGGACTCAGTTCCTAGCTGGCTGTTGGCAGGAGGCCTCAGTTCCTTGCCACATGGGTTTCTCTAGGGGGCTGGCTGGTGTGTCCTGGGACACAATCTGCTTCCTTCAGATTGAAGGGTCCAAGAAAGAGCGCAGGAAGCCACAGTGCCTTTTATAACCTAGTCTCTGATTGCTACGATGTCACTTCTGCTTTTTTTATTCATTAAGTACTCATCACTAAGTCTAGGTCTCCCTTAACAGTAGAAGAATTAGGTACCATCTTTTGAAGGGGGTGTCAAAGGATTTGTGGACATATTTTAAACCACCACAGGTATTCAGGTATCAGGTAACCTGATCAGTCCAGAACCCAACGTGAATATAAGGATGAAAGAAAACAAGGATTTTGAGCAGCCTTGCTCAGAATTCATGTCCTTCTATTAAACCTTGTGCATGTTACGTAATGGAATGTCTCTTATGCCCTCAGCATCTGTTATTTTTCATTAATATCTAACAGTCTTATCTGGTTTCTAAGATGCGGGAGAAAGGTACCTTCATAGTCATATAATAGGAGAGCTGATAGCTTCATTACTGTATAGGAAAGGAGAAAGTTTTAAAAAATATAAGAACTATGAAGGTCAGAATTTTATTTTGTTGTTTTTTTTTTTTGGCCGCACAGCGCGGCTTCAGGAAACTTAGTTCCCTGACCAGGGATCGAACCCATGCCCCCTGTAGTGGAAGCACAGAGTCTTAACCACTGGACCACCAGGGAAGTCCCTTTAATTAATTTTTATTGGAGTATAGTTGCTTTACAGTGTTGTGTCAGGAATGTATTCTTAGCAGATCCTTGGGTATCACTGAATTATATATATATATTTTTTGAAATATAGTTGATTTACAATGTTGTGTTAGTTTCTGGTGTATAGCAAAGTGATTCAGTTATTTATACATATACATACATATATATTCTTTTTTTTTTAATTAGTTAACTAATTAATTTTTATTTTTGGCTGCGTTGGGTCTTCCTTGCTGCGCGTGGGCTTTCTCTAGTTGCAGCGAGCGGGGGCTGTAGGCACGCAGGCTTCAGTAGTTGTGGCACGTGGGCTCAGTAGTTGTGGCTCACGGGCTCTAGAGTGCAGGCTCAGTAGTTGTGGCACACGGGCTTAGTTGCTCCGTGGCATGTGGGATCTTCCCAGACCAGGGCTCGAACCTGTGTCCCCTGCATTGGCAGGCGGATTCTTAACCACTGAGCCACCAGGGAAGTCCCTATATATTCTTTTTCATATTCTTTTCCATTATGGTTTATTACAGGATAGTGAATAGAGTTCCCTGTGCTATACAGTAGGACCTTGTTTATCTATTTTATATATAGTAGTTTGTATCTGCTAAATCCAAACTTCTAATTTATCCCCTCCCCCCTGCCCCCGCTTCCCCTTTGGTAATCATAAGTTTGTTTTCTATGTTTGTGAGTCTCTGTTTTCTAAATAAGTTCATTTCTATCATATTTTAGATTCCACATATAAGTGATATCATATGATAGTTGTCTTTCTCTGACTTCACTTAGTATGGTAATCTCCATCCATTTTGCTGCATTATTTTTTTTTTTATCATGATATCCTAAGTCATTAAGGGAAAATATGTGTTTCGTTTCAGTTATGAAAATACTAATTCTCTCATGAATCCTTTTAAAATTCCCAGAGCCTAAAAATAACAGATCCAAAGTTCTTTCCTGCCCTCTCTCATAGGCCCTTCTACTTTATTACAGATCTTAGAACAGATTTTTACCTGTTCATGCTCTGTCCTCTCATTATATCTATAAAAGTCTAGGCTTGAAGATGCCAAATAAGTATCTCTGGAGTCTCAGGAAAGAGCAGGTGGTTACATGTCATTTTGCTGTGATTTGGCTCGAAATTAAAAAGGCAGAATTTAAATGCAGAAGACTTTAAATAACCAGTGTGGACTGGTTTGGAAACTTAGAAGAGTCCTGGTCTGTAAAAAGTAAAACACTAGGAAGAATCTGCCTAAGGAGATGGTGACAATGAAGAATGGTTCCAGGATGGTTCGCGAAGGTTATTTAGGAAAAAGATTACCCAGTTGTGCAGGGTTTTTTTTTTTTAATAGTAAATTATTATTTCTAAATAGGTTATAAATTCACATACACCATGTGTTGTTGTAATAGTACAAGAGGGTATACAGTGATGGTAAGTCCTTTCTACCCCTGCATCCCTGGTCAGTCACTACCTAGCTCCAGAGGCAACTTCTGTTATCAGTTTCTTGTATGTCCTTCCCCAGAGATTTCAAATATTTACATGTGATTGTGTGTGTGATTATTTATGTTTATATATTATTTGTTATATAAATGGTAGCATACCATACACATTATTGTATATAAATATTAAATCTTGGGAGTTCCCTGGTGGTCCAGTGGTTAGGATTCAGTGCTTTCACTGCCATGGACCCGGGTTCAGTCCCTGGTCAAGGAACTAAGATTCTACAAGTCAGGCAACGTGGCCAAAAAAAAAAAAAACTTGGTGATTATTCCATATTAGTACTGATTGAGCTATCTCATTTTGAATTAAGAGTGGCAAAATGTTTCATTGTATGGATGTACAATAATTTATTTAAGAGCCCCTGGCATTTCAGTCTTTGCTTTTATTAGCAACGCTATATTAAATACCTTTGTACATTTTAATTTTAATGGCTGTGCAGGCATATATCTGGGCTCAATACTTAGAAGTGGAATTGTCGGACCAGAGGATATTTACATTTAAACATTTTAAAAATCTTTTAAAAAAATTTTTTTATTGAAGTATAGTTGATTTACAATGTTGTATTATTTTCTACTGTACAGCAAAGTGACTCAGTTATACATATATATATATATTTTTTATATCCTTTTCCATTATGGTTTATCACAGGATAGCGAACATAGTGCTATACAGTTGGACCTTGTTGTTTATCCATTTTATAAGAGTTTACGTCAACCTGCCACTCCATCCTTCCCCCAGCCCGCTCCCCTTGGCAACCACAAGTCTATTCTCTATGTTTGTGAGTTTGTTTCTGTTTTGTAGATAGGTTCATTTATGTCATAATTTAGATTCCACTTATAAGCGATATCATATGGCATTTGTCTTTCTCTTTCTGATTTACCTCTCTTAGTATGATGATCTCTAGTTGCATCCATGTTGCCGCAAATGGCATTATTTCATTCTTTTTTATGGCTGAGTAGTATTCCATTGTATATATGTACCACATCTTTATCCGTTCATCTGTCGATGGACATTTAGGTTGTTTTCATGTCTTGGCTATTGTGAGTAGTGCTGCTGTGAACATAGGGGTGTATCTTTTTGTTAAAAAATCTTTTTATTTGAAAATAATTTTAAATTTAGAGAAAAGTTGCAAGAGTAGTACAAAGAACATCCATACAGTCTTTACTCAGATTTACCTGTTGTGTGTGTGTTTTTCTAAACCGCTTGAGATTAAGTTGTATATGTGTTTTTTTGACCTTTAAATACTTAAATGTGTATTTCCTAAGAATAAGGATTTTCTCTTATGTAACCACAGAACAGTTATCAACTTCAGGAAATTTAACATTGTTATAATACTTGTGTCTGATCTACTGTCCACATTTCAGTTTTGTCCAGTAATGTTCTTTGTAGCATTTCTTTCCCTCCAGGACAGGATACGGTCTGGATACATTTAAAGTTTTGATATATATTGTCAAATTCCTCTATGTAGACATTGTCCTGTTTCTTTCTTCCATTCATTGTTTTCCAGTTTTGTTGAGATATCATTGACATATAACATTGTATTAGTTTAAGGTATACAACTTAATGATTTAATATGTGTGTATATTGCAGAATTAATTTTGCATTTCTGTAGGCAATATATGGGCCCTTGTTTCCCCCACATCCTCACCTATATCATCTTTCATCCACTGGAAGTTTTCCAGATTTCAAACAGCCTTTTTCAGACAAACACCCTTTGCCTTATGTGGGCTGATTGTGTTTCTGTAGGTCATTCGGGGCACTTTGGTGTCAGCAGTTGCTCCCTGGTTTGAGATACTTCAGCTTTGCCTTCAACCTGAAGTTGCTTATTGCTCAGGACAAGCAATCTTGGCAGAGCTAGGGTTGCTAATTTTGTCTTCCCTGCTGAACTGGCTCTCCTAGAGGACTGATAGGGCTCTGCTTTCTTAGTTCTGATAAGCCAGAGGTAGCAGAAATCTAGGCAAGTAGGAGCTTATTAAATTTGGTATTAGAAATGTTACAGAGTTATTATATGGTAAATCTGTAGTGTTCTGGAGTCTCAGATTTTGATGAATATGTTATTGAATATTGTGCTATCTTCAGAAGGTGAGAAAAATGGTAAGTTGTGTTTTTTGAAAGGAGTTTGCAGATTGTTGGAGGCTATACCAGTACTCAGGTGAACTCAGGCCGGCAGGGAGAAAATTATGGCAGTAAATTATTAAAACACAGTGTAGAAGGGAGCATAGGGATTAAGAACTTAGGTTCCCAAGCTAGAGCTGTGTGTCCTTTGGAAGTAACTTCTGAGCTTCAGTTTCCTCAGCTCTAAAGTGGGGTGACAATAATAGTATCTCATAGAGATATAATGAGGGTTGAAAGTGTTCATGTTAAGCACCTAGAATAGTACCTGGCCTAGAGTCAGCATTATATGAGTATTCACTGTTATTATCTTCATACCTTATTGAGTTCTTATCATAAGCCAAGTATTAATACTTTACATAGGCTGTTTTACTTAATCATCAAACTAACTGTGTGGTAGTTATCAACTCACCTTACAGATGAGGAAACTGAGGCTCAGTTAACAGTGAATCGCCCAAAGTTACACATCTAACAAAGAGTTAGGATTCAAACCTAGGTGTGATCTGACAGAAACACGTGTGCTCTTAACACCCCAGAGTAGTTATTAAGATTGTGATGCTTAAACATGCAGAAGGAGCTGGGAGAACCATCCTGGGAAGGGGACAGCAGTTTTCAAAACTTTTGGTCTCAGGACCATGTTACACTAAAAAAATTATTGAGGACCCTAAGGAGCTTTTGTTTATGTGGGTTATATCTATAGATAATTACTGTACTAGAAATGAAAACTGAGACAATTTTAAAATGTTTATTGGTTAATTTTAAAATAACAGTAACAATCCATTCCATGTTAACATAAACAACAGTCTAATGAAAAATAACTGTTTTTGAGAAAATATATAATGAGACAAGTGGCATTGTTTTACATTTCTGCAGATGTTTTAATTTTATCACTTAATACAAGACACCTGTATATATAAAATAGATAACTAATAAGGACCTACTATACAGCACAGGGAACTCTCCTCAATACTCTGTAATGGCCTATATGGGAAAAGAATCTAAAAAGAGTAGATATATGTATATGTATAACTGATTCACTTTGCTGTACACCTGAAACTAACACAACATTGTAAATCAACTATACTCCAATAAAAAATAAAAAAAAGACATCTGGTTTCTTATATCTGCTTCTTCATTCTCTGTATTGCTATATTGTATGTGTGTATGTGGACTCAGAAATCTCCACTGTGTACTCATGAGAAAACAAGAGCAAAAAAGGCAAATAATGTTGTAGTATTATTATGACATAGTTTTGACCTTGTGGGCACCCTGAAAAACTGAGACTAGATTCTGGTAGTCTTTGCTGACTTCTGACTTAAGAAGTTAACATTCCTATAGATTGTCCTTTGATTCGGTAAGGCTGATGTGACTTTTCTGTTCCTACAGTCTTTTTTCCTCTTACTTTTCTACTTTCCATTGCTGGGTTTCAAGAGCAACATCTTCTACGGTTTCTTTTTTATCCCCAAAGTGTAACTGAGACCTATTAGACCTGAGATGATAGGAATTGGAGCAGATCTGAAATTTGATGTCATGTCACTTATTTGGATTTTTTTTGTGTGGTAAAATACACATAGCATTAAAAATCACAATCTTAACCACTTTTAAGGGTACAGTTAAGTGACATTAAGTACATTGACATTGTTGTGCAAACACTACCATCATCCACCTCCAGAACTTTTTTTATCTTCCCAGACTGAAACTTTATATCCATTAAACAACTCCCCCTTCCCTCAGTCCCTGGCAGTCACCATTCTTTCTGTCTCCATGAATTTGACTATTCTAGGTACCTCACGTAAGCGGTCATGCAGTATTTGTCCTTTTGTTGTTGGCTTATTTAGTCTAATGTCCTCAAGGTTCATCTGTGTTGTAGCATGTATCAGAATTTCCTTCCTTTCCAAGGCTGAATAATATTCCATTGTATATACCAAATTTTATTTATCCATTCATTAGTTGATGGCCACTTGGGTTGCTTATTTGAATGTTTTTTTCCGTGTTTACTTTTTTCATATTTAAGCTTTCATATTTAATATCTCTTACTTTGGTAGGTACCGCCTAAATCTGAATCAAGATGAAATAAAACAAGAAGTAGAGGAGTATCTTCCTTCATTTTCTAAATGGGCTGGAGATTTCATGCATAAACATACTTCAACTGACTTCCCTCAGATGCAGCTCTCTCTGTAAGAAACCCATTTTGTTTATATGGTGTTCGTATCTTTAGACCAGGATCTTATTCAAGATGTTGAATTAAAGCTTTTTAGAGGTCAAGTTATGACAACTAGCCTTTTATTTGCTTACTTTATAAATTACAGTCCGGAGTATAATTTTTGGACAAAAAAAAAAATCTAATGGATAGAAAATTCTATTTTCACTATAGTAAAATTTATAATTTTTGGATATAGATATGGTTTTTTAATAAAATCTTCTGTTTATAAATATTCGGGGGGGCTGTCCTAATTTCATATATATTTCTCTGTGTTACTATCATATGGACTGTCTCATGTGTTGATTGCCATGGATTTGTGCTGTATGTTTATTTATTTTTATTTATTTATTTTAAATAAATTTATTTATTTATTTATTTTTGGCTGTGTTGGGTCTTTGTTGCTGTGCGCGGGCTTTCTCTAGTTGCAGTGAGCGGGGGCTACTCTCCGGTGTGGTGTGTGGGCTTCTCATTGTCGTGGCTTCTCTTGTTGCAGAGCATGGGCTCTAGGCGCGCAAGCTTCAATAGTTGTGGCACGTGGGCTCAGTAGTTGTGGCTTGCGGGCTCTAGAGCTCAGGCTCAGTAGTTGTGGCACACGGGCTTAGTTGCTCCGCGGCATGTGGGATCTTCCCGGACCAGGGCTTGAACCCGTGTCCCCTGCATTGGCAGGCGGATTCTAACCACTGCGCCACCAGGGAAGTCCCCCTAATTATTTCTTTATCCTTGTTTACCTTCCCTCCCTACCTTTCTTTCCTCCCTTATTATTTCTTTTGGAGTCATTTAAATTTGCTTGAGATTTAAAATTGTGGCTATCCATTTCTGTGCTTGTTTTATCTTTTTTTTTTTTTTTTTGTCTTGCCCATGGCTTGCAGGATCTTAGTTCCCTGACCAGGGATTGAACCAGGGGCCACAGCAATGAGTGTGCCAAGTCCTAACCACTGGACCGCCAGGGAATTCCTTATGGTTGTTTTAGATACTAGCTTTTCCTTCACTGTTGTTTTAGCATTTTGTTTGCATGTTTTTCTCTTTTGGCTAAAATTTACTTATTGTTTTTGCAGAGTTAATAAGCTGCCATATTCTCACAAACTTATGGACTTATCTATTCAGCAAACATGTATTACATGCTGCATCTGTGCCCAGGATTGTTCTAGGTGTTACAGGGAGACTAAAACCCTCCAGGAACTCATTGTATTGGTGGTAGTTGAAAACGTAGAAGTGGAGGGGATTGCTGAGAGAGAACAGCAATCTGCTGAGGGCAGCAGAAGAGGCATAGAACCCTGGGAGGTAACCGTGTATAAGGACAGAGGGAGAGAGTGGAATCCATCGAAGGAGGCTTGGAGTGGACCAGCAAGGGATTTGGTAGCTTGGAAGAAGTTATCATGGAAGCCTAGGAAAGTCTGGGATTCAGAATCATCTTTGACCTGAAGGGGATTTTTGAGATTTCAGTCTTAGATTTCCAGTAAGGAAACTGAGGTCCAGTGAGGTGGTGTGACTTGTCCAGGTTTTATGTGAAAAACCAGTGGTAGAGCAGAGTCTAGAATAAGGAATTTCTTGATTTCCAGCTTGGTGTTCTCACCTCTGTAGCTTGGTGTAAGACTCTTCTTTGTTTCAGTTATTTCTGACGGGGTTTTATGTGTCTGTCTGTGCAGGAGGCGCTTCTCTGTACTTTACTTTGCATCGTTTCCCCAGCAGTCTATAGCTAGTCTTTAAAAGAAACAACAGAACTTTAGACTTTAGAGCAGAGAATGAGACCTTTAAAAGCCATTTAAAGACAGAACCTTTCTCACCCGTAAGTAGTAAATGTGTATTTTCTTAATCTTCATGACCTCTTATATTCTCTATCAGGTGACTCTCAAAGGAGTTTTACAGCATTATGTTGATGAAAAGCATAGAAGTTAAAGTACCTGTCATTTGTTCTACAGCTCTAAGTCTAAAACCACATTACTTCTTTTTCTAGGGGAAAGAATTTTAATAGTAATGTTAAAAGTTTCATTACCTATCTTCTAAGTATACATCTGACATATTTAATAAAGTTTGCTTTATTTCATATATTTAAATACATGTCATGATAAGATAACATCCATCAGAGAAAACATTAATATTTAAGAAATTTCTGATAAGTTGTGGCTTCCCTGAATTCCTCTATTGTCCTCTTCAAAGATTGCAGAAGTATATGTATATTCCTGGAGATTATATTTGAAGCATCCTGAAAAAGTTTTTAAAAAATTACCAGAGATAGCATTCTTCTTCTTAGAAAATATTCTCATTTGTTAAGAAATAGCTGCTGATCTAAATAACATGAAATTAGCAAAACAAGTCAACTAAATCATGTATTCTGACAGCCAGAATTCTTATACTTTTTGAATCTTGATTTTTATATGGTATAAAATGTTTTATTACTAGAAAATTTATCCTTTTCATTTAAGATTTACATTACATTTAGTATTTTATATGGCTTTGAGTATAAAATAGGATTAATAAATAAAAGACTGTTCCTATCTGACCTTTCTTCTGCAGAATAACTTACTGCTTTGAAAATGAGTAAATCTTAGATAAGAGAAGTGCAAGAGGCTTTAAAAGTTATTTTCATCTCTTCTAATTCCTTTGACATTCATAAATTCCTTTTTTCCTCCTTCCTGTGCTCTTGGCTTATTTAACAGGTAAGATACTAAAATCAGAACCTCTTTTGTAATATAAAACAACAATGTTGAGTACTTAGTTTTAAATATTGATAGTGGCAGAGATGGATTCATTTAATGATTAAGTAAAGGATACAATGAGTAAGTGCAGGAGCACCTGAGCTTCTCTGAGGGTTGTCGTGGGGTTAGGGGTAGGGATGAAGCGCTGGGTGATCAGGGCCCACACAGCATAGATAGTGGGAAGAGACAGCTCGTTCTTACTCAGGTTAATATGGTGTTACATGGAGAAACACATCCCTTGTTACCGAGGGTGCAACCATGTGCAAGCCATTATATGTTAATCTGTGTCATAATTGTACATCAGAATATTCAGACTGTCATAGTGGCTCCAGCAGTCCAAGGAGTGAGACTTTTGCAGTAATATAGACAGACTTGAGGAAATAAAGGCCTGAGTTAGGAAGATTATTGTGGGAATGAACTGAAAGGGACAGACGATAAATATTAAGAAAATTTAAATTATATGAGTTAGCAGCCACAAAAAGGAATGAAATTGGGTCATTTGTAGAGACGTGGATGGACCTAGAGAGTGTCATACAGAGTGAAGTAAGTCAGAAAGAGAAAAACAAATATCGTATAGTAACGCATATATGTGGAATCTAGAAAAATGGTACAGATGATCTTATATGCAAAGCAGAAATGGAGCCACAGACGTAGAGAAGAAATGTATGGACACCAAGGGGGAAAGGGGTGGGGTGGGAGGAATTGGGAGACTGGGATTAACACATATACATTATTCATACTGTGTATAAAATAGACAACTGATGGGAACATACTGTATAGCACAGGGAACTCCACCTAATGCACTGTGGTAACCTAAATGGGAAGGAAGTCCAAAAGGGAGGGGATATCTGTATGTGTATGGCTGATTCATTTTGTTGTGCAGTGGAGGCTAGCACAGCATTGTAAAGCAACCATACTCCAGTAAAAATTAATAATAAATAAATAAATAAATTATGAGTTAGAACTGATAGGATTCAAACTTGACTGTGCATCAGAATCACTTGGAGAGTTTGTTAAACAAATTCTGGGCCTCACCTGTTGGTCTGGAATGGGGCCTGAGAATTTGCACTTATGGCAGATTCCCTGGGTGGTACTGATGCTACTCATCCAGGAAGCATACTTTGAGAATCACTGCCATAAATGTCTGTAGACTCTTTCCCATCCCCACACTCCGTGCGTGCAGTAGAGAGTCAATGCCAGCATATAAGAAATGAGCTAAGTGTTCTCATTCAATTCAATTAAATATTTTAGTTAAATATTTCTAAGTAATTAAATATTCTTGTGTTTTGTTTTTTAGGCCAAGTGATGGTAGTAACGGTAATTCAACATGTAATATCGAAGTTATAAACTCACTGGATATTGAAGAAAGCATTTGGTCTCCTAGGTTTGGATTGAAGGGCAAAATAGATGTTACAGTTGGCGTGAAGATACATCGAGGATGTAAAACGAAATATAAGATAATGCCACTGGAACTTAAAACTGGCAAAGAATCAAATTCTATTGAACACCGTAGTCAGGTATAAATATTAATAAGAAAATTATGAGTGTGTAATAATTTAAATTTTTTTAATATGTTTGAAAAGTAGTCGCTTTATATATTTTGATTTAATTCAGGTAATTTTTAATTTAACCCAGCATTTCCTAAACCTAATTTACCACAGAGCTACTGTTTTCATGTAACATCTACATAGGATACTCTTTAGGAAACAGCAGTGTAAATTTATTCTTTTACTTCTGACCTTTAATCCGATTATGTTGATTTTTCTTTTAAAGGTCCCATTGTTCTTTTTTAAAAAAAAAAATTTATTTATTTATTTATTTTGGCTGCACTGGGTCTTAGTTGCGGCACGTGGGATCTTCATTGCAGCATGTCTAGTTGCGGCATGCGGGCTTCCTAGTTGTGGCATACATGTGGCATCTAGTTCCCCGACCAGGGATTGAACCTGGGCCCCCTTTGTTGGGAGCGTGGAGTCTTACCCACTGGACCACCAGGGAAGTCCCAATATATTGATTTTTATTTAAAATGAAATATAGAACTGTATCTTACCATTAAGTTAAATTCAAGTTTTCTTAATCATCTTCTCCTTGGTAAATATGTCTTCTGTTGTCCTTCAAAATGACCTGAAATTTATATTAATTATAGTGAGTTAACAAAGTAATTAACATAAAGTTCTATTTTTTCTAATTATTTCCATTCCCTCTGCCAACCTCCACATTGGCAGTCTATGGTATGTTCTAGACACTTTTATTATTTTTTTTTAATTTATTTTATTTTATTTTGGCTGTACCCGTGGCACGTGGGATCTTAGTTCCCACACCAGGGCTCGAACCTGAGCCCCCTGCAGTGGAAGCGTGGTGTCTCAACCACTGGACCACGAGGGAAGTCCCCTAGACACTTTTAAATAAGCAAAGATAAAACTAAAAGTAGTAACATTATTGTATTTTTATGGTATAATAAGTATTAAAGGAATAAATAATATAACAAATAACATAGCATTTGTAATATAACTTAAATTTCCTTTTGCCCATGGAATTTCACACTTTATTTCAGCAGATTTTATGTAAAATAGGTTCAGATTCAAAGTACTGAATCGTATAATCAGGGATTAACAAGATCTTCCCTTATTAAATCTTTCTTGCCATTCTTAATTGTGTACCAAACACCAAAGGTTCTCACAAAAGCTTTTCCATTTGGGAATGAAAAATAGGGTAACCTTGTTGTTTCACCTATCATTGGGTTTTACAGATACTGGAGGTAGAGGAAAAATTAGGCTTCCCCTATCAGAAGACTTGAATTTTTCACTTTGGTAAAACAGAAATGGCTGAAATTATGAACAAAGACTTGGCTAGATTAAAGCCTTCTTGAGAAAGGAAAATCATGCCTAGATAGAAGAAAAGCTATTTTTTTAATTTTTTATTTTATTTATTTATTTTTGGCTGCATTGGGTCTTCGTTGCTGCGTGCGGGCTTTCTCTAGTTGCGTCGACAGGCTTCTCATTGCAGTGGCTTCTCTTGTTGTGGAGCACGGGCTCTAGGCACGCAGGCTTCAGTAGTTGTGGTGCATGGGCTCAGTAGCTGTGGCTCACGGGCCCTAGAATGCAGGCTCAGTAGTTGTAGTGCCTGGGCTTAGTTGCTCTGCAGCATGTGGGATCTTCCCGGACCAGGGCTCGAACCCATGTCCCCTGAATTGGCAGGCGGATTCTTAACCGCTGCGCCACCAGGGAAGCCCAAGAAAAGACATTTTTGAAGTCAAAGATTTGAAGAAATGTGTTTTGTGTACATGAGGCTGAAAATTTTTACTTGTGTTTTTAATGACAAGTTTGTTTGAAATCACTTCTGAGTGCTAAAAGGAAGAGAAATAAAAAAGCATTTCAGCATCTAAAGTGGTCTAGATTTAAAGACCTTTCTTCTAAGGCCACTGCTCTAAATTATAGTGCCTTAAAGGCAAAGAATATTACTGTATTTAATTTTGTTCAGTTGGAACTTTTATCTTTGCAAGAAGAGAAGCTGCAAGAAGAACTTTTAAGAATACAGTGGTGTTTATCATATTTAAAAACAGGAAAAATGATTTGGGCAAGGCTCAGACAAATATATTAGAGTGCATATTGCATATTCATTGTGCAAGAAACAAGGAGACATTGAAAGAATAATTATAGTCATTCATTGAGATATATAGATAGATAGATAGATATTGTGGATGAGGAAAGACATAAATTTCCCCTTTTAGGAAATTTTTTTTTTTTTTGCTTCAAATTAAAACTTTAATGAATATAATTACTAGTGCATAAGCAAAAGAATATTAAATCCAGGTATAATTTTTCATTAAAGGTTTTAAATCACTTCCTTTTTTTTGTTATGTATATGTATATTTTTTAACATCTTTATTGGAGTATAATTGCTTTACATTGTTGTGTTAGTTTCTGCTGTATAACAAAGTGAATCAGGTATATGTATACATATACCTTTTAGAAGATTTGACTTCTCACTTTGGTAATACAGAAAAAGCTTATGTTATAAACTAACTTCAGTTAAGGAAGATCTTTATTTTATAAATGGATTGTGTTCTAAAAATTCATTTCTAAGTCAGTAATGTGACATTAGAAACATTTTCTTGTTTGTTTTTTTTTTGGCTGTGCTGTGTGGCATGTGGGATCTCTGTTCCCTGATCAGGGATCAAACCGGTGCCCCTTGCATTGGGAGTGTGGAGTCTTAACCAGTGGACCACCAGGGAAGTCCCCCTGAAACACATTTTCTAAAGGAAAAATATTATATGGAGCTGTGATCTCTAAACCAGCTCACAGAAACCTATTTCACTTGTGATATAGTTGGATTATAACAGTGTTGTAAAATTTCAGTCTGTCTTCCTTTTATCATAATATGAAGGGAATTTGGGCTTCCCTGGTGGCGCAGTGGTTGAGAGTCTGCCTGCTAATGCAGGGGACACGGGTTCGAGCCCTGGTCTGGGAGGATCCCGCATGCCGCGGAGCGACTGGGCCCGTGAGCCACAGCTGCTGAGCCTGCGCGTCTGGAGCCTGTGCTCCGCAACGAAAGGCCACAATGGTGAGGCCCGCGCACCGCGATGAAGCGTGGCCCCCGCTTGCCGCAGCTGGGGGAAGCCCTCGCATGGAAACGAAGACCCAACACAGCCAAAAATAAATAAAAGAAACAAATAAATAAAATAAATAATAATTAAAAAAAAATATGAAGGGAATTTCATTTCAGATATTTTTTCCTTTTAATAAGTCCCAGAAGCAGAATCCTCCTCTTTCTGCCTCAGTGCCCGTGAAGGGAAAAACTTAACATAGATGGACCATTAGTTTGGGTTGACTTTCTTGGTCCACAGCCCCAAGGCTCCACCCTGTCATTTATGAGTTCATTTTAATTTTTAAAAGTTTTATTTGGTTACTTATGCTGTATCAGGCAACACAAATGGAGTGCTTAGAAGAAGACATCCCAACACATGCTACATAGGCTCAAATGTTTCTGCTAAGGTGTTTCCATGAACTAAAGGAGCTACTTCTAACTTGTCTTAGATGGTTTCTCTGAAGAGCGCCACATAAACTTAAAGCACTTAATGCTCCCTCCTGCTCTGGAAAAAACCAGTAAACTGTTAGTAGAGTTAGTCTCATTTAGTTGTCACAGTAACTATGACATAAATAATATGCATTTTAGTGTTTAATCCACTTATTTTAAACAGGGAAAATAGTGTCTGAAGACAACTTCAAAATGTAAAACATAGCTTGATTAGTTTCCCTCTTTAACTTACTGGAGATTATTTACCGTCTAAGAAAAATTCTAAATATTTCTTTTTTGTCTGTGTAAAACTGAGAAGCATATACTATGTTTTGTGGAAATTAAATATTTGACTTTGAATTTATTGTATTACCTTTACTAAATTTGGATCATGTTATTTTCAAAATGGAAATAGCTTGATTCACCTTTTGATTTTAAAATTACAGTATGTATTGATTGAAAAACATGTATGGAAATATAGAAAGTTAAAGTTTTATTTGATGAAATATACCATGTTTTCACAGCTTGTTCTGTACACACTGCTAAGCCAAGAGAGGAGAGCTGATCCAGAGGCTGGCCTGCTTCTCTACCTGAAGACCGGCCAGATGTATCCTGTACCTGCCAACCATCTCGATAAAAGAGGTTGAGCTGTTTTCTCTCAATTTTACATCTCTGGGTTTTGTTGGTTGGTTTTTTCCTTCAATTTTTGGTGACACACATTGATACCTGACAATTGCTAGGCCTAAACAGGTTGTAATTGGTAAGTTGTGGTACTTTTTTAAAAAAAAGAATTTTAGGGAACTCCCTGATAGTCTAGTGGTTAGAGCTCCCTGCTTGCACTGCTGAGGGCCTGGGTTCAATCCCTCGTTGGGAAACTGGGATCCTGGAAGCCGTGCGGCGTGGCCAAAAAAAAAAAAAAAAAGAATTTGAACAATATACTGTATAGTTGAAAACACTATTAACCTTTTTACTACATAAGCTCATTTAGGTCATATTTTAGATTCCATAGTAAGTGATATCATATGGTATTGGTCTTTCTCTGTCTGACTCACTTCACTTAGTATGATAATTTCTAGGTCCATCCACATTGCTGCGAATGGCATTATTTCATTCTTTTTTTACGGCTGAGTAGTATTCAATGTGTGTGTGTGTGTGTGTGTGTGTGTATCACATCTTCTTTAATTTTATTTATTTTATTTTTGGCTGTGTTGGGTCTTTGTTGCTGTGCGCCGGCTTTTCTCTGGTTGTGGCGAGCGGGGGCTACTCTTCGTTGTGGTGCACGGGCTTCTCCTTGCAGTGGCTTCTCTTGTTGTGGAGCATGGGCTCTAGGCACACGGGCTTCAGTAGTTGTGGCACACAGGCTCAGTAGTTGTGGCTTGTGGGCTCTAGAGTGCAGGCTCAGTAGTTGTGGCACACGGGCTTATTTGCTCCGCGGCATGTGGGATCTTCCCGTACCAGGGTGTCCCGTGCATTGGCAGGCGGATTCTTAACCACTGCGCCACCAGGGAAGCCCCGCATCTTCTTTATGTAGTCATCTGTCAATGGACATTTAGTTTGGGATTAGCAGATGCAAAGTATTATATATAGAATGGATAAACAATAAGGTCCTACTGTATGGCACAGGGAACTATATTCAGTATCCTGTGATAAACCATAATGGAAAAGAATATGAAAAAGAATGTATATATATGTATAACTGAATCATTTTGCTGTACAGTGGAAATTAACACAACATTGTAAATCAACTATACATTAAAAAAATTAATTAAAAATATTTTACTATATAAAACTTTATTTTAAACTTGCTGTCTTACATTCAAGACACTCTGGATAGCTGTATTTGTCCTTAGCATTCAGCCAATAAGACACGAGCTTCACAATATTTACTACTTATGAGATTCATGGTTAATCAAAGAACTTATCAAGTGAACAAAAATTGAAGGAAATATACCAAAATGTTATCAGTGGTTATTTTAGTATAGTGGGAAATATGAATGTTGTTCTTTCCTTTTTTATGTTTTTGAATCTAAAAGTTATATATAATGGAAAAGATATATAATAAACTTTACTTAATTCTTTAAAAACACCCATCCTTTTTTCCCTTATAGAATTATTAAGGCTAAGAAACCAGATGGCATTTTCTTTGTTTCATCGTATTAACAAATCTGCTACTGGAGAGGAGAAGACAAAGCTTGCTCCTTTGCCACAAATAATTGAGGAACAGCAGACCTGTAAATATTGTTCACAGATGGGCAACTGTACTCTTTATAGCAGGTAAACACACTGTCTTCCAAAAGTATTAATTCCAGTTAAGTAAATATTCAACTCAGAATGATTTAACATTGTTGGCTGGTCTGGCATTGATGGTTTCATTTTGGTTATTTAAAACAAAGGGAATAGAAAAAAAAAAAAACACACACAGCTAGTTCATATTATATAACAAGCCTATTTCCTTGGAGAAATAGAATGCTTTTAAAACTTTTTCCAAAAGTGAATATTTTCATCTTGCTGCATATAGTTTCTGGGGAAATGAAATAATTGTAGAACTTATGGAACCTATTTAAGAAAAATGTAGTATAGGCATTGTGAATACAGCTTTTCTTAAATGATATTTCAAGAAATCTTCCCTTTCCTAGTTGATGTTTTAATTTCAAACCTTTTGTAGTTCAAAATAGGGAAATTTGTTCTTCCAGACACTTTGATATGATTCATTAGACTTGTCTTATTTATATATGTCTATTTTTCTACATATGGGAAGTTTATTAGCTTTCTTGTGAGCAATCGTATGTATTTACACCTTCATAGCCAGTGAGAGTTTTGGAGGAAACAAGAAGGTAGTTAGATGTAAATTCAGACTAGGAAACAAGATCAAATCAGAACCAAAGTTCTAAATCAGCCTGAAAATTCACATAAAGGAGTTTTAAAAGTACAGTTGACCCTTGAACAACACTGGGGTTGGGGGTGGCAACCCTCCCTGCAGTTGAAAATCTTAGTATAACTTATAGGTGGCCCTCCATGTACAAGGTTCTTCCACATTCCTGTATTTAGCCAACCTCAGATCATTTAGTACTGTAGTATTTACTATTGAAAAAAGTCCACGTATAAGTGGACCCATAGAGTTCAGTCCCATGTTGTTCAAGGGTCAACTGTATTGTATCAAAAGATCTCTTAATGGCAGAGACCGTGAACTGTGGGAAATCTGGGCCTATAGTACAAGCACATATTTTTGAACTCTTAAGTTTTACTCTCCATGTTTTGTATGCTATCCTATAATGTATTTGTTTCTATATAAAAATTCAAAATTAATATTAAGCAAAATTGATACTCTGCATGGTTCTCCATGTTTTTATGTTGACTTTCGTAGTGGCACAGAGCTGGATGTACAAATATTGTGATTTTGAGAAATGCAGTCCTACAAAAAGCCGAAACTTGCTACATATAGGAATGAAGACTGGACTATAACGAAACGTCAGCACTTGTTAGGGGAACAGTCATTCAAGGCAAAATAATGCAGTATTGAGTTTCTAGTGCATTTTGTTTTGTAAAAAGCCATTTGGCTTATGAAATGTTGAAATAACTTTTAAAGAAAATTAGGGGCTGTGGTTATAAGTTATGATGATTATCATATATGTGTATTTATTTTAGAAATACCTCATTTCATAACCAGCCAGTGAAATGTTTCATATGCATCTCTAACTTGGAGCTTTATCTTTAGAGCGGTTGAACAACAGATGGATGACAGTTCAGTCCCGACCAGCATGCAGCACAAAATAAAAGAAGAAACCCAGCATCTAAAACTTAAACACTTAGAGTATTTCAGCCTTTGGTGTCTAATGTTAACCCTGGAGTCACAGTCAAAGCATAATACAAAAAATTACCAAACTATATGGTTAACGCCTGCTTCAGATATGTAAGTGGTCCATTTAATACAGTAAAACTTCACTAATTTGGATTAGCCAGCAGTATGAAATTTGTAATTCATGACAAATACAGGTTATGTAGCATGTTAAAGCCATGCAGTTTCATATATTCATGCCAACTCCACATGACTGTCAGTGAATTGTTTCTAAGTAGAGCACCATTGTTATTTTCAGTAGATTAAATATACCTCGGGACTTCTCTGGCGGTCCAGCAGTTAAGACTCTGCGCTTCCACTCCTTGGGGGGTGGGTCGGGCGGACGACTGAGATCCCGCATGCCATGTGGCACGGCCAAAATAGATAAATAAATACACAAATACGTAAATAAATAAACCTCAAGAAATCTTACTTAAAAAATTACTAGTGAAATTAAATCCTTTTTCATCAGTGAAAAGACTATAAACTTGAGTATATCATAAGGTGAATTTTAGCATATTGTTACAGTGGAAATTAATGAAGTTTTACTTAATATTTTAAATACTAGCATTTTGAAAGTATTTTTGTAAGTTTTGATAGAGATTCACATTTTCTAAAGTGGGTCAATATTGTATTTTGTGAGATCCGTTTTTTTACAAGTTACTTGTGAAGTTATAACTTTGTATATCTTTGCATAGTATATTTCTTTATGTAATATTTAGTTGCTTTTGATCCATTTCTTTCTTTACAGAATGAATATTGATAATAATGTGACTTTAGACCTTAGATTGTTATTTCCTTAATACTAGACTTTAACACAAGGCACCATTACAGTGGAGAAAGTTTAAGTCGTTTTCAATAGACTACATAAGTACAGTCAATACGTCCAGTGTACGCGCCAGGGAGCTTCTGTAGTATAATAGTAATGCCTGAGAGATTGTAAATGCTTAATGCTTACTTCTAAGAGGCAGTGGACTTATCAATTTGCTTGCCATTGTTTTAGTAGCAATAATTATAAATTCTCTTGTAAACACTAAAGAAATACATTAACTACATTCTTCACTTCAGGTTCAGAGTCAGGTTATTACGATTTGTCTTCTGTAGTGTTATATGTGTATCAGCACAGGAGGTGGGGTGTCAGTCAAGAATCACAGTGCTGATATGCATGTTGTTCAGAAATCTCAGGGACTTCCCTGGTGGTCCAGTGGTTAAGAATTCGCCTTCCAATGCAGGGGATTTGGGTTCAATCCCTGGTCTGGGAACTAAGATCCCACATGCCTCAAGACAACTAAGCCCGAGTGCTCTAGAGCCTGCACGCCACAACTAGAGAGAAGCCCGCACGCCGCAATTAAGACCTGATGCAGCCAAATAAATAAATAAATATTTAACAAAAACAAATCCCAGACTGTGGGTGCAACAAGGGAGGTGCTCCCTTGCACCTGTCTAGAGACCTGGTGATGAGAGATTTTTTTTTTTTTTTTTTTTTTTTTTTGGCCTTGTCGCATGCATGCAGGATCTTAGTTCCCCTACCAGGGATCAAACCTGTGCCCCCTTCAGTGGAAGCACGAGTCTTAACCACTGGACTGCCAGGGAAGTCCTGAGAGATTATTTTAAAACTAATTTCTCTTTTTCTTTCTCTTTCATAGGGAGGAGAGTGGCAGCTGCATTAGGAACCTGATTAGAACAGAACATGTAAAGACAGTTTGTGATGGACAATATTTACATAATTTCCAACATAAAAATGGTGCCATGCCTATCACAAATCTAATGGCAGGTGACAGAATTATTTTAAGTGGAGAAGAGAGAACATTGTTTGCTTTGTCTAGGGGGTACATGAAGGAGATTAACATGACAACTGTAACCTGTTTATTAGACAGGTAATGAAATGTTCCCTTTTTGGGTGGGGGGTAAAGCTTTATTGATATGTAAACATATACCATAGGGTTCATCCATTTAAAGTGTATAATTCAGTGATGTTTAGTATATTCACAGAGCTGTGCAGTCAGCACTAAAATCAATTTTAGAGCATATTCATCACCCCCAAAAGACTCCCTGTATCCTGTAGTCACTCCCCCTGCCCTAGGCAACCACCAATTCCCTTTCTGTCTTTAGAGATTTGCCTCTTCTGAACATTTCACATAAATGGGATCATACAATATGTAGTCTTTTGTGACTGGCTTTTTTCACTTAGCATACTGTTTTTGAGGTTCATCTTCATGTAGTGGCATGTACCAGTACTCCATGCCTTTTTAAAAAAATTTAGATAAAATTCACATAACATGAAATTAACCATTAACCATTTTAAAAGTAGAGTTCAGTGGCATTTAGCAATTATCCAACTGCTAAACTTTTGTTTAGTACATTACATTCCATAGTGCTAATGTGGACTTAATCTTATCAGATTCTCACAACCATGTGTACAGCAGGCAGGATAGACGCCCTGTGTTGGCTGTAAAGCTTATTTCTCCTTCTTAGTGCTCCGGGCACTCACCATTTCATTCTCTCCTTTTTTTAAAAATATTTTATTTTTTATAATTTTATTATTATTGTTATTATTTTTATTATTTTTTGTCTGCGTTGGGTCTTTGTTGCTGCGTGTGGGCTTTCTCTAGTTGCGGCGAGCCGGGGCTACTCTTCGTTGTGGTGTGCGGGCTTCTCATTGCGGTGGCTTCTCTTGTTGCGAAGCATGGGCTCTAGGTGTGCAGGCTTCAGTAGTTGTGGCACGCGGGCTAAGCAGTTGTGGCTTGCGGGCTCTAGAGTGCAGGCTCAGTAGTTGTGGCGCACGGGCTTAGTTGCTTCGCGGCATGTGGGATCTTCCCTGACCAGGGATCGAACCCGTGTCCCCTGTGTTGGCAGGTGGATTCTTAACCACTGCGCCACCAGGGAAGCCCTCCTTTTTTTAAAGAAGATGCTTTTTTCCATTTATAGTTGTAAATACTTCATACTTATAAAGTATAACTTAAAACAAAGTGAGTTAATTTAAAGAATAATATTAAGTAAATAGAAAAGTCGGTATGAAAATTTGTGGTAGAAACTAATGTCCATGTTCGTTAATATCCATATTCCCTTCTTCCTGGACCCCCAGCCTTTCTTGCATTTAAGTGCCGGCATGCGTCACATTTCTTAGTGGGTGGAGATCAGTAATTGGAATGCAGTGGAAATGTCCAGGCTTGCTCTCTGCTAATCAGTAATCCTAGTTAAGCCATAACCAGTCCTAGCCTAGGTTTCATGATATTGGAGTATCAGCTGTGATATTTCTGTTGTTTCTTAGGAATCCCTGCAGTCAGTCCTTTGAGGTATTTATTTGGCAACTAACATGTATTAGGTGCTTTGTAAACCCTTGAGGAACTCATAGTCTTGTGGGTAACAAATAAATAAATATGTTTTTGGTCTAATACGACAAGTGTTTGAATTGATGGGAACACAGAGGAGAGGCATTTAACCCAGTTTTAGGAGGCTCAGGGAAGGCTTTGTGAAAAAGGTCATTCCAGATCTTCACCCTGTGGGTGAATAAGTTAGCCTGATGAAGCACTGTGAGAGGAGTATATCAAACAGAGGGAACAGGGTGTGGAAAGACCTGATGGTGTGAAGTGGAGTGTTCAGGAAAGTACAGGTAATAATTAGTTTCTGGAATGTAAAAGATAAAGAAGGGAATGATTGGAGAGGTCAGGTCATAGAAGGTCTTATATACCATATTAAGAAGTTTTGACTTTACTTTTTCAGATGTACTGAAGAGTTTTAAACAGAAGAATGATAATAATCAGATTTGCATTTTTCTGTGGACGCACTGCGGAGCATAGAGTTAATTAATGGAGGCAAAACTGAAAGCCGAGAAGTCAGGCACCTGTTGTAGTGGCCCAGGCTTGAGGTGATTGAGGGCAGGGTAGTTTTGACAGAGAAGGTGGAATGACTTTGAGAAGTATTTAGAAAGTGAAACTGTCTGACATGGGATCCTGCTCGAGTATGCAGGGTTGGAAGAGAGTGAGGGAGAGGGAAGAATCAAGACAGCTGTGTAGGTGCAAGAGCCATTAACTGAGGTCAGGACCACAGAAGAAGGATCGGGTTCAGCAGGGATAAAGAGTTGTTCAGTTTTGAAAAACTGAACTTTCGTAGCCTGGGTTTTAACTAAGTGGAAATAAATATCTTGGTGCTTGCTGGATATCCAAACCTGAAGCCTGGGTGAGAAATAGGGTGGGAGAGGAATGTGAGGTCAGGCCTGAAGATGTAGAGTTGGGATTTAGACCCACGTGGGGGCATGGGACCAGAGGGAAAATGACAAGAAAGAAGAGTACACAGGACCAGGGAGGGGACCTAGGGAACATCATGGTTTAGGGGCTGATAGAGGAGTGGGAGAAGCTGTCGGGAAAGAGGCCTGTACTCCAGGCTGGGGGAGGGAGGAGCCGTATGCTCAGGATCCTTCTAGGTTGGTGAGCCCAGGCTGAATTGCCCAGGTCGAACTTGCCCAGGTCCAGGTGAGTTGTTAGCAAATGTTGTAGGTTCCCGATTATTAAACTGCTTTGACTTTGGTGCCTTGTGCCTTCCCCTTCTCCCTTTTCCCCCCAATCCAGGGCCTCATCCTGTCTTTGGTTGGCAAGTATGTATTAGGGGCTGGTAGCCATTTTAATAGCAATTCTGGATCATTTACTCTTTTAGCAGAAAGCAGCATATTTCTTATACAGACCCACTGACTATGTTAAATGAAAAACATTCATGTACATCTGTTTGCTGTTTTAGGAACTTGTCAGGACTCCCAGAATCAACTTTGTTCAGATTGGACCAGGAAGAAAAACATTGTGATATAGATACCCCATTAGGAAATCTTTCTAAACTGATGGAAAATACTTATGCCAGGTTTGTAACAATAAATGAATCTGAATTTTGCTCCACTTTCCTAAGGAACGTGGAGTAAAAAAAAAGCTTTTTTTTCTTTTCAGCCAAAAACTTCGAGATTTAATCATTGACTTTCGCGAACCGCAGTTTATATCCTACCTCAGTTCTGTTCTTCCACATGATGCAAAGGACACAGTTGCCTGCATTCTAAAAGGTATGTTATAATCAGCGTGTCTGCATCCATTAATTTTTCTTGGTTCTATTTATAATTTAATCTATATTATAGTCTAGTATTTTAATAATTTTTTTTAAAAATAAATTTATTTATTTATTTATTTTTGGCTGAGTTGGGTCTGTTGTTGCTGCGCACAGGCTTTCTCTAGCTGCAGCTAGCTGGGGGCTACTGTTTGTTGCGGTGCATGGGCTTCTCATTGCTGTGTCTTCTCTTGTTGCGGAGCACGGGCTCTAGGTGCCCGGGCTTCAGTAGTTGTGGCACACGGGCTCAGTAGTTGTGGCTCGTGAGCTCTAGAGCACAGGGTCAGTAGCTGTGGCGCATGGGCTTAGTTGCTCGGCGTCATGTGGGATCTTCCCGGACCAGGGCTTGAACCCGTGTCCCCTGCATTGGCAGGCGGATTGTTAACCACTGCGCCACCAGGGAAGTCCTTTAATAATTTATAAACTTGTAATTACAGTTTTTAGACAGCATCTCTTTGGAATTAGTTTACCTGTGACCTTTACTGTCACCATGACGTTTCCTTACTTTGAAAAGACGTATTGAAGAACAGACTAGAATAGAGTCAGCTTTTCTTGTAAAATAGTTAAGGTGCTCAGTGAAATTCAACACTCTTTTTCCTGTTATTTTTAAATTTAAATGTAGGTTTGAATAAGCCTCAAAGGCAAGCCATGAAAAAGGTACTTCTTTCAAAAGACTACACCCTCATCGTGGGTATGCCTGGAACAGGAAAAACAACTACAATATGTACTCTTGTAAGGTTATTATTCTTTTGCTTAGAAACTGAATATTTAAATCAGCGTCTCCTCGGTTCAGAGAATGTGATATTGGATATCAAAAGGGCTGAATTTTAAATCAAAATGCCTTTATTTCAAACTAAAAGTGACATGAGAAATAGAAAACCTAAATTACCAATAGTTGTAATCACCTTGTAGATATCTTGCATGTAAGATTGTCTAAAATCTCGTTCTGTTGTTGTTATATGTATGTTTTCCTTCCCTTTAAAAATGATAAGTTGTACAGAGGCGGTTGAAATAGAGTTTTCTTGAATTTTTTTTTCATGTCAGTAAATTACTGAGCAGTCTTAGAATAATCATAATGATGGCAGCAAATATTTATTGACTGATACTCTGTGCCAGGCACTAGTCAAAGTGTATTTGTATTCAATTCTATTATGACATAATATATTATTAACATATCATTAATAACATGATAATAATGCCATGTTATTTTCATAAAACATTTTGGCTATATAGTTTTCTAAAAAGTTACTTGGCTCAGCTCTTAGATATGCTTCCTATTAAGTTTTCTAACTCTATTCAAAAAATATAGATGTTAAAAATTATCGGGAGTTAAAAGTAATGCTGTTTTCCTTTCTTTTATTCATTATTAGGTAAGAATTCTCTATGCCTGTGGTTTTAGTGTTTTGTTGACCAGCTATACACACTCGGCTGTTGACAATATTCTTTTGAAGTTAGCAAAGTTTAAAATTGGATTTTTGCGCTTGGGTCAGACTCAGAAGGTACATCCAGATATCCAGAAATTTACAGAGGAGGATATTTGCAGATCAAAATCCATTAGATCCTTAGCTCTTCTAGAAGAACTCTACAATAGTCAAGTAAGTACAATTATTGTATAATAATATTGACAGTAATTTTTGTAGCCAGAATGAGGGGAGAAATGGTACTTTGGGAAATTTAATCGCATTGACCAAATTTGCACGTGATTAATTTATATAAACCACAGGACCAGTTTATGAGTTTATAGTTTGTTCTTTGCTTCTGAACTGAAATAAGGTTTCTGGTTTATTCTTCAGGGCTCCCATCTTCTAGCTTAAAATATCCTAGTAAAGGAAAACTCTGTTTCTGTCTACTCACACTTCTGACACTGACTTCGTGGAGTTAGTGCAGACTCCACAGGTTAAGGACTCAGTCCCACAAGACTGCCCCCTACTTCAGTTCTCAATTGCGAGTTCAAGCCTCCTGTGCCCAGCCTGGGGGTTCCTGTGTCCTCCTCCTTGTTTTCTATAATTTGCTAGAATGGCTCACAGAACTCAAGAAAGTCAGCTCATTAGCATAAACTCAGGTATGATTAAAAGGGACTTATGAATAACGAAAGATGTTCCTCTCACCCCATCAATCAGGAAATTCCAAGGGTTTTAGGAGCTCTGTGTCAAGAAGCAGAAGGAAGACCAAATGTGTATGTCTTATTATATTATAGTGTCACACCTAGAAAACTAATAATCAGGAATTTTTAGTGAGTTTGAATTAGAAGTAATGGTATATGAATAGTCTTGTGATAGGTATTTTTAGGCTTTGATATAGAACCTAATTTTTATTTAATGTCTGTATATATTTTTACTGGGAAGTCCTAACTGATATTTTTGTCTTAAAAATTATCTAAAATAGATTTTAATAGACTATCTTACAACTCTTTTGTCTAATATCTATCCCAATTATTGAAAAATTTTGAAGTGGCTAAGATGTATGTCTGATGTACGTTTTTATTTTTTTTATTTTTGGCTGTGCTGGGTCTTCGTTTCTGTGCAAGGGCTTTCTCTACTTGCGGCAAGCGGGGGCCACTCTTCATCGCGGTGCGTGGGCCTCTCTATCGTGGCCTCTCGTTGCGGAGCACAGGCTCCAGACGCGCAGGCTCAGTAGTTATGGCTCACGGGCCCAGCTGCTCCGCGGCATGTGGGATCTTCCCAGACCAGGGCTCGAACCCGTGTCCCCTGCATTAGCAGACTCTCAACCACTGTGCCACCAGGGAAGCCCTGATTTACTTTTTTTAATTAAAGTTTTTATTTTGAGATAATTATAGATTCACATACAGTTGTCAGAAATAATACAGGGAGATCATGTATACCCTTTGCCCAGTAGTAACATTTTGCAAAACTAAAGTAAAATATCACAACAAGGATATTGACAGTGATACAGTCTACATACAGAATAGTTCCATTACCACAAGAATCACTCTTGTTGCACTTTTATAACGATGCCCACTTCTTTCCTGCCTACTCATTCCTTGACCCCTGATAACCACTTTTCTGTTTTCCATTTCTACAGTTTTGTCACTTCAAGAATGTTATATAAGTGGAAATATATGTTATCAAACAAAAGTTTGTGTGCCGGACACACAGTGAGGCCAAACAAACTGAAACGTCAGAGTTTGGAGCAGAGAAATGTTTATTGCAGGGCCAAGCAGGGAGACCAGGCAGCTCGTGCTCAAAAACCTCAAACTCTTTCCAGGGAGAAGTTTTTATAGGCAAAATTTGGGGTGAGGGCTGCAGGGTGTGTATCTTTCTTCTGGTTGGTTGGTGGTGAGGTAACAGGGCGGTGCTCCAGGAATCTTGTGCTCAGCCTGAAGTTACCATCCTCCACCTGGGTGCCGGCCTTATTTCCTGCAGAAGACCTCAAGGGAGCGGGGGAGGGATAAATGGGAGATGGGATTGACATATACATACTACTATATATATAATAGGTAACTAATAAGGACCTACTGTATAGCACAGGGAACCCAATACTCGTAATGACCTATATGGGAAAAGAATCTAAAAAACAGTGGATATATGTATAACTGATTCACTTTGCTATACAGCAGAAACTAACACAACATTTGTAAATCAACTATACTCCACTAAATATTTTTTAAAAAAAAGAACTCAAAGATATTTGTAACATATATTCCTTGAGGAAGAACCAGGATCCTTCTTTAATCCCTGCACTATAGTTTCTTGATTGTTCCTCCTTTGTTTCTGCATCCCCTATTTCCCTGATTAGTAGCTGTTTGAATATGCCCTTTGGAACTCTGGGAAGATCGAGGAGGCTGAAGCCTTTATCCTACGAATAAGAAATGGGGGATCCAGAAAGGCTTTTGTTCCTAGGAGGGCCCCACAAGGTCCTGCTTGGTTTCACATACAGTATGTAATCTTTTGGGATTGGTGTTTTTCACTTAGCCTAATGCTCTGTAGATTCAGATTATTACATGTATCAATCAGTAGTTTGCTCCTTTTTATTGGTGAGTATTGTTCCATAGTGTGGATGTGCCACAATTTGTTTAACCATTCACCCATTGGAAAACATCTGGATTGTTTCCATTTTTTGGCTCTTACAAATAAAGTTGCTATAGACATTCATGTATAGGGTTTTGTGTGAACGTAAGTCTTCATATCTCTGGGATAAATGCTCAGGGGTGCAGTGTCTGAGTCATTTGGTAGTTGCATGTTTAGTTTTAAAAAAATCTACCAAACTGTTTTCTAAAGAAGCTATAACATTTTACATTCCCACCAGCAAAGTGTGAGTCATTCTTGTCAGCATTTGGTGGTGTTAACTATTTTTCATCTTGGCCATTCTGATAGGTGTATAGTGATATACAATGTGAGACTGTCTCAACTTCCCCTTCATTCCTGAAGGATGGTTTTGCTAGTTCTGAGTAAATATGTAATTCTTTTCTTTTATACTGGGAAAATATTCTGTCACTTTCTTCTGGCTTCCATGGTTTCTGATGAGAAATACGCTGACCTTTGAATTGGAATGTTTTTCCTTATAGCAAGGTGGTGTTTACCTGGGCTGCTTTTCAGAATTTTTTCTTTTCTTTACTTTTTAGAATTTTAATTATGATATGTCTTGTAGTGGATTTTTTTCTATCATGTTTGGAGTTTTCCCAGCTTATTGAATCTATAGATTTAATGTCTCTTGCCAAACCTGGGACATTTTTAGCCATGATTTCTTCTAGTGCTTTTTCAGCCCCTCCCTCTTTCTTTTCTGCTAGGACTATGAAGACACGAATGGTGGATCCTTTATGTCCTGCAGGTCCGTGAGCCTCTGTTTAGTTTTTGTTTTTTCAGTCTACTTTCTGTCTGTTATTCAGACTGTATAATTTCTATTTTTCTATGTCTTTGTTCACTGATTCTTTTCTCTGTCCCTTGCTATTGAGCCCATTCCATGATTTTAAAATTCTAGTTATTCTAGTTTCAGTTCTAAAATTTCTATTTGGTTCTTCTTTTTACCTTCTGTTTCTTTGCCAAGACTTTTATTTTCTTGAGATTTTATATCTTTTTCTTTTCATTCAAGTGTGTTCATAATTGTTCATTGAAACATTTTTATCATGGCTGCTTTAAAATCTTTGTCATATAATTCTAACATGACTGTCATCTATTGATTGTCTTATATTCATTCAGTTTGAGATATTTCTGGTTCTGTATATAATGAGTGATTTTTGATGAAATCTGAACATTTTTGTATTGTGTTATTTAAAACTTCTGTTTTAGCTGGCTTCTCTAACACTACCCTGGTAGGGCAAGAGGGTAGGCCAGCTGGGAGCTGAAGTCCAGGATCCCTACTTGGCCTCTTTTAATGCAGAAGGTGACGGGCTTCTCATTACTGTTGGATAGGGGTGGAAGGAAGTCTAGGCTCCCCATGTGGTCTCCACTACATTGCCGGGTGAGGGTTACTACCAGCCAAGAGGGATGAAAATCCTGGCTTGACCTTCTGTGACACCACCCCAGTAAGGTATTGGAGTGCCTTATTCCAGCCTCAGGCAGGTGGAAGTCTAGGATCCCCCTTGACATTTGCTGGCATTGGTAGGGGGGCGAGGTCATAATTTTTTGTTTTTGTTCTTTTAGATTTTCTAAAATTTTTATTAGATTGAACATGTGTTTTTTTTTAATTTTTATTATTTTTTTCTTTTCCTTTATGGTTTATTACAGGATGTTGTATATAGTTCCCTGTGCATACAGTAGGACCTTGTTATTTCTCTGTTTTATATATAGTAGTGCGTATCTGTTAATCCTACACTCCTAATTTATCCCTCCAGCCACCCTTTCCCCTTTGGTAACCGTAAGTTTATTTTCTATGTCTGTGAGTCTGTTTCTGTTTTGTAAATCATTTCATTTGTATCATTTTTTTAGATTCCACATGTAAATGATATCATGATATTTGTCTTTCTCTCTTTCTGGCTTACTTCACTTAGTATGAAATCTAGATCCATCCATGTTGCTGCAAATGGCATTATTTCATTTTTTTATGGCTGAGTAATATTCCATTGTATACATATACCACATCTTTATCCATTCATCTGTCGATGGATATTTAGGTTGTTTCCATGTCTTGGTTATTGTAAATAGCGCCGTGATGAACATAGGGGTACATGTATGTTTTCAAATTAGAGTTTTCTCCAGATATATGCCCAGGAGTGGGGTTGCTGGATCATATGGTTACTCTATTTTTAGTTTTTAAAGGAACCTCCATACTGTTCTCCACAGTGGCTGCACCAATTTACATTCCCACCAACGGTGTAGGGGGGTTTCCTTTTCTCCACACCCTCTCTAGCATTATTTGTTATTTGTAGACTTTTTAATGATGTCTATTCTGATCTGTGTGAAGTGGTACCTTGTTGTAGTTTTGATTTGTGTTTCTCTAATAATTAGCGATGTTGAGCATCTTTTCATGTGCCTGTTGGCCATCTGTGTCTTCTTTAGAGAAATGTCTATTTAGGTCTTCTGCCCACTTTTTTTTTTTTTTAATAAAGGAGATGTAGTTCTTTTTTTTTTAAATTAAATTAATTAATTTATTTATTTTTGGCTGTGTCAGGTCTTAGTTGTGACATGCAGGATCTTCGTTGCAGCGTGTGGGATATTTCGTTGTGGCGCACAGGCTCTTTGTTGTGGTGTGTGGGCTTCTCTCTAGTTGCCGCGCTCAGTCTTCTTTCTAGTTGTGGCATGCAGGCTCTCCAGTTGAGGCACGTGGGCTCAGTAGTTGTAGCGTGCGGGCTTAGTTGCCCCTCGGCATGTGGGATCTTAGTTCCCTGACCCGGGATCAATGCAGTGTCCCCTGCATTGAAAGGCGGATTCTTTACCACTGGACCACCGGGGAAGTTCCTTCTGCCCATTTTCTGATTGAGTTGTTTGTTTTTTTGTTATTGAGTTGTATAAGCTGTTTGTATATTTTGGAAATTAAGCCCTTGTTGTTCTCATCATTTGCAGATATTTTCTCCCCGTCTGTAGGTTGTCTTTTCGTTTTATTTATGGTTTTCTGTGCTGTGCAAAAGCTTATAAGTTTGATTAGGTCCCGTTTATTTTTGTTTTTTTATTTCTATTGAGGCCATGGTTTTTTATGTGGTGTTTGGCTAGAGTTGAGTGATTATTGTATAAGTTTTCTGTCTGCTAGGCTATCCCTTTCCTGTTCCTTTGGCTTTTGTTGGAGCTTCTTTTGGTCTGCATGCATTGGCATTCCTGTGTTCCTAGTCTTATCAGCTCCAAATCTGGGATAAGTGAGGCAAAAGGAAAACCCAGGGAACTGTGGTGTTCCTCGTGTCCCAAGGTTCCTAGCTGGTCTACCTTTTCTTCACCTTTCAGTCTTTATGTTTATAGTTTTATATTTATATAATGTCCAGGGTTTTTCATTGTACTTTGTGGGAGGAGTAGGGAAAAGTACTCCATCTTCCCAGAAGTAAAGTCCTGGTTGACATTATAAAAATAAATTCATTAACTTACTGCCTCTTGAATGTTTCAGATTTCCATTTTGAAATATCAAAATTTGAGCACTGTTATAGTGTCTGGAAAATTAACTTGATTTTAAAAAATTTATAGTAAAAAATTAAAATTTTTTGCATGCTATAAGTGTTTCTGCAGTAATATTGGGGGATTCCTGTTTTGGGGGGCAAAGAGTTCTTTTTTGATCTTTTAATTTCAAAAATGGGAAAAACAAGGTGTATTTCTTAGACATATTAAACAACTGATCTATTTTCCCTATTTGTTTTTAGCTTATAGTTGCAACAACATGTATGGGAGTAAACCATCCCATATTTTCCCGTAAAACTTTTGATTTTTGTATAGTGGATGAAGCCTCTCAAATTAGCCAACCAATTTGCCTAGGGCCACTTTTTTTTTCACGGAGATTTGTGTTGGTCGGGGATCATCAGCAGCTTCCTCCCCTGGTACTGAACTGCGAAGCAAGGTAAGCAGACGTTGAGGTTTCAATTTTAAACTAGATTCTTTTTAAGGGACAGTTTCAGTACACTGATAAGCTTGAACTGGATTTGTTGACAGAGCTCTTGGCATGAGTGAAAGCTTATTCAAGAGGCTGGAACAGAATAAGAATGCTGTCGTACAGTTAACCGTGCAGTACAGAATGAACAGGTATTTGTGTAACAGTGTCAGCTACGAGTGATTTTTGTATTTGTGTTCATCACTAAAACTAAAATTATTTTGTAATTCCCTTAGTAAAATTATGTCCTTAAGTAATAAACTGACATACGAAGGAAAGCTGGAGTGTGGATCAGACAAAGTGGCCAATGCAGTGATAAACCTACCTAACTTTAAAGATGTAAAGCTGGAACTGGAGTTTTACGCTGATTATTCTGAAAATCCTTGGCTGGTTGAAGTTTTCGAGCCAAAAAATCCTGTTTGTTTTCTTAACACAGACAAGGTAAAAAACAAAAAAACAAACATTTTCTTTAGTTTTTCTCCTTTTGCTCTATTATTTGTATTCCTCAGTTTTCAGTAGCGATTGCTTCCTTAGAGCTTATCAGTTAAAACTAGTGTACTTCTTGTACTTTAACACAAAAGAATCTTTTCTTTCTATAGACTCACTGTCTTTGGGAGGAGGTTTATTCTGGTGATTGATAGATGTCAAAATTGACTTTTGAAGTAAGAAAGCTAGAAAGTGAACTCAACTGTATAATTACATTTCCTCGAAAAGAAATTGGCATTGATATTGTCAAAGGTCTGGGTTTACAAATGGACAGCAGATACAATAAATTGATGTCCTTTTGAAGACCTTTTTTAAAAAAATAGACTTTATTTTCTAGAGCAGTTTTAGTTCCACAGCAAAACTGAGCTAAAAGTACAGAGGTTTCCCATATATCTCCTCCCCCCACCATATGCACCTAAAGATCTCTTTGCAAATCTGTCATTAAACAAAAAATCTGCACAAGGACTTTAAATGACTTGAGTCTTATTTCTAAGAACTAAGAACAAATTTTTGACCCTATGTTCGCACAGTTTGTTTTATATAGTGCTTCTCATTATTGATCTGGAAGTCTATGTAAGTTCAAATAAAAATATAATGACCAATTATATGTATGCATGTTATTCTAAAATAGTTATATCTCTTGTTATTCAAGATGGGTGGAGCCAGCTGGTTGTTAAAAATAGGGCCTTACCATGTGTGTACCATGGTGGAATTTTCATTCTCTTGGAAATTGCCTTAGTGTTTCAGGGTGAAGAATTAACACCTAGGGGCAGGCAGGCTCTGGGATATTTAGTCACATAAACTGATCTCACAAATGACTGCTTTTATAAACCACAACTCTAATTTATTAGTTATAATTTACCATTTTTTAACCTCACCAGTGATTGTTCAGATTCTTTTTTGCTACTCACATTTCCTCTTTCTTGGCATCAGGATTCCAAATAATATTTATTCCAAATAAATAAGTTTCATTTATTCCAAATAAAATTAATCAAGGTTACTTAGGAATGATGTAGGAGCAAAACAATCCTTTGAAAGTTCTACTAGGTATGGTAGAACCTGGGGAAACTTATCGCTCCATTATTTGTATAAAAATCAACAAGAAAATGGAAAGGGCACAGATATAAGAGCCAGATCTAAGTTTGAATCCTAGTGCCACGATTTATTGTGAAGCTTGGGCAGGCTACTCATCTCTTCTGACCTTTGATTCCTATAAAATGGGGGATAACACAGTAAAGTTTGTGAAGCCCAGTGTATGGTCGGCTTTCATAGAGATTTTAGTATGAACTCTATGTAGCATGTTTAAGATGGGTTGCCTCTGGGTGGCTTTCTGAAAGTGACTAATATCATTCATTTTTGTTAATTCTTTTACCTTCAACTTTAAGATGAAGATATTTTTCATCTGTTTCCACATGTGGTAGTACCATCTCTATGGCCACCTGTGTACTGACAGTACTCTTAACTTCAGAGATTGTTTTGCAAGCAGGATGCATATTTTTTCTATTTAGGTTCCAGCACCAGAACAAGTTGAAAAGGGAGGTGTCAGCAATATAACAGAAGCCAAACTCGTTGTTTTCCTGACCTCAATTTTTATTAAGGTAACATAGAATTTAATTTTGAGGGCTAATTAATATTAAGGTGCAGAGTAACAGAATATTAGAATGCAAGGAACTTTAGATCTAAAGTTAACTTTTGTTTATTAAGATAAAGAGGAATGAAGCCTGATTGTTTTTATTTTGAGAACATTTATCTAAGACATGTAATTTTTTATACAGTAATGGCATTTTGAGTTTCCATTTAGGATAACTTTTTGTAACATCAGATAATTCTGATTGTGTCAATTTAGTGCTGAAGTCAGTATGATTGGCAATTGGAAACATCTGTTGTAAGGGATAGCAGAAAGTGAAAGTACTTTTTTTGGTATGGCAACACTGTTTTGGTGGCATACAAACCATTATACTGCCATGAACTTCTAAATATCAAGGGAACAATGTTGAGGAAATTATTTCATTTCCGGAAATGTGGATGTAGCCTTAGAGTGAATTCAATAACTGTATTTACTCCTTGTGATAGGAACATAGGAACATGTATTGTAAACGTCAATTGGGCACATTATGTAAACATTTAATAAATTTAGTAAAGCTTAAATAACAAAAGTCAGGATTTTTTCACTTTAAATTGTGTTCTTTTCTGTTTAGGCTGGTTGTAATCCCTCTGATATTGGTATCATTGCACCATACAGGCAACAGTTAAAAGTCATCAATGATTTATTGGCACATTCTTCTCTTGGGATGGTCGAAGTTAATACAGTAGACAAATACCAAGGAAGAGACAAAAGTATCATTCTAGTATCTTTTGTTAGAAGTAGTAAAGATGGAACTGTGAGTTAATTGTATTTTCTGCTTTGTTGTCTGATTTGTATTTTATATTTGTTTGGGACATTATTTACCTCTCTTTTTTTTTTCCTCTTTTTTAATTGTAAAAAACACATAACATAAAATTCACCTTCTTAACTATCTTTTAGTGTACAATTCACAAGTATTAAGTATATTGACAGTGTGTGCAACACATCTCCAGAACGTTTTCATTTTGCAAAACAAATTCTATACCCATGAACAATTCCCTAATTCCCACTCTCTCCTTTCCCTGGCAATCACTTTCTGTCTCTGTGACAGAAAGAATTTGACAGAATTTTATGAATTCTGTGAATTTTCCATATAAGTGTAATCATACGGTATTTGTCCTTTTGTAAGTGGCTTATTTCACTTATCATAATGTCCTCAGGGTTCATCCATGTTGTAGCATGTGTCAGAATTTCCTTCCTTTGAAAGGCTGAATATTATTCCACTGCATGTATATACCACATTTTGTTTATCCATTTATCCATCAGTGAACGTTTGGGTTGCTTCTACCTCTTGGTTATTGTGTTTGGAGCATTTTAAACATATAGGCTTCCCTAGATATACTTTCAAATTTATAGATAATTCCAGGCTTCGGGGTTTTTTTTTGCGTTTTTATCTCTCCTTGACTCATTTTTCTTGACTATGCGATACCTTCATATGGTTTTTAAGATACACGTAGTAGAGGGACTTCCCTCGTCATCCAGTGGTTAAGACTCCACACTTCCAATGCAGGGGCTGCGGGTTTGATCCCTGGTCAGGGAACTAAGATCCCACATGCCACGCTGCGCAGCCAAAAATAAATAAATAAAATAAAATACACACAGTAGAAAGTCTCCCTTCTTCCCTGTTCCTCTACTCAGTTCTTACCCTCACAGATAATCACGTTTGGTTTTTTGGTTTGGTTTTGTTTTTGTTTTTTTTGGTAACCGTCTAGGTTTCCTTAAGCATATGCAAGCAGATATGAATCAGTATTCATATTTCCCTCCTTTTTTGCACAAAAGGTAATATATACACTATTCTGGACTTTGCTTTTTCCACTTAACAGCTTGGAGATCTTTCCATGTCATTACACAGAGATTTCATTTTGTTCTTACAGATGCATAGATTTCCACTGTATATATGGGTCACGGTATATTTAACCACTCCTTTGAATCTTCTACTATGCCAAGTTTCTATTACTGTTAAAAACAATGCTACACTGGGGCTTCCCTGGTGGCGCGGTGGTTAAGAATCCGCCTGCCAATGCAGGGGACCACGGGTTTGAGCCCTGGTCTGGGAAGATCCCACATGCCGTGGAGCAACTAAGCCCGTGTGCCACAACTACTGAAGCCTGCGCGCCTAGAGCCTGTGCTCTGCAACAAGAGAAGCCACCACAATGGGAAGCCCTCACACCGCAACAAAGAGTAGCCCCCACTCGCCGCAACTAGAGAAAGCCCGCGCACAGCAACGGAAGACTCAACGCAGCCAATAAATAAATACATAAATAAATAAAATCTATTTAAAAAAAAAGAAAAATAATTAAAAAAAAAAGAAACGGAGAGCTTGTTTCATAGATATTAAAAAAAAAACAATGCTACACTGAGTGGAGATAACTTCAATTCTTTTTTTTAAAAAAAATATTTATTTATTTGGTGGTGCTGGGTCTTAGTTGTGGCACGTGGGATCTTCGTTGCTGCGTGCGGGATCTTTAGTTGCGGCATGTGGGCTCCTAGTTGTGGCATGCGGGATCTAGTTCCCTGACCAGGGATCGAACCCAGGCCCCCAGCATTGGGAGCACGGAGTCTTAACCACTGGTCCACCAGGGAAGTCCTAACTTCAATTCTTTATTATATATATTTAATATTTTAAAACTTTTAATATATTTTTATTGTATGTATTTAATAATTTAAAATTATGGCTAGGATATCATACCCACGATAAGATACTTGAAGTTGGCACTGTGGGCAAGTTTTTCCAACTGTCTGGATTTTAAATGTGTTGATGAATCTTTTTTGCAGTATACGTTTTTGAAAACTCAAAAAACTTGAATAAATAAGAAAACTCAAAGAACGAAAATTACAATTTCTTTCAGCTTGGTGAACTGTTGAAAGATTGGCGACGTCTTAATGTTGCTATAACCAGAGCCAAACATAAGCTGATTCTCCTGGGATGTGTGCCCTCACTGAACCGCTATCCTCCTTTGGGGAAGCTACTTTATCATCTAAACTCAGAAAAATTAATATCCTTTTTGTTTTATATATGGTCACATTTGATTGTGCTATTGTGAGTACTTCATTTATGTATTTGTATAAACTAAAACTCAGTGTCTCGTGTTTCCCATGGGCATATTTCAAAAGATCTGATTCTGCAAAGGAAAGAGAGAAAACAATTCACAGGAAGTAATTTTAAGCAAAAAGTGAAATAATGAAGGTGGTGGAGAAGGATAGTTTGTGAAATGAGAAAGGGGAAAAAAAGGGACTTGATTTTTTGCCCTAGGAACAGGGTGCATGTTTCCTAGAATACATCTAGGAAAACTGGTTATCCCTTCTGGTTCCTCTCCCCTCAATTTACAACCTTTTTAAAAAAAAAATCTAGGACAAAGTATTATATTTAAAAATGGAGATTATTACTTGTCATATTGTATTAATAGATTATTTTAAAAATAGATCATCTCTTTAAAAAATTATATGTAAGTCTCAGGCTAAGATATGTAAACCATATTGCTTAAGTATATTATTATCCATAGAATGCCATAAAAATCTTTAAATTTTTTTAGCAGCCCTGTAAACCAAATTACAGAATGTTAGATAATAATGTCATATATGTTTTTATGTAATCCCACATTGTGTTAAATATATCTTCCTTAATTTATTTTACATCATTGATCTTCCATCAGGAGAACATGAAAGTCTTTGTCATATATTGGGTGATTTTCAAAGAAGATAAAGCACTGTTTTCCTTGCTTTTTCCAAACCATCATGATCTTCTCTAACTGTTGCCTATTTATAATTTGGATATGCTGTAAAATCAGTGCCTGGTTACACTGTGAAGATAACTTTTATCCCAAGGGTAAGAAATGATGTAAATATACTCTTTCAGAGTTCCAGTTTTTTTGTTTTATTTATTTTTTGGTATAACCTTGTTAAACATAAAGTTCTATTACCATATAAAATTTAACATAGTATTTTTTTAGTACAGGCGTACCAAAACTGAAAAGTCTAAATTTATAGGTATTATAAATGTGTTTTTGTATGATCCAGAGTTTGATAAATTTCTACCACCTTTTAAAGATGGGGTGAATTTTTCAATCTGAGGTTTAAATCTTTAAGTCTAAATTTTCAAGATTAATTTGATCTTTTAGATTTTTTATCAGAGATAAACCTAGTCTTTTAAATTATCACTGATAAATATATTATTTCTAGTTAATTTCTGATTCTCCTTACTCTCCCACTTGTTATTTTCACTTTTCAGTATTCTAGTAAAAGAAAATAATTCCTACTGTTCTTTTGAGAAGAAATTTTGTTTGCTAAATTGATGACAAATTAAAAAGGTGTATTCCTATTTTCACTTATTCATGTTCATATGCCCCTTTGTTTTAGGGCATTTCTCAATTTTCTCTTTTGGTATAAAAATGTTTTGTAAAACAATTGCCTCAAAGTGTTTGATTACTTATATTGTGACCAATTTTAACCTTAATGTATCCACCTTTGGCAGGGAAATCTCTCATTTCTCTCAAATTTTTTCTTTTTAATGAATGTCAAGTGTGTTAAAAATTGCTGCCTCTACCTCACATGTTTTTAAAAAATTATTACTTGAAGATTTTATTAAATAAATTGTTTTCTTACTGTTAGATCTTACTGTGTCAATTATTAATACTAAATAATAATTAAGTTCAGGGTTGTCCACCATTTTTTCCAGTATTGAGAACTGAAATACTGATAATGCTCTAAAGCTGAAACCAAGGAGTGTTGACATTATAAAGAGATTTATGAAGGACACACAGGAGGGAGTTGATCATGGAGATACTATGGATTAGACAGGAAAAACTAGGAAGTTTACAGAGATAAGGCTTAAATATTGGTTAGATATCATGAAGTTATATAACAGGAAGGAACTGAAGATAATTTCAGTTCCTGGGAGTGAGATGAATAATGTAAATTCTTTTGGTTCAGTCAGTGGTTGCTTTACAGATTTGTGTGGCCTGCAGAGCTCTGTGGAAGAAGAACCCGGGGACGGGTTCCGTGTTTCTTGTCATTTGGGACTCTGTCTTGATTACAAGAGTCTAGCCACTTAGTTGAAAGAGTTAGGATTCGTCTTTTATATATAAGATGCTGTGAGTTGGAGGCTTGGGGTGAGCTGTAAGTTAAACCCAGACTGGGCCATCAAATTGCTAATAGTGCAGTTTAAGTATGACATCCATGCCAAGGACTAAGACAGCAGTGGCTACCAGTCTCTAATGTTATTGGGCAGTCACTTTGTGCAGGTCCAGATCAAAAGCACCATTAGCCTAGACAAGGTCTTCCTTATAGTGTGAAGCCAGGATGTGATGACAGTGTAGCCATTCCAGTGGCCCCATTCCTGAAAATCAGTTCAGAGTTCCTGCCTCCTTACCTCTCTTGCTGCCTCCTCTGATTCCTTTCTTTTCCTCCTCGTCTCTCACTCTCTAGAGACAGGTCTTTCCCAGAGCTCTATGTTTGGTCTGGTCCTGTTCTCCCTCCTTGGACAGTCACTGGCTCCAACCATCACCTATGTAGCTGTTTACCAAATCTGTATACCCCGCCATGTCTTCTGAATTCTAGTTATATCTGTGTTCCAGCTCCTGCCTTCAGAGTCAGTTCTGTGAGCACTTCCGAGTCAGCACATACAAAATGTAAATTTCCATCTTCATCTAATGCCTTCCTCTGTAATCTCTATTTCTGTCAAGGACACCATCTACCTCACATTTTCTGAGTTTAAAAGTCTTGGCATAATTTTCTTTCTTTACATTTTTTTTCCTGTCTAATTATAGAGTAGTACATGATTTTAGTGAGAATTTCAAACACTACAAATTTTAGAAAATTAAATTTCTTTTTAATCTTATCATTTAGTTATAACTACTGGTAGTTTGGTGTATGATAATCTGGACTGGTGCTTAAGAATAAAAATTGCCACAACCCACAACGAGAAACACATTTTGCATCATGACTCAGCATGAACATATGTATGTGCATGCACCTTAAACAGTACTTTAACAAAATATTTACCCTTTTTATATGTGATATACCCTAATATTTTCCACTATTCCATTAAAAACAAAGCTGGTTGCAGCCCTTCCCTGGTGGTGCAGTGGTTAAGAATCTGCCTGCCAGTGCAGGGGACACAGGTTTGAGCCCTGGTCTGGGAAGATCCCACATGCCACGGAGCAACTAAGCCCGTGCACCACAACTACTGAACCTGTGCTCTAGAGCCCGCAAGCCACAACTGCTGAGCCCGTGCACCGCAACTACTGAGTCTGTGCTCTATAGAGCCCGCGTGCCACAACTACTGAATCCCGCGCACCTAGAGCCCGTGCTCTGCAGCAAGAGAAGCCACCGCTATGAAGAAGCCCGCACGCCACAACAAAGAGTAGCTCCTGCTCACCACAACTAGAGAAAGCCCGCGCGCAGCAACGAAGACCCAATGCAGCCAAAAATAATTAATTAATTTAAAAAAACAAAGCTGGTTGCAACCTACTAACATTCTTTCATATCCCACTAATAGTTTGGAACGTGTGGTTTGTAATGGAGGTCATTCTCCAATATTTCTTTGCATATTTGTTCTAATGTACTTTTTTTTTTTTTTTTTTTCTGGCCGCACTGCACAGCTTGTGGGATCCTAATTCCCTGACCAGGGATCCAGCCTGGGCCCATGGCAGTGAAAGTGCAGAGTCCTAACCACTGGACTGCCAGGGAATTCCCTAATATACTATTTTTGCTCTTCCCTATACATGTCTTTTTTCTTGTTTGTTGTATCCTCTATCTATATTTGTCTATTTCTCCAATACCATTTATGCAACTTCACCCAGACTGAAAGACTAGTACGCTACCTTCTCCAAAAAACCTTTCCTGATATTTTTTCCTTCCAAAAAGAATTATTTCCATCTTTATATGTAGCTTTATACCACTTACTGCTTTTTTAGCAGTGGTAATAATATGTAGTATGCTTTATAATTTTCATAGATATTCTCTCAATTGAATTAAACCCTGCAGAGTACCTAGCATAGATATTTCACGTTAGCATATGGCTCTGGGCAAGTCATTGTTAGAACCCAGATGTTCTGATTAGTAATTCAGCAATTTTCCCAGGTACTGTGTGTTTCCCATTCAGTGTTGTGTACATTTTCCAGGTGCTATACAAATGTTTAGAAGCATTACAATTGTTGGGAATTCCCTGGCAGTCCAGTGGTTAGGACTCCGCGCTTTCACTGCCAAGGGCTGGGGTTCAATCCCTGGTCAGGGAACAAAGATCCCACAAGCCGCACAGTGCAGCCAAAAAAAAAAAAAAGCATTACAATTGTTACTGTAAGCAAATCACATCTCAGGCCAGCTGGAAACCTTGTGGCATGATTTGACAAGCTGGTCTATGTAGATTCAATGGACAGCTTTGCTCATTAAAAAGACTGCTTGTAGCTAAGAGGATAGGCCCATCCAACTTCACTCAAGTCACCACTAACCCTTGGATGACTGGGACTCATGATCCTGGAAAGTATGAACCAAGATGGACCCAGGGGGTGAAGTCTGCCTTTCCTGACTCTCAGCTCTTGTATAGATACTGCTTTGGCTTATTATGAAAGATTTTTACATAAAAATTATTTTTAAGGCTTTAACTAGCTTACTTTTTATGATGAACTTTAAAACATTATTATAAAACTTTTAAAAACACACACAAAAGTAGTATCATGAACTCCCATACACCCATCACCCATATTCAACAATTAGATTTTGCAGCAGTTTTCTTCAACCTTTTTTTCTTTGCTGACATGTTTTAAAGCAAATTTTAGACATCATTCAATTTCATCCCTGTATTTCAGTATGTGATAAGTTTTTAAAAAACAGTATTTTGTTACATGATTATATCTGTACGTTTAAAAACCTAGATTCTTAGTACATCAAGAGCTCAGAACAGATTAATATTCTAGTTTAAACCTATTAAGTATTGCCAACAAACACATGAAAGAATGCTCAACATCATTAATCATTAGAGAAATGCAAATCAAAACTACAATGAGATATCATCTCACACCGGTCAGAATGGCCATTATCAAAATATCTAGAAACAATAAATGGTGGAGAGGGTGTGGAGAAAAGGGAACACTCTTGCACTGTTGGTGGGAATGTAAATTGATACAGCCACTATGGAGAACAGTATGGAGGTTCCATAAAAAACTAAAAATAGAACTACCATACAACCCAGCAATCCCACTAATGGGCATATACCCTGAGAAAACCATAATTCAAAAAGAGTCATGCACCAAAATGTTCATTGCAGCTCTATTTACAATAGCCAGGACATGGAAGCAACCTAAGCATCCATCATCGGATGAATGGATAAAGAAGATGTGACACATATACACAATGGAATATTACTCAGCCATAAAAAGAAATGAAATTGAGTTATTTGTAGTGAGGTGGATGGAGTTAGAGTCTGTCATACAGAGTGAAGTAAGTCAGAAAGAAAAACAAATACAGTATGCTAACACATATATATGGAATCTAAGGAAAAAAAAAAAAGTCATGAAGAACCTAGTGGCAAGATGGGAATAAAGACACAGACCTACTAGAGAATGGACTTGAGGATGCGGGGAGGGGGAAGGGTAAGCTGTGACAAAGTGAGAGAGTGGCATGGACATACATACACTACCAAATGTAAAATAGATAGCTAGTGGGAAGCAACCACATAGCACAGGGAGATCAGCTCTGTGCTTGGTGACCACCTAGAGGGTGGGATAGGGAGGGTGGGAGGGAGGGAGATGCAAGAGGGAAGAGATATGGGAACATATGTATATGTATAACTGATTCACTTTGTTATAAAGCAGAAACTAACACAGCACTGTAAAGCAATTATACTCCAATAAAGATGTTAAAAAAAAAAACCTATTAAGTGTAATAGGTTTTAAACATACACACTAATTCCAATTCTGTTCAATCCAAGGTGGCTAGAGTATCCAGCAACTATGTATTTTGGAGTTTAAGAACATCTTCCTCAAAGGAAGAAATATTTTTTGCTTTAAATAAAGCTGGTCTGTTACTGAACTAAATTTCTTTCCTACATGTTACCTATAAAGTCACTGGAGGGAAAGCAATCCAGAAAATAAAGCTCTTTTCCTTTGTTCTCATGGTTTTATAAAATAAATAAATATATACTTAATATTATTTGCTTTTCTAAATGCACTTGGAACACAAATCCCTCCTTTTTTACTCATCATTTGGAGAAGAGAAAAATGAACAAGTCACTCATTTCAATGTTTAACAGCAAGGTGGTAGAAGGGGTTAAACTTGTCATCAGTTTTAGGCTCCTTCAAACACTATAAAAACCACAGATGTATTTTGACATTATGAAAATGGAGGCTACTTTTGTACTGGTTCAGATTCTGGCTCTGTTCCTTAATAGTACTGTGACTTTGGGCACGTTATTTAATCTTTGAGGTTAGTTTCATCTGTAAAAGAGGTAAATAACTCATTCCTCATGGGGTGGTTCTGAAGATCAAATGAGGTTTTGGCCTAGGAACTGACCTTCACATACATGCTCACTGACCTTCACTTCCATGATCATGGGCATGGAAGATGAATGGGGAAAGGGTGATGGGATAGTTGAAGAAATGAAATTTGACCCTATCTCACATCATCACTAAAATTAATTCTGGGTGCACTAACAGGCCTAAATATTAAAGGCAAAACTATGTAATTTTTTTTTTTAATATTTATTTGGCTGCATCGGGTCCTCGTTGTGGCATGTGGGATCTCTCGTTGTGGTGCTCGTTTGGTCGCGTGGGCTTCTCCCTAGTTGTGGTGTGCGGGTTTTCTCTTCTCTAGTTGTGGCATGCAGGCTCCAGGGTGTGTGGGCTCCAGAGCGCGTGGGCTCTGTAGTTTGTGGCACGCAGGCTTTCTAGTTGAGGCGTGCAAGCTCAGTAGTTGTGGTGCGTGGGCTTAGTTGCCCCGCGGCATGTGGGATCTTAGTTTCCCAACCGGGGATCGAACCTGCGTCCCCTGCATTGGAAGGCGGATTCTTTACCACTGGAGCACCAGGGAAGTCCCCCAAACTATGTAATTCTTAAAAGAGAGTATCTTCATGACCTTGGAATAAGGAGGATTTCTTAAGACACTAAGGCATAAACTATAAATTCACTACAAGAAAATTAAGAACTTATATTTAATCAACGGTTGCCATAAGGAGAGAAAAAAAATTAACCAGAAGATAGTGGCAACACATAACTGACATCAAATTAGTATGTAGAATATTAAGTAACTTGCACAAGCCAGTAAGAAAAAGGTAAGTCAATAGAAAAACAGGCACCATTTCTTTGCAAAAGTGAAATTCCAAATAGTAAACATAGGTAAAGTGCTCAATGTCATCAGTAATGAGGTAAATAAAAAACAAACCTGCCATGCAATCACCTGCCCACAAGACGCAAAAAATGAAGAAATCCTGAAAATTCTAAGCATTAGAATGGACACAGCAACAGGAAAACAACACTGCTGAAAGGAGTGTAAATTATGAGAAATTTTGAAAACAGTTTGGCATTATCTAGTAAATTTAAAGAAAGGCATACCTGATTTCTAGTAATTGTATTCTTCTTTACATGCCCTAGAGGCTCTCCTGCACATAGGGACCAGGAAGTATGTAAACCTGAAAACACCCTAACCTGGAAACTCCTCATGGACATGGATGATGTTGAACAAAAGAAACAAGTAATGTTCGTAATGTTATTCCACTTGTGAAAAGCTTGTAAACAGGCAAAAATAAACTACATTGATTAGGGGCACATACTTACGTGGTAATAACATGCAGAAAAGCACGGAAACAATTGTCATAGAAGTCAGAATCGTATTTATTAATACTTCTAGGGGGATTGTGGCTAAAGGCCTTTCCCCCAGGGAAGATGACTCTCCTGTCCTATGCTCTCTTGATCTGGTGGTGTTTTCCCAGCTGTTCACTTTATGATTCTTTAAATGCATATATGCTTTATAAATTTTTATCCATGTATGATTATCTCACAATAAAAATTTAAAACCAAAAGAAGTAAAGAAACATAATAGAACTGTATGCTGGCCAATATGATGAAGAGACAAACATCGCTCCATTTTCTCGAAATATCAGTCTATTTCTAACTTGGCCACCGTTTTAACAATTGCTGGGCTTCCATGGTGGCGCAGTGGTTAAGAATCCGCCTGCCAATGCAGGGGACATGGGTTCAAGCCCTGGTCCGGGAAGATCCCACATGCCGCGGAGCAACTAAGCCAGTGAGCCACAACTACTGAGCCAGCACTCTAGAGCCTGCGCGCCACAACTACTGAAGCCCGTGCACCAAAACTACTGAAAGCCCACATGCCTAGAGCTCGTGCTCCGCAACAAGAGAAGCCACTAGCAATAAGAAGCCCATGCACCACAACGAAGAGTAGCCCCCCGCTCGCCGCAACTAGAGAAAGCCCGCGTACAGCAACGAAGACCCAACACAGCCAAAAATAAAAAATAAATTAAATAAATTTAAAAAATTCTTTAAAAAAACAAAACAAAACAATTGCTGATCTAACTAGGTAATAGCTCAGTTTCCCCAAATTGATATAACTTAAACCTAGTGTCATCTGACCACGAGAGTTTTTACTCCCTGAAATGAGAAAACGCTGCCTGTATCTCTGCACCTTTCCCTCGATTACTGAGACCATTCCTCGTTGCTTTTTATAAACCAGTGGATTCACTGGTTTAAATATCGTGATTTGGGCTAACAGATTTAGTAGATTTCTGCCTACTGTTAATTGCTTCAGATTTTCTACATTCTTTTGGTCCCCTGCGAGTTAGTTGGTGAAGAAGGGAAGCGGTCAGGTGTGTTCGATTAAACCCAGCTGGACCCAGTGGAGGAAAACGTTTACACGTGACTCGCATCCCCTTGGAAATGCAGCCCTAGCGTTCCGGCGAGGCCCCCAGGGTGAGACCAGGGTCCGCCCCCCTGCTCCTCAACGCAAGGTCCTCCTCAACGCGAGATCCTCCTCAACGCGAGGTCCCCCTCACACACCTTTTCCTTCTCTTTCCGCTCCGGCTGGACCCGAAGTGGCTCAGAGAGGGCGGGTTTCTCCCCTGCCGGCTGCAGGCTCCGCGGCCCCCCGCCCTACTCGGGCGCCGCGGGACCGCCCGGCCGTCCTCCCGCCGCCGGGAGCGCTGTGGGCCGCAGCGGGCCTGGTCGCAGACGCCGTGGCGGCCGCCGCTCGCCTGAAGGGAGCTGCTGGCTGGGCCCAGGGAGTCCCCGCCCGAGACCGCGCCGCCGCCGCCGCCGCCTCCGCCGCCGCCATGGGTAAGGGGAGCAGGCCGAGAGCGGACGCCCGGCCCTCCGTGCTGGGCCGAGGGCTCGGCCAGGCCAGGAGGACTGGTGGTGTGGGCATGGAGGCCTCGGGGTCGGGACTGGGGTCCGAACCCGGGTTTGGGCCTGGGCGGGGGCAGCCGGGGACGCAGGGGCGCCCGCGGTCGCCATGGCAACGCGCGGCCGCCCCTCGTTCCCCTCCGCCCCCTTCCCCGTTCAGGGGCCTAATGGCAGAGGTTTGGTGGTCCGTCGGCTTACAGGGAGCGAGGACAGGGCCGGCTGGGGTGCAGCTCCCGGGTCGGGGACGGGCGATGACTTTTCAGGTTTGGGGGTGGCGGAGGGAAGCGTCTCAGGTTTGGGCTTGGGTTCCAGACGCCGAGGGCGGGAGAAGGGCAGCGATGCCTCGCAGGACCCCGGGTGAGCCCTCCGTGAGGGTGTTGGGGGCGCCCCGAGCCCTTGGGCAGCCTTGCTGGCTGGGAGGAAGGGAGGCAGGGAAGGGGTTCTACAGGCAAGATGCGGGAACCGGCCCTTGGGCGCGTGCGGGGGCCGCAGCCCGGGCGGGGCGCGGCTGGGGTGCAAACGCTCCTCTACTCGGGAGCTGCCGGTGCCCACCAGGACCTACCTTCGAGCAGTTATAAAGGCGCCCTTTGTCTGGTTGTCGCATCGTACATTACGGATTGTGATGGGCACTGTTAAGAAAAATGAGAATTGCTGCAGATTATGAAACATCGACTGGTTTCGTCCCCGAAAAAAGAGGGAGTCATACCACGATGCACATTTGAAGAAATGATGTCTTGCGTGGAGATTCTCCACTAGCTAGCCTGGTCGTAGCAGTTGTGACTGTTTGCATTTTAAGTTGCTTAGGATTCAGTGTCACGCTTCACGCCTGGCTATCTGTGACCAGAAGTAAAATACTAGATCATTGGGAACCCTGGACTTTTTGTCCAGTGAAGGAAAAATGGACATTTGGTTTACTTGGACTAGTAAATTGTCAGGGATTAAAAGACAGTATACTAAGTGCTTTATTTTTTTACACTTCATTTTGGCATCTGTGTTTGCTGAAAATATTTCTGCCAGTCACAACAGTGATGAGAGTATGGGGAAGTATCTGAATTTATAAGAAAACTGAGAATAAAATTTGTGGGAAAGAAAAATTTTTGTGAATTGAAAGTATCAGGTAAAATCAGTTTTAAAAAAATGTATCTATTACCTTGATATTCAACTGGATCAGCTGTGTGGAAGGTCAGGGAACTTTAAGGTGAAACTGGACCCTGCTTTAATTTCCTCTGGGAAAATAAAGGAGTCCTGCAATACGGAGCTCCAATTGCAATGAAAAGAGACAAGATAGAAAGAGGGTTAAAATGAGTGAGAGTTGAATGGCTTCTCTTGTGTCCCCCTATTTTATTTACCTGTCATGTTTGTTATGGGTGAAATTGGAATCTTAGAATTTTAACTACCTTTTATTTTATTGCCAGTTTATTCTGAACATTTTTTTGCTTTTGAATTCATCTTTGATGGTTCCTGCTGTCTGCCTTTGCATGAGACCCTTAAACATGTTGCCTGTTACTCTTATCTCCAGAGAAAGATTTAAAAAAACTCATTCTCCCTGAAGAGGTACCACAAAAGTAAAATAAATACCCTAGAATAGCCAATTTGCAGGATCTTGAGAATAATTCATAAACTTTGGCTGGAGTGAGCATTGTTCTATGGTATGCATGAGAGACATAAAAAGAAGTTAACTAGGGGTGTATGTTAGGAAGACTTACTTGTCCACCAAGGAAAAACAAACCACTGTTGGTTTTACAGGGGAAGGAAGGGGTTTGTATAGTTTACAATGTCAGTTCTTGCAAGTGATGTTGGACTCCTTTCTTGTGCTTTCAGCTACAAAAGACCCTACAGCTGTAGAGAGAGCAAACTTGTTAAACATGGCTAAACTCAGTATTAAAGGACTCATTGAATCTGCTCTAAGCTTTGGCCGCACTTTGGATTCTGATTATCCCCCCTTGCAGCAGTTCTTCGTTGTTATGGAACATTGTCTGAAACATGGTCTTAAAGGTATTGTGAGATTTTTTTTAAAAAAAACCAACTATAGAACCTCCCCCCTCCCATCTTAAATATCCTTGAAAATGTAATTTTTTTTGAGGCCATAATTACTGTTACTTTAAAAATACTGGGTGGGTTGGTTTTAGGAGAAAATACCCTACTACTTTATGTTTTCTAATTGGTGGTCTTCAGAAAATCCTTAGTTGTTAGTGTTTTGTAAAAAGGGTATTTGTATACTCTTTTGTTTTAAAAAAAACTATTTATTTATTTATTTGGCTGCATCGGGTCTTAGTTGCAGCATGCCGGCTCTTTGTTGCGGTGCACAGGCTTCTCTAGTTGCGGTGAGTGGGCTCCAGAATACTCAGGCTCAGTAGTCGCGGCACGCCGGCTTAGTTGCCCTGTGGCATGTGGGATCTTAGCTCCCCAACCAGGGATTGAGCCCATGTCCCCTGTGTTGGAAGGTGGATTCTTAACCACTAGACAACCAGGGAAGTCCCTGTAGAAAGTGTATTTGATTTAAAAACGTTTTCAACATACTCTGAGCTGATTTCCATTTTCTAGGACAACTATAGAGTTATATAGAAAATTTTAAGCTTGGTGATTCTGGTATGAACTATAATTACTAGTTTGAGCTCTCTTGAACAAATACATTAAAATAGTTGATTGTTGAAATATGAACCTCCTTAGTGCATGGAAACGTATCTAGAAAAATTGTCTTCTGGATTGGGTTATTGTAGAAATGTGAGTGCTCCCTGAAAATGATGATAACAGTGGATATTGTATTCATCTATACATTTCATATTGAATTATTTTTATGTGTTTGTATTATATTACTGTTCTTTTACTTATAGTAACTACTTTGATCTCTGGTTCATATGATCAGAGCTGTGTAGAGGGCTATGTAAGAGTTGTGTACTAAGGTGACTATTAAAAAGGAAGAGAAGCTTGCTTTTATGTTGGTATACCAGAAGCCTGGGTAAGTTGGAAAGTTCTTTTTTTAAAAAAATTTTTATTGAAATATAGTTGATTTACAATATTGTGTTAGTTTCAGGTGTACAGCAAAGTGATTCAGTTTTATATATATATTATATATGTATATTTTATATATCTATATTCTTCTTTAGATTCTTTTCCATTATAGGTTATTACAAGATATTGAGTATAGTTCCCTGTGCTATACAGTAGGTCCTTATTGGTTATCTATTTTATGTATAGTACTGTGTATATTTTAATCCCAAACTCCTAATTTATCCCCCCCCCCTTTCCCCTTTGGTAACCATAAATTTGTTTTCTATGTCTCTGAGTCTATTTCCCTTTTGTAAGTAAGTTCGTTTGTATCATTTTTTTAGATTCCACATATAAGTGATATCACATGATACTTGTCTTTCTCTGACTGACTACTTCACTTAGTATGATGATCTCTAGGTCCATCCGTGTTGCTGCAAATGGTATTATTCCATTCTTTTTTATGGCAAATATTCCATTGTGTATATATACCACATCTTCTTTATCTATGCATCTGCTGATGCACACTTAGGGGGAGTTTCTGACTATGGCACATGAGAGTAAGGGTAAATGTAAAAAGCAAAAGAAGAGATTTACCTAAACATGGTTTTAATAAAATGTACTTTAAACTGAGAAGGAGCCTTGGCATTGAAATTTGAGAAACCCTATATGTGATGTTATTAATGTATTCATTTTAAAATTAAAATTTTATATTTATTGAGATATAATTGACATATAACATATTAGTTTAATGGGTACAACACGATTCAATATTTTTATATATTGTGAAATGATCAACACAATAAACCTAGTTAACAGCCATTACCACACATAGTTACAAGATTTTTTTTCTTGTGATGAGAACTTTTAAGATTTACTCTTAGCAGCTTTCAAATATACAATACAATCTACAATACAATAACTGTAGTCATTATGTACATTACATCCCCAGGACTTCTTTTATAACTAGAAGTTTGTACCTTTTGACCATCTTTACTCATTTCATCCATTCCCACCCTCCAACCCTGGCAACCACCAATCTGTTCTGTGTATCTATGAGTTTGGTTTTTTTGTTTTTGTTTTTTCAGATTCCACTTTTTCTTTAATTAGAGTTAAAATAATTTTAAAAATTATATATAATAGTGAAATATGTTCTTTTTGTACATGAATCAAACAACATAGAAGCACATGGAGCAAAAACATAATTTCCCTTCATTCCCTTCCATTCATCTCTCTAAAGGAATCTTTGTCATTCTTCCAGCTCTTTTCTGTTTTTCTTTCTTTCTTTTTTTAATTGAATTATAGGTGATTTTTCTTTTACTCTAAATAAAATCATGCTGTATTATTCTGTGACTTTCTTTTTTTCCCTATTTAAAAAAAAAAAACAATGGTATGGTTTGGAGATTTTGCCATTTACATAGAGGTCTTTATCACATTTTTTTTTCTTTATCACATTTTTAATGGCTGTAAAATATTTCATAGTATATGTATACCATGACTTATTTAACTACTTTCCTCTTAATGTACACTTAGGTGTTTCCAGTTCTTTATTATTAAAATTATGCTGTAAGGACATCTTTGGATATATATGTTTGTACACACATGCTATGATTTCTTTTGGATTCCTAGGAGTAGAATTATTGGGTCAAAGGATATAGGCAACTGATGTCTGTAAAGGCTTCACTGATTAATCAAACAACAGTGAATGTGTTTGTTTCCCCACATTTTTGCCTACTCTTGATATTCTCAGTCTCTGAATACTTCTTTTAATACATCAGGAAGTCAACAGTCTTATCTCAGGCCTTTAGTTTTAATTTGCTTTTTGAAAAACTTCCTTTTTATTAAAAAAAAAATAATAGCAGTGACATAGGTCTTTATTTTCCCCCAGCCTGCTGAAATGGAATTTGCCAAATGATGGCCACGATAGTTACATTTTAAACTCTTTTCTGAATATATTTTCCTTTACTTCCCAAAATATCATGAGGCATATCCTAACAGTCAAATGCCTATCTTGATCAACCATTATAAAGCTACGTTGTGCTGATTGATTTTTCTCCCCCAGGGAAAAATTGCCTATCTTGCTGGCTTTTGGGTGGTGCTTATGATAGGCACACTGGATCTACAGGAGATCTGGTCAGTATTAGAAGGAAAAATAGTGATTTCATGGTTTTATATTACCCAAATCTCACATTCAAATAAAAGGAAAAGTAAAGTCACAGTTTTTTGTGTTTAAAAGTAAAATAACTATTTGTCCTTGGTTTATTGAATAAACTGGTAAAGATCAGCCTGCTAGGGCCACCAGTCTTATTTTTGTACTGGTAAAGAATGAGCCTATGGGACTTCCCTGGTGGTCCAGTGGTTAAGAATCGGTCTTGCAATGCAGGGGACGCCGGTTCAATCCCTGGTCGGGGAACTAAGATCCCACATGCCGCAGGGCAGCTAAGCCCATGCACTGCAACTGCTGAGCCTGCACACCACAATTAGAGAGCCCGTGTGCTCTGGAGCCCTCGCGCCACCAACTACAGAGCCCATGCGCTGCAACTACTGAGCCTGTGCACCACAGCTATCGAGAAGCCTGCGCAAAATAAATAAATATCTATAAAAAAAAAGAAAGTTTAAAAAAAAAAAAGAATGAGCTTAGTTGTTCTTCTACTTTAATTACCTACTTGCTTATTTCTGATATGGAAAAATGACCAAGGTGCATATTTCTGATAGGGAGAATATCAGAATCCTGATGAAAGGCTCCTGATCAACAGGGCTGTGTAGTGATAAGAGAGGAAAGGTCTCTGAATAATTGTATGTTAAGTTAGAAATGTTGAAACTAAGTATTTAACATGAGGTTACTGCAGTTTTGTAAGTTGAAGTTACATGCATTATATTTTCTTTTTAAAGTAAGAAAATCATTTTTGAGTTATAACAAAACTATATGGGGCCCTTTGGAACTGGTGGAGAAGCTGTACCCAGAAGCAGAGGAAATAGGAGCTAGTGTCCGGGATTTACCTGGTCTTAAGTAAGTAATCTTATTACTTGTTCTTCCCTCACTGTAGAAGTATATTTACTGTTCCTTAGAAGTACCTCACAGTCTAGTTTATTATCTTCTCGCAGCCTTATGTAGCCTTCTTGCATTCTCTTCTAATAAAATTCTGTTTATTCTTTATGGCTCAGCTCAAATTTCATTTCCTTTATGAAATTTTTCTTAGCCCCTTCAATAAGAATTAAGTGCTGTTTCTTTTATACTGCTATCATTATAGTCACTCTTACATCACTTACTTAAATTCTGAATTGTATTGCAGGAAATAGGCAAGTTCTTTTAAGATAGGATGTATCAATTATGCATTTCTGTTTCCTGAGTATTATGCTAGTTTGCAGTAGTAGGCAGTTGTACTATTTGAAGACTGATTTAAGCTAAATCCAGGGCAAAGGCTCAGGAGATTTGAGTTCTCTGATAAGCCATTTATGTACCACAGGACTTGTGCAAATTACTTTTTTTTATTCTTAAAATTGGGATCTATATTGTCATCTGCCTGTTTGACTAGATGACGGTGCAGCCGGCCCTCAATATCTGTGGGTTTTGCATCTGCAGATACAACCAACTTTGGATCAAAAATATTCAAAAAAATTTTTTTCAGAAGGTTTCAAAAAGCAAAACTTGAATTTGCCACACCCTGGCAGCTATTTACATAGTATTTACTTTGTATTAGGTATTATAAGTCATCTAGAGATGATTTAAAGTATATGGGAGGATGCACATAGGTTATATGCAAAATACTATGCCATTTTATATAAGGGACTTGAGTATCCATGGATTTTGGTATCTGAGGGTGTCCTGGAACCAATCGCCCACAAATACTGAGGAAAAACTGTATACGAAATGTCCTAAAAGCTTTATGTTCTAGCTAGTGACTCATGAGTGTTGAAAATTTTTTGCAGGTTTTTTGCTGTTAAGGCTAAGGTCTTATGTTCTTCAGGGTGTGATTAAGATAGAAGAGCTTACTTTGGTTTATCTTAATTCTTGTGAATGAGATAACTTTTTTTTTTATGCTTACCATTTTTTGTCAGATTATCAGTTTGCTTTCTCTTAGCTTTACAATTTAGGGTTTTATATGTTATAGGGAATATGGTAGTGTTTTCTGTTATCACAACATCCAAATGTTTGCAAGTTGTACTTAATTGAGTGATAAAAGTAAATAGCTACTATTCATTGAGTACTGTATCAGGGTAACAGGATAATTGTTTTACATGAATTATCTCCTTTAGCGCTTAAATCAACCTTAGGGTAGAGATTATTATCATGATAATTGTATAGATGTGAAAAGTAAAGATCAAAGAAGTTACAGTTAATAAGTGGCAGAGCCAGGATTTAAACCCAGTTTTTAGAATTAAATAGCAAGTGATGTTCACACTTCATATTTCTTATAATGGTATATAAGGTGTAGCAATTTTTAACAAAGAGAGGAAAAGGGGACTTTAACTCTCAAAAAGAGAAATATAAGATTTGGTTTCATTTTAATATGAAAATACATGTTCATATTGTTTTTAAAAAGCCAAACTCTACAAAAGTAAAAAATGTTTTCTGAAAAATAGTATTCATTAAAATGCTAAGCCTGAGGTGGGTGGGTGATAAAAATAAATAAATAAATAAAATAAAATAAAATGCTAAGCCATAAGAAATTTGTTAGCTGTTTGAAGTGAAGATTAAGTTTCCTCCCACATTACCTGACACAATGTTCTCTGCATAAGAAAACATAAAAGTGTGAATGATATATTTCTCTTTAAAAAAGTCATACATATTCTGTAAAACTTGGTTTTATTTTTACTAATGATAAGAATTTGGATAAGAGAGATATGAGATTAAATTTTTTTTAGCAAGAGAACAAATCCACACTTTTATTTATTTACTTTTAAATAAGTTTAAATCCTTGAGGGGTATAGCATCACACGGATTCTGTGTCCAATGACCTTAGCAGGAAGGTTGCTTCAGAATTTGGTGCAAACCATGCCACTGTTACCATGAGCACAGGTCACCTTTCCCCAGATGGCTGGTTTTGTTCACACAAGGAGTTTGCCACAAGGAGTTACTGTGTTGTTTTTTGCTTTGTACACATCAGCACATCTCTTGCCTAGACAGAATTAGTTTTCATCTTGAGCACAAACACCTTCAGGTTTTTTTTTACATCTTTATTAGAGTATAAATGCTTTACAGTGTTGTGTTAGTTTCTGCTGTACAACAAAGTGAATCAGCTATATGTATACATATATCCACATATCCCCTCCCTCTTGTGTCTCCCTCCCACCCTCCCTATCCCACCCCTCTAGGTGGTCACAAAGCATCCAGCTGATCTCCCTGTGCTATGCAGCAGCTTCCCACTAGCCATCCATTTACATTGTATATATGTCAGTGGTACTCTCTCACTTTGTCCCAGCTTCCCCTTCCCCTCTGTGCCCTCAAGTCTGTTCTCTACATCTGCATCTTTATTCCTGCCCTGCCACTAGGTTCATCCGTACTGCTTTTTAAAATTCCATATACATGCGTTAGCATACAGTGTTTGGTTTTCTCTTTCTGACTTACTTCACTCTGTATGACAAATTCTAGGTCCATCCACCTCACTACAAAAACTCAATTTCGTTCCTTTTTATGGCTGAGTAATATTCCATTGTATATATGTGCCACATCTTCTTTATCCGTTCATCTGTTGATGGACATTTAGGTTGCTTCCATGTCCTGGCTATTGTAAATAGTGCTGCAGTGAACATTGTGGTACCTGCCTCTTTTTGAATTATGGTTTTCTCAGGGTATATGCCCATTAGTGGGATTGCTGGGTCATATGGTAGTTCTATTTTTATTTTTTTAAGGAGCCTCCATACTGTTCTCCATAGTGGCTGTATCAATTTACATTCCCACCAAGAGTGCAGGAGGGTTCCCTTTTCTCCACACCCTTTCCAGCATTTATTGTTTGTAGACTTTTTGATGATGGCCATTCTGACCGGTGTGAGGTAATACCTCATTGTGGTTTTGATTTGCATTTCTCTCATGATTAGTGATGTTGAGCATCTTTTCATGTATTTGCTGGCCATCTGTATAGCTTCTTTGGAGAAATGTCTATTTAGGTCTTCTGCCCATTTTTGGATTGGATTGTTTGTTTTTTGTGATATTGAGCTGTGTGAGCTGCTTGTATATTTTGGAGATTAATCCTTTGTCAGTTGCTTCATTTGCAAATATTTTCTCCCATTCTGAGGGTTGTCTTTTCATCTTGTTTATGGTTTCCTTTGCTGTGCAAAATCTTTGAAGTTTCATTAGGTCCCATTTGTTTATTTTTGTTTTTATTTCCCTTACTCTAGGAGGTGGGTCAAAAAGGATCTTGCTGTGATGTATGTCATAGAGTGTTCTGCCTATGTTTTCCTCTAAAAGTTTTATAGTGTCTGGCCTTACATTTAGTTCTTTAATCCATTTTAAGTTTATTTTTGTGTATGTTGTTAATGGTGTGTTCTAATTTCATTCTTTTACATGTATCTATCCGTTTTTCCCAGTAGCACTTATTGAAGAGGCTGTCCTTTCTCCATTGTATATTCTTGCCTCCTTTATCAAAGATAAAGTGACCATATGTGCGTGGATTTATCTCTGGGCTTTCTATCCTATTCCATTGATCTGTATTTCTGTTCTGGTGCCAGTACCATACTGTCTTGATTACTGTAGCTTTGTAGTGTAGTCTGAAGTCAGGGAGCTTGATTCCTCCAGCTCCAGTTTTCTGTCTCAAGATTGCTTTGGCCAGTCGGGGTCTTTTGTGTTTCCATACAAGTTGTAAAATTTTTTGTTCTAGTTCTGTGAAAAATGCCATTGGTAATTTGATAGGGATTGCATTGAACCTGTAGATTGCTTTGGGTAGTATAGTCATTTTCACAATATTGATTCTTCCAATCTAGCAGAATGGTATATCTCTCCATCTGTTTATGTTATCTTTGATTTCTTTCATCAGTGTTTTATAGTTTTCTGAGTACAGGTCTTTTGCCTCCTTAGGTAGGTTTATTCCTAGGCATTTTATTCTTTTATTGCTTCCTTAGTTTCTCTTTCTGATCTTTCATTGTTAACCATAAGATCATCTCGATAGATGCAGAAAAAGCTTTTGACAGAATTCAACACCCATTTATGATAAAAACTCTCCAGAAAGTGGGCATAGAAGGAACCTACCTCAACATAATAAAAACCATATACGACAAACCCACGGTAAACATAATTCTCAATGGTGAAAAACTGAAAGCATTTCCTCTAAGATCAGTAACAAGACAAGGATGTCCACTCTCACCACTCTTATTCAACATAGTTTTGGAAGTCCTAGCCACAGCAATCAGAGAAGGAAAAGATATAAAAGGAATACGAATTGGAAAAGAAGAAGTAAAACTGTCACTGTTTGCTGATGACATGATACTATACATAGAAAATCCTAAAGATGCCACCAGAAAACTACTAGAACTAATCAATGTATTTGGTAAGGTTGTGGGATACCTTCAGTTTTAAGAAGAGCTGTGCGCTCCCTCTGTCCCAGAGACACTGCTAATAGCCAGCAAAATGGCCTGGTTCACAGCCTTTCAGACAAATTCGTTTTAAAAGTTCTGTTCCCATCAGGCCTCCACATTAAAGAGGAGATTTAATGTTTTAAATGACAACTGGATAAAAGAAACATTTGAAAAATAGCAAGCAGTGATTCTTTCTAATTAGCATCTAGATACCTTCTTAGCTTTGTCATGATTTTTAAAATTCAGGTATAATATCAGTTATTTTTTGAGAGCATTATATTGCCTTTATTGATGCATTTTGTAGAATCATATTTAGAGGGCTAAGCCTATTCTGATAAAATATTTCTTGTGGAAATATCCTCACTATTTAGAGAGTCATTTTTTCCAAGGCATAAAATGATACCTAGATGTCCTGTAGGTGCAGATTTATCTTAGAGACTTAAAAAGCTCCCAGGGATTGGTTTGCATGCTCAAAGAGCTGACTTGAAGCTCTAGAAACTAAGATAAACCCATGATAAATTGCCTTTTTTCTTTATCAATGTGTACTTCAACAAAGGTAGAAGATGTAGTCTATAATCTTTGCACTGAGGCTCTTTTCTGACTGTTGGGTTTTGCTTTTCAGGACCCCCCTGGGTCGTGCAAGAGCATGGCTTCGGTTAGCCCTCATGCAAAAAAAAATGGCTGACTACCTGCGTTGCTTAATTATTCAAAGGGATCTCTTGAGGTATTACCATTAAATCATGTTCATTTTCATTTTTTATTTCATTTATATACTGTTTCCCAAAAAGGATTGAAGATATAATATGAAAGGATATGTAAAATACATTACGATGGCATAAAATAAAAGGAGGAGCAAAATGAGATAGAAAAGCATGGTGGGGACATAACGTGGATCAAGAACTAGCCTAAAAAATGAATACTGTAAGATTTTTATTGGCTGACAAGGTGGAAATTTATATGTCATATTTCTAAGTTTTAATTTTTTCCTAAATTACAGTTAGTTCTATGAATAAAAATTTGTATTGGAATTTGGGGCTTTAATTCAGGAGGTTTCTTTTTAGATCTTGAATGTCCAAACTACTGCTTTGACTGTATTGTGGGCGCTTGTTAAACTGTCAGTTTAAATTGAAGGCCAAATGTTTAAGACAGACTTTTCAAAGCAAGGATATCAGTTCTCAAAGGGAGTGGGCCCATGGCAGCCCCTCTATTCGCTTGTTCTCTTAGAGTGCCTCTGTGATATTTTGGAGAATCTGGTCTTTTTTTTTTTTTTGATGTTTTCTTTTTTTAAATTTATTTATTTATTTTTATTTTTGGCTCCATCAGGTCTTCGTTGTGGAACGCGGGATCTTTTTTGTTGCGGTGCTTAGGCTCTTTGTTGCAACACGTGGGCTTCTCTCTAGTTGTGGCGTGTGGGTTTTCTCTCTGTAGTTATGGCGTGCGAGCTCCAGAGCATGTGGGCTCTGTAGTTGTGGTGTGCAGGCTCCAGAGCGCGTGGGCTCTGTAGTTTGCAGCACGTGGGCTCTCTAGTTGAGGCACATGGGCTTACTAGTTGTGGCCTGTGGGCTTAGTTGCCCCTCGGCACGTGGGATCTTAGTTCCCCGACCAGGGATCAAACCCTCATCCCCTGCACTGGAAGGCGGATTCTTTACCACTGGACCACCAGGGAAGTCCGTGGTCGTTTTTTATTTTACTTGTGATTCCAGTTGTACATCTTGGTTTTCCCATTTGTTAAATGAGAATGACCATGCTTTAAATACCTTCAATTTCTCAACGATATTCTGAAGGTTAATTAAGGTGATTAAGTAATATACATGGGACTTCTTGAAGAAGGCATGAGACAGTGATAAATAGTTTTCTGAGTATTAGTTGTCAAGTCTTAGTTTTTAGGCTGTCCTATTTCTTTCACAAGTCTCTTGTTTGAACATTTTTTGGGATCTAGATATCCATAAATATCTTTAATGCTTATCTATTAAGAGCACTTGCAGTAGATATACCAAATGCATTGACTTGAAAATGGACTTGAAATGTTTCTTATGTTCATTTCCCCACATTAGTCTTTATCGTAAGCGTCTTAATCAACCCTGGGATGAAAATTCAACTGTACTAAAAAGTATCGTAATCAGATCAGCAGCAGTCACTGTATCTTTTGAGAGTCACAAACATTCCAGGCCTCAATGATGCCCCCTTTTTTTTTTTGTAATCTCTGTTTGCTTCTCTTTTCTGTCTCTCAAAACTCCTTTTCCTCTTTAATCTCCTTCAGTCCGTTTCTTTTATGTTTTCTTTATAGACATTTAAATCTCAGAAATTTTAAGTTATTTGCATATAGAAAGGCTAATTTCAAGTTACCTAATTTATATTGGTTCCATGCTTGTAATAAGGTATTGAGATTTTAAAATTTAGTTTTCAAAATAAATTTGTAATTTAAGATTTTTATTATTTTAATTTTCACAGTGAATTCTATGAGTATCATGCACTAATGATGGAAGAAGAAGGAGCAGTAATTGTTGGGCTGCTGGTTGGCCTGAATGTGATAGACGCTAATCTGTGTGTAAAGGGAGAGGATTTAGACTCACAAGTAAGTGAGAATGACTAGTGCCAAATGCAGAGTGTTTTCAGTTTGTACTGTTCCTCTTTGATCCAGGTATTACTGTAAGTTGTAAACAGTGCTGTTAAACACTAGAGAAAAATTAGGGATGAAAGTCAGTTGTATGTTAAAGGTACTTCTAGAATTTCCACCCTCTAAATAAGAATAACTTTATTTACTTTAGGTTGGAGTGATTGATTTTTCCATGTATTTAAAGAATGAAGAAGATATTGGAAATAAAGAAAGGTATGATTTTCATAAGTTATTTCACATGTTGTATTTTATATGTAGCTCTTTACAAATCAGTATGAGGTCCATCTATTTGCAATGTGGTTTTTATTTCCTTTTATTCTGTGTAGTTCCTGCTTTGTTTTGTTTTCACTTCCATTTACAAGGGTTACAAAGCAAAAATCACTTAGAAGGAGGTTTTAATCTGAAGTATGACTTTTGGTCATACCAGTAGTTCGGAGACCCATTTTATTTTTTATTTATTTATTTTTTGGTTGTGCTGCACGGCTTATGGGATTTTAGTTCCCTGACTAGGGATCGAACCTGGGCCCTTGGCACTGAGAGTGTGGAGTCCTAACCACTGGACTGCCAGGGAATTCCCCGGAGACCCATTTTAATAGTCAGCTCTGTTTCTGTGATAAAAAGAAATGAAAGCTTATTATTCATAAGCTTACAAATGCTGGTTTATTTTAAGATATAATGGCAATCATATCACAATATTAAATGTATTACATTAACATGTTGTACATCTTAAATTTACACAATGTTATATGTCAAATATATTTCTTAAAAAAATAAATGCAAAAAAATTTTAAAACATACTAATGGTATTGTTTAATATTAGCAAGTAGTTTATTTAACAAAAGTTACAGTTATTTAGTACACAGCTTGCTGCTATATGATTATAAAGATTCTTGAATTTTATTTTAAAGGCAAGATAATGTTGTTTTACCATTATGGTTTAACAACAATTTTAGATGATTTAGATCTTTTGTGTTTTTTTTTGTTTTTGGTCACCCAGTAAATACCTTTCCAGTTAGCACAAAGCTACTTTTTCCCCTCCTCTAGGAATGTTCAAATTGCTGCCATATTAGACCAGAAGAATTATGTTGAAGAATTAAATAGACAACTGAAGTAAGTATTATGGACACATGGATACTTAGTACATTTTGGATGCTGTCTTAGGGTTTTTTTTTTCCCCCCCTTCAGGTCATCTTAACCCTAATTCCTTTTTTCTAAGCATCTTTGAAAAGGGGTTGAGGGGATAGAGAGTGAATGGAAATTGAGAATACAGAGAATTATTGGAAATAATTGATTTTCAGCAGAAAATGAGTCATATTTTTAAATAGAATCTTCAGAGACATTTAAAAATAGAATTTCAGACTTATCCCTCTACCCTTGAGAAAAAAAGGCTAGATAGGGTGAACGTTTATATCATTTTGGTGGTTCAAAAATTCATTTTTCCTTCTTCAAAGGACTTCACGTGTCAGTGTGACTGTCATCTTCCATGGTGGAAGTTTTCTCCTTACAGTGTCACCTGGTCATTGAAGCTGTTAGTGAATACTCTCTCTGGGAAGAATTTCTGAGATCTGTGTGTAAAATAGTATAGTATAGTTCTGTCTAGTAGAAATATAATGTGAGTCACAAAGGTAATTTAAAATTTCTAGTAACCACATTAAAAAAATAAAAAACATGAAATATGAGACATTTTATATATTTTGTTGTACTGTCTTCAAAATTCAATGTGCATTTTACACTTACAGCACATTTCAATTCAGAGAAGCCACATGTGGCTTATGGCTGCCATACCAGATAGCACAGGTATAGTGAATAATATTTACTACATTGTTAGAAACAGACTGTTCTCATTAACTAAGATGAATAATTCAAAAATGGCTATCTCTGGGTGATATTATGAATAATTTTTAAATTTCTTTATACTTTTCTGTATTTTCTGAGTTTCACTCAATAAACATGCATTACAATCAGAAAATACAGTTAAACATTTTCCCATTTTAGAAAAAGAAACTAATAAGTTGTAGCTCTTGCTTTCTCTCTGAAGTTAGAGAGAGAAGAAAGATCTTATATCAGTGTCTTTTTTTTTTTTTATCATGGAGTTTTAATAATTGGTATCATAGGAAATATATGCATATATATGTGTATTTTGTAATTTGTATTTCTGGGATTGTATATCTGAATGCAACCTTGTACTGCTTATTTATTTACTTTTAAATTTTTATTCACTATTTGGGAATAGGTAATATATTCACATGGTTCAAACTTCAAAAGGAACATAAAATGAAAAATTTCCCTCTTTCCTGATCTCCAACCATCTGGTTTCCCTCTTTGGGAGTAATTAATACACTAGGTTCTTGTGTGTGCCTCCAGAGATACATAGGGTAGCATACTTTTTACACTAGTCTGTTCTTTACTATTCTTACTCAACTGTTTGTCTTTAGAGTTTATTTCATTCAGTTAAGAAGAGCTTAAGCAGAAGCTAACACACCATTGTAAGGCAATTATACTTCAATAAAGATGTTAAAAAAAAAAAAAAAAAAAAAAAAAAAGAAGAGCTTTCTCATTCCCTTTTCAATTATGTGTATTACTGAGTTACAGCAGTACTGGTACCTTACTTTTGTATGTTTTATGTATTAAATTTTTTATTGTTTGTCTCTTTAGAAAGTAGTTCTTGTACATTTAGAATATTTCAAAAGTATAGAAAACAGAAAAAATAGAACTCACTTATTATCCTTCACTTAAAGAAAACAACTGTTGAGGGTTTATTGTTTTTAAAAATGCTTTTTGATTATTATTTTATTGATTCTCACATAAAAGTAAGGCAAATATCATTGTCTGATTTTATAGATAAGGAAACTGAAGCTCAGAAAGGTTTTACAACTTTGAAAGTGACACAATTAGAAAGTAGAAAAGCAGGGACTATAAACTTGGTCTTCCATCTCCTAGTCCTGTACTTATTACATATCACCATCAGGATACCCTTGTGCTGTTTGTGAAAAATTCAAGTTGTTTACCTAAGAATGATTGTATTTTAAAAATGATTTAATATGAATAGAAAAACATTTTTCTTGTTTCATCAGTTAAACTAATATGCCATTACTTATTTCTGAGGCTAGTATAAAATTTGTTGAATCTATTATAGATTTTACTGTAACGTATACAGCATATTTCATTTTATTAGAGAAAGTTTGAGATGGTAGAATCAAGCAGGCCTTGAAAAACGACTCAGTAAAATGTACGGTAATGTCCAATCTTGATCGATTTAAGTAAAAATGCACAGAACAAATTTGTTCATGTACTGTAACCTGACTTTTGACTCTATCCTTGAAAGACGGGTGATTGCTTAGCTGCAGGCTGATTGGATACCTGATGCTGGGTGTCTCATATTCACATTTCCCAAACCATGGGTGACTTTGGAGGTCTTTAAGTTATTATGAAAGTGGAGAGGGCGAACAGATGGAGCTTGTGTTGAAGACCACTATTTACAAGCTTCATTAAGCCACTTAATTATAAAGTGGACATTTAAAATTCATCGTAAATTTAAAATAGTTTTAAATTTAGTTTTAACAATATTTAGTAATCTTTGTGTGGAATTTTAATTCCTAAATGTTATAAGTTAAATGTAAGAAGGACCCTAAGAAGACAGAAAAATATAATGAACAGCATCAAATGGAATTTTAATAGAAAATTTTATTCTTTTGCTACAGATTTTATTGCTCTGTTAGTCAGATCAAGTTCTCCAACTTAATGAAATTTCCCACAATCAAAAATTCAGACAGGGCAGTTGGTGCATGTCGGTCAACATGATGAGTCCAGGATAACATACTTTTTCTTGCCGTTGTGAGTTTGTGTGATTCTGAATGAGTTTTTTCTTTATTAATTTCAGCAGCACAGTCAGCAGTCTCCATTCAAGAGTTGACTCTTTAGAAAAGTCAAATACTAAGCTGATTGAAGAGGTATTGTCACCTAGCCATGGATAATTGCCTTTCATGGACCTAGTATTGGTGATCCTTTTCCATTTTAAGTATGAATGCATTAAGCGTGCACGCACACACACACACAAACACATTTTCATCATTATGATGGAATACTTACAGTATAGTTGTAATTGATGATCATAAGTTCTAAAGAAACCGTGTATTCTCTGGCAAATTCTTAGGTGAATCTGTGAATTGTTTGAGATACTCAACTTCTGGAAATGAGCCCCAAAGATGAAATGCATACAACTCTTCTATAAATAAACCATGAGTCTCTTTTTTTAATCTGGATGACCTGTATCACCTATAGTTAGAAATTACCATTAAAATGATCCTGTCTCCCGTGTTCTCCTATTCAGATTACTTTTCCTTACAAGCATCACTCCATGATCATGTATGCTCTTTCTCCACCCTCCCATGTGTAAAACTCATCCCATGTGCTCTGGTTTCCTGCATTGTTGAAGTAGTTGTCTGGTGGTTGCAGAACCAGAAATTTATCTCAGCTCTCTTTTTTTTTTAACTTTTTAAAAAAACTTCAAAAAAAATATTTTGGCCATGCCGCACAGCTTGTGGGATCTCAGTTCCCCAGCCAGGGATGGAACCCGGGCCACAGCCGTGACAGTGCCGAATCCTAACCTCTAGGCCACCAGGGAACTCCTTCAGATCTCTTTTTAATACTATTTGTAAAGTTGCTTTTGAGATAAGTTTTGTTTTTTTTTTTTAATCTATCTAACCATAGAATTATTGCATTCCGGACTTCCTTGGTGGCTCAGTGGTTAAGAGTCTGCCTGCCATGCAGGGGACACGGGGTCAAGCCCTGGTCCGGGAAGATCCCACATGCCGCGGAGCAACTAAGCCCGTGCGCCACAACTACTGAGCCTGCGCTCTAGAGCCCCTGAGCCTAGAGCCCGTCCTCCTCAGCAAGAGAAGCCACCGCAGTGAGAAGCCCGCGCACCACAACAAAGAGTAGCCCCCGCTCGCCGCAACTAGAGAAAGCCGGCGCAGCAACGAAGACCCAATGCAGCCAAAAATAAATAATAAAAATAAAATAAATAAATTTTAAAAAAAAGAATTATTGCTTTCCATTTTCAGAATTATTTAGGCTAGAGGAAGAAATCTGCTGTAGTGCTATGAACCCTACTTTACATGTTAATTAAAATTCATATTTCTTTTAGAACTGGCCTAATTTTCCCAAACCAGGAAGCACATGACTGTTTGCATGACTGCATTTTCATTTTGATAGTTTAGGACCATTTGATAGTTTGATAGATTGGGACCATTAAAGAGAGCTCCTCACTAGTTTGTGCCTCTTCTTGACCATAATAGGCGCACTGTGAAGTTCGAGTTGCATTTCTGACCAAGTGTTCATGAATTTATTTGCAAGCCATCATTGGGGAGTAGTTCCTGCTTTCCTTTCCTAGGATCCCTCTTTTCATTCTAGGCTTCAGAGCCAAGTCACTTAGTCATTCATATTTAACTCTGAGGGTGAGAGCTGTCTCGTATTTGTGATCGTCAGTTACTCAGCATACCCAGATTTCACAAGGGTGTCCTATTTGATTATCATGAATGTCTGTGTTACATTTTCAGTAATAGCAGAACTTTCCTTATAGATGTTTTTGTCTTTACACAAGTCTTTTTTTTTTTTTTTTTTTTAATTTTATTTATTTATTTATGGCTGTGTTGGGTCTTCGTTTCTGTGTGAGGGCTTTCTCCAGTTGCGGCAAGTGGGGGCCACTCTTCATCGCGGTGCGCGGGCCTCTCACTATCACAGCCTCTCTTGTTGCGGAGCACAGGCTCCAGACGCGCAGGCTCAGCAATTGTGGCTCACGGGCCTAGTCGCTCCGCGGCATGCGGGATCTTCCCAGACCAGGGCTCGAACCCGTGTCCCCTGCATTGGCAGGCAGATTCTCAACCACTGCACCACCAGGGAAGCCCTACACAAGTCTTTACAGTCTTACTGTTTACCATATAATTCTTCATATGCTTACTCATGCACTTTGTATTCAGGACATTATAAATCAGATAAGCAATATGTTTCTACTAACATATGATTTGACTGGCTAACAAAAGGAAATAGAAATAAGAGTATAATTTCTTTAATTGGTATCTTGGGATAATAGGAGCACATTTTTCTTATGAAAATTTCTGTAGATGTGAGAGACATTTTACAAGTTTTCGAATTTTATTTTCTGTTGTTATAGTCATGAACGTAACCTGTAAAGCAAGTATAAATGAAGATGTTTAAAATCTTTTTTTCTTGCCCCTGTTTTATTTTTAGTTAGCAATAGCAAAGAATAATATCATTAAACTCCAAGAAGAAAATCATCAATTACGAAGTGAAAATAAATTGATTTTAATGAAAACACAGCAGCACCTAGAAGTAAGTATAGATTGCAGACAGATTGTCTTGCATCAGAAATAGCCCTTTTGGGGACTTTTGCATAGACTGGATATATCTGTGCTGTATTAATAGTAGTGATTATAGAATAACAATTTTTATGTTTTCTTCCTAGGTTACCAAAGTAGATGTGGAAACTGAGCTTCAAACATATAAGCATTCTAGGCAGGGGCTAGATGAAATGTACAATGAAGCCAGAAGGCAGCTTCGAGATGAATCTCAGTTAAGACAAGTAGGTTACATTACAGTTACATTAGTAAAAATGATAATTTACCCTTAAGCACCACTTAAAATCTCTATCAGCCTTATCTTCCTTGGTGTGGGATAGCGATCTGATCCCCTTAGTCCCTTCAAATTCTTTAAACTCCCATTGTGTCAGTGTTTTTTAAACAGTGTTTTTAAACTGTGTTACAGTCTGTGTTTGTGAAGTGAGTAGATTGTGACCAGCATTACAAAAAATAGAATAGAATGATGTATTCGGATATCAATATTCAAATAGTAAAGTCATATTTAAAATTAACTTATTTTTTAACCTGTCTAAATTATGAAATACTGACAGAAAAATACAAATATGTAGTTTGATGGATTATAACATAAATACCTGTGTAGCCAATCCAGGTCAAGAAGAGAGTATTGCCAGCCTTTCCATCCCTTTTGCTCTTTGTCTTTAATGTTAGGATCCTTCTGATGTAAAATTCTTGAAGAGAAGAAATTAAAACTGTGAAATGGGATTTTTGATTTATCTTTGGCCTTTACTGATATGGACTACTTCATTTCTTTAAGGAAAATTAATACTGAGTTTATGAGGCATAAGAATACATAATTCTCTAGCCATTAAAATAGTGATAGTTAACATAATGTGGAAAATGCTTTCATTTAACAAAACGTGCATTTGAAAATATTTAGAATGTTCTTATAGGGCCTACTTGATTCCCTTTAGTGGGGCTTATAACTCAAAAGGAGTAGTCTGCATAATAAATGGTAACTGTTTCTTGTTGTCATTAACTGTTGTGTATCTGACTTTGACATCCTGAAGTAGTGTGTGAACTGAGGCTGTATTGAATTGCAGGATGTGGAGAATGAGCTGGCGGTACAAGTTAGTATGAAACATGAGATTGAACTTGCCATGAAGTTGTTGGAGAAAGATATCCATGAGAAACAAGATACTCTGATAGGCCTTCGACAACAGCTAGAGGAAGTTAAAGCAATTAACATAGAGATGTATCAAAAGCTGCAGGTAAGGAATGTTCTTAAATTCTTGGAACTTCTTGTTATATAAATTGAAAATGAGGGACTTCCCTGGTGGTCCAGTGGTAAAGAATCCACCTTCCAATGCAGGAGATGCAGTTCCCTCCCTGGTTGGGGAACTAGGTTCCCACATGCAGTGGGGCAGCTAAGCCCTCGTGCCACAAATACTTAACGCACCTCAACTAAAGAGCCTGTGTGCCGCAAACTGCAGAGCCTATCCGCCCTGGAGCCTGCGCATCACAAGTAGAGAAGAGAAAACCTGTACCCCACAACTAGAGAGAAGCCCACGCGCTGCAACGAAAGATCCCGCGTGCCGCAACGAAAGATCCCGTGTGCCGCAACAAAAGATCCCGTGTGCCACAAAAAAGATCCCGTGTGCCACAACTAAGACCTGATGCAGACAAAAAAAATAAAGATAAATAAATAAATTGAAAATGAATGTTTGTATGAAAGATTCGGTTTTTAAGAGATGAGCCCATTTTAATTGTGCCATGTCGGTAGTAAAAACCAGTGACATTTTTCCTAAATGGAAGCTGAAGAAATGTAGCAATGTCAAAGAACAAACAAAAAAATTACCTATCTGAGTTTGTTTCTTAATGCTGACAGATTAACGGATGAAGCGTAAATCTTTTGGGAAAATTCAGTCAAAATGTGCAAGACATTTTTGTAAACTTCTTTACACAGTATAGTCCTAAGAGATTTATTTAATTTTGATTGAAATGCTTTACTATAATTGTTACAAATTGTCTAATAAAGTGACATTGCTGTTAAGTAGACTTGTTGCCAAAAGCCCTTTACAATTTAATTTGAAAAAATAGCATATTTTACACGAGTTTATTCTGTCATCTTCTGAAAATATTGAAGGCTGAGGGTTTTTTTTCCTTTATTACTTTTTTTTTTTTTTGACCTTGCTGCACAGCTTGTGGGAGCTTAGTTTCTCAACCAGGGATTGAACCAGCGCCCTCGGCAGTGAAAGCTCAGAGTCTTAACCACTGGACCACCAGGGAATTTTCCCTTTATTACATTTTAAATGAAGACTAGTTGTAGTAGTACTGCTTTATATCTAGGAGTATTTTATTTTATTTTATTTTTAATTTATTTTTTATTAGAGTATAGTTGATTTACAATGTTGTGTTAATTTCTGCTGTATAGCAAAGTGACTCAGTTATACACACATATACATTCTTTTTTATATTTTTTTCCATTATGGTTTATCCCAGGATATTGAACATAGTTCCCTGTGCTATACAGTAGGACCTTGTTGTTTATCCATTCTATATGTAATATGTTGCATCTACTAACCCCAAACTTCCAGTCTATCCCTCCCCCACTCCCCCTCCCTCCTCGACAACAACAGGTCTGTTCTCTGTATGTGAGTCTGTTTCTGTTTCGTAGTTAGTTTCATTTGTGCTATATTTTAGATTCCACATATAAGAGATATCATATGGTATTTGTCTTTCTCTTTCTGACTTACTTCACTTAGTATGATAATCTCTGGTTGCAGCCATGTTGCTGCAAATGGCATTATTTCTTTCTTTTTTATGGCTGAGTAGTATTCCATTGTATATATGTACCACATATTCCTTATCCATTCATCTGTTGATGGACATTTAGGTTGTTTCCATGTCTTGGCTATTGTGAATAGTGCTGCTATGAACATAAGGGTGCATCTAGGAGTATTTTAATCTACAAATAAACTCTGCTCATTTCAAAGTAACAATCCCATAGCAAAATGGTATACAAAGCTTATAGATATTCAGGTTTAAAAATCAAAACCACTGTAGCTTTTATGTTTTTCTAAATAGGGTTCTGAAGCTGATTTGAAAGAAAAAAATGAAATAACTGCCCGACTAGAAGAAAAAACCAATAAAATTACTGCAGCCATGAGGCAACTGGAACAAAGGTACAGCATTTCCAGTCTTAGTTTCTTTTTTCCTTTCTTTACCCCCCTTTTCTTTATTCAACTCTGACACCTGCCACAAAGACCATTAGGAAAATTTAGATTAGGAATTTTTTTTAAAGCGCAGCAGAATTTTGCCTTTTTTGTTTCGGTTGTTGCATGGAATCAAGTTGCTTTATATTAGCCTGATTCATTTGAACCTGCCATTTTGTAGATTTTTTAGAAAGGCCTAATATCGGCAGTTTCATTTGGTTCAATGTATTACATAAAACAAATACACAAACAAAAGCCTCGAAAAAGTGAAAAACGAACAAAATCCATGGTGGAATTATCCCTGATTGATTTCCATGCATATTGATTGTCATATCCCTTGTCATTCACCATCTCTTTATGTGAAATCAAGCTTTCTGAGTTGGCAGTTTAGTTGTGTTTTTTTGAGCTAGGACCCTCAACCTAACCCAGGAAATAATTTTGTTTAAATTGAATTGTTTTATATTGGCATTTTTCACTTTTATTGTTGGAAAGTGTAATGTATTTCCATTGACCTGTCATGTTGGTGTCAACATATGTCTTATCATTGCTTTCTTTGAATCTACTTATGAAAAACATAACTATTAATGCTTTATTGACATGAATATTCTTTTATTGACATCCTCTTTCTTCTTTTTTCTTTTTTGTTTTCTTTATCCCCATTTTTACATTTTGGACATCTTTATTACCTTTTTCTGTCTTTGATTTCTGTCCATTCCATTATGAAGTGACAATGATTTGTTAACTCAAACTAGAACAATTGCAATGTCATTGGTGAAATGTGCCAGCAGTGACACTCAGGACCAGTACAAGCTGGTCAAAGATATATCTTTCTGAAAACCACTTGTATTCAAACAGACTAAAAGAGAACCAACAATTTTATAATATATTAAATTGAAAAAGAATTTATGCTATTATGTATTCTGAAAGGGTATTAGGAACCCTGTACACTTCTTGATCAGCTGCTGTGGTAATACACTGCCATAAAGCAGAGTGGGTGCACTTGGATTTCCAAAAATTCCTCATACCTTGTGCTCAAGGGCTTATTTGAGTATTGACCCTTTGAAGGTCAGAATTTTCGAATGCAGTTTTATCTTTTTAGCTACTTTTTGATGGAAAATATAAAAATTGTTTAATAATAAGTTAATCTTTGGTTTCACAATGTGTTGGCACAGACTTTTTTCCCCATTGGCCCACTCTTTGCCTACTAGCTCCTTTACTGATTTTTTACTATGTTTTAAAATAGTTTATAACCCAGATTGGCCATCATCTTATGCTTTAGCGCCTTGATTTTCCAGTTCCCCTTAGCCCTCTTCTGTGATAGCACAACTTCAAGGCCTACCTCACTCTGACTTTTATGTTCATTTCTGTACCCTTAGAGAAAAGCTTGGGTCTCCCATCTCTCCATCTTAATATTTTAAATTTAAATTTAGATTTAGAGATAACTTGAATGTTACACTTACTCTCTTTTTTTTGGAAGTGGCCTTTATACTTTTGAAATGTGTGAGGGTTGCCCCACTGGCATGGTTTTAAGGAAGAAAAGAAGAGGTAATTTTTTTGGTTAGTTGAATAGAAATTTCTCTTTTGATTCCCTACAAGGACTTAATGTCCCTTGAATACTTGGGAGATGTTTTCTTATAAAAGTAGTGACGTTAAATCTAAGAAATCCTAGATGGCCATAGGAAGCAGGGAGTGGAGCCAAGCACAGGGAGAAGCAATGACTTACAAATAAAAGCAGAAAGAAAGAAATTCACATTTTAAGCTACTTTAAAAAATTCAGTGATGAGGAACAAAAATGATCTCTAGAGAATGTTGCCAACTAGTAATAAATTCTTTTGAATCTTAAAACACACATATACACACTCACAGAACATTGGCATAATTTAGTAAATGTATAAAGATTCTATAGGGAGGACTTGACTGTTATTTGAAGTAATTGCAGGTCTTTGCTCTTGGCCTTGTAGCACACTTGATTCCTAGCATACACATCCTAGCATAATATATAACAATGTGGCTTCTTCACCTAGTGTAGACATAAGTACTATACTTTTCATGGTTTCGTAAAAAGGCAGTAACACACATATTATACTTTGAAAGTTAACTCATTATGCTTTACATAAGTGGTAAAGGCTATATTGCTTTGCATTGTTAATTATGAACAAGAAATAAAGCACATTTGAAGATAGTATTCTGGGTATATTATGCGTTATATTGAAAAAAATCACAAAACAATTTCTAGACATTGTGTGGCTCTTTCACGTTTGAGTTTGTGAGTTTTCCCCCAAACTTTGTTTTCATTTAGAAATGTTTCTATTTCCCCATTTTTCTTTTATTTGTCTTCTTCACCCTTTTACACCCTAGTTCTAGCCTCAGTTTTACCCAAAGTTGATTTGAATTACACCAGATTGCAGCAAGCAGAGAAGGCGCAAATGGACACTGAAGATGAGGACAAGAAATATCTACAAGAATGCCAGAGTAAATTCGACGGTCTGCAGAAACAAATCTCCCAAAAGGAGAAACAGCTGTGAGTATATTTGGAAATAAATAAATAAATACCTGTATTAACATAATTTCCCCCTCTTCCCCCCCCATTTTTTGGCACATAATGGTAGACAACCTATATTTTTATTTATTTAACGATGCTGGCTAGGTTGTGGAGTTCTCCTTCCAAAAAAAAAAAAGAAAAAAGAAAAAAAAGAAAACTAGAAAGCATAATTGTGATAAAACTTATGTTTTTGCTCCCTTTATTGTTTATAGAGTACTTTCAACTGTCTTGCTATCTTCTTGCTCAAGGAGAGTTTTATTCTTTTTGCTGTTGTTCAGCATTAATCTGATGGCCATTATGTTTCTAGATACTGAGTATTATAGGCCTTTGTAACTCAAAGGAACTTACGTTATCAAAGAAAGTGATATTTTCTGAGAACATTTTTATTAGTACTTTGTATGATAGATCTATATATTACCAGCTAGGAAAGATGTCAGTATATGTCACTGAGTTGAAAAAAGCAAGTTGCAGACAGTATGCTAAGTATTATCCCATTTTTTATAAAATTAAAACTGTATATGTGTGTATTTACATATACATAGAAAAGAGTTTAAAGAATACAGATTCTGGAAAATGATTATCTCAAGGGAGTGATGGTAAATTGACAGGGGTATTTTACTTTTTACTTTATAAACATCAGTATTTTTTTCCCCAATAAATATGTACCACTTTGTTATTAAAGAAAACAGCAAAACAACAATAGAAAATAAAGAGTTATATATTGGGTTGGCCAAAAATTCATTCGTGTTTTTCCGTAAGATGGTCCAGAAAAACCCGAACGAACTTTTTGGCCAACCCAATATTATGTTTAACAGATCATTAACAAGATCACATACCATGTATGATGTGTAACTTGCTAAGCTACCTTTAAATCCATTGAGGTGTTTTTAAGTTCTTTTCTATTCTTGATGATTTTCTGTCTAGTAGTTCTATCAGTTATCAAGAGAGGATTTGTTGAAATATCCCAACTATAATTGTGGATTTGTATATTTCTACTTTTAGTCCTATCAGTTTTTGCTTCTTGTATTCTGAGTTCTGTTGTTTGGTGCCTACACATTTAGGATTGCTGTGTCTTCTTGGTGTATTGACCTTTTTATCATTATATAATGTGCCTTTTGTCTCTGGTAGTTTTATTTGCTCTGAAGTCTATTTTATCTCATATTAACATAGCCACTCCTGCTTTCTTCTGATTAATGTTTTCATGTAGTAAACAAAAGATTAATGTTTACATTTTCTATCTTTTTAATTTCAGCCTAATCTGTATCATTATATTTGAAGTAAGTTTCCTATAGTGCATGTTTTTTATCCATTCTGCCAATCTCTCTTTTAAGGATGTATTTAGCCTATTTACATTTAGTGTAATTGTTGATATATTAGAGCTTAAATCTGCTGTTTTATGTATTTTCATTCCTCTATTCTATTTTTCCTGTCTTCTCATGGGTTACTTGAACATTATTTAGAATTCGCTTTTGATTTATCTGTAGTATTTTTTAGTGTATCTCTTTGTATAGATTTTTAAAAGTGGTTACTCTAGACATTGTATCATATATCTGCAACTTTTCACCACTGGTATCAACATTTTACTATATTGAGGGAAGTGTGGAAGCCTTACCTCCACTTAGGTCTTTTTACGTTCTCTTTTTTACAATATAATTTGCTTAAATATTTCCTCTATGTAATATTGAGAAGCACATCAATGATATAGTTTGTGCTTCAACCATTAAACGTAATTTAGAAAACTCTCTATTGTTCTTTCTTCATTCCTGATGCTCCAAGTTTCCTTTTTTGTGTCTGAAGAACTTCATTTAGCCATTCTTCTAAGGTAGGTCTGTTGGCAACAAATTCCCTTAGTTCTCTTTCATCTGAGAATGTCTTGATTTCACCTTTATTTCTGAAGGATATTTTCAGAATATCCTTAAAATTCTGAGTTGACAGTTCTTTTCTTTTAGCATTTGAAAAGTGTTGTGCCACTTTCTTTTGGTCTTTGTAGTTTCTGATGAAAGGTAGACTGTCATTTGAATCATTGTTCCTCTAGTTACCCTCAAGATTCTTTCTTTGGATTTATCCTTTTTTTCCTTTGGTCAGCTTCTTGGATCATTAGGCTTATCTTTGCCAAATCTGGAAAAATTTCAGCCATTATTTCTTCAAATATTTTTTTTCAGTTCCACCTGCTTTCTCCTCTCCCTCTGGGACTCTGATATCATGAATGTTAGATCTTTTTTTTAATAGTCCCACAGGACCCTGACACTATTTTTATTTTTTTCGGTCAGTTTTCTTTCTGTTGTTCAGATCGGGTAATCTCTGTTGTTCTGTTTTGAAATTCATGCATTCTTTCCTCATCATCTTCATTCTCCTATTGAGACCATTCAGTGAGATTATTTTATTTTTCAGTTCTAAGATTTCCGTTTGACTTTTCTTCCCTTCCAAAATTTCCTTTCTTCCTTTCAAAACTTCCTATTCATTAATTTGTTTCAAGCATATTCTTTTTTTTTCAGAGGAAGTAAAATATAAACTGTATTTTAAATGATACCCAGGAGTCTAAGTCACTATCTGGGCAGGAAAGGGAATTTCTAGGTAGAGGAAATGACATTTTGGGAGTTTTTTGTTTTGTTGTTTTAATTGAACTATAGTTGATTTACAGTGTTGTGTTAGTTTCAGGGGTACAGCAAAGTGATTCAGTTATACATACATCTATATATTTTTTCAGATTATTTTCCCTTATAGGTTATTACAAAATATTGAGTATACTTCCCTGTGCTAGACAGTGGGACCTGTTGGTTATCTATTTTATATATAGTAGTGTGTATATGTTAATCCCAAACTCCCCCCTTTCCCCTTTGGTAACCATAAGTTTGTTTTCTATGTCTGTGGCTCTATTTCTGTTTTGTAAATAAGTTCATTTATCTCATTTTTTTTAGATTCTACATGTAAGTGATATCATATGATATTTGTCTTTCTCTGTCTGACTTACTTCACTTAGTATGATAATCTCTAGGTCTGTCCGTGTTGCTGCAAATGGCATTTTATGGCTGACTGATATTCCATTGTATAAATATAACACATCTTTATTTAGTCATCTGTCGATGGACATTTAGGTTGCTTCCATGTCTTGGCTATTGTAAATAGTGCTACAGTGAACATTGGGGTGCATGTATCTTTTCGGATTACTGTTTTCTGCAGATATATGCCCAGGAGTGGGATTGCAGGATCGTATGGTAGCTCTATTTTTAGTTTTTAAAGGAACCTCCGTACTGTTCTCCACAGTGGTTTTACCAATTTACATACCCACCAACAGTGTAGGAGGGTTCCTCAAGCATTTTCTTAATTGGTCATGGGAACATTTTTATGATGGCTGCTTTAAAATTCTTGTTAGTTAAATCCAGCATCTTGAATTATCTGACATGTTGCCATCTGTTGAATTTTCCTGGAATCTGTTGACTTGGAATCTGTTGGAATCTGTTGATTTTTCCTGGGTCTTGGTATGACAGGTATTTTTCAGTTGCATTCTGGACATTTTGGGAACTATGTTATGAGACTGCATCTTACTTAAATCTTATGTTTTAGCAGTCCTCTACTGAAACCACACCAGCAGGGGAACGTGGACACTGACTCTTCATACCAAGTGGGGGTAGAAGCCCAGGACCATCCTGGATGGAATGGAGAAGGGTGCCTAACTAGTGGGCAGGGATTGAAATCTGTGCTTTCCACTCAGTCTCCATTGACACTGTGGAGAGGGAGAGTGGTGCCTTGTTACCATCAAGTGGGAGTGGAGTCCATGCTTCCCTCTTGGTCTATGCTGACACCATCCTGGAGGGGAGTGAGAGAGGTACCTCACTAACCCCAGGCCAGGGTAGAAATCTAGGCTCCCCACTTGGCGTTTGCTGACACTGTGGGGAGGGTGAGAAATGCCTTGTTACTGATGCATAAGGATAAAGGTCCAGGCTCTCTATGTGACTTCCACTAATACCGTAGAGGTGGTGGGGAGAGATACCTCATTACTGCTGGGTGGTGGTAAAAAAAGTCCAGGCTCCGCACTTGGCTCTTTCTCTGATACTACAACAGTGGGAATTGGGAGGCATGCCTCTCATTATTGCCAGGTGAGGGTAGAAACTAGGCTCCCTCTTTGGCTTTTGCTGACAGTGGTTGGGGTGGGCATGGTTTTTTCCTCTGGTGTTTTTTTTTGGAATAGGGCATTTATCGTTGAAAAGGTTTCTATCACGCTAGGCTGCTTCTTCCCAGCTCTTTGACAGGAGAGAGTAGGCTTTTCTTGGGGCTTTTTTTGTCTGTGCCCATTGCTGTTTGTGGGTTGTGGGCTTCTTCAACATCCAGTTGGAGCTATAAAGAAGGCAAAAAGAAGCCTCAGGGAACTCATCACCATGTTATTCCTTGAATTCTGGCATTCCTAGCTGGTCTGCTTTCTTCTCTCCCCCTTTCAGAATATTCTTATGTTTGTTTATATATAATGTCTAGGGATTTTAACTGTACTTAGTTGGAGGGATAAGTAGAAATGTGTTTACTCCACCTTGTTCAGAACCGAATTAAGTTCCTTTTAAATCTGCCACAAAAATAACATTTTGAGAAATTGGTATATAGAATAAGGCTTTAGGCCAGGGAGTATTACCTTGGTTGGAAACTTACATCATTTGTAAATTGTGAAACTAAAACTCACACACGCCCCCCCACCCCTCCCCCCCCCCCCCAGAAAAAACCCACCACTCGGCAAACAAACATTTTCTCTTAAAAACTTTCACAGAAGCGCTTTCAGGACTCCCTTGGCAACAGAAATCACAAAGAACATTTAAGTCATCAAGTTTATTAATGGTGCCAAGGGTTTTGTTGTTTAAGTCCCTGTACCCTGCGAAATGGAAAAATGTGAAAAGCAAGACTGGGACACTTTGCCAGTCAATAGAATACAATCTTGAAACTTCAGTACTCCGTGTTACTGAATCACTTTTCTGGAGTTTGACAAAAGGGTAGGTAAGACAAGTCTGATATTAATTCTACAATGTTGCCTTTGTTTGATCCCTGCCCAAAGGATGACCCAAATAATGCTCCAGGGACCTGCTGCTTCCCTGTAGGGCTAACCTACTCAGTAGGTCTTGGGTACAGATGTGGAGAGAAGATGTTTGTCCCTGCTGAAACTGTGAAAGTAATTTCATTTCTCATTGGGTGCCATTTTAGTAGAGCATAAACATGTTAACAATTTGGAGATCAAGGGGATCCCTGATGTCTCAGAAAAATTGGAACTGTTTCTGTAGAAATAGGCAATTGGGACTTTGTCCAAGAAAAACAAATTCCATTTTTTCATCTAAAATGGAAATAACTTTTTTTGGTTTCTGATTATGAAAACATTACATCCTGTTGACCAAAGGTAAGAAAATATGGGAAAAAGTGCAGAAAATAAAAATAGGATATACCTTTTTTTTTTTTTTTGGCTGCGCTCGTGGCATGAGGGAACCTTGGTTCCCCAACCAGGGATCAAACCCAAGCCCCCTGCAGTGGAAGCGCGGTGTCCTAACCACTGGACCGCCAGGGAATTCCCTGGATATACCTTTTTCTAACATTTTGATGAACATTCTTTTTGGGTATGCATAGATATTTTTTGCTTTTTATCAATAGAAAGAGGATCATGCTACATGCTCTTTAGTATCTTGTTTATTATATTTACTACATTATGGACATTGTATCATATCAGTTACTGTAGGTCTACAGTATCATATCTCAGTTAACCTAAAGGAATCATTTAGCCTGAAAAATTGTGCTTTATTGTTTGAGTTTGCATATCTTTGATTACTAGTAATAGCCTTTTGTATTTCTTTATTTTGTGAATTGCCAGTTCATAGCCTCTAGTTTTTACTCTGTGGTGTTCAGTTTCTTAATATTTATTTATATAAGAGCTCTTTATGTGTTTACTGTGGGTTTTTCACATACAGTGAAAATGTTTTCTAAGTTTATAGTTTTTTTGTGTGTGTTTTTAAAAAATTAATTAATTTATTTTTGGCTGCGTTGGGTCTTAGTTGCTGCTCACGGGCTTTCTCTAGTTGTGGCTAGTGGGGGCTACTCCTCTTTGCGGTGTGCGGGCTTCTCATTGTGGTGGCTTCTCTTGTTGTGGAGCACGGGCTGTAGGCGTGCAGGCTTCAGTAGTTGTGGCGCGCAGGCTCAATAGTTGTGGCTCACGGGCTTAGTTGCTCCGCAGCATGTGGGATCTTCCCGGACCAGGGCTTGAACCCGTGTCCCTTGTATTGGCAGGTGGATTCTTAACCACTGCGCCACCAGGGAAACCCTATAGTTTATTTTTAAACTTTGTTCAGAGTGGTTTTTTTCATTTAGGCGTTTTACATTTTTATATAGTTCTATTTTCCCTTTATGGTTTCTGCCCTTGGTGGTCAACATGTGTTTTGACAATATATTTAAAATAACTTAAAAACAAAATTTTTCCTTTGCTTTTTCACTCAGTTTTTTCTGATTCTGGATGATGCAGCCACTCAACAATGCACTCACTCTGTACTTTGCTTACTTCAGTGTTAGTAGCATATACCTGTCCCTCTGTATCCCTTTTAAATTTGTGGTGAAATGGTATTTATCAACAATTTGTAAATTCCATTTTGAGGTATCTTGTCCCTTCAACCTTAATTATAAAATCTAAAATTGCTTCACTGAAAATAATTTGGCTGTAGATGGAAATGCTAACTTTATGAGGAAACAAAAGTAATCATATTAACAAAAAATTAATATAATGTAATATGGTGATATTCTCAATATTATGACATAACATTATAATTTAAAATGTATGGTATTAGGAACTATTGCATTATTAGTATATACCTCACCTGTTACAACTACTTATGAGCAATAATTATTGGAATTATTTTGGGGGGGTTTCCTAAAATGTAAGAAGTTGACTACTTTTGTTTTTCCAGCTAGCACCTGTTGTTTGAATGATGAAATAGAGCTTTCAAATGTGAGCTGGCATTTTCAGGCAGTGTGGATTTTCCTCTAGTGTCTCCCTGGTCTTAGCTCTGTACTGTAATGGGTCAGCTTCCAACAGTAATCTGCAAAGTAGCACTTGGCACCAGGGCTGATTTTTCTGTTTCTGATGTTGAATTGATTTCGTGGTTGCTGTAATCCTTATATCAGAACAATACTTTTCATTAGTTTGTGGTAAAAGTTTTCTCATGGCCCAGAACATGGTTCCATTTCTAAGATATAACCAGTCTTACTAGTATGGTGTGCCCTTCCAGGCATTTTCCATGCTTATAACAGCATTTATGTATACAGAGTTAATAAATGACAAATTGTCATTTAGCAAGAGGTTTTTGTGATTGACAAATTAACTGAGACTTTGAGATCTGAAAACCCTGTGCTACTGAACTTGTTTTCTAAAAAAATTTGTGAAAGAAACTACCTGAAGAATTGCATTACAAAGGTGAAAGTAATCAACCAAAGAGATGCTGTTAATGAAGAATGCATACAACCGTCATGTGAGAAATAACACTGAACTTCTCTGTATTATTTGTCATTCAAGGGTGCAACTGGAAACCGATCTGAAGATTGAGAAGGAATGGAGGCAAACTTTGCAAGAAGATCTTCAAAAGGAGAAGGACACCTTATCTCATCTTAGAAATGAGACCCAACAAATCATTAGTCTTAAAAAAGTAAATAATGGTGGTAAAACTTTAAAAATTCTATCTTGATGACAGTTAAGTTATTTAAAAAGAGAATCAAATAATAATTTACATTTATACCAAGGAAACAGAGTATACTGGTCATCTTTAAAAATATCAGTAAGGAGATTAAATGAATGGAAAATAGCTGATAGTTGATAGAGCAGCTTTTTGGGTTTTTTTAGAGCAGCTATTTTTTATGAAAAGCTGAAGGATACATTCCTATCCTTTAATTGCATGTATGCAGTGTGGAGTTTGTTTCTTTTAAATTGCATTTTCTGTCTTTTATCGTTTTGAAGGAGTTCCTTCACCTCCAGGATGAAAATCACCAGTTGAAAAAAATATATCACGAACAGGAGCAAGCTCTTCAAGAACTTGGCAACAAACTTAGCGAGTAATTTCTCTTTTTTCCTCCAACTAAGTAGTCATTGACTCTTACTAAGTTATGAGTGTGCCAAACCAAGTAGACAGAAAAGTTTAAATATAAAATAGAAAGATATGAACTATTAAAAACAAAGCCAAACAAAAACTTTAAAGATTAACAAATAAGGGTGTGGATTGGAGAGATTTTTTTTTAAAGTTATGTTCATTATAGTAAGTGTTAGCTCTAAACATTTTCCAGTAGGTGAAATCTAAGACTCTTGTTTAATTTCTTCCAATCAGAGAATTCAGAAGTTCATTTAATATATTTTTCTCAGAACAAAAGTCAAATTTTCGAAATATCTGGAGAGATCTTTTTCAGACTGTTCTGAGAAGGAGCCAGCATTGTGAAAAGTGAATGGTGTTTGATGCCGTCTGGAGTTGAGGCTTGACTTCATACAGTGTGGTTAGTTCTGTCACAATGAAGTGTTACTGGGTTTCTATGAAGACAAGAAGGAGAAACGGCGTTCTGTCTTTCTCACATTTTCCTCCTTGTTCCACATGGTCTGTGTTTTGGATTAGCTTCATCTTTGTGCCCTGATTGAACATATTGTCAACTATCTAGGGTAAACGCTGGAGGGTTTAATTTAGTATTGAATGTACCACTGTCACATTAAAAAAAAAAATTGTGTCATTTTTTTTAATACAGAAAAGTAAAAGAAAGCCACAATGACCCATAAGCCTATCACCTATATAAATCCCTTTGATGTTTTATATGGTTAGAAAATTCAAAGAGCACCAAAAGGGGACTTCCCTGGCGGTCCAGTGGTTAAGACTCTGTGCTTCCAATGCAGGGGACGCGGGTACGATCCCTGGTCAGGGAACTAAGATCCCGCATGCCATGAGCAGCGCGGCCAAAAAAAGACAAAGAGCACCAAAAGGTATAAAATAAACATTTGCCTCCCTCCTCCCAAGTATCAATCCCCAAAGTTAGCTAACCTCAGAACAAATCTATATATGAGGATTTCATTATATATATGGATATGATTAGCTGTATATATATATGTCATATATATCTTTTGTAATCATTAAACTGAATAGAAATCATACTGGAATGGAGACTTAATTGCTAAAGTTGGGATTCCATTAGGAAGTCTTGAGAACAATTACCAAGGGCATAGTAAAGAGTAGTTCCCTAGGACTTCCCTGGTAGTCCAGTGGTTAAGACTCTGTGCTTCCAATGCAGGGGACACGGGTATGATCCCTGGTCAGGGGACTAAGATCCCGCATGCTGTGAGGCGCAGCCAAAAAAAAAAAAAAGAGTAGTTCCCTAAAACCACAAAAGGAAATACCAGCTCTCAAAAAGATAAAGATGTTTTTGTTTCTACAAAGCACAATTTGCATTGTGATATCAATAAGCAAGATTTTTATTCTAATCTGGCATCCATTCATTGATCATTTTGAGCCAGACCAGGTGCTCATTTTCCATTTATTCATCCAACAAATACTATGTGCCAGGCACTATTCTAAGTGCTAGGGACTCAACAGTGAACAATCCCCACAACAAAAAATATATGTACATTTATTTAAGATCATAAAGGTTTAATATTAAAACAGGTTAGAATAGTAAAACAAGGAATGTGTATTACTTTTCACCCATCTCCCACTCAATACTAGAGACTTTATAGTTGTGTTAAAGGCATGATCATTTAGATGTCCAGATAGCTGAATTCAGAATTTCGTTGTTTTCCTTTTTCCTTTATTCTGGTTCATTGATTCTCAAATTATAGTTTGCATGAAAATTACTGCTCAATGTTATTTTGAGCAGTAATTTTCAAGGGTTTTTTTGACTACTAAATTTTTCCCTTGTATACTGACTGCATACCTAATCCCTGTGTAACTGCACTGTATGCATATTCTTTTGAAGTTTGCTGGTTTGTGTGTGTGTGTGTGTGTGTGTGGTAGGTTTTTTTTGTTTGTTTGTTTTTTTACTTAAGAATATGAGTTAAAAAAAAAGAATGAGTTAGAGGTTTTTTCATATCATTACATAAAGATATTCCATAGGATGAATGTGCTTTAATTGACATTGTTTATAATTTTTTTCTTTTATAACATGCTTCTGTGTCCTTGTACGTGTGTGTTGATATATCTTGATATACCTTCTTTTTTAAAATATTTATTTATTTTATTTTTGTCTGTGTTGGGTCTTAGTTGTGACAGGCGGGATCTTCGTTGCGGCATGCGGGATACTCTGCTGTGGTGCATGGGCTCCTCATTGCAGCATGCGGGCTTCTCTCTAGTTGTGGCACATGGTCTCAGTAGTTGCAGTGCACGGGCTCTCTAGTTGTGGCGTGCAGGCTTCAGAGCATGTGGGCTCTGTAGTTGCAGCATGTGGGCTCTCTAGTTGTGGCCCACGTGCTCAGTAGTTGCGTCGTGAGGGCTTAGTTGCCCCACAGCATGTGGGATCTTAGTTCCCCGACCAGGGATTGAACCCATGTCCCCTGCATTGGAAGGCGGATTCTTAACCACTGGACCACCAGGGAAGTCCCTTGATATACTTTAATGTGTATATCTGAAGAGTAAGTTCCTAGAGGTGATCACTGGCCAAAAGAATTTAGATTTTTTTATTATAGCGATGGATGGTAACTAGACTTTTGGTGGTGATCACTCTGGAGTGTGTACAGGTTTTGAAATATAATGCTATATACCTGAGACTTACATAATAAAAACATAAAAATAAATTTAAAAAGGGGCTTCCCTGATGGCGCAGTGGTTAAGAATCCGCCTGCCAATGCAGTAGACACGGGTTCAAGCCCTGGTCCTGGAAGATCCTACATGCCATGGAGCAACTAAGCCTGTATGCCACAACTACTGAGCCTGCGCTCTAGAGCCCATGAGCCACAGCTACTGAAGCCCGCGCGCCTAGAGCCTGTGCTCCACAACAAGAGAAGCCACCGCAATGAGAAGCCCGCGCACCGCAACTAGAGAAAGCCGCGCACAGCAACAAAGACCCAATGCAGCCATAAATAAATAAATAAATAAATAAATTTATTTATTTTTTAAAAATTAATTAATTAAAAAAGATTTTGTTAGTGCCAGATTACCTACTGTCTCTGATGTTAGACCCCCTCCAGTAGTAGGAGAGAGTGCCTGTTTTTGCCAGTCTGACAGGTGAAAATCTTAAGTGTTTTGATTTGTATTTCTTTAACTATGAACAGGGTTAAGCATCTAAATTTGTGTTCCATTTGTATTTGTATTTTATTTTCTGTAAAGTGCCTGTTCGTATCCTTTGCACATTTTTTGTTTTTGGTTGATTGTTCATCTTTTTCTTATGGGGTCTTTGTAAATTATTTGTTGTACAAGTGTACATCTTTTTTTCCCAGTTTGTCTGTTGTCTTTTAGCTTCATTTATATATATATATTTTTTTAAATTAATTAATTTATTTTTTGGCTGCGTTGGGTCTTCGTTGTTGCGTGCGGGCTTTCTCTAGTTGCAGCGAGTGGGGGCTACTCATCGTTGTGGTGCGCGGGCTTCTCATTGTGGTGGCTTCTCTTGTTGCGGAGCATGGGCTCTAGGTGCGTGGGCTTCAGTAGTTGTGGTTTGCGGGCTCTAGACTGCAGGCTCAGTAGTTGTTGCGCATGGGCTTAGTTGCTCCACGGCATGTGGGATCTTCCTGGACCAGGGCTCAAACCCATGTCCCCTGAATTGGCAGGCAGATTCTTAACCACTGTGTCATCAGGGAAGCCCTAGTTTCATTTTTGATATGTATGTTTTTTCCTTGCTGATGTTTGAATTTTTATGTTTCAGATTTATTAGCTTTCCTTTACTGTTTCTGAAACCATAGTCTCTAAGACATGGATAGGGCCACTTTTGAGTCAGAACATATTTTATCCTTCCTCAACTCTGGTTCTCTTCTGTTGTGATAAGAATTTAATCAGGGCTGGAGAAGAGACCATTGGCCCCTAAGAGTATTTGTACCTGCTTATCTGCTGAAACACTTTTGGCCTTCCTCTTTATCCTCCTACTCCTATGACTGTTATCAGGTTGAAATTAAGCAAAAACAAATTCTTCCCTAATACACAGAATGATGTTCTCTTTAATTTTTTTGCCACACGGCCGCATGTGGGATCTTAGTTCCCTGACCAGGGATCGAACCCGCACCCCCCTGAAGTGGAAGCGCAGAGTCTTAACCACTGGACCACTCCCAGGGAAGTCCCTGATGATCTCTTTAAAAATTTGTTGTGTGCACATTTCATTGTCTTTTTTCATTATGTCAAGAGAAAAGATATTTCTGAGGTGCTAAATAAACCTTTGGAGGTAAATTAGCAGCATGACTAATTTAGCCATTGCTGTGAGTCACCTTCAGACAAGAATAAAAAAGAAAAATTTGTTGATGATGAGGGACAGAGTTTGGACCAATACTTCAACCTTTGCTCCTAATTTACCAGAATTGGCTTTATGTAGACCATTTGGGTGTTATTTAAAATGGGGTTGGAATTTCCTGGTGGTCCAGTGGTTAGGACTCCACATTTCCACTGCTGTGGGCACGGGTTCCATCCCTGGTCAGGGAAATAAGATCCTGCGTGCCACACGGTGCAGTCAAAAAAAAATTTTTTTTAAATAAAATGGGGTTGGGAGGCGGAAGGTCATACAGAATAATATGAAACATTTAATTTTGTTAAAAGGGAAAACTAATATTTCAGAAAATTGTTTTTAAGCTTACCATTCAAGATCTGTATTTTCAAGCAATGACTAGGAACTTCCATGGTGGTGCAGTGGTTAAGACTCGGCACTCCCAATGCAGGGAGCTCAGGTTCGATCCCTGGTCAGGGAACTAGATCCCACCTGCATGCCACAACTGAGATTTCGCATGCCACAACTGAGATTTCGCATGCCACAACTAAGGAGCCTGCTGGCCACAACTAAGGAGCACATGTGCTGCAACTAAGGCCTGGCACAATGAAATAAATAAAATGAATAAATAAAACAAATATTTTTTAAAAATCTGTGACTAAATTTAAAAATTAGTATTCATTAATATCACTCACAGAATAAAGTATCCCTCCTACGGTTTATCAGCTGTGTGACTTAGGGCTGTTTATTTAACCGCTTTAGGCCCATTTCTCCATTTGTAAATTGGAGAGTTATAAAATCCGTATAGGGTTCTTTTTCTGATTAACAGAATAAGTATGGGAAGGCACCTAGCACAGTGCCTTTCCTCATCGCAAGCAGAATATCAGTTTTCGTGTCTGTAAGATGAGCAGGATGGATCTGAAAGTTACTTTCCCGTGCTTACTTTCTGAACCAGCAATTTTAAATGTAAATGATTAATTTTAATTAGAAAAATACTTTTAATAAATATTTACTCTTAATTGGTTTCTTATTGAAGGATTCTTATAAAGAGAAATTTTGGTAGATTTTAAAAGGCTTTATTTTTTTATAAGAGCACTTTTTTTTTTTTGGTTCTGTTGGGTCTTCGTTGCTCTGCACGGGCTTTCTCTAGTTGCGTCGCGTGGGGTCTTCTCTTCATTGCCGTGCGTGGGCTTCTCATTGCAGTGGCTTCTGTTGTTGTGGAGCACGGGCTCTGGGCGCACGGGCTTCAGTAGTTGCGGCGCGCAGGCTCTAGAGCGCAGGCTCAGTAGTTGTGGCTCACGGGCTTAGTTGCTCCGTGGCATGTGGAATCTTCCCGGACCAGGTCTTGAACCCATGTCCCAAGAATTGACAGGTGGATTCTTAACCACTGCGCCACCAGGGAAGTCCCTTAAAAGGCTTTAAATGTTAATTATTATTCTGAATAAGTTATAATTGTAGTAGATAGACTATCTAATTTGAGGATTAAAGAAATGAAATAAACTTGAACTGTTCATATTTGAAGAAAACATGGAACATATGAAATATTAGGATGAAATATTCAAGTAAGAAAATCTAGACTAATCTGTGTCATAATGACTGACAGTTTAGAATACCTGAAGGAGGAAAACCAGCTTTTCCCTTATCCTCATTGAGGCTTAAATTCCAAGGAGAAAAACTTTTAGTTTAAAAAGGAAATTACTAGGACTCTTCCAAATGTAGTATTCTGTAAATGCTATTCTTTCCATATAAAGAGACTTACAGATTTTTTTTCCTCAAAGGAGGGGTTTCAGGATTATCAGAGGCTTGTATAATTTATGGATGTTTTCCTATAGTGTCATAATTGTATCACATTTATTACATTCTCATGTTTTATTTTGACCCTTCTCTATGCTGTTTTCATGCTGTGGTCAAATACTTTCACAAACTTAAATACATATTTCTGAATAGAATTTAATTAAAATGAATAATATAGACATCTGTTCCTTGTCTAGGACAAGGAAAAGGTGTTCTTGTACATTGTGTTTATTGGAACTGTAACTGATACTCTTTTTCTTTAGGTACTTTGGCAATTCGCATCAGAAGGGAGCAAGCTTTTTAGAGTCCATATTTGTGAATAGAGGCATTTTAACCAGAAATATATCAACACCAGTAAATTTTCATATAGAAAGTATTTCTGTAGTGAATGCCATTAAGTAAGCTCTTTTATTCCTTACTCAGTTTTTCTATATAGCAGTTACTGTTTTGGCCAAAATTCCCACCAGCATCAATTTTCCTTGGATACATTTTGTAGATGTGAATTCAGCCAAGAAAATTTGATTACTCTGTTAATATTTTTATACTGTGTAATTTTACATTGATTATTCCCACTGTAAGAGTCATTATGCGCCAGATAAAAGACTAACACTTTGTTTCTATGTCTTGGAACAAAGAGCATTTGTAGGGCAAAGCAAGTTTCCTAATGTTCTGCTTCAGTAGCAGAGACTTTAGTATTTTATGTACCTTTTGATCCAGTAATTTCATTTCTAAGTTGTTATCCTAAGAAAAATAATACAAATGTTTTGGTCATTTCAACTTTAATGAACAATTTTGTGGCAAAGAAATTTGAAACAGGTTGAAAGTTCAGCACTGGATAATTATATAAACTACATACTTCATATTCTTTTTCATGGTATACCATGTAACTATTTAATATAATGATGTGGCAGATAGTTAATAACAAGTCAGTAGCTCTAATCCTTTCAGGATATATTGTTAAGTCATGTAGGAAACTGTAAATAATTTTTCCATTTGAAATACACATACTCATTGATATTTAGAGATTATCATCTCTGGGTAGTGGGATCACAGATAATTAAATATTGTTACTTATAGTCTGTATGTTAACATGTATTTTCAAGAGGTAAAAAACTATCACAATTATATCTTCCTTAATATTTCCACTCTCACTTACCACTCTTTTGCATCTGCTAGAGAAATAGTGTTCATAATGGTTAACCTGTCGGCTTTGGGGTCTCAGAGGACCAGGGTTTGAATTCTGGCTTCCCCAGTTACCACCTGAACTTCAGCAGGCCTCACTTTTTTCATCTTTATAAGTGTTTTTGAAGACTAAATGACATCATGCAAAGTTTATAGCATAGTGTCTGGTACATCATAAGCCTACAATAAATGATAGCTGTCATTAGTAGTCATAACCACATGAAAACACCAATATTCTTTCTTTTTTTTTTAATTTATAAATTTATTTATTTATTTATTTATTTTAAAGGGGGAAGAGGAGGAAATGAGGAGCTTTTTTTTTTTTTTAATTGATTGATTGATTGCTATGTTGGGTCTTCGTTTCTGTGCGAGGGCTTTCTCTAGTTGCGGCAAGCGGGGGCCACTCTTCATCGCGGTGCGCGGGCCTCTCACTATCGCGGCCTCTCTTGTTGCGGAGCACAGGCTCCAGACGCGCAGGCTCAGTAGTTGTGGCTCACGGGCCTAGTTGCTCCGTGGCATGTGGGATCTTCCCAGACTAGGGCTCGAACCCGTGTCCCCTGCATTAGCAGGCAGATTCTCAACCACTGCGCCACCAGGGAAGCCCCTATAAATTTATTTATTTATTTTTGGCTGCGTTGGGTCTTCGTTGCTGTGCGCAGGCTTTCTCTAGTTGCGGCGAGCGGGGGCTACCCTTTGTTGCGGTGCCCGGCCGTCTCGTTGCGGTGGCTTCTCTTGTTGCGGAGCACAGGCTCTAGGTGCGCAGGCTCAGTAGTTGTGGCTCACGGGCTTAGTTGCTCCATGGCATGTGGGATCTTCCCGGACCAGGGCTCGAACCCGTGTCCCCTGCATTGGCAGGCGGATTCTTAACCACCACGCCACCAGGGAAGCCCAATATTCTTTCTTTTAAAAAGTAAATTTTAAATCTCAAAACTATTTTTGCTTTAGGACATTTTGGAAATATAGGAAAATATTAAATATAATCCTACTAGCCAAAGAAGATCATTAGAATAATATAGTATATACCATTTTATATCCTATGACAATTCAATACCTTTCTAATGAATTACTCGATGTTCTATATTTTAAAATGTGTACTGAAATTTGGACCTATTTATAATCTTTTTAGATCAAAACTTAAAATAGAAGATATAAAAGAAGCCAACAAAGCATTGCAGGTGAGTGTAAGTATTTTCCTCAAGTAGGAAGGTATGGATATATGTGAAAGTCTCCAATAAAGGTAAGGCCCTGTGTACTATTATTGAATCCTGGGATATATAGAGGCAGAAGCAGTGAATGGGGAGCTTGTATGATGGGGTCCATCTCTTCCCTATACCTCTAGAATGGGGAGCTAGTATGATGGGGTCCATCTCTTCCCTATACCTCTATTAAAATTCCTCATGTTGGAAATGACCTTGGAAATAATTTTGTCCACTTTCCTACAAAGTGTGGCATGATAGAGTGAAATTGCCTTTGAATTTGATAATCCTTAAATTCCTGTGCTAGTCTATTACTTACTAGTTTTTGACCTTCATCAAGTCACATATCCCCATGGAGTCTCAGTTTTCTCTTCTGAAATTGGCTTATGATTTTGCATAGGGTTGCTTTGAATATTGAGTAGGTTAATGTATGTGAAAGTGATTTGGTACAGTTTATTAGTATATGGTTCTGAATGTATCTGGATGCAAGAATCTCTTTACAACACAGGAGAAAATACAGTCCCTGTGTGAGTACTTCAGTGACAGATGGCTTCCTACTACACAAGCTACCCATTTGGTTTATCAAAGTGTTACATGAAAGTAATTTAAAAAGTCAAATTGTACTAGGAAGACTTCAAAAAAAAAAATGGAAGCAGTCTCTTGTTTTCACCCTCTTGTCCCTTATCCACCCCAGCTCCTGCCACCAGAAGGGGGTTACTTTTAATTCCTTTAGTTGTTTCTTCTGGTATTTATTCCCCTATTTCTTAAGTACTATTCAGACCTATCTATTGCCTCATCAGCATGGTGGATGAGGAGTTTTGCTCACTCTCACCCTGGTCTGTCTTCTCTTCACTGCCCTCCCAGTATAATTAAGTAAAAGTTTTTGTGACATTTATTTACTGTGTATTCTTTATTATGACTATTTAAATATTGTTCCTTGCTGGGCCAGGTAGTATATTGCAATTATATTTTCTTTCTTGAACTACTTTTTATTTCCTCTGGAGTTAATATTTACTCTCCCCCTACCTGCCCCTTTAAGTTTTGTTGTATTTGAGCATCAGACTTTTCTTATACTTTCAAACAATTCTGTAAAGTGCTTCTTGATAAAAGGTTTTCACATGGTAAAATGAATCGGGTAACTGGTTAGTTTTCTTTTTCTGTCGGAGTCATCCCTCCTGGAGTCTCTGCTTTACTGCTCCTCTCTGGTCTGGTCACCCTTTTTCTTTTTTTTTTTTTTTTTTAAATAAATTTATTTATTTTATTTATTTATTTTTGGCTGCGTTGGGTCTTTGTTGCTGCGCGTGGGCTTTCTCTAGTTGCCGCTAGTGGGGGCTACTCTTTGTTGCGGTGTGCGGGCTTCTCACTGCGGTTGCTTCTCTTGTTGTGGAGCAGGGGCTCCAGGCACGCAGGCTCCAGTAGTTGTGGCGCACGGGCTTAGTTGTTCCGCGGCATGTGGGATCTTCCCAGACCAGGGATTGAATTCGTGTCCCCTGAATTGGCAGAGATTCTTAACCACTGCGCCACCAAGGAAGTCCCTGGTCTGGTCACTCTTATCCTGGCATTTCCCTTTGCTGCCATTCGTTCTTTCAGCTGTTTTTGGGTTGTTTTTGGCCACGTCACACGGCTTGTGGGATTTTAGTTCCCCGACCAGGGATTGAACCCTGGCCCTCTGCAGTGAGAGCATGGAGTCCTGACCACTGGACTGCCAGGGAATCCCCACTAGGCAATGCTTCCTTTAGTAGCCTCCTAGAAAATGGTGAGTGAAGATAAAGATTTTATGAATCTGTATGCCTTTATTCTGCTTTCACATTTTTTTTAGGAGATACGTAGGGATGTCTGCCCAACTGTCATTTTTTAAACTCTGTAAAATTTTTTCTCTGTTAAATATATATCATATATGCAAAAGAGGACACATATAGTATAACTTAAAAACACTGGCATACTCTGTTTTAGCTTATAATAGAACATGTGTGCTCCCTGATTGCATTCCCCTCCCTATAGTAACAGTCCTCTATTTTTCGTTAATCATTATGTTGTTTTTCTTATAGTTTTATCATTCATGTCTAGCTTTAACAAAATATTATCCAGATTTCCGTTGGTTTTTTTTAAAATTTATTTATTTATTTATTTATTTATAGCTGCGTTGGGTCTTCGTTGCTGCACACAGGCTCCCTCCGGTCGCGGCGAGCGAGGGCCACTCCCCATTGCAGTGCGTGGGCCTCTCCCTGCAGCGGCCTCTCTCATTGCGGAGCACGGGCTCCAGGCACACGAGCTTCAGTAGTTGCAGCACGTGGGCTCAGTAGTTGTGGCTCGCGGGCTCCAGAGCACAGGCTCAGCAGCTGTGGCACACGGGCCCAGCTGCTCCGCAGCATGTGGGACCTTCCCCGACCCGGGCTCGAACCCGTGTCCCCTGCATTGGCAGGTGGACTCCCAACCACTGCGCCACCAGGGAAGTCCCTTCCCTGTTTATATGTGACTTCGTTTTTTTTTTTTTTTTTTTTTTTGGTCCTTGCTATTGTCCAGTTGATGGGTCTGAAACAGCTGTCCTGCAGTTTCTCACATTTCAGATTTTATCTGATTGCTTGTTCATAGTAGTCTTAAATTTGTTACTCTATCCCCTTTTAAGCCTGTAAACTGGAAATTAAATCGAAAGGCTTGGTTGGATTCAGGTTCAGCCTTCTGTGAGACTTTTTTATTTCTGCTACCATATTTTTAATATTCAGCAGGCTCTTTTTTTTTTTAAAATTAATTTATTAATTTTTGGCTCTGTTGGGTCTTTGTTGCTGTGTGCGGGCTTTCTCTAGTTGCGGCAAGTGGGGGCTACTCTTAGTTGTGGTGCGCAGGCTTATTGCGGTGGCTTGTCTTGTTGCAGAGCATGGGCTCTAGGCGGACACGGGCTTCGGTGGTTGTGGCATGCGGGCTTAGTTGTGGCTCACGGGCTCTAGAGCGCAGGCTCAGTAGTTGTGGCGCACAGGCTTAGTTGCTCCGTGGCATGTGGGATCTTCCCGGACCAGGGATCGAACCTGTGTCCCCTGCATTGGTAGGTGGATTCTTAACCACTGTGCCACCAGGGAAGTCCCTCAGCAGGCTTTTATTCACTCATTTTTCCTTTTTAAAATAGCATCCTGTTATTTTATCTCTGGGGATATTCATTATAGTTTCTTTAAAGTTTTCTTTTGCTACTGCCTTTCTGTTTCTTCTGAATTCCATTCTTGGGTTTGTTCTTTGGTTGGAGTACCTCATGCCCCAATCATTCCTCAAATGTTGGATGATCTCCCAATTTCAATAAAAAGCACAAAAAAAATCTTGGAAGCCCTGTGTGTGTTGGTTAGGTGGATAGGGGTGGGTTGTAATAGACTGGTAGGCCTCAAGCATAGAGAAATCTGTTAACTACCGAACTGATGGTATCCTTTCTCAATGTTAGTACCTACAAGACTCCTCTCTGGGGCAGTTGACGTTCTCTAGAGAAGGATCCTCTAATATCCTGTTTGGAGGATTTAAGCTGGGTGGCTGACATTCTGGAACTGGGCAGAGAAAAATAGCCATTTGTTTGCCGAGCAATAGCTTGCCCCTTTCTAGTTTTTGCTCTGCTTGTGAACAGCTTTGTTTCGTTGAGGAAGCTACTTCAGCTGTCTGGGTCTCAAGTTTTCTTATCTGTAAAATGAAAGCTTGAAGGTGCTGATCTCTGAGGTCCCGTCCAGCTAATACACTAGGCTTAACCTACAGTGTACAGCTTTTCTCTTTGGGAGAGGGGCAGGGTAAGTTCAGTCAAATTAAAATTAAAATAAGTCTGGAAATAAAGTTGGAAGCTCAACCCTGATGTCAGAAGGTTACTTCTGAACCAAATGATACTGCTTGGAAATCTGCTTCACATCAGGCTCTCCATCCCTAACAAATATAGCTGGGCAGGAAGCAAAGTTGCTTCCACTAGGTGGCTTTGGGACATTTGGCAAATCACTTTCCTTTTTATGGTGTTCTTCAAGTTGGATTGAATTATCTTTACGGCCCCATCTTGCTTTAAAAAAAAATTCCACGATTCAAGTCATATGACTCTGCTGGTGTGTCTGATATGAGCTGTCTAGGTTTTCCCTTTTCTTTTCTTTCTTTTTTTTTAAACCTTCACTTCTTACAGTCCTGTGTTCTAAGGAGCCTTAGACTGCCTGAAGTGCAGTAACCCAACACCATTTGTCTTACCTCTGCTATATCAGATAACAGCTGCTGGTTATTAAGACTGTGAAATAAAAACAGCTGATATTAACCTTGTGACCTTGATCTGTGAATACTTAGTCCTCGTCTCACTTTCTTCAAAGAATTCTGTCAGGTAGAAAAGGCTTTCAAGACAACTCAGGCTTTTGAGAAATAATGTCTGTTGGCTCTTCTGCTTGGAAGATTTTTCTCTCTTTAGCTGGTAAAGGTCTTATGCCTTAGAGGTACACTGTTGTAGGTGGCACTTGTTCCATCTCCCAAGTGGTAATCAGATATACTTGGTTCTTTGGAAGCAGTGGCAATGTAGCTTAGCCTGGGCTGTTTCTGAAAGGGAGATGTGATGAGATTAATCAGAAGCAGAGGACTCCTCTTTCACTTAGGTCTTCCCGAAATAAAATGGGCACCACCTAACAAAGTTGCTTTCACAGGGAGAAAAATGCTTTTTCTAGCCAAGAGCTTGGTTAGTTAAGAATGGGTCAAAATTTTCCCTCCAAATTCTTCAATAATTGTTTTCAGTTTAAATCAACAACAACAACAAAGAAAGAATGGGTCAAGTTAGAAATTTTAGGTATCAAGTTAACTTCCACCTGTTCAACACTACTTATATTTGCCACTAAAGTTTACATAGTAACTATTAAATTTGTGAGTTACAGAAGGTGAGGGAAATTAATAGCAGTGTAGAACTGAATTTAAGGTGAAGTCTTACCTAAAATAACGAACTCCGTCATCTGATTTCCAAAATCTCTTCAAATTTTGTGGATTTGCTGTATATAAGGTATATATACATAATGCCAGACTCATGCATTTCACATAATGAAAATTTATCCTTAAGTGTTTTTGGACTGGATATTCTTTAGGGTTCTTTCCTTTTTCTAAGTGTAAAGCGTTCTTTTTTTTAATTATGTGTAACACAAAGTTACTTAGGTCAATAAATTTTAAGGAATTTCACATGTTCTGATTCTTTTCACTGCCAATCACCTTAGTTCCTCCAAACTCATAATCTTCAAGATAAAATAGCCCTCTCAAAAAGAAGTTATCATGTGAGTCAGCCCACAATTCTGTTAGGCTTCTTTGATCTCCAGTGAAATATGGACACACTTCAAAATTCCCCACCTGTAATCTCTGGGATCCAATTTCCTCAAGCGATTTACTTTAGGACCATGTTTAGGGTCAGGAGATGGCTCTGCCCGATTGTGAATTTGACACCCTCTAAAAATGTATTAGGTTCAAATCATATTCACTCCTAAGCCATCACACCCTAGAACAGTACAGATCATTGGGATATGCCAATACCTAAGATAAAAAGTTTGACTGTTACGTTTTTCATAGTTTACTTGGCAACTCTGTCTTGTAGTTCTTTCCCACAGATCTAACAGGTAGTTCTATGAGTAAAGGAAGCCACACAGTTAATCTATGAGGCGTTTCCAACGATGTAGGTATACTAGGGTTTTTTCCTTAAAGAGAATTACTATCCATAATAGATTTTTGTTAAAAACATTTGTCATGGAAATATTCAAATATTCTGTTGTAAAGAATAAAATGAACCATGACCCAGTTTCACTATTTATCAATATATGGCCAACCTTGCTTTATTTATATTCAACCCACATCCCTTCTTCCTCACCCAGATTATTTTGAAGCAAATTCCACACTTGTTAAATCTACAACTATTTCAGTATATCTGTCAAAGAAAGGACTCATTTTTGGTTTATCTACATATCTATTCCTATAAAATGCTCTTGGTTGAAAATATTTTCACATATAACTTTTAGTTACCAACTTGAGCATTAATATTTGTATTTTTCCTACTAGGGACTGGTTTGGTTGAAAGACAAAGAAGCAACACATTGTAAACTTTGTGAAAAGGAATTCTCACTCTCTAAGAGAAAGGTAAGGGAGATAGGAAGTGAGTCCAAAAGTTATGTTGCAAATATGGCTTCTAATTTTACTCAAAATTTTTTTCTCTGATTTTTCCATTTAATAGCACCACTGTAGAAACTGTGGGGAAATTTTCTGTAATGCTTGCTCTGACAACGAACTGCCTTTGCCTTCTTCACCAAAGCCAGTACGGGTTTGTGATTCCTGTCACGCATTACTGATTCAGAGATGCTCATCTAACTTGCCATAATACTCCAGAACTAAATTCTTATGTATGAAAAGTACCTACGATGAATGTTATGTATGAACGTGTATACAGCGTATTCAGACAGTCCTTCTTAAGCAGCTTTCAGACAGCATTGGTACCAGTTTTACTTTCCACATATTCAACTCACGGGAATTATAAACTGTATAATGACATTTCCTTCCCCACTGTAACTCAGAAAGAATTTGATAGGGCATGCTTTACAGTAACTTTATCCTAATTCCTGATGTAGTAATCATGTAACTCTTTTCTTAATGCCATTGAGAGGTCAGATAGCATAGCTAACACATTTGCCTTATTTTGTAAAGACCTTAAAAATAGGGCTTCAGATTGTTTTATTCTCCAGATTGTCAAACTAACATTTGATGGTGCCTGTAATTTTCTTAATGCACTTTAAGGCTTCAGTTCTGAAAGATTGGAGATACACATTTTAGAAGTATTTATATTTCAACACATTTTTCATTACCTTGGTAAGATTTCAACAATATTTATTTGCTCCGCCTTCCTCTGCCCATTTTGCATTAGAAAAGGCCTTCCTTCTCTAAAAAAGTCAATGTGACATTTGCTGATAACTTTCAGATAACAGTGCATTACAGAGGTATTATTTTGCCTGAAAACTTTTTATTTTGAAAGTAAGTTAAAATTCCATATGCATTTCTTAGGGAGGACTCACACCCCCTTTGAAAGTCAAAACATAAATAAACCCTTCCCCAGAAAAAAATGTAGCAGGGATTACAGGCTACTGATTTGATCCTCCCCTAAGCATTTAAGAAGAAATCTAAAATGCAATAAAACTTTGCTTTTGATATGACAGTCTTGAGTAAAAAAATTCTGTATTACGTTTCCATTCCAGTAACTTTTAGGAAGCATTACACTGTAGCAGTCTACTACTACAGTATATATACAGAATAAAATATTTACCATTTACTGAGCACCTCCAAGCCAGGGCCTAGAGTAAAGATGTAGTTTCAGCCCTGCCATTAAATTCATACTTGAACTATTTCAAGCATGAACGTCAATAAACACTAATCCCTGCCATACCAAGAATTTAATCCAGTTACCCTTGTATAATTAACCATCTGAACAGCCTCACCACTTGGGGTTCCACTTTTAACCCTAATTTAAATCATGCACTTTAAGTCTGAGAACCTTTTAAACATGTCATAGGTATCTACATTACTCCTAAGAGCATTAATGAATCATGGCTACCTCCCTCTCTGGTAGGATAAGGTTGCTTATTCTATAGGATTGTTTCGTCAGAGTACATTCTTCCATTGAAGTTTAAAATTATTTAATTTTCTAAATTGCCAAAGTATGAAACCATTATTTTACTTTCAGATTTATCTTCTCCCTAATCCAGTTTTCGGTGTTCAGTTAGAACCGACACACCGATTTATAGGTGGTCCTTAATGCTCTGATAGGAATATTTGAGACATGAATTATATTCTTGGAACTATTTTGTACTGATGGGATTGGATTAACATTTTTATGATTGCTGAAAATAAGAATAAGCAAAAATGAAAATTTCAAATACTGTTTTTTATAACTGTGCTTAAATTTAAAATGTGATTTTCTTAAATTCCAAGGCTGGTTTCATTCAACAAATAAACCATGATTTTTAGTCCCCCTTTAAATTCTTTGCCACTCAAAACTCATGTCATCGCCATTGATTTGGGCTTTTTGTAGGCAGGCTTTTACAACAGTAATACAAGTTGCTCCATTTTGTTTTGACTTTTATCTAAAAACCATTCTACTAATTTTGGATTTTTTGTTACACAGCTGTCAATTTGTACTTTGTGAACTTCACATACCATTCCCTCATCTAGTACTACCACAGTAATGCTATCATGGTGCCAAGGAATTGTGATTGTAATTCTTCTATCCACAGTTTTAAAATGTGAATTTTATATAACAAATAAAAGATTTGAAAAATTAGCCCACTTTAGAAGGCGTACGTTTTAATAGGGTAATCCTGGGGAAATAAAAGCACATGTCATCTTTTTTTAAAAAGTGGTACGAGCCTAGTACTTATTAAATAGGTCATTAAGGGAGTAGAGGCAGTAAGATGAATCATTGCTCCAGTTGATAGGCTCCACTTATATTATCAAGCTGCCTTTTCTAACAAGCAGAAATCATTCCTTAGTCACTCCGTCTAATCTTCAATTAGACATAGTACCTTCTACCAATTTGATTTATAATCAGTAACTGACACAAAGCATTCTAGGACAGACGCCATTACTCTTATCTCCCACAATGATATTTATTACATTAATAACATTTCTAGCAAAAACAAGTAACAAGTTCAATAACTGAATTCACATTGACAGGTTTCATTTTGATCCATTAGCCAATTTGGAAAAAAGCCATATTGATCAAAGGGATTAAAAGTAAAAAAGCACCTTTTCCTTGCTACATATAATAATTTTTTAACACAATGGCTCTAAAACTGCAAACATTATCAGATGCAAAATCCAATCGCAAGACTCTCAAGACATGGACTTGTGTCTTACATTTTTTTTTAAAGTAGTCATCTATACAGTTATTAAAAAACCATATGCTTTAACTACTGGGCTGGAAACTGAAAATACATCTGTGAGAATTAATTATACTCCATGGTAAATATCTTTGTACTTGCACTGAATTCTCATGTCACTGAGAACCTTAACTTAGTCTAAGACATTTTGAGAAGTTACAACTATCACTTTTGGGAAACATTTTTTTGGTACGTCAGTCAAGTGCTGAGGGGATTTATTCTAAAATCTAGGGCTAGAATTTAAACTTTCAACACTCCCATCTGCAGGTAACACAGTTATGAATATTCTTATATCCAGATACCTCTTAGATCATTAACATTTCAGAGCTATGCCTGATAAATGACTTTTGAAAAAGAATAATATAGAATTAGCTGAATTTATACTCCTGAAGCCATCTAAACTCATCTTTAAGGTTTTATATTTACAGTATTGTCAAGGAAAAATTATTAAAGAGTTACACTAATTATTTTCCAAGCTCTATTCTAGATGTCTGCTTATTAAGACTTGTAGTTTATGCAGAGGTGAACCACTGTCCTCTAAGATTACACTAAACTACTTCTTGTAGAGCTATAGTAAAATACATCAACCCAAATCTTATGAAAGCAGCACATCCTCAGGAGTAGCTAGTATATAAAAAGTATCAACATCAGTGGTTTGAATATAAAAATTTATTTTTTTAAGTCAAAGTATGCAACAAATAAAACCTACAGAAAACAGATTTTCCCATCACAATCTGTTGCTTTACCAAATCATAGTTTGAAAACACATTCCTTCAGTCATTATAAAGTTCTTAAAATACAAAAGAAATTAAATCTGTAAGAAAGTCTAGTAGACCAGATGCTGTTGTCAGGACTTCTGTATCGGTGGTTATGCTTCAGTACATCCCACGCCATCCACCTCCACTCATGCCACCTTGCCCATAGTAACCACCACTGCCTCCACCACCACGGCCTTAGGGAAAAAAAGACATTAAGAACCGTTTAGAAGATATAAATGTATAAGATATTAAATAAAAATATATACAACATTGTAAATCAACTATACTCCAATTAAAAAACAAAACAAAACAAAAAGGGACTTCACTGGTGGCATAGTAAAACTCCACGCTCCCAACAGAGGGGGCCCAGGTTCAATCCCTGGTCAGGGAACTAGATCCCACATGCATGCTGCAATTAAGGAGCCGGTGAACCACAACTAAGGAGCCCACCTGCTGCAACTAATAAAGCCCAGCGCAACCAAATAAGTAAATATATATATTTTTTAAAAAAAGAACAATAAAATGAACTTTAACTCTGCACCACATAAGAGGACTAACACAAACTGAATCAGAGTAACCAGACACTTACCATAACCACCCAGGCCATCAGGAGTACCATATCCTCCACTGTAATTGTTCCCCATTCCCATTCTTCCAACAGATCCATAGCCTCCCTGATTATCTTTAAGAAAAAAAAAAAAAGAAGAAAAGTTTGAGACTGATTGCTAAGTGTCTAAGTCAGCTTATTTTAAAAACTTTACATACCCATTCCATCTCTGCCATAGGCTCCCATTCCAGAACCTCCCATTCCAGAGCCGCCTCCAGGAGTTGAATTCAAGAAGAGTTCAATGTATCGATGTTCTTTAGGGGAAAAAAAGTAATATGGGAGAAAGGAATGATGGATCAAATTTATCAGCAGAAGTGTGAAAAAGTTGACTGGCTAATATTAACTTGAAAAAGTATGCTTGCAAATTCCTAGTGGAGTGACAAAGTGAAGGCCAGATAGGACTAAAATCTAAGTTTTGTTCAAACTGTTCAAGCTAGATAGAACAAGTAACAAGTGTTTGACGCCTCAGTTTCCTTATCTATAAAAGGGCTGACATTATTTTAGAACCTGATGGTATACGTCTTAAAAATATATTCCAGGCCCATTCATAGTATTGAATTAGAATATTGAGGGTAGCCTGAGGGTAGGGTCTGGAACAACTTATTAAGTATCAAGTGACTGATGTGTGGCCAGATTTGGGAATCACTAGTGGAGTTTAAATTTAATGGCTTAAAAACAGATTTGATGACATGCAGGAATAACTTACCCAAGTTATCAACGAATACGTTAAGAAACAGAATTTGCAAACGGCATAGAAACTCAGGCAAGTACAAAAAACATACGAATTTTCTTCTCTTTAGTAACTTAAATTCTAATAATCTGTCAAGTATTAAGAGTCTGAGTAAACTTCAATAGAAAGCCCCCTAGAAAGCCACTGAAGTCTGAACTTATTAGAGGCCACAAGGTTTCAGGCCCCAGACTACTAAGAGTTACCTACAGATCCCAGAACCTCTTACATTTGAGGAATTACAAATGAGAAAGTTATACCACTTACGCATGTTATTCTTATCTTTAGACATGGCAGCTACTGCATCTTCATGTGTCACAAACTCTACATCTGCTTCTCCTGTTGCTCTGCCATCAGCTCCAATATCAATATGCACTCGGATTGGATTTAGTGGTGAGAAAAACTAAAGAAAACACTTATTTTACTTTTCTATTTAGATTACTGAAAGTCAATTACCACACACTTTGGTTTTAAGTATATTAAAACAAATGCAAAGAAGAGATCTCTTTTAAAGTAAGCCAGGGGATATATTAAATTTAAAAAACATTTCTAAGCTAAAGAACAGTTTACCTTAAACAAATGAAAAAGCCATATTTTCCTTACTATACTGAGAAGGAGAAGAGTAAGCTCCCCTGGCCCACTCCCAAGAAAGGTATTTCAAAATTGTTTGAAAAAAGTCACCCGGGACTGACATATGCAGAGAAATTGGGTGTTAAATGACTCAGAACAATGGAGTTTGATAAACCTACCCACTGTATATGCAGAGCTCCCAAAATATATCATTTAGTTCTAACCACAAGTTAACCAGATTTAAGTGACCCCAAAAGGCACCTGGAGCTTGGTCCAATTGGTTCCCAGTGAGATCAACAGCAAAATTTTTCTTTAAGTGCTAGCTGATAAATAAATACCCTCAGCTTTGTAGGCCACTGGGTCTCTATCACAACTACTCAGTGACTGACTTGGCCCCACGGACTGAAATTTGCTGATTCTCTAACCAATGTGAAACAAACCAGTTTCAATTCAGTAATAGCAGCATCTACTACCATTATTTTCAGTTCAATTTCTGATCACCACATAAGCCTAGAAAGCCAAACCACACCACTCAAACTTACTGACTTGTCACATATTTACAACACTTTCAAAACTTGACACAACAAGGAAATAATCTTCCAGTCATCACCTCTCTGCTCGTCAGTCTTTCACAAAATTATTAACTGGACTTTATAAATGTAGCTTTTAACTTGCTTGAATCCTATGTAGGCTGGCACACAACGGACACATATTCATCAACTAGTGAAGATAAGGACATATGTATTTTCATATTAAAGGGTTTTTTGACATTAAAACTAAAAAGACAAAGATGAGTACATTAAAGAATTTTCAAAATTTAGAGACTATGATTATGCACAAAGTCACTAATAAATTACTAAAATTACTCACATTAGCAATGTCATTTTCAGTTGCACGGAAAGGTAATCCCCTCATATGTACAAAATGACCACCATGAAAACCTGAGCTCGCATCACCAGCTCCACCATAGCCATGTCCTCCCATACCTAGAGAATAAAATTTCCAAAGATTATTTCTTCCCTATACACACCTTTTCCTATTTACACCCTTTTTTTTGACAATCCCAAGAAATCTTAATACTTATAGTTGTTCTAAATATCAAATGGAGAATTTTCCTGTAAGTATACATCTGTATAAAGCCCTATGCAGGAATGCACTGAAATATGCCTGAGTTGACTTTTGTATACAAGTCACCTATATTACCACTAAGTGCATGTAAAGCAAATACTGAAATTCACCTAAAAATGGCTATGTCTTTAATATTTATTTTACCTCTTCCATCTCTCATTCTGTCATCAAAGCCATCATTTCCATAGCCATAATTATTATAGCCACCATAGTCATCAAAACCTCCATAACCTGTGTAATTTAAGGAGAAATACATGAATAAGCTTTGAAGAGACAAATTTTATAATCCAGTTTACAAAAGCATGTTTTGTGGCAAGCAGTCTGGCAACTCTGCCCTCCCACAAAGTTTGCAACTTCCAACTTAGTGCATATGAAAAAAGCAGTTAACACTTGGTGGAAATTAAAAATATGAAAAGGATACATTTAGACATCAAAATTAATTTTCACCCTGATGCCAAACAGAAAATTTCAAAACGTAACAATCTTTTAAAAATTTTTGTGTAAGTAAACCAGGTGCCAATATGTGCATCAATCAAATCCCATAGCTGGCCATGGGAATCCATCTTTTCATGAACAGGTTTTAAAACCTAGTAGGTACTGAATTACTGCCATTTCTGTATTTCTTGACAAAGTGTCAGGAACATTAAGAAAATGACAACAGAACCTTTGTTCATTAGATACACATACCACCATCATATCCATCACCTCCTCGTCGCATTCTGTCATACATACTTCCACGCCCAGCTCCATAATAACCCCCTCTTCCTCCTATTGGTCTATCATATGGTCCCGGTCGCTGGCCCAGCAATCTTCTTGGTGGATCATAAAATCCTTTGATTTCACTCCTGCTACTTCTGAAGATCTCAATATACCTATTTGAAAATGGTTTAAGGTACAGGTTTCAGCATAAACGTACTAGAGTAAATAAAATATTGGGCAAAATGCAGTAAGTTTTTCTACATCTAGATATAACCCAATTTAAATTGCCTAAATACACCAAAAGTTAACATTTTTTACACCTACAAACTTAAATAATTAATATTTAAGTTTTACATACAAATCATTTGAAAACAATTCACAAAATATAATTTTAAGCTTGTTTCCTTTAGTATGTAATAGGTGTTTAGAGAAAACAGGTGATTATACAAAAGCATTTATCAACAACATCCTACAAAAAAATGGAAACAATCTAATTTTAATTTAAGCGAACTATTATAGCATTAATTCCCCACCCAAATCTGTAGTTTCCAAGTTAAATTTAGATAATTATCAATTCTTTTAAACTACCCCAGAAAAATGTTACTGTTACCCCCCCATTTAAGCAATAGTGACCCACAACCCCCAAAAATAAAAATTTAACACCATCCCAAACTCTCCATCCCCACCTGTGCCCTATTCTTTCCTTGTGTTTCCCCAGAGCATTTTCTGCTATCTCCTTTGAAGCAAACTGCACGAAGGCCTCCCCTGTGCTTCTCCCCTGGTAGTCCATCGTCAATGTTATCCCATTTGGCACGATTTCCAACCCTTTAACCCAAGGACAAATAACCCCATCAAGGGGAACAGTGTTAAAGGCTGAAACATTCCCATCTGAATCAAATATTTAAAACAAGTCTAAACAAAACAAAACAAAAAAGCTTAGTTTTCCCATCACCCCATAATATAAAAGGAAGATTTTTTTCAAATATTATTGGATTACATAAAAATTTTTCTGCAACCAATGTCTTTTAAAATTACACACACACTCTAAAAGCCCACCTAATATTACATGGAAAAAAAAAATCAAACTTAACTATGCTCCATATGCTAATTCATGATTCATTTCATCACATATAATTACTCTCAATTAAGTTTATTGCGTATTAGTTAGGTTTTATATATTTTTACACATTCTGTATTGAATATTAACTGGAGCACATTTCATAACTGAATACATTAACCCAGATATACTCAAATCAAAAAGTCCCCCAAACAAATGGGTTTTACAAATTAAAAACTGAGTAACAGAAATATAAAATTAAAATACTACTAAACTTTGACTAATACTAGAGGTACCTTGAAAGAACTGAACTATTTCCTCTTTGCTGCAACCAAATGGCAGTCCACGAAGTCGTACTGTCCCATCACTAGCGTCATTTGGACCATTATGTTTCATAACCCAATCCATCTCAATACCGTTTGATTTAAATGCTATAAAAAATAAACAAGCACATAAAGCAGTCAATCAAAATATACTCTTGCCAGAGGTACTGAAGAAACACCTCTCAGTGGTGCACAACAGGAAATGTTAACTATGGTTCAGTGACTTCAGTGACAGCGTCACAATACAATGGTACAACACCTTTCTATTAGGGGGTAGGCAAAAGACGGAAAAGGCAGTGAAACCTGACCCCCCCCCCAAAGTACTGAATTTCTAAGGATCAAATATTATATATTAACCAATTTTAAGAAAACTTACATAATTCCACCATCAGTCTTCAAACTCTATTTCTTCACCCTGTCATCTTAGTGTCAACTCTAGCCTCTTCCTCATATCTCAAACTTTCCAGGTTTTATTATTCACTTGAATAGTTATGCAAATTCTTTAAAACTTAATCACCCAAAAGTTGTACATAGTACCATCATTCATTCACAGTAAGAGCCTAAGTCACAAGTACAATGAATATTCTCCTTTGATGCTGGAAAAATGGTATTAGAAGTCTCAACTTAATAGATGCACTATAATTCTGAACACACCAAATTGTTTTCGAAGGGGGAAAAACTCCTATCTGTGTTTAAACCTGATTTAAACACTCCCCAAAAGCAAGTTTTACAATTACTGAGTTAATTAGGCTGAGTTTAAAAATTGAGATAAAAGGGCACTCAAAAGTGAATAGCTTTCAAACAGTTTTTTGAAGCCACCTGTTTGGAAATTATTGAAGATAGTAATATTAAAAACCAGTTTACTCACTACTTTATACAGAACTTTTAAAAAAGTAATGCAATCACATTCAAAAAGTATTAAAAACGGTATGAGACACCCTCCTTCCCCCCCCCAAAAGAACCCATCCACCAAATTCCCTTCCCAAGAGACAATCACCCTTTCTTTTAAAATTCCCGAACATTTTAAAGAGGTTAATGCAGAAGTCCTTCAGCTGCAGAAACTTACCAGCTCTTATAAATTTCACTATGCAGCTGTAGGAATCCTACTCACCTGAATATTTCAAACCTTTCCCTCACCACCTCCTCCCCTGTAAACAAAACAATTTGTTCACTTGATTCCTTTAAGCTTGAGGATATTTCATATAAACAGTATTCACTAATATTTAATTTCACACAATCTAATTATCAGTGCAACTGTTAAGGGTAGCATCTCAAAAGAGTAAAATTTTTTCCCTAGAATCCACGCATTTAAAATAAGCTAACGTAGAAATTATCCAAATGTGGTTATTAAGCAAATACCTCTGGCATACGAATCACATGAATCACATTTGGTACTTGGTTCGCTGTTTTTTTTAAACGCCATCCTAAGTGCCACTCTAGACACAGATGTTCAAAATAGGAATACAAATTTTTATCTGACGTTACAACTAATTCTTATGCACACAAATAACTGGGAAGAACTTTTAAGAGAAAGGAAACCCTGGGTTTGAATCCCTAGTCTGCCACTCACTTGCTACTTAATTTAAGCAAACTACTTAACCTCTGCATTTTTAACTGTAAAGTGCAGCAGTGGTTACTTATACCTCACTGGACTGTTAAGGAATCCGTGCTTGGTCTGCAACATGGCAATCATTCAATGGTGGCCATTGTTATTGGATTTTAAGGGGCCCTATAAAACTAATGAAATAACCCACAAACAAAATAACCTTAAAGGAGAGGAAACCATCCTCAATCTTGAAAGGAAATAAGGACTGTTACAAGTCTTTTTCAAAGTCAACAAAGGCTTAAGTTTTCAAGTGTCCTTAGGAACTGTCCAAGGCAGAGAGAGAGAGGGAAAAAAGGGGTCTTTGGAAATGTTTACTAGGACATGTGATTAGCTAGACAATTAAAAAAATAGTTCTAGAGTCACCCTGAAAGTAGGCTTTGAGAAAAAAGTTGAGACATTTTGGAGATCTTTATCATTTTCTTAACAAAAACAGGCAGCAACCTAAAAACTGTTTTCTACAAAGGGAAATTTAAGAACAGAATAGGAAAAAATAGGGAGGCTCTAACCTCAAATGTTAACTTCCTCATGAAAAACTTAAGAACTTTGCAAAGCCAATCTAATCTGTTGTGAAAAGATGTGGTGGCTTTATTTCATTTAGAACATTACTTTTTTTCAATGTAAAGGTACTGTTTCAGGAACAAATACCAAAAAAAAAGACAGAAACTGACTTATCTTTACTATAAATCGTATTAGCACTTTCCAAGAAATACTAGGCAAGCAAACTAGTTCTGATTTTTGGATCAGCCTATATCAATGAGACCTATATAAAAACAACAAACATAGCCTAGAAAAAAAATACCAAGCTGTTAACACAATTTTAAATCAGGATAAATTAAGCAGATTCGGAAAACAAAGTATTTTATAGGGTGACTCTCTACCCCGTGTGTATGAAGAGTACCCAATAAAGAAAGCCATACTCTATTATCTCTTCAAAACTCAAAATTTGAACCTAGAATTCTATTTATAAAACAAAACCAAGACGAACTCTAAACACATAAAAAAAGACAATCTGCTCTAATACCTTAATAAAGCTGTCTCGGCAACTACCTAAATGGCATTCCCTAATTATTCAGGATAATCCACCTCAACCTTTCTTTACAACAGTGTCATGGCTAATCAGAATGCTTTTTAAAGAATTCCTCGTGTTAGCACCAATTAAAATACCAGCAGTTGAAATACTAAAATAACTTTAGTCAGTTCTATATGAGATTTTAAATATAATTTCCTAAACATTATGCTAAGTGAAAAAAGCCAGTCACAAAAGACCACATGTTGTGTGATTTTAAATGGGTGAAGTCTATGATATGGGAACTGTATCCCAAAACTGTTAAGAAAAAGCATCTAACAGAGAGGCCAAAAGAGATAAAATTCCTTTATAACGCAGAGGCATATACTGTATGTATTATACTTCGGAAAATAGTAAGGGTTTGATGCATTAGTAACTTTCTAAATGGTAGTCCACTGCTGCTAAAAAATGAGAAGGAACTTCAAAATTTGGTCAATAAGTGGTGATGAAATTCTTAACAGGTAATTTTACATCATTTCCCTTTCACTGTGCTTGCTCCTTAATTGTTTATTTTTTTGGCCGCACCGTGAGGCATGTGGGATCTTAGTTCCCCGACCAGAGATGGAACCCGTGCCCCCTGCATTGGGAGCGCGGCGTCTTAACCACTGGACCCCCAGGGAAGTCCCATCATTAATTTTAAATAAAAACAAAATTAGAGACACCTCTAGTACCTAAAGGTGGCGAGGTCTCTAAAATGATCAAGTTCTTCTCTAGAACAATGTTACCAGCCACTGCAGCTCAGCCAAGAACACCAGAAGAACACAGTTATTAAAAATATAAAGGCAATTAGATGCATTTCCAGATTATGATGCAGATGAAAAAGAGGGCAGAAAACAAAGATTTCTAGAGTAATCCAATCAGGGAAACTGTTACATCACATACTAGGAAACTAGTATAGGAAACTCTGGGCTGTCTTTTCAAAGTCCACAAGAATCATAAAACATCTTCACCAACAGGAAGAGTTTTTTGTTTTTAAAGCTGGAAAAATAGGCTGCCTGTCCCTTTTGTACGGTCTTCAGCGAAAATTACAGAACCAGTTCTCCGACTGTTCCAAGGACCGAAAATCATCACAGCATCACATAACTGAACTTGTAGTTTGTCTTTCTGTTGAGCAGGCTTATTTTCTTGGTCAAAACGTTACTACAGTCCTACACCAAATAGAAAACATGCTTAGCTACCAAAAGAAAATAAACCCTAACTGTATTTTGAAGAATCTTACTTCTACAGCCTTAATGCCCAAACAATCTCTGCACAAAATCCAACCCTTGGAGATTTAATAATTCAATTCCTATACACACAGTTTTGCCATCACTGGTTGTGTTTTAACAACCATTCCCCCAAAACAAAACTCCTACTTAAGTTCTAACCCAATCAATATTTGCCAAACTACACAAAACCATTGCTAAACCATCCCACCCCCGCCCACAGGTTCCAAAAGCCTAGTTCCACAGTTCACTGGATCCAGACGACCTATTTGAAATAAGTCCATTTCACATTCCTATCTGGTAAGTCACCCGCTTTTCTGCTTACAAAACAATTACCCACAAAGTCTTTCGACGTTTAAGAGAAGCGTGGAAAAAAATACCCTTTGGAAAATGAGTACGTACTCTTTTCGAAGTTCCAAATCTGGACTATAAGGGCCGGCTAAGCGTCCTTTATTCCGCCCCGGAGACTTTTCGTTTATCTAGCTGCCCTAGAGACCAAAGAGCTAGGGAGAGTACGCCCCTTCCCCCCCTCCCCGCCCGGCAGCCAAGCCTGGCTTAAAAACCTTCGCCACCGGGCGGCGGAATTACAAAGGAGGCCGTCTGGCTCCTTTGTCCTGGATTTGGGAGTTGAGCGCCTTCGTCGCCATTGGCTTTCCTCCCCCAGCTCCAGCCTCTCTCATCTTGGGAATCTGCGTCAGAAGTCACTCGCAGTCCCGCCGGCCCAGGTAGCCCAGCCGAGACTGCGGAGGAAGGGAGGCCGCGGTGGGAGGCCAGGCCCATCTGGCGCCATTTCCATCGGGAGCGCGCCCGACGGCCCAGATCCTCCCGCCACCCAAGTGCCCGGCCTTTCCCTGCTCGCTTCCTTCCCCACCCTCATCCCTTCCACGGACCTTTAACCATCCCCCGGACTTCTAAATCAGTTTTCGGAAGCTGAGGGGCAAAAAACAGAAAGAGAGGAGAAGGGCGGGAAGCTGAGGTGGCCGCGCCGCCGTACCCAAAATGGCGGAAGCCAAACCAGCAGGGAAAGGAGAGGAAGTGCTGGATGACCCCCACTTCGGGGCTCGGTTTCGTTCACTGAATTCCACCTGAGTAAATCCTCCCCCCGGCAGGCCGCCCTCCTTGAAGTGGGAGATCGCCTGGGAGGCGCAGCCTGGCCGCCCCCGAGCGGCGACCTCCACACTTCCCCCCGCAGCCCCACCCCCTCCCAGTCGCTCTTTCGTCCTTCTCCCGACTCCGCTCTCGAAACCACCAGCCCAACCTACCCCCTTTTACTTCAGATACCCTGTCGGGCGACAGTAGCCCCGACTCCGGTGCTCGCGAGGTCCGGTCGTGAGCAGGGAGAAGTCGCCCGCCTCGTGCAGCGCTCCCACAACGGTTCTTCCAACCGTCTCCGGCGGCGGCAACCGCTAAGGGAGCTGCGCAGCAGAGCGACTGGCTTGGGGGATGGGAGAGAGCGAGCGAGGAGGAGGGGGTGGAGCGAGAGCAAGGAAGACCGGCCGGCCCCACTCACGCGAGACAAGAGAGTCGGCCCAGCCTTGGCGCGGACGGCAGGAAGTGCGCTTGCGCGTTGGTGAAAAGCCCGGTTGTTGGGGGGAGAGGTGGAGAGGAGCTCGGAGCTAGTCCAGTTAAAGAAAGAGGCTGCGAACTCCACCTTTTTGCTTCCCATAAAACTATCAGATCCTCAGAGGTCACCTTTCTGCTCTCTCGGGTAGGATGTGAAGAGGTAATAGTGGTCCTGTGTTGCAGGAACCGTGGCGTCCAGGTGTGGAAAAGTTCTCTGCTGCTCTGCCGCACCAAGAGCAAGTTCGGTAAAGGCCCCGCCCTTACCTCAGCGTCACCTGCGTGGAAACGGAGCCACGTGGTTTGGCCGCCAAACGCGGGGAGGGCTTTTCTTGTCCACCATGTTTGCATTATGCGGTAAAAATAGTAGGGCTTCTCAGCTGGGAAGATACAAGAGTGTCCACCAGGCCCTGATTTGGGTTCTCGGGCTGGGGCTCCTTCCCCCGGCTTTGGCACTGCCGGCCCAGCCGCCCCAACGTGAGCCTCGTTGGGGGCGGGGGGGGGATGTTCATGATTGAAGTTTTCCTGCAGATCACTCCTCGCTTCCTCTTCTCGCTTTCTCATTCTCTCTTGCTTTTAATGTCTCCCATTTTGTAATCTCAGTGACCCATCAGCCGCTTGCGGCACCCGATTTCTGGTTGTTTTCTGAATAGTGCTTTGCATTCTTGAAAATTGAGCGAACCAGTGACGCCTAATAAATAATTTTTGGTTGTGCTGGCTCGCATACCACCGAGGTTCCTAGTGACAGCTTTTAGGGAAAAACAAAAACAAAACCCCAAAAACAAGCAAGCCTAATTTCTGTAAGAAGAGTGGAGGGCAGTCCTGGTACCGAGATCAATGCAAGTTAAAGTGCAAACGAAGGAACGTATGTCAAATGCGAGGGAGAGAAGGAAATGAGTTCGAGTACACGGATGTTCCCGAAGGTTGCAAATGTGGACGAACCTAAGTTGTACACCTTCAGTATCCAAAGACTTTGTACTTGGTACTACAGGCACTAGGAAGCCCGTCGAGAGTGGGATGAGGGGGCGCAAGGGGTATTAGCAGTGGAGAAGCTTGAATAATTTTTCCTTCATGAGGTTTGCAGTGTGTAGGGTGGAGACAGGAGGTCAGTTACCGTCATATAATGGAAACTTCCATTTCGTGGCTTTAATTCATCCTCAAACCTGCGTAAGACAAGTGTGCGACAGTAAGAATTGTCTGGGTCATAATGCCCTACTGTCTTTCTTGAGACCATTCCCTCAAAATAACCCTTAGAGAAAGGGGGAAGGGACAATGTCATCATTTACAAGAGATAGAAAAACGAAACTGGATAGTGCAATAACGATAGCTCACAATTATTGAGAGCTTGCTTGAGCTAGGTGCTGTGCTCAATTCACTGACTCTTTATAACCCTGAAAAATAATTATTATCCCCGTTTTACAGATGGTATGCCTGAGTTCTAGAGAAATGTAAAAAGTTGCCCAAGGTCACACACCTAGTAGCAGAAGCTAGGATTTAAACCCAAGTGGTTTTTACTCCAGGGGCTTAGGGTCTTAAAGCACTATGTACCTACCTGGAGATGTAAATAACCTTTAAGGGAACAAACATCATTTTAGGCAAATTGGAGTTACTTCTATTTTTTAAGATTTTTTTTGATGTGGACCATTTTTAAAGTATTGAATTTGTTACAATATTGTTTCTGTTTTATGTTTTGGATTTTTGGCCCCAAGTCATGTGAGATCTTAGCTGCCTGACCAGGGATCGAACCCGCACCCCCTGTATTGGAAGGCGAAGTCTTAACCACTTGACTGCCAGGGAAGTCCCCAAATTGGAGTTATTTCTAACTAACACTGCAGTTAGCATCTCTGGAGACCTGCAGTTAACGGTTTATTGGCTGGAGACTTTTGAACAGGACTGAAACTTGATATCTTGGTGTCTGACACTGTGAGGGGGTCGGGGGAGCTTTCTTTCTTTTTTTTTTTTTTTTTTTCCTCTAATAATTGCTATATTAGTAAGACTCCAAGCTCCCGCTTCAGGTGGAGTTCTTCCCTGGATTCAAATTACATCACTACTTTATTCTTTCTGTCTTTCAACCTGATTTGGTAGATGGAATTCTGTAATCCCTTTTACCCCTTGCGTGAATTCAAACAATCTGTTTACTGCCTGAATGAGTTTGGCATTCTCTCCACATACTTTTATTGTTACGGGCCATAATCCTAAAATCATTCTTAAGACTTTTCACCACCAAACTGCAATGCTTTCTTTGTTTTTTCGTTTTTTTGGCCACATTTCTTTGTATTGGGCATTCTGCTGTTTGCCATGTGAATGCTTGGGAAGGACTTGAAATTAGCACATGCATTCCTTTGGCTTTTTTATTATTACAGCAAGTAGGAAGTTTCGAGTTTAAAAAAAAGTACGTTATATAGGGGTAAACTTAATTTTTATTTGGCTTCCTATTTTATTACTTTTCTCAAAAAAAAAATGTCTATCAACTATTCTCACTTGCAAGTTGAGTCCTGTAAGGCTTGGTGAGATTGGCTCACCATTGCTCCAGTGGTCCATACTGAATTGTTTCCAGATTGGTCTCTGTGGAAATGTTTCCATAGAGATGGTTAAAACTAAGGACTCCCAGCTGCTTTTTTTTTTTTTTCCTCTTTGTCTTCCTTTTCGTCATTTCAGTGCTTTCCTATTAGTACAGAGATCAGAGGGACCCTGCAGAGGGTCTTGTTAGAGGCCAAAATGAGAGAAGAGATGAAAAAGGAGAAGGAAATAGAAGTACCCACATGGCCCAGAGGAAAACAAGACAGCTAACACGTGATCCTGATTATACCACCAGGATGAAGGGAACAGGAAAATTCCATGCAGAGCCTGAAAAAAAAAGAAAGAGAAATTGAAAGAGACTGTACTCTTTTGGGGGAGAGAAGGCATATTAACTAAAAATTGGCTAAGATAGTTGTTCACATACCCCCACTGGCATTCTGAAATAACATAAAAACTGGATTACAATATTTTTGTCTACAGGCAAATCAAATAAGCTAAAAATGTAACAAACCCACAAATAAGTTTCTAGGAGTGTGTCTAATTAAGGTAGTTAATGCCTTTTGAACACTAAATCTGTCTTACTAAGGTTTTGTGAAATGCTTGTTCTTTGATTTATATCATATATATCTATTCTCTTTAGAAAGCAGTAGTCTTCTCCATCATAATTCAAAATTATTTCTCAAGACAAGACTTAATTACAGTTTACATTCTTGATACTTTTTTGTATCTTCAAGTCACCCTAGTGTTCATTCTGGGATTAGGGAAGCCAAAAGGTCTCATCCAATTGGAATAATTATACACTAAGTAAATAAATTGCAACTTAGAAGGAAAAAAGCACCTAGCACACTTTCTCTAATTTTTGAAAATAATTAAAAGTGTTGAACATTATTTCTGTCCCAGTGGATTGCTGTGACGAACAGGGAAAGCAGCTACAAAAGATAGCTACTTAAGGAATTTAAATCAAACTATTGTACTGCTTTTAATATTTTATAAGCACATTGATAACTTAGAAAACACTGTACCGTTAAGAGTAACAGACCATTCCCCTCTCCCCCCACACATGATTTTAAGCTTCTGAGTGGTAGATAAAAATATGTTTTTTCATATATGTACCTGTGCCTCTTAGTGTACAAATAACTATGGTTATATCAGGGGTGGAGGCACTTTAAGTAACTAATTTTCACCACAGTCTAGCAAAGAAGGCCCAGCAGAGATGATGAGCTCTTAAACTAGAACAGTGGTACTGGGATAGATATAAGAGGATGTCTTTGAGATATTTAGGAGCCATTATCAGCAGGATTTAGTGATTGATTAGAGAAGCTGTGGATGGATGAGTAAAAAGTCAAGGATGAGTTACTTTTGGTTTAGGGTTTGTTGGTGGGGATAGTAACTGACAGAGAATACAGGACTATTGAGTATACGGATTTTGAGGTGCCATACACAATCCAAGTGGATGTGTCTAGTAGGAAATTAATACGTGCTAGGATATATAGCTGGCATTCATCAATGTATATTTTGCTTTTACATTCTGATAGTTTAGGGAGATAGGCTCAGGCTAGGTAAATTTGGTCTAGCATCTGTTGTTAAAACTGAAATGAGAACTTATTAACTTACAATGAGGAATAATGAGAAATATAATTCAAACAGACTGACTGCATCTTGTCCCTATGTTTTGCAGTAGCTGCTTCTGAATATTATATATAAAAAAATTATACTTTACAAGGTAAGTACCAGGGTTGTAATATACAGCATGATGACTATAGTATACAGCATGATGGCTATAATTAACACTACTATATGATGTATGAAAGTTAAGAGAGTAAATCCTAAGAGTTCTCATTACAAGGAAACATTTTTCTTTTTTTGCTTTCTCTTTTTATTGTATTTATAAGAGGTGATGGATGCTACCTATACTTACTGCAGTAATCATCTCAGAATATATGTAAGTCAAACTATTATGCTATGTACCTTAAACTTACACAGTAATGTATGCCAATTATATGTCAGTAAAACTGGAGAAAAAAAGAAATCATACTGTATTACTTAGTATTGCTGTTAACAAATTACCCTAAAACTTAGCAGCTTAAAACAACAGACTTTTATTATTTCACTGTTTCTGTGGGTCTGAAACCTGAGGGCAGCTTAGATGGGTGCCTCTGGCTCAGAGCTGCAATCAAAAGTGTCAACTGGGGGCTTCCCTGGTGGCGCAGTGGTTAAGAATCCGCCTGCCAATGCAGGGCACACGGGTTTGAGCCCTGGTCCGGGAAGATCCCACGTGCCGCGGAGCAACAAAACCCTTGAGCCACAACTACTGAGCCTGTGCTCTAGAGCTTGTGAGCCACAACTACTGAGCCTGTGTGCCACAACTACTGAAGCCTGTGCGCCTAGAGCCCGTGCTCTGTAACAAGACAAGCCACCGCAATGAGAAGCCCACACACTGCAACAAAGAGTAGACCCCGCTCGCCGCAACTAGAGAAAGCCCATGCGCAGCAACAAAGACCCAACGTGGCCAAAGATAATAAATAAATTAATTAAATAAATTTTTAAAAAAAAGTGTCAGCTGGGCCTGCAGTTACTCAAGGCTCAACTGATGGAAGATCTGCTTCCAAGCGCCCTTACATGGTTATTGGCAGGCCTCAGTTTTTTTGGGTTTTTTTTAATGATTTAAAAATTTTAGAATAGTTGTAGGTTTACAAAAAAGTTGCAAAGATAGTATGAAGAGTTCCTGTATACCTCTCACTCAGCTTCCTTTGTTGTTAACATCTTACATTCTATGGTACGTTTGTCACAAGTAATGAACCAGCATTGGTCCACTGCTATTAACTAAACTCCACACTTTATTTGGGGTTCACTCGTTTTTCTGTAACATCCTTTTTGTGTTCCAGTATCTGATCTGGGATGCTAAATTACATTAGTCAACATTCTCCTTAGCATCCTCTAGTCAAGTACTTTGTAGAATATCCTTCAGTTGGAATTTCTCTGATATCTTTGCCATGATTAGACAAGAGTAATGTGTTCTTGGGAAGAAGACTACAGAAGTAAAGTGCCATTCCCATCACACCATATCAAAAGTATATGCTGGCAACATGACTTATCACTGATGGTGTTACCTTTAATCACCTGGGTGAGGTAGTGTTTGCCAGATTTCTCCACTGTGAAGTTGCTTTTTATCCTCTTCCTATGGTCTACTCTTTTGGAAACAAGTCACTGAGTGCACCCACACTAAAGGGGTATTTAAACTCCATCTCCTGGAAGCCACTGCAAGGAGAAGTCTGCGCATGTCGACCAAGAGTAGCCCCCACTCTCTGCAACTAGAGAAAGCCCGCGCGCAGCAGCGAAGACCCAACGCAGCCAAAAATAAATAAATAAATTTATATAAATAAATAAACTCCATCTCTTGGAAGAGAGAGTAGCTAGATAAATTATTTGATATTATTCTGTAAGGTTTTTCTTTCTTTCATTCTTTCATCTTTTATATATGTCAGTACAGACTCACGGATATTCATTTTGTACTTTGGGTTATAATCTACTACATTACTAATTTTGTTGCTCAAATTGTTCTTGCTTAGGCCACTGGGAGCACTTTCAGGTTGGCTTCTATGTCCCTTTGACATGCCCCTATCCTTTTTATTTTTTGAGACTGCCTTACTTTCTGGTACTAGAAGATGCTGCAGGCTCATCTGGTATTTTCTTTACCCTGGCCCTAGAATCGGCCATTTCTCCAGGGAGCTTCACTTCCTTTTATTATTGGGGAATGTTGTTTAGTTTCCACATTTCCCAAATTTCCTTTTTCTTTTGTTATTAAAATATAATTTTATTCCATTGTGGTTGAAGGACACACTTTGTATGATTCCAGGCCTTTAAATTTATCGAGACTTGTTTTATGGGCTACCTAACATATGGTCTATTCTGGAGAATGCTTCATGTGCACTTGAGAAGGATGTGCTGTTTACTGCTATTGTGGGGTGTACTAGAGATGTCTGATAGGTCTAGTTGGTTTACAATGTTGTTAAATCTTCTTGTTGATCTTCTGTCTAGTTGTTCTATCCATTATTGAAACTAGGCATTGAAGTCTCCAACTATTATTGTTGATTTGTCTATTTCTTCTATTCTGTCAGTTTTTGCTTCATGTGTTTTGGGGTTCTGTTGTTAGGTGCATATACGTTTATAACTGTCATATATTCCAGATAGATTGATACTTTTATCATTATAAAATGTCATTCTTTGTCTCTAGTAACAAATATTGTCTTAAAGTCTATTTTGTTTGTGATTAGTATAGTCACTCCAGCTCTCTTTTGGTTATACTTTGCATGGCATATCTTTTCCCCATTTTTTTTACTTTCAACCTATTTGTGTCTTTGAATTTAAAGTTTGTCTCTTATAGAAAGTATATAGTTAGATCATGTCTTTTAAAAAAAAAATCCCTTTGGGGCTTCCCTGCTGGCGCAGTGGTTGAGAATCTGCCTGCCAATGCAGGGGACACGGGTTCGAGCCCTGGTCTGGGAAGATCCCACATGCCACGGAGCAACTAGGCCCGTAAGCCACAATTACTGAGCCTGCGCGTCTGGAGCCTTTGCTCCGCAACAAGAGAGGCCGCGATAGTGAGAGGCCCGCGCACCGCGATGAAGAGTGGCCCCCACTTGCCACAACTAGAGAAAGCCCTCGCACAGAAACGAAGACCCAACACAGCCATAAATAAATAAATAAAATAATAAAAATGTGCAAGTCAACCTTTTAAAAAAAAAAATCCCTTTGATGTGAATTTAGTCCATTTACATTTAATGTAATTAAGGTGGGGTTTAAGTCTGCCATTTTGCTATTTGTTTTCTATATGTCATGTCTTTATTGTTTCTCTATTCCTCCATTACTGCTTGCTTTTGTGTTAACTAGATATTATATATATATGAATATGAATATCTATAAAGAACATATGTATATGGCTATTATCAAAAAGAATACAAATAGCAAACGTTGGCAAGGATGTGGAGAAAAGGGAACCCTCATACACTGTTGGTGGGAATGGAAATTGGTGCAGCCACTGTGGGAAACAGTATGGAGGTTTCTCAAAAAACTAGAAATAGAACTACCATATGACTCAGCAGTTCAACTTCTGGGTATGTTTCTGAAAAAAACCAAAAATACTAATTTGAAAAGATACATGCATCTCAGCGTTCATAGCAGCATTATTTACAATTGGCAAAATATGGAAGCCACCTAAGTGTCCATCAACAGATGAATGGATAAAGAAGATATGGTATATTTATACAATGGAATACTACTCAGTCATAAAAAAGAATGAAGTTTTGCCATTTGCAACTGTGGGTGGACTTGGAGGGTATTATGCTCAGTGAAATAAATCAGACAAAGACAAATAAGTCAGACAAAGTTATCGCTTATATGTGGAATCTAAAAAATAGAACAAACTAGTGAATATAACAAAAAAGAAACGGACTCACAAATACAGAGAACAAACTAGTGGTTACCAGTGAGGAGAGGAAGGGGGGGACAATAATTTGGTTGATAAATGGTAAGTCATGATGATAAGATGAGA